>NW_027507764.1:250047139-250647139 GCF_037356315.1 Lithobates pipiens | reverse complement strand
CCTCTCTTGGCAAACCTAAGAGCTGAGGGTATAAACATGATAGCTTATCTAGACGATTTGCTACTCATAGAGCGAACAGTAGCGCTCTTGAACCACAGTGTTATCAAAACATTAGAACACCTGAAACACCTAGGTTGGATTATAAACCTAGAAAAGTCGTCCCTGCAGCCTTCTGCCAGGTTGGAGTATCTGGGCATGGTCATTGACACCGCTCAGGGCAGGGTGTTTCTGCCAAGGCCAAAAGCCATGTTTATAGGGGCTCTGGTGCACCTAATACTGGGCAGAAGGACTTCTCCCATTCGGCTGTGTAAGAGACTGTTAGGGAAAATGGTCGCCCATCCTTCGAGGCCATTCCATTAGCCCAGTTTCACTCAAGGCCTTTGCAGAGATGCATCCTTGCGGCTTGGATCAAGAAGCCCCAGGCCTTGGACCTTCCTATGTATCTATACCCAGGGACACGCAGGAGTCTCGTTTGGTGGTTACAGACCAAGAATCTGTTGAAAGGCAAAACTTTTCTTCCCCTTCCATGGAAGATTGTAACTACAGATGCCAGCCTGACAGGCTGGGGAGCAGTGTTGGAAGAAGTATGCACGCAGGGAAAATGGTCTGCGACCGAAAAACTACTGCCCATAAACATTCTGGAAATTCGGGCAGTTTATATGGCCCTCATGAACTGGTCCTACAGACTACAGGGTCTCCCTGTTTGAATACAGTCCGACAATGCCACAGCTGTGGCTTATATCAATCACCAGGGTGGCACCAGGAGTCTGGTTGCACAAAGAGAGGTGAATCGCATACTTGCTTGGGCAGACAGGCATGGAACATGCCTTTCTGCAGTCTTCATTCCAAGAGTGGAAAATTGGCAAGCAGACTTTCTAAGCCGCCAACAGTTATACCCAGGAGAATGGGCTCTACACCCCGACATATTTCAGACCATATGTCACAAATGGGGCACTCCAGATGTAGATCTGTTTGTATCCAGATTCAACAGGAAGCTGGACAAGTTTGTGTCAAGGACAAAAGATGTATTTGCTCAGGGTTCAGATGCTCTGACAATTCCCTGGGATCGGTACAATCTAATTTATGCCTTCCCACCATACCCACTTCTGTCACGGTTCCTGGGAAGAGTCAAGAGGGAAACAAAGTCGGTTCTATTGGTAGCCCTGGCTTGGCCCAGACAACCTTGGTACGCAGAGATCATGAAGTTGGCAGTAGGCAGGCCTTGGATCCTTCCTCTCCGGTCAGATCTGCTCTCGCAGGGTCCAATTTAGTATCCTGCTTTACACAGTCTGAATTTAACGGTTTGGCTGCTGAGACCCACATTCTGAGAGACCGTGGACTCTCGGAGACAGTCCTTTCTACTCTGGTCAATGCCAGAAAGCCGGCCTCCAGGCTTATTTACTACAAAATCTGGAAGGCATATGTTTCCTGGTGTGAACCCAGGGGATGGCATCCTAGAAGGTATGTCGTTAGCAGGATCTTGGATTTCCTCCAGTCAAGCCTAGAAATAAATTTGGCTGTAAGCCACTTGCATCACATTCTCTTGTGCGCGCTTTCATTCAGGGGGCCATGCGGTTAAGGCCGCCAGTCAAACCTCCGGTATGGCCATGGGATCTAAATTTGTTTCTCTCGGCATTGCAGGGACAACCATTTGAACCATTGCATCAGGCTTCGTTAGTTCTTTTGACTAAATAATTGGTTTTCTTGATAGCCATATCCTCGGCTAGAAGAGTGTCAGAGCTGGCAGCTCTCTCGAGCAAGGAACCTTATCTAATTATTCATAAGGGCCGAGTAGTGATGCGTCCTAATAGGTCCTTTCTACCTAAGGTGGTTTCAGGATTCCATTTGAATCAAGATGTAATCCTACCATCCTTTTTTCCAGATCCACAGTTCCCAGAAGAAGAGTCTTTGAACACTCTAGATGTGGTGTGGGCAATCAGTATCTATCTCCAGGAAACTGCTCAGATAAGAAAGACTGATTGTTTATTTATTCTGCCGGAAGGCCCTAAGAAGGGCCAAGAGTAGGGATGAGCCGAACACCCCCCCGGTTCAGTTCGCACCAGAACTTTCGAAAGGAACCCCAAATTCATACGAACTTTAGAACCCCATTGAAGTCTATTGGACTCGAACGTTCGAAATTAAAAGTGCTAATTTTAACGGCTAATATGCAAGATGCTGTCCTAAAAAGGGTTTGGGGACCTGGCTCCTGCCCCAGGGGACATGGGTCAATGCCTAAAATGTTTTTAAAAATGGCCGTTTTGGCGTGAGCACTGATTTTAATGACAATTAAAGTGAAAAAAAACAGTGAAATATTCCTTTAAATATCGTGCCTGGGGGGTGTCTGTAGTATACCTGTGAAGTGCCAAGTGTTTCCCGTGTTTAGAACAGTCCCTGCACAAAATGACATTAAACGGATATAACATCATTTAAAACTGCTTGCGGTTTTAATGTTATATCTGGTTCCTGCAATATGGTTGAAAATCATTGAGAAAAATGGCATGGGTAGCCCTCCCTGCCCATTACCAGCCCCTTTGGGTCTTGTACGCATATTAAGGGGAACCCCGTACCCATATTAAAAAAAGGAAATGCGTGTGGCCCCCAGGCCCTATATACTCAGAACAGCAGTATACAGGCAGTGCAAACAAGACAGGGACTGTGTAGGTTTGTTGTGTTAAGTTGAATCTGTTTGTAATTTTCAACTGGTACATTTTTAAAGTGTAGCTCCAGTCAACAAAACTATTTTTAAGCTTTTTGGAAAACATAGGGAAGGGTTATCACCCCTGTATAATTTGTTTTGCCGTCCGTCTTTTTTCATCTCACTTGCTGTTGTCTCCTTCCGTTTGCAAGTAGGAGATGTTTGTAAGTTGGATATTTGAAAGTAGGGGCCTGCCCTTCATGCTCTGCAGAAATGGCGGAACAAGGTGTTGGTTTTGCCACAACATTGTAAGCCCTCAAAGCGCCCTGCTGTGAACGATTATATCAAGAATTGTAATTACATGCCCTTGTTGAACAGTGGTAGAAAAATTGACCTTTGGTGGTTGTGGTGCTGGTGCCACAACACTATAAGTCCTCACAGTTACTCTGGGTGGGCACAGGAACGGGCCCTCCTG
The DNA here is from genome assembly GCF_037356315.1 of Lithobates pipiens. NCBI lineage: Eukaryota > Metazoa > Chordata > Amphibia > Anura > Ranidae > Lithobates > Lithobates pipiens. The sequence goes on along the minus strand of NW_027507764.1, from coordinate 250,644,029 downwards.
TGAAATATTATATCAAGAATTGTAATTACATGTCCCTGTTAAACAGGGGCAGAAAAATTGGGCCTTAGACACTGGTGCTGGTGCCACCACACTGCAACCTCTCCCATATACTTTAGTTTTATTGCAGGAATTAGCCCTGCTGCAAAGCATTGCATCAAAAATTGTAATTAAACGCCCCTGTTAAACAGGGGCAGAAAAATTGGGCCTTAGGCACTGGTGCTGGTGCCACCACACTGCAACCTCTCCCACATACTCTAGTTTTATTGCAGGAATTAGCCCTGCTGCAAAGCATTGCATCAAAAATTGTAATTAAACGCCCCTGTTAAACAGGGGCAGAAAAATTGAGCCTTAGGAACTGGTGCTGGTGCCACCACACTGCAACCTCTCCCATATACTCTAGTTTTATTGCAGGAATTAGCCCTGCTGCAAAGCATTGCATCAAAAATTGTAATTAAACGCCCCTGTTAAACAGGGGCAGAAAAATTGGGCCTTAGGCACTGGTGCTGGTGCCACGACACTGCAACCTCTCCCATATACTCTAGTTTTATTGCAGGAATTAGCCCTGCTGCAAAGCATTGCATCAAAAATTGTAATTAAACGCCCCTGTTAAACAGGGGCAGAAAAATTGGGCTGATGGCATCACCCAGAACCAGAAATGTTCTTCCAACATATCAGCGGAGGAGGAAGAGGATAGACAATCAACATAACAGAACAGTCACTCAGCATCAGCATAGGCAGTATTGAAGGGATGTGATATTTCAAAAATAATTATTCGGTTACATCAGCTTCAGGTGCTTGGTAGCTGTGGGTTATCCAAGACTGATTCATCTTGATGAAGGTCAGTCGATCAACTGATTCGGTGGACAGGCGCACCCTGTGATCGGTAACAAAGCCACCAGCAGCACTGAAGGTGCGTTCCGAAAGAACGCTGGATGCAGGACAGGCCAGTGGCTCAATTGCATACTGTGCAAGCTCTGGCCAGTGATCCATCCTCAAGACCCAGTAAGCCAGAGGATTTTCGGTGGGAAAGGTGTCCAAGTCTGACCTTGCCCCTAGGTATTCCTGCACCATGTAAATCAGACGCTGGTGATGGTTGCTGGAACCGATCATACCTTGGGGCTGCGGACTAAAAAATTGTCTGAAAGCATCAGTCAGACGGCCACCTTCTCCACCGCTCCTTCTGACTGATGCCTCAGCAACACATTGTCCAGGACCAGGAGTTTGTAACCTCCCAGTCTCTGGGAACGCGCTGCACAGACCTTTCTGCAAGGCCTCCCGGAGATGTCTCATCCTCTGCTCCCTCTGCGATGGCAAGATAAGGTCGGCAACCTTACCCTTGTACCGTGGATCAAGGAGAGTGGCCAGTCAGTAATGGTCCCTCTCCTTGATCCGAAGAATACGAGGATCCTTCCACAGGCTTTGCAGGATCAGGGAGGCCATGCAGCGTAGGTTAGCTGAGGCATTCGGTCCGGAGTCCTCTGGGTCACTAAGGACAACATGATCCGCAGCTACCTCCTCCCAGCCATGTACAAGTCCACGGGTTTCTTGGGACTGTAAATCATCCCTACAATACTGCTGCTGCTGCTGATGCTGAGTGCCAGCCTCCACCTCCATGTTGACACAATCATCCTCCTCCTCCTCTTCCTGTGTGATGGGTGGCACAGGAGGAACACTGTCTGGATAAAGGGGGCCTTGAGAGGCAAGGAAGTCCTCCGCTTCCTGCCTCTGTTCTGCCTCAAGTGCCCTGTCCATTATTCCACGCAGCGTATGCTCCAAGAGGTGGACAAGAGGTACAGTGTCACTGATGCATGCACTGTCACTGCTCACCATCCTTGTGGCCTCCTCAAACGGTGACAGGACAGTGCATGCATCCCTGATCATGCCCCACTGGCGTGGTGAGAAAAAACCGAGCTCCCCTGACCCTGTCCTGGTGCCGTAGTCGCACAAGTACTCATTGATGGCCCTCTGCTGCGTGTGCAGCCGCTGCAGCATGGCCAATGTTGAGTTCCACCTGGTGGGCATGTCACATATAAGGCGGTTCTTGGGCAGGTTCAACTCCTTTTGGAGCTCAGCCAGCCGAGCACAGGCATTAAATGATCGGCGGAAATGCACACAGACTTTCCTGGCCTGCTTCAGGACATCCTGTAAGCCCGGGTACCTGCCCAAGAACCGCTGCACCACCAGGTTAAGGACGTGAGCTACACAGGGCACATGGGTCAGTTGTCCCTGTCGGAGGACGGAGAGGAGGTTGGTGCCATTGTCGCAAACCACCATTCCTGGCTTAAGCTGGCGTGGCGTCAACCACCTCCCGGCCTGCCCTGCAGAGCTGACAAAACATCCGCCCCAGTGTGGCTCCTGTCCCCCAAACAAACCAGCGCAAGCACGGCATGGCATCGTTTTGCCTGCATACTTGCGTAGCCCCTGGAACGCCTACGGAGCACCGCTGGTTCTGAGGACAGAGCACTGGAAGAGGCCATGGAGGAAGAAGAAGAGGAGGGGGTGGAGGAGAGAGGTGTGTCACAACCAATAGTAGCATTTTGGAGGCGTGGTGGCGGAACAACCTCCAACACTACTGCACCTTGCCCTGCATCCTTCCCAGCTGCCAGAAGAGTGACCCAATGGGCTGTGAAAGACAGGTAACGTCCCTGTCCATGCCTGCTGGACCATGAGTCAGCGGTAATATGCACCTTACCGCTGACCGCCCTGTCCAGAGAGGCAAGGACATTGCCTTCCACATGCCGGTAGAGAGCCAGAATCGCCTTTCGTGAGAAAAAGGCGTTTGGGGACCTGTACAAACTCACGGAAGGGGGCCGAGTCTACCAACTGAAAAGGCAGCAGTTGAAGTGCTAGCAATTTAGCCAAGCTAGCACTCAACCACTGGGCATGTGGATGGCTGGGAGTGAACTTCTTTCGCCGGTCCAGCAGCTGGGGCAGGGACATTTGCCTGCTATAATCGGACGTGGGTGTACTGCTAGCAGAGTGCCCGGAAGCACTTGGCTGTGACACACCTAATTCTACACCTTCATTCCTCTCAGAGCAGGTTTCAGAGAGGACTGAAGGTCTAGTGGGGTTGGAGATGCCAGCTGATGAGGAGCAAGGAGAGGTCCGCTTTGTTCTTTGGTGTGGGTCTTTGAGGTACGCTTGCCAACGAGCTGAATGGCAGGTCAACATATGTCTGGTCAAGCATGTGGTGCCCAAGCGGCTGATGTTTTGGCCACGCGAGATACGCTTGAGACATATGTTGCAAATAGCAGCGGTGCGATCTGATGCACTTGTCTCAAAAAAGGCCCACACCAAAGAACTTTAAGAATAACGCGCAGAGGCAGCGCCCTGCACAGGCGGAGCTCTGCGGTGTGATTCAGTCGGTGTGCTGCCCCTAAGCTGGCCCCGGAGGGCATCCTGCCTCCTTGGACATGTGCCTCCTCCTCCTCCTCCTCCTCCTCTCTCCTACCAGGCACTCACGTGGAGTCAGTGCCCTCATCATCCCCTCCCTCTTCATCGCTGTAGCAAACCTGGCAATATGCTGCAGCTTGTGGAACATGACTGCCAGATTGCTGTCCTTCTTGAGCATCCCCTCTCTCTGCATTCACGCTACTGCCTTCCTCTAGCTGAGTGTCATCCTCAGAGCCTACAAAACACTGGGCATCCTCCTGGAGCATGTACCCAACACTGTGCTCAAAGAGTTCAGGAGACTCCTCAGGAGGACGTGGTGGGTCTAGGGAAGGAGTCACTGATGATGACATTGAGACGAGGGAAGACGATGCGTTGGCAGCTGCTTTGCTAGTACCCTGAGACAGGGTGAGGGAGGATGAGGAGGATGAAGAGGGCTTGGTCATCCACTCTACCAAGTCGTTGGCATGTTGCGGTTCAACATGTCCAGCTGCCAAAAAGAAGGACAAGTGTGTCCCATGGCCACGTGCTGATGACAATGCACCGCGTCCACGACCAGCACTGTTGTCTCTAGACACAGAGCCCGCTTGACCTCTTTTATCGGCTCGCGCCTGTCTGCCTCTCCTTGCTGGCCTTCCAGACATGGTAATGGCCTGAAGGGAGTTGGGTAAAACAGCAGTTGGGTAGTGTATATTGTGCTGGAGGCACACAACACCCACTAACTCCTGCAGATGCCTTTATTATAGAACACCAGAGATAAAGGGGTATACTGTACTGGAGGCACACAACACCCACTAAGCCCTGCAGATGGCTCTATTAGAGAACAGCAAAAAAGGGTAGATACAGGTGTATATTGTGCTGGAGGCACACAACACCCACTAACTCCTGCAGATGCCTTTATTATAGAACACCAGAGATAAAGGGGTATACTGTACTGGAGGCACACAACACCCACTAAGCCCTGCAGATGGCTCTATTAGAGAACAGCAATAAAGGGTAGATACAGGTGTATATTGTGCTGGAGGCACACAACACCCACTAACTCCTGCAGATGCCTTTATTATAGAACACCAGAGATAAAGGGGTATACTGTAATGGAGGCACACAACACCCACTAAGCCCTGCAGATGGCTCTATTAGAGAACAGCAATAAAGGGTAGATACAGGTGTATATAGTGCTGGAGGCACAAAACACCCACTAACTCCTGCAGATGCCTTTATTATAGAACACCAGAGATAAAGGGGTATATACAGATGTATACTGTGCTGTGCTGGAGGCACACACAACTTCCAATAACTCCTGCAGATGGCAGATGGCTCAAATAGAGAAGAGCTATGTAGGTGGATATAGCGGTGTGTACTGGGTACAGAGCACACAGACAGCACGCACAAGCTCCTAACACCACTGACTGCATGCTCTATTATAAAAGATAGATCACTAGCTATATAGGTGAGGTGAATATAGCGGTGTATACTGCGGTCAGGGCACGCAGACAACAACCACTACAGAAGAGCAAGATCGAAAATCGGCCGATAACGATCGGTGTATACTGTGTTGAAGGTACACAGAACACCCACTAACTGCTTCAGACGCCAACACACTACACAAGGCCGCCGCGCTGGCGGTCTTATATAGTGTGGGGTGTGTACTACACAGCCTGAGCTATGATTGGACACAGGCATCCTGCCTGTGGCCAATAATGGCTCTCCTCGCTGCTGGCGCTGTGATTGGCCAAGCATGCGGGGTCACAGTGCATGCTTGGCCAATCATGAGCCAGCAATGCACTGCGATGACGCAGTGCATTGTGGGCCGTGAGCGCCACACGAATTTGGCGCGAACGGCCCATAATGTTCGGAATTCACAGAACGGGCGAACAGCCGATGTTCGAGTCGAACGTATGTTCGACTCGAACACAAAGCTCATCCCTACTGCTGATCCAGGACTGATCCATTTTTATAAATGTGAGCCTATCAACGGAGTCTGTGGACAGGTGCACACTTGATCTGTTACAAACCCTCCAGCAGCACTGAATGTGCATTCAGAAAGCATGCTGTTCACTCAAATTTCCAATAAACATATTGAAACAGAAAGCATGCTGAATGCAGGACAGGCCAGTAGCTCAATTGAATATTGAGCAAGTTATGGCCAGTGGTCCATCCTCAAGACCCAGTAACCCAGTGGATGCTTTGTTGCAAAGGTCCCCAAGTCTGCTCTTTCCCCTAAATATTCCTGCACCATATAATGTAGGCGATGGTTGCTTGAACAGATCAGACCTTGGTGCTGAGAACTGAAAAATAGTTTAAAGGCAATGATCAGCTGGCTACCTTCTCCACCGCTCTTCCTCAGACCGAACGAAGCGTCAGAAACATGTTGTCTAGCACCATGAAATGGTAACCTCCCAGGGTCTGGAAATGCGTTACACAAACTTTTCTTCAAGGCCTCCTGAAGATGTTTCATCCTCTGCTCCCTCTGTGAAGGCAGGATGAGTTCTGCAACTTTACCCTTGTAACGTGGATCAAGAAGAGTTGCCAGCCAGTAATGATCCCTCTCCTTGATAACACGAATTCTAGAATCAGAGAGGCCATGCAGCGTAAGTTTTCAGAGGCATTTATTTATGAGTCCTCTGGTTCATTAAGGATCTCATTATCCGTAACTACCTCCTCCCAGCCATGTACTTGGATTTCTGGGGACTGAAAACCATCCCTTGAAGACTGCTATGTGTTACATCCTGCTACCTACTACATCCTCGACATCCTAGCTGACACAATCCTCCTCCTCCTCCTCTTCTTCCTGTGTGTTTGGCGGACACGCAGGAATGCTATCTGGATAAAGTGGGCCTTGAGAGGAAAGGAAGTCCTCCTCTTCCTCCTGCTGTTCTGTGTCAAGTTCCCCGTCAATGATTCCACAAAGCGTGTGCTCCAGCAGGAAGACTAGAGGGACAGTGTCACTGATGCATGCATTGTCGCTGCTCACAATCCTTGTGGCCTCCTCATATGGTGACAGGACAGAGGATGCATCCTTGATCAGTAGCCACTGGCGTGGCGTGGCGAAAAAAAGCCAAGCTTCCCTGACCCTGTCCTGGTACCATACTCCCCAAATGTGTCCTGATCGAAACACGTAGACGCATTAGGGCTCATATGATATATAGATTGTTTTTTGTGTATATGATTTTTAGCAATGTTTCTTTCATGTCCCTGTTATGTGTATTATATATATATTTCAATAAATGCTAATATTTTGTATATTTTTACTGTTTGTTGTGCCTTTAAAGTCGGACCACAGGTTTTCCTTTTTTGGAATTATTTTTCTTTATTTCTAGGCTCACGTTACTCCCTTCCTTAACTTAGGTACCTAAATCAGAGCCTTCAAGTTTCTGCGCTTCCTCCGGCAACATGTAACTGACACTGTGGTCCAATAATTCTGGGCACTCCTCTGAAGGAAGGAGTGACTGTGGACAAGCAGCTGGTGGAATAAGCCGCTTTGGCATCTGCATTGGAAGGCAAACTACTATGAGCCTGGGTGACAGAGGATGAGGACAGCTTCATTATCCACTCCACCAATGCTTCTGCATGTTGTGGCTCAATGACATGGCCAGCAGCAGAAGCAAAGGACAAGCCTACCCCACGGCCACCTGCAGAGGATGCACCATGTCCATGACCACCACTGTTGACTGTAGACATAGAGGCAGCTTGCCCTCTTTTAGTGACCTGTGAAGGTCTGCCTCTCCTTGGTGGCCTTCTGGACGTGATGGGGATTTTTTTCTTTTCACAGCACACTACACTGTATTATATACTGTGTACACCACCTGCACTATATTAAAAGCGGTACACCGGCTGCATTGTATTATATACTGTGTATACCACCTGCACTGTATTAGAAACTGTACACAAGGTATTATATACTGTGTACACCGCCTGAAGTTTATTGGAAACTGTACACCGGCTGCACTGTATTATATACTGTGTACACCACCTGAAGTTTATTAGAAACTGGACACACTATATACAGTGTACGCCACCTATTAGAAACTGTACACCGCCGAATGCACGTATATATAGGCTACACTGAATGCAGAGTGTTATATACTAGACTGTATATATACATGAATACACCATCTGAAGTGTAGAGATGGACGAACTTCCGCCGGGATGTTTCGTGAACGTGAACGCGGCCAAAAGTTTGCGAACCGGAAAGTTTGCGAACCGGAAAGTTTGCGGCGGGTCCCATTGACTTCAATGGCAGGCAAACCTTAAAAACCTAAAGGTCATATTTTCAGCCACAAAACACTTACTAGCTGTGCACACATAGTCCCACCACATGGCCACTGACAAACACATGTATGAAGTGAATCTGGGATTGACAACTACAAGCATTTTTTTTTTATCTGTGAAATTTTGACAATTCAGGACTCAGGAGTGCATGAAGGCAATGGAAGAGAGGAAAGGTCAGGGTAGGCTATGAAGAGGGTGCAGGAGATGATCACCAGCACCGTGATAGAGAGCACTGACACCAGCACCGTGATAGAGAGCACTGACACCAGCACTGTGATATAGAGCACTGACACCAGCTCCGAGACATAGAGCACTGACACCAGCACCGAGATATAGAGCACTGACACCAGCACCGTGATATAGAGCACTGACACCAGCACCATGATATAGAGCACTGACACCAGCACCGTGATATACAGCACTGACACCAGCACCAAGATAGAGAGCATGGACACCAGCACCGTGATAGAGTGCACTGACACCAGCACCGTGATATAGAGCACTGACATCAGCACCGTGATATAGAGCACTGACACCAGCACCGAGATAGAGAGCACTGACACCAGCACCATGATAGAGTGCACTGACACCAGCACCATGATATAGAACACAGAAACCAGCACCGTGATATAGAGCACTGACACCTGCACCGTGATATAGAGCACTGACACCAGCACTGTGATATAGAGCACAGACATCAGCACCGTGATAGAGTGCACTGACACCAGCACCGTGATATAAAGCACTGACACCAGCACCGTGATAGGATGGAGTAGGAGGAGGAGGATGGAGTAGGAGGAGGAGAAGAAGAGCCAGGCCTGCATGCAATCCGTGGCGGTAAAACCAAATCTACACGGGTGCCAAAGGTTACATGCTTGACGGCCATCAGAAGGTTCACCCAGTGGGCAGTAAAAGTGATATACCTTCCCTGCCCATGTTTGCTAGACCACGTGTCTGTGGTCAGATGTATCTTGGCACCGACACTGTGTGCCAGAGATACAGTCACTTGCCGCTGAACATGGCCATATAGCTCTGGGATGCCCTTCTGTGAGAAATACTTCCTTCCTGGGACCTTCCATTGTGGTTCTCCAATGGCCACAAATTTTCGAAAGGCCTCCAAGTCCACCAGTTTATATGGCAGTAGTTGGTGGGCTATCAGTTCTGACAAGCCAGGCGTCAACCGTTGGGCAAGGGGGTTATCCGGCGTCATCATTTTTTTACGTTCAAACATTTGACCCACGGAAGCCTGCCTTTTTCCAGAAAAACGTGAGAATGGCGTGATGGAAGGTGGAGTGGAGGACAATTGTGAGGAGAGAGGAGAAGGAGAAGTAGAAGACGAGGCTGGACGGTGAGAGCCTGGAGTGTGGCTTTGTGGGTTCCGTTACTCCCACTGGGTTCGGTGATGGCAGCTCATGTGCCTTCTTAAGGCGGTCATCCCTAGGTGATTGTTGGGCTTACCGCAACTTATGCGTTGACTGCAAAGATTGCAGATGGCAAACACTATTGTCAGCAGCGGACATGTTAAAAAAAGCCCACACTGCAGAGCCATGTGCCGGCATGCTGGGAGCGCCAGATGTGACTGTACATGGTTGATGCCTTGCTCCTGATACATTAGCAGTCTACTTTGTCCCTCCTGTGCAATGTAAGTTCTTCCTGCTTCTCCTCCCTATCTGCTGGTCCATATCTCCCTCTGAACTCCCCTCATCTTCCTCTCTTGTGGGCACCCACGTGACATCACTTGACACATCATCATCGACATCACCTTCCCCACCGCTATAATTAGAGATCTCGGAGTAGGCAGCAACAGTGGGGACCAACCTCCTCCTTGGGCTGATCTGGGTACTGTCGTCAGACTGCTGAGTGGCGGTTGTTGCTACCTCCTCTTCCTGATCCAATGCCAAGAGTGGCTGCGCATCAGAAATGTCTTGATATGGATCGGAACATAATTCCTGTGACTCAAGCGGAAGGTATATGGTGGTGGTGGTGGTGTTGGTGGTAATGTCTTTGGGGGTGCACACAGCAGAGAATGAAGAAGAGGGTGCAGATCGAGAGGATGAGGAGGGTGCAGAAGAGTAAGGCTGAGTGAGCCACTCAACCAAGTCTGGTGCGTCCTTTAACATAATCGCACGCACCTTCTGCAATTTGCCACTTTGGCTCAAGCCTGTTGCTCCTGCCCTACCCCTATCACCCCTGCAGAAGGGCCTGCCTCTTCTTCTGCCTGTCATTTTGTAAATTACCCTGTGACAAAAGTCTCTAGAGAAGTGCAGTATGTATGTGGAAGAAGGTATATAACACCCCTCTTCAATCTGTCATTTTTGGGGGCCACTGGTCTATCACACCAGTTATAATACTTTTTTTTTTATTGCGTTTTTCACTCTTTGTAGTATCGCTGCATAACCGCTCAGCAGTCACAATGCTGCACAGTGGAAATGCACTATACTATGCTTTCTATATGTGCAAGTATTTTATACATGTATTACACACCTATATACCGCACACCAAATAGTACACCTATACCAGTCCTTAAAAGTACCTTTGTGGACCTAGTAGCTAGTGATTTGCAGACTGTCCCCCAGTCCCTGCACTGATAAAAGACTGCTGCATAATAGGGCAGCAGTCAGCAGCAGAGCACCAGCACCCTATATATTGTACACCTATACCAGTCCTTACAAGGATCTCTGTGGACCTAGTAGCTAGTGATTTGCAGACTGTCCCTCAGTCCTTACACTGATAAAAGACTGCTGCAGAAACCAGCAGTAATCTGCAGCACAGCCCTGCACCAGCACGCTATATATTGTACACCTATACCAGTCCTTAAAAGGACCTTTGTGGACCTAGTAGCTAGTGATTTGCAGACTGTCCCTCCAGACTGTCCCTCCAGACTTTAGTCAAAAAAAAAAGTTCCGAAGCAGCGGCCGCTCTAAGCCGCCTATTCTTGTCAGGTCAAAAACCCTGTAATAAGGGGAAAGGCTAATAAGTCCTTAAGTGTCCCACGTCCGGGGAGCTCCGAACTAAAAGGAGGTAGCCAAAGGACCTATAATAAAAAAAATAAAAAAAAAAACCAAAAAGCAAAGCAGAGTCAGGCAGGATCAACTGGAGAGATGGCAAGGCACCTCAGCAGCCCCAGGAGAGGCGGAGATCCGTCCGCCGTCCGCCGGCAGGAAGGATGAAACAAAGGCGTCCACCCATCGATTGGGAAGTAGCAGTCCGTGAGTTCCGCAGTTGCCGTGTCGACAACCCGCCAGGAAAAAAACAAAAAAACAAAACAAAAACAAAAACAAAAAAACAAAAAAGGGCCAGGAGCCCACAGCAGGATAACAATGCAGGCAAGTATTAGTACCCCCCTTCAATGTAGGGAAAGCTGTAGAAGATTAACGTAGAGTGATCAGCCAGTCATTTGCTTCCTCCGGGGTGTCAAAGAACTTCACTGATCCGTTATAAGGCACCCGAAGGCGGCTGGGGTATAACATGCTGTATTTAATATCCTTGTCCCGTAGGCGCTTGCGGATATCATTAAAGGACCTTCTCTTGCGCTGCAAATCTGCCGAAAAGTCCGGGAACAGTAGGATTGAGGAGTTGCCATATGGTAGAGAAGGGAGCTTACGGGCTGCGGAGAGGATCCTGTCCCGGTCCCTAAAATTCAGAAAGCGGACCAGGAAGGGTCGGGGAGTCGCCCCTGGGATGTAACGTCCTGTAGGGACCCGATGAGCACGCTCAACAACATATGTCGGGGAGACTTCCGGGAGGCTCAACAGCTTCTTGAAAAAATCCTCAGCAAACTCCGCTGGCCGATCACCCTCCTCCCCCTCCGGCAGGCCTAAGACACGGATATTGTTGCGTCTTGCTCTATTCTCCGCATCATCAGCCTTAGCGACAAGCAGTTGCACCGTGCGTTGCAGGTCCGCTATGTTGTTGGTATGGGTAGCCGTGAGGTCCTCAGCTGCAGAGATTCGTGATTCTGATTCAGTCAGCCTGCCCCTGATCTTGTCCAGGTCATTCCTAATAAAGGTACATTCTTCTGCAAGGCGGTCAATACGTACCAGCATAGAGGCTTTACTCTGTTCAATGGCAGCCAGTATCACCGCAGTGCTGTCTTGGGAGGGAGGGGAAGGCAAAGCCGCCCCAGAAGGGGAACCGGACTCCATGGCTAATTCCGCAAGCAGCGACTGCACCCTCCCAATAAGAGAGGGATCTGGTTGAGCGGGCGGATCAGGAGCAGGGCAGCTCAACGCAGAAGAGCTCTTGGGCCGATGTTTAGGGCCCATGAAGGGATGTGGGCCGCAGGCGTCCGTGAGCCTCCGCTCCTCACAGCTGTAGTTCCCAGGTAGCAAGGCTCAGGCAGGGATTCAATATGACAGGGCCCAGGGAGCTGGATGGATGGATGCAATGTCCGTCAGCAAGGGAGGATAGCCAGGGCCCTCAGTCAGTGCACCAGAACAGCCCCCCCTGCAATGAGAAGCAGTGTCCAGAACTAAATGAAAGGAGCAGCTACCAAAGCACAGGGGCCAGGCCGACCACAGCACATCCCCCCCAGCTACTGGGTACAGGCTGCAATTGATGCCCAGGCTGCGTTAGGCCGGACCAGGCCGGGGTAGTCTTGATGGCTCCACAGCCTCCCCACCAGCTCCTGCCAGGCCTGTGATGCAGGATTCGGCTCCCCACCGATCGACAGCCGCCTCCGCCGCTCCGCTGGCCGATCGCGGTGCTCGCCCGCCGGCCGGCCGGCCGGCCAGGAAAGTCCGGTCCGCGGCAGGCTTCACTAGGCCGCGCTAGGCCGCAGGCCCGAAAATCGCTCCAGCGGCCCGCGGAACAACAGGACAGCCCGGGGGGACAAGGGGGGCAGCGGATGGATGAAGAGGAGCCCCTTACCTCTCCCACAGGCCCCGGATCAGCTCCGTTTGCTCCGCACAGACTGGGAAGATGGCGTCCGGCACGAGGAGGATAGGCGGCCGTATCTCAGGCTCCACGGTCCCCCACTCCACAATAGCCACTCAGGACACCTCGCAGCAGGGCAGCAGTCACTCCGGGCAAAAGAACACTCCTTTTGGGCCAAGGAATTAGCAGGATGGCACAGGATTGATATGCGGATGGCCGGAGCTCCCCAAACTCACGTCCGCTCTTCCTCACATCCGGACACGCCCCCCTACATTTGTATTTTTAATCTCTTTCTGAATAATATTATTAGGAAGTGCAATGCAAGTATTCTGACACGTCACTTATGAATACCAGTAAACACTGAAGTGGTTTGGGAATTTTGACAGTTCGTATTTAAAGTGCATGTAAACCCTAACAAGAAATCTCTCTTATTTGCTCCATTTTGTTCTGGTAAATATATAATTGTGGGCGGCACAGTGGTGTAGTGGTTAGCACTCTCACCTAGCAGTAAAAGGGTCGCTGGTTCAAATCCCAACCACGACACTACCTGCCTGGAGTTTGCATGTTCTCCCTGTGCCTGCGTGGGTGTCCTCCGGGTACTCCGGCTTCCTCCCACACTCCAAAGACATGCAGGTAGGTTAATTGGCCTCTGACCAAAATTGGCCTTAGTATATGAATGGGGACCTTAGATTGTGGGCTCCTTGAGGGTAGGGACCAATGTGAGTGTGCAATGTACAGGGATAGGGGTAGACACTCACTCAGGTTGAACTGGATGGACTGGTGTCTTTATTCAACCTTACTAACTATGAAAGTTATTTTTAAACAATATACATTTCCTGGCATTATTGTTCACTACTTTGTGATTGCTAAATAGATCACATGGTACAGGACCAACCACAGCAGCCCAGTACCACGTCATAGCTGTAGCCAATCACAGTAGTGCTAGGTTGACATTATGTTACAAAAAGATATTGTAAAAAAAGTAAAAAATGACCAGTTACACTTACCGGTAATGGGTTTTCTAGGAAATCTTCCAGGACGGCACACCTGAGAGATGACTGGTCCACCTGACAGGAAACACTATCAACAACATAGTTAAAAGTCCCCACCCCTCCCTCGGACCTTCAGTTATGGCAAAGGATAGACCCGCACCAGTGTCAGAGGGAACATTCTGTGAGGAGTGTATACACCACACCAACATAAAGGGTAGGGAAGTAGGCCTGCCGTCCTGGAAGATTTCCTAGAAAACCCGTTACCGGTAAGTGTAACTGGTCATTTTCTCCAGTCATCTTCCAGGACGGCACACCTGAGATGATGAGCAAGAAGTTCAGGCCAACCTTAGGGTGGGACCACCACTTGTAGGACCTTCCTGCCAAATGCCAAGTTCTGAGGAGACAACAGCTCCACTCCGTAGTGCCTCAGAAATATCTTATGGCTGATCCACATTGCTACCCTGCAGATCTGGTCAATTGAGGCGCCTGCCCTTTCTGCCCAGGAGGTCGCCAGGGATCTGGTTGAGTGCGCCTTAAGGTGGGTTGGTACTGGTCTACCTTCCAGCCTATAAGCTATAGTTATGGTCTGTCTGATCCATCTAGCTATTGTTGGCTTAGAAGCTTGCAGACCCTTTCTCTTCCCTGAGAAGGTGATCAGTAGATGACTGGATCTCCTAAAGTCTCTCACCCTTTCTAAATACACGAGGAGACAACGCCTGACGTCTAAGAGATGGAACCTTTCCTTCTTCTCGTTCTTAGGATTCTGGCAGAAGGACGGGAGAATAATCTCTTGTGTTTGGTGAAAGACTGAGGCTACTTTTGGCAAATAAAGGGGATCCTGACTGAGAATTACCCTATCCTCCAGGATGCGCAGAAACGGCTCTTTAATCGAAAGAGCTTGTATATCGCCAACCCTTCTGGCCATGGTAATGGCCAGAAGGAAGGCTAACTTAAATGATAATAACCTAAGAGAAATCTGAGCCACTGGCATAAAGGGCCCTTTTGTTAGGGCATCTAACACCAGAGATAAGTCCCACGGAGGGCACCTGACCGACCTAACCAGGACTATCCTTTCCCTGGCCAACAGAAATCTTTTTATCAGGGGTTCCTGTGCTAGCCTCCTGTCAAAAAACACTGACAAGGCTGCCTTCTGGACCTTAAGGGTGCTAACTGCCAACCCCTGGTCCACCCCCTCTTGAAGAAAATCTAGGATGGTAGGTATTATCTGGAGAGCCCCCTCCTTAGACTGTAACCAGTTGGAGAATACTTTCCAGACTTTTGCATACATTTTTCTAGTGACTCCCTTCCTACTGAGCAGGAGACTATCTATCACTCTCTCCGAGCAACCCCTGTCATCGAGGATTTCCCTCTCAAGAGCCATGCTGTCAGAGAGAGCCGGTCTGGGTTGGAGTGAAAGACTGCACCTTGACTGAGCAGGTCTTGTTGTACCGGCAGACGCAGTGGGGGTGCCACCGAGCAGTTCTGGATGGTGGGGAACCAAACCCTCTTCGGCCACCAGGGTGCTATTAACACGAGGTCTGTCCTCGACAGAGCCAACTTCTGTAGTACCATGGGTATGAGTGCTAGCGGAAGAAAAGGCGTATGCTAGCCTGAAACTCCACGTCTAGACAAAGGAATCCACCCCCTTGGCCCCCTGTTCCCTGTAGAGGGAGAAAAATCTGCGGACTTTCGCTCTTTTCCGGGAAGCAAATAAATCTACTTCTGGCCTGCCAAAATGCCTGCACACCAGAGCAAAAATCTCTTTGTTCAACCCCCATTCTCCCTGAAGGATGAGTTGTCTGATTAGAAAATCTGCCTGAAGGTTGAGAGACCCTTTTATATGTACCGTCGAGAGTAAAAGGATCTTCCCTTCCGCCTCTTCTAGGATCCCCTGCGCTAATTTTCTCAGTCTGCCTGATCTTGTCCCTCCCTGGTGGTTCAGGTAGGATACCGTAACCAGGTTGTCCGAAAGGACTTGTACCTCTCTGCCCTGAAGCTGCTCTTGGAAGAAGTTTAGCACTTTGCCCACTGCCAGAAGCTCCCTGAAATTTTAGGACTCTATGATTTGGTGATTTGGCTGCGGTTCCACAACCCTTGGGTATACAGGTCTCCCAAGTGAGCACCCCAACCCCAAGCGCTGGCGTCCGTGGTTAAGACCAGTGGGTCTATCTGGGACCAGGGGCGACCCCCGACAGATTGTCTGAGTTAAGCCACCATCGTAAGAAAGGGCAACCTCTTCTGTGAGAGAAACTCTTTCCTCCAGTACTTCTCTTCTTCCCCCCCAAGAGGCAAGAAGGAAGGCCTGGAGATCTCGAGAATGGAGTTGTGCCCAAGTCACAGCTGGTATAAAGGCAGTCATGAGCCTCAGAAGTCTCATGATGTATCTCAGTGAGGCTTCTCCCCCTTCAAGGAGAGTGATTACTGCACCCTGGACTTTCGCCACCTTCTCTGCTGGTAGGAAAATTTTCTGTGCCCATGAGTCTATCAGGTAACCCAGGTATAGTTTGGACTGTGATGGAGTCAGTGAAGAATTTTCCCGGCTCACCATCCAACCCAAGGTCTCCAGGGTGAGTAGAACCCTGTCCCTGTCTACCAAAGCCTGCGACTGATCCAAACTGTAGATCAGTAGATCGTCCAGATAGGGTATCAAGCCTATTCCCTGAAGATGCAGGATGGCCACCACTTCGGCCACGACCTTGGTGAAAATCCTTGGACTGGCAGCCAGTCCAAAGGGGAGAGCCCTGGATTGCCAGTGTTCTATCCTCTGCTCCATGCGTATTGTGAAGCGTAGGTATTTTTGATGTTCTGAGGCAATGGGTATATGTAAATATGCGTCTTTCAGGTCTAAAGTGACCATGAAAACGCCTGCCTGAAGATGCTTCCTTACAGAATAGATACTTTGCATCCTGATTTTTTTGTGTAATAAGTAATGATTGAGTCTTCTTAAATTTATTATCAACCTAAACTTGCCCGGGGTTTCGGAACCATGAAAACATGGAAGTAAAACCCCCGGGTTGACTGACAGGCTGGTACCGGAGCAATAACATCTTGCTCTGCCAGCTCTCGTATACTTCCCAGTAGACCTTCCGCCATGACAGGGTCCCTGGAGAGATAAGTAACAAGGAAATTCTGGGGAGGGTACAGCTGAAATTCTAGTCTGTAACTCTCTCTTAGGAGGCTTAGAATATATGGACTCTGCGTAACCTTCTCCCACTCCGAAAGGAATTTGCAGAGCCTTGCACCCACCTTTACGGTGGCGTCATTTGGTTTCTTTATGGGAAGAACCGGGACCAGAAAAAATGATCGTACTCTTTTCCTTTCCCTTCCCAATACCCCACTTCTTCCTCTGGTCACTTCTCCCCTTGTGTTGACAATTTGACGGGGGGTCATGAAAAAATTTCTTGCCCTTTTCTCTCTTAGGCTTCATCTGGAATTTCTTTCCCTTCTCTGTGGACCGGGAGAGGACCTGATCCAGACCCAAGCCAAAGAGCAGGGAGCCCTCAAAGGGGATTCCGCACAGATGGGACTTAGAGGTGAAGTCCCCATCCCACGTTTTTAACCATAGGGCCCTCCTAGTGGAATTCAGAAGTGCTGCTGATTTGGCCGTGGTTCTGACAGTCTCCACCGCTGCGTCCGCCACATATGCCACTGCTCTGCTAATTACCTCCAGAGAGTCGACTATTTCCTTAGCCTCCCTCTTACGCGAGAGATGGTCCATTATTCTACCAAGCCAGGCGTCTGCGTTTCTGGCTACACAAAACAGAAGCTAAGGCAGGGGCCATCACCGCCACGTTCGCCTCCCAGGCCCTCCTGAGCAAAGTCTCAGACTTCTTGTCGATCTGGTCCTGAATATTACCTGAATCTTCAAAGGACAGATCGGACCTTTTGGACACCTGTGCTAGGGCAGCGTCTAAGCGAGGAATTTTAAAAAATGTTTCTTCCTCCTTGTCCTTAAAGGAACATCTTCTCTTCCAGGCTTTTAGCCTAAGACGTTTACGCTCAGGTTCCCTCCATTCCCTGAGGATTATACCCTTTAGGGACTGGTGAACTGGAAACGTTCTGGCCTGCAGTTTTCCTAGGCCCCTATATACCCTATCTTGGGCTGATACCTGAGCAGAGGGTATCTGTATATCCTCTGAGGCATAAATGGCTTTTAGCAAACCCTCCATGTCATCAACTGAAAACAGGAGACCCCCAGGCTTAGCCTCCCCCTGACTATCCTGGTCCTCCTCCTGCTCTCCAGAGCTCAAGTCTGGAACTTGACCTTCCTCCATTTCCGACAGGTAGGAGACCTGGTCTTGGGACCCTCCCGTATATGACGTGGACAGGTCTTCTTGCGAGAGGGGAGTGTCTCTACCAGAGGGACCCTCTTCTTGACTTTTTTCAAATGTAGTCCGGAAGGA
This sequence comes from Lithobates pipiens, assembly GCF_037356315.1. NCBI lineage: Eukaryota > Metazoa > Chordata > Amphibia > Anura > Ranidae > Lithobates > Lithobates pipiens. The sequence goes on along the minus strand of NW_027507764.1, from coordinate 250,626,097 downwards.
CTGGAGGGTTGCTAGCATCTCAGACTGCAAAGCGCGACACTCTTTCACTACCCGAGCGGTTTCCTGCTAGCTTAAAGATGCACTTATCGCAAAAGGGTTTGCTGTGGTCTTGCAGAAACTTTGTGTTACAATACCCACAGCGCCGGGACTTAGATGTAGCTTTCCCTTTGGACCTACTGGCCAACCCCTGGGCAGGGCATTCGGTCCCTGGAAACAATAAACAGGTAAAGTTAAGCTACCCATGTCCTGAGGAGAGAGGGCAATTGCAACACCCAGAATACCCTGCCCCTTCAATACACAGCCAGATCACTCACTCCCTGTGGTGACCTCACTGGCTGTCTGCTCAGGTGCGCCTTCCTTCTCCATAGCGTTTTCTCTGCCCAGCAGGATCGCTGTGTCTGGAATTTAGCACCATTCTGAGCGTCCCCTCCTGCTTCTTTGCTGGTTTTAATGCCTTCTCTGCAGCTGTGCGTGTAGCCATGCTGCCTGGGCGCTATACCACTGCAACTCTCTGCCGCCCTCATTCCGGTGATCGGCGCCATATTTATGAGGTCCGTTGCCCGGAAATGACGTCACGCATCTGCGACGGACTTCCGGGCATGCACAGTAGCACGGGAACGCACGCCGCTCGGCCGAGCGCCAGCCAGGTCACCACCACCGTTCAGAGAGGGAAAGGACGCCCACCACCCTCTGACAAATGGCTCCAATGGTCCCCCTCGACTAACGTCAGGTATGGGGGAGGAAGCAGTCCTTGCGGGGAGTAGTGGTCTTAAGACAACTCCCCTGTCTTGTCCACAACACTGAGGAGCACTGCCCCAGAATTTTCCTAGGATAGGAATAGATTACCCCTGGGAGGAGACAGGCCCCTCCTGAGACCTCCACAGACCCCACTGCCTGCTCAGAGACTCAGACCCTGGGGGAGAGTTAAAAAAAGGTCCCAGACCTTTCCAAGCCCTTAGAAGAAAAAAGGAGAAACTTGGTTTCACTGCCACTCGTGGAAAACACAATCAAGAACTGAAGGTCTAGACTTTTAACTATGTTGTTGATTGTGTTTCCTGTCAGGTGGACCAGTCATCTGTCAGGTGTGCCGTCCTGGAAGATGACTGGAGAAAAAAAACTTTTTTTTTTACATTTTCATAACACATTCTTAGTGTGTCTAATCACCTCCACACTGGTACAGTGTCACTGATCACTGCCACACCAGTTACACTGTCCCTGATCCCATTAACACCAGTTACATTGTCCCTGAACACCACCACACTACTCATGTTGTCCCTAATTGCCACCACCCACTCACAGTGTCTCTAAAGACCACTGCACTACTCACAAAGTCCATGATCACAACCACACCAGTCATATGATCCCTGATTATTGCCACACCAGTCATATTGTCCATATTGTCCATGATTACCACCCTACCAGTAATAGTGTCCTGATCACTGCCACACCAGTCATATTGTCCCTGGTCACTGCCACACCAGTTACTGTTTTCTTGATCACCACCACACAGGTTACAGTGCCAGTGATCAATGCCCCACCAATCCCAGTGTCCCTGATCACTGCTACAACAATGACAATGTCCCTGATCACCACCATACGAGTTCAAGTGTCCCTGATCACCATCACACCAGTGTAAATGTTGCCTCTGCCTGCCACCTGTACTAACCCTGGCGTGTCTATTGACCACGTTTCTTTCTATTGCCTGGACGGATTTTTTGCCTGTTTGCTGACCATATCTCTACCTGTGCCTGAACTGGCCCATCTGTCTGTCCGACTGACTATATTCCTTTGAGTCACCAGCAGGACCAGTGCTAAGCTTTTTTGTGCCCTAGGCAAGACCAGCTACTTGCACTCCCCCCCCCCCCCCAATTTCACTAGAAGGACAAATGTCATTGTGTGGTCGCTGGATGAAGGAAATTGTCTCTGCGTTCATCATATGTGACGTGCACCAGTAAATTTAGGGGTGCAGGGTGGTAGGAAGCTGGCAGTAGGGTACAGGGGGGTGAAGGTGAATAGAGGGTGGGGTGTGCACGGGACGTTCTCGAGGATGTTTTTTTTTTTTGAACATAGGTTGTTGAGTGAAGTGAAGAGCTCAAAGATTGAGATTGGGGTCTTCTCAGACCATTCCCCTGTATCAATAACATTAAGGATAGAAGGAGGACAAAAGACAGGGACTAGATGGAGATTGAATGAAGCTTTACTGCAAGATACAGAGGTAGTAGAAAAATTAAAAACTGAACTGGAATGGTACTTTTCAATAAACAGTGGTAGTACGACATCCAAAGCCACTGTATGGGAGGCCCACAAGGCATATATTAGGGGGATCTTGATCTCAATTGAAATGGTGAAGAAAAAGGCTAATGCACAGATTAGAGATGGGCTATACAAAAGCTATACAAAGAAATCCGTGCACTGGAGCAGAAGTATAAAAACGGCGAAGGATCAGAAGTTGAGCAGGAATTAATTATCAAGAAAGAGAGTTTAAAAGAAGTTATGGAACAAGAAAATAGAGTAATATATCACCGGTTGAAGAAAGAGAGATGCCAGTGGGGGGATATGTCAAGTAAATACCTCGCTAAAATGTTAAAAAGGAAAAATAATGCCAATTTTATAGAAAACATCCAAAATAGCAAAGGGTAAAGGTGTTTTCTACCCCTGAGATTGCCCAGACCTTCCAGGATTACTATGGGAATCTTTACTGATTAAATAAAAACGATCCGCTAGATATAGTTGGAAATAGATCCGAAAAGATAAGGGCCTTCCTGGCAGGATGTGGCCTAAGGGAAATTCACCCAGATAAAGTCGGTGCAATGGAGGAGCCGATAACAGAACCAGAATTACTTACAATGCTTAAAGACTCTGTATCTGGGAAAAGTCCTGGCCCAGACGGCTTTACGACAGCTTATTATAAAAAAATTTGTGATATCCTGGTACCAAAAATGGTATCCTATATGAATGGGATAGGAGAGGACTGGGAGATTAGATGGGAAGCACTTGAGGCAGAGATTACGATTATTCCTAAGGAAGGTAAAGATCTCACACTGTGCTCTAGTTATCAGTCTATCTCTTTGTTGAACGTCGATGTAAAACTATACGCAAAAACTTTGGCTGCTCGGATGAAACCCGTATTAAATGATTTGGTCTATACAGACCAAGTGGGATTTGTTCCGGGGAGGGAGAGTAGGGATAATGGTATTACGTATTACGCAGCGCCAAACGAAGGGCTACAAAACGCAGCAGGGAAAGCCTGCTCTGCATGGATGGAGGTGATTCCCCTAAAAAACAGCAAGAACCGGGCCCGATAAAATTGATCACAACCTATGGGACACAATGGGAAACAGTACGTAAGATACTGGAAAGACATTGGGGGATCTTCAGAAATAATAGATTAAAATAAAAATCTTATAAATAAAGATCTTGCAAAAATAGTAGGAGAGCGACCAAAGATGGTGGCACGGAGGTCAGAACATTTGGGAGACATTCTGGTGCACTCTGAGTATGTCCGACAGCAAAATACTACATGGTTGTCGGAATACCCACGAAGCAAAGGAATATTTCCTTGTACCAAATGCCAAATATGCCCCTTTGTTGAAAGAACTACTATTTTCCAAGATGCTGAAGGTAAAAAAGAATTTGAGATCAGAGATTTGATTAACTGCTCAACCACCAAAGTGATATATATGATTACATGCCCATGTCCCAAAATATATATAGGAAAGACAAAAAGGGCCCTAAAAGTACATATAGGGGAACACCTGAGAGACATTAAGAGAGAAAAGGAGCGACAGAAAGATAGCAAGGAAGAGAGGGAGGAAAGACTTGTGGCTAAGCATTTTGCCCAACACCATGCGGGGAGGGTAGATGGTTTTAAAGTTTTGAGGGAATATATTCCCTCAAATTACCAGCAAGAAGAGGGGATGTTGATCGTATTCTCTTGCAGAAAGAAAAATGGTGGATCTTTACTTTGAGATCACTCGTACCCTTGGGAATGAACACAGAGTTAAACCTGCAATGTTTTCTAGATTAAATGAGAGCTAGGTGCTGGGGAAGTAATTTAGAGATGACTACTTTTGGAAATATGCTATCCTTTCCCTTCCCCTCTTTCCCTTTGCTCTTTCTTGCTGCCTAGTTAGTAGGGCAGTGATTATGTAGTATCGCCATGGGAACCGCCTATAAATGATGGCGGCGACGGCGTTGTTTTGAACTGTACTATACATTAGTTACTTTAGTAAAAATTCAACCTCCAGCTATATATCTGTCGTATTCTGATATCCCAGGATAACTACTTAGTGTTATGGCAAAAGAAAAAAAGAGGGAAAAGAAGAGAAAGAAGGAAGAAAAAGATATGAAATTGCATGTTTTGTCTATGTTTTTGTCCAATTATTAAGTAATGGTATCAGTGGATGTGAAAATATATATAAAGATATACAACTACTCCTACGTTTGCAACTCACATAAGAGAGACTTCATCTCGAACTATTATATTGCTCGTTATGTTCCTTTCTTTTTTTTAAATACAAACAAAAAAAAAACATGTTAGAGGAGGAGCGATGACGTCATGTTGTACTATAAGGAAGTGACGGTAATCCGTGTCCTCCACATCCAGTCGAAGCTACTTGACGTTACGTTACGTTGCGAAACGCATTGACATAAGCACGGACGTTGCGCCTCTAATGGGTCACTTCCAATTGGATGAGCGGATTACAACCTAACAGCGGCAAGCGGCTTACAGAGGGTGAAGCGCCAAACGAACTGCGTAAAGCAAAGGTGTAGACACTACAACCTTAACCGAATGATTCATAACATACCATCGGAAAGGTTAATGGAATACAAAATCATCGGTACCATCGGATCACGAGTCCCTTCTGATGCGGAATCAACCACAATTAACATACCTTGGTCCGGAGACATAAAAGGAAGGGTAATGTAAACCACGGACTAACAACACACACCTGCCTGGTAGGTAGAAATAAAGTGATGCACTGCAGTGGTATGGAAAGCATCATATGAAGAGGACGGTGACAATTACTCTATTACATGGTGTTTTTTTGATGTTTGGATAACACCATTGCGTTTAATAATGACTTTAGTTTGATTATTATTGATGGGATACCGATGGTAGATGACTTTACTCCATTGACTGCTAATCTTGATTGATGAGAGAATAACAAATTGGAGTACACTTACCGTGAATATTGTCTCGCCGGGAAAGAATATTCATATGATACATGATAATAGAGAAAACATGGATTCATAAACTTTCGCAGAAAAAATATATGAACTTTTTTGAACGCAACCCCAGAACGAGTGCAAAGTTCCAATTGCTAAAGTTGTAGAGCAAGGTGACCTGCTTAGCAGGAAATCTTGAGCCAACCATAGATTCCGCAACCCTAGGGGCTGCGCATGTGCTGTGGCTTAGCCCTATTATTGATAAGTATTTTTGACTATTTAGCATAAAGATTTGTGCATTAGTGGCTATAGGCACATGTGCAGCGATAGAGGCGCCTCGTCCGTTATTTGTTGTATGTATGTCTATTGTTTGATGTTGGTGTATATAGGAAGTAGCGTAGTAGGATTTGTATTGTGGGGTATTTATGAAATGTGTAGGTAGAGCAGGATAAGAGTACTTTTAGTAAGTCATTGGGCTAATCTTACATGTATAAATTTTAGTGAGCTAATAAACTTTTTGGATTTATTTAATTTCCAACTCTTTATTTGCCCATTAATACTAAAGTAGCCACCTTTGCCACCTTGGGTTGCCCCTTTTCTTAGGCGTACCCTGAGGTGGGAAAAAAATCCTCTTTTTTTTATATGTTTGTGAATAGGCTATAGTGTTATCCCCCAAAATTTGGAGGAGAGGTATAAATTGGTTTATTTTGGAAAAAAGAAAAAAAGGAATTTCTTTATATTCGCACTGAAGACAATTTTAGTGGTGAATAAAAAATAAGGTAATTTTGTTTGTTTTGAGATAATGGTATTAGAACCCTTTGGGTTATGCATAAAATGATAGAGAGTGGATCCCCAGGGCTGCTACTGTCTATAGATGCTCAGAATTTGAAAGCATTTGACAGAGTAGACTGGGGATTCATGTTAAAATCCCTTGAGGCTTTTGGGGTAGGTCCTAAGATGCTGCGTCGAATAAATGCTCTCTATAATCATCCCACGGCTAGGGTTAAGGTAAACGGGTCATTGTCATCACCTTTTGAGATGTTCAATGGGACACGGCAGGGTTGTCCCCTCTCTCCTTTATTAGAAATTTCAATGGGACACGGCAGTGCTGTCCCCTCTCTCCTTTCCCAGAAATTTAAAATATAAACCTTACCCCACAGGAAGTGCAAAGGCTAAAAAAAAATTCCTTCATATGGAGGGAAAATTAAATTAAGTATCTTGGGGTTAAAATAACGCCACGCAAGATAAGCTATACCAACAAAACTTTGTCCCGTTAATGAATGACATCAAAACTCAGCTAAATAGTATGGCCCCTAGACAGAGATCTTGGATTAATAGGATAAACTGTTTAAAGATGATAATACTTCCCAAAATAATATATAAAATACAAATGTTGCCAATTTCGATCCCTGAGGCATATTTTAATAAATTAAATTTGTTATTTCTGAGGTTTATTTGGCGGCATAAAAAACCACGAATAAGCTGGGGGATACTTGCCAGAGACAAGACCCAAGGGGGATTAGGGCCCCCGGATATTAAAACATATTATCAAGCAATTCTAATGGCACAGGTGGTGGATTGGGTAAAAGATAATAAGGCAAAAAGTTGGGTTAAGTTAGAAAAAGAGATAAGTAAGGCTCCATTGGGTAAAGTAATTTGGATCCCGACACATCTGAGAGACTTAGGTGTGCATACACATATAATCACTTGGGCTTCTATGTTAATATGGGATAGGGTTCACAAAAAACATCTCCACTACGGACGTTAATCCTGAAGAGAAGATCAGGGAGCTTCTCAGCCTCAGCGGCCATTATCTGGGCTCCTGGAGAAGGGGAGAAGCCGGGGAGGGGAGCACATGCACCCACTGACCAACAACTGTTGGATAGAGGTTCTGACAAGTTCTCAGAGCCTCCTCCTCCTGCTCCACAAGACTACATGGTGGCGCCTTGCACCGTGAAAGGACTACTACTGTTACATCGGGAACCATGGCCATGGCGGTAGCTGTGTTTTTTCTACAGTACTCAAATGCAAAGGAGGAGAAGCAAGTACACAAACAGAGAGACTAAGGAAGGAACCCATATTTTTCAGATCAGAAGTGGGTTTCATATATTGGTATGTATTATTATTTAAGGTACTTATATAGTGCCGTCAATCTATGCAGTGCTTTACATATACATTGTACATTCACATCAGTCCCTACCCTCAAGGAGCTTACAATCTAAGGTCCCTAACTCACATTCATACACTAAGGCCAATTTAAACAGAAGCCAATTAACCTAAAAGTGTGTCTTTGGAGTGTGGGAGCAAACTGCTGGGCGAGAGTGTTACCCACTACACCACTGTGGTATATATACAGTAAACCGAAGCCTGTGTGAAACAGGCCAAAGGTAGCCATTATGTGCTCATGAATTGAGGCATTGCAGGAAATGATAAACACACAATATACAACAAAAATACTTACAAAATATACATAGGATCTTAAAGTGTATGTCAAGCCAAAAACATTTTTTCTAGCTTTGGATAGAATAGGGAAGGGTGAAAACTCTTGTCAGATTTTTACCGCTATCTGATATATATATATATATATATATGTATATATATATATATATATATATATATATACACACTGTATGTCTTTTTGCCTGTACATTGCAGTCAAATGGATAAATAATAGGTATGAAAAGATTAAATAGATTTTCACTTTTGGTTATATAAGCAGTAAATTAACCACTTCAATACCAGGCACTTAAACACCTTCCTGCCCAGACCAATTTTGAGCTTTCAGCGCTGTCGCACTTTGAATGACAATTGCGCGGTCATGCTACACTGTACCCAAATGAAATTGTTATCATTTTTTTCCCACATATAGAGCTTTCTTTTGGTGGTATTTGATCACCTCTGCGGTTTTTATTTTTTGCTAAACAAATAAAAAAATACCGAAAATTAAAAAAAAAAATGTTATTTTTTGTTTCAGTTTCAAAACTTTGCAAATAAGTAAGTTTTCTCCTTCACTGATGGGCACTGATGGGGTTACACTGATGGGCAATGATAAGGCGGCACTGATGGGCACCGATGAGGTGACACCAATGAAGTGGCACTGATGAGGTGGCATTGATGGACACCGATATGTGGCACTGATAGGTGGCACTGATGGGTGGCACTGATGGGCGACACGGATGAGCACTGATAGGTGGCACAAATTGGCACTGATAGCTGGCACAGATTGGCATGGATGGGAATGGATAGGTGGCACAGGTGGGCATGGGTTAGTCGGCACAGGTGGGCATGGGTAGGCGGCACAGGTGGGCATGGATGGGCACTGATAGGCAGCACAGATGGGAACTGATAGGCGGCATTGTATTCTAATATATTGTACTAATGGATGCCAATCAGTGCCAATCAATAATGCATGCCAATCAGTGATGCCCATTGTGGGCACTGATTGGCATCCATTATGTGCACTGATTGGCATCCATTGTGGCATTGACTGGAATCCCTGGTGGTCTAGGGTGGAATACCTTGTCCTGGGCATCCCTGGTGGTCTGGTGGCATCCCTGGTGGTCCAGTGTGGACATCCTCAGGGGGGCTGTGCTGATAATCGATCAGCACAGACCCCCCCTGTCAGAGGAGCAGCCGATCGGCTCTCCTCTATTCGCTTCTGACAGACGCGAGTGAGGAAAAGCCGATCACCGGCTTTTCCTATTTACACTGTGATCAGCCGTGATTGGACACGGCTGATCACGTGGTAAAGAGTCTCCGTCGGAGACTCTTTACCGAGATCGTAGTTGCCGGGTGTCAGACTGACACCCCGCAAACAACGATCGCCGCGATGCGCGCCCCCGGGGGCGCGCAGCGGCTCATAATCCTGATCACATCATATGACGTCCGGTCAGGATTATGCAACCACTTTGCCACCGTCTATTTGTTATAGGGCGGGCGGCAAGTGGTTAATATAAAAAATCAAGAGAGACCATATTAAATTACATGCTATTGATTTTATGTACAGTCCTTCAAATTAAACAATGAGAAAGATGAACAATTCTCCACTGCATGACGGGGTATTGTGTTATCGTACTTCTCACCTCGGTACCTTGGAAACACTGAATCATAAAAAAGCTGATGAAAAGCTCTGAGTTACTTTTTTATCTGGTCTGGTTAGAAAATGCATCACACAAAAATATTTTCCCTTTTCACAAAGCATTACATTTACATTAATTAAATTCCTGTGAATTTTCCTTGTACTTAAACAAACTATAAAAATAGGTTCTGGTTTATTATCCATTACATTTTTTAAAGAAAACAGTGCATTTACCTAAGTTTACATAATTTTATTTCTGAGGTTCATTTAGGAAGATGTCCAGAGAGCCCGGAGCAAAAGTAATAAAAAATACTAAGCGCAGGGCGGGCATGACAGAGTTAACTAGGGGGTGAAGGAGACAGGATCTGGTTACATAAAGGGGATGGGAACAGAGCTGAGAGGGCGGAGAATTAGGCAGCTAGAGGGGGGGAGTGGCTTTCTCCACAAGCTCAGTCTGGTTACGAGGAGCGAGCTTCCCACCCTCCCTCCCTAATCTTTGGGGGGTTTGTTGTTGTTATTAATATTTATAATTAGCATTTCAGAAAACAGGATGACGTGGCAGCGGTGTGGTGTTGGTCTTTGCGGGTGAAGGTTAAACCCCAGCTATGGAAGAGTGAGGGACCCATCGGTGATATGGGGCCCGTGGGTGGTGGTCCAGCTAACAGTGGTTTAGCAGGAAGGTGGTTACCGGGTGCACTGCAGTCAGTGGTTTGTGTCTCCGAGCCAGCAGGTCAGCTGGAGGCCTATTTTAGTTTTAACCACTTGCCGCCCGCCCTATAACAAATAGACAGGGGTAAAGTGGTTGCATAATCCTGACCGGACGTCATATGACGTGATCAGGATTATGAGCCGCTGCGCGCCCCCGGGGGCGCGCATCGCGGCGATCGTTGTTGCGGGGTGTCAGTCTGACACCCGGCAACTACGATCTCGGTAAAGAGTCTCCGACGGAGACTCTTTACCACGTGATCAGCCGTGTCCAATCACGGCTGATCACAGTGTAAATAGGAAAAGCCAGTGATCGGCTTTTTCTCACTCAGACGCGAGTAGAGGAGAGCCGATCGGCTGCTCCTCTGACAGGGGGGGTCTGTGCTGATCGATTATCAGCACAGCCCCCCCCGAGGATGCCCACACTGGACCACCAGGGATGCCACCAGACCACCAGGGATGCCCAGGACAAGGTATGCCACCCTAGACCACCAGGGATTCCAGTCAGTGCCACAATGGATGCCAATCAGTGCCCACAATGGGCATCACTGATTGGCATGCATTATTGATTGGCACTGATTGGCATCCATTAGTACAATATATTATAATACAATGCCGCCTATCAGTTCCCATCTGTGCTGCCTATCAGTGCCCATCCATTCCACCTATCAGTGCCCATCCATGCCCACCTGTGCCGCCTACCCATGCCCACCTGTGCCGCCTACCCATCCCCACCTGTGCCGCCTACCCATGCCCACCTGTGCCGACTAACCCATGCCCACCTGTGCCACCTATCCATGCCCACCCATGCCAATCCGTGCCAGCTATCAGTGCCAATGTGTGCCACCTATCAGTGCCCATCCGTGTCGCCCATCAGTGCCACCCATCAGTGCCGCCTATCAGTGCCACATATCGGTGTCCATCAATGCCACCTCATCAGTGCCACTTCATTGGTGACACCTCATTGGTGCCCATCAGTGTAACCCCATCAGTGCCCATCAGTGAAGGAGAAAACTTACTTATTTGCAAAGTTTTGAAACTGAAACAAAAAAAAACATTATTTTTTTTTCAAAATTTTCGGTATTTTTTTATTTGTTTAGCAAAAAATAAAAACCGCAGAGGTGATCAAATACCACCAAAAGAAAGCTCTATTTGTGAGAAAAAAATGATAAAAATTTCATTTGGGTACAGTGTAGCATGACCGCGCAATTGTCATTCAAAGTGCGACAGCGCTGAAAGCTCAAAATTGGTCTGGGCAGGAAGGTGTTTAAGTGCCTGGTATTGAAGTGGTTAAGGTACCGCAGTGCCGGATTGGAGATGGTGGTTAGAGTGGTGGGTTTTTCCTGCAAAGATCAACGGGAGGAGTTAACTGATATTACAGGTTTATACAGTTATGTTAATTGATGTTAATTTATTTGATTATTTAATAATAAAGTTAATTGGCTGCTACGGCCATTATTTACTCCAGATTGGTGTGGTCTCAATTTCTGGGGGGTTATGGGGACGTAGCAGTGGTTAAGGTATATTGGTTACAATAAGGGGATAGTATCCCATCTATTATACGATGGTCATGTTATGCAAAAAGACATTATTACATTTAACAGTCAAGAAAGCCCCAATGGTCTCTGCCAACCTGAAACTCAGTGAACAGATGTATGTGAAAAGGAAGCTGGTTAATGAGATTTGGACAGCCCCGGGTCTTCTTGAATACTGTTGCCGGTATCCTGTCATATAGAGTCCCCCATCGGATAGTGTCCGCTGTGTAATGCGCATGTGCAGTACACAGCACACACAGATTCCAAAAATACCAGAAGATGAACGGCGCCTGCCCCGTGATTCCAGGTTCTAGCCCCACCATCCAAGTGGACACAGAGTTGGAATTAAAAGAGCCAAGCGCGGCGAGCGAAGCGAGCCCGTGAGGGGCCCTTTAATTTTGCCAGCCCTATGTCCGCTTGGATGGTGGGGCTACCACCCCCGACTCACGGCGCAGGCGCCGTTCATCTTCGGAGATTTTCCAAAGCTTCTTCTGCTCTGTACTGTGCAAGCGCTGCGCATGCGCAGTACGGGGCGGACAGTATATGATGGCAGGACACTATATGCCAGAACACCGGATAGTCTGAGGTGGAGTGAGGTCATGGTTTATGTGTTTATTGTTAAGTAGGTCTTTGCCATTGTTCTATTGTTTCTGTCTGTCTGGTCATCTTTTGGAGATAGATGAGATTAATCTGGTGACCACTTATTACCAAATTATTGTGGGACATTACATGCGTCAGGAAGGCTCTGTCAGAAGACAGAATAATAGCTGTAGCAGAATCCCTGTTCTCCAAATGCCTGGAGAAGAGGAGTGTTAGGTAACGTGCAAACGCATATGCGCATACGTGGAGAGGCGACTATGCTAACGCATGCGCGAATGTGCGTGGTGCATTCCGTGACAGATAAGGGAGGCAAATGGGCTAATTAAGCTGGATCAGCACCCAGGATCAGTGCTTTCTAATCTACAGCGTTATGTGAGTATCTTGTTTTCTGTTACCTGTATCTGCTCTTGAAGTATTGACCCGGCTTGTTTCTGACTATTCCTGTTTTTCACCTGCATCAACCCCGGCTTGTCCTTTGACCATTCTCCTGCCTCCGCATCTGTACTTGATCTGATCGTTTTGTGTATGACCAAGGCTTGTCTGACTCCACTTAAGTTCCAGCCCTTCCAGAGCTAACAAATATCTAGCACCTGTCCAGCTACCATTGGGACCTACTCTTCTGCTAAGTACAAGACTGTTCCTGCCCATGGAGACCTGCTGCCATCTGGCGAACTACTGGATCAGCAGCCCAGCAGCCCAACAGAAAGCACCTTTAACCGACACTCGTGCAACTCTGCACTCCTGCGCTACCTGTATACACTACCAGGAGCCCAGAGTCAGAGGTGCAAGAGAGGCCTTCCTCTGCATAACCAGGCTCTACCCACCAGGTACGTAACAGTACAAGACAGCCATGTCTGAGCCTGAGCGAGGAACCTCTCCCATGAAGGAACTGTCCAAACATCTAGCCGGCCTCACACAAGCCATCAAAAACTTGCAGAAGGGTTATGTTCGGATAGAGGAATGTGTACAGACTTTATCAACCCTCTGTTACCCCCAGTGCTGCTCCCTCCTCTTCCGCTGGAAGCTCTGCTGCACCTACAGTGGTGATGTTACCACCAAAGCCCCAAGTGCCTACTCCTGAAAGGTTCTCCGGTGACCGCAGCAAATTCAGGGCTTACTGTATGGCCTGTGCACTATACTTTGCCCTACAGCCCTGCACCTTCTCCCTGGAAACCACCAAGGTTGGATTTGTCATCTCTTTGCTACAGGGTGAGCCACAGTCATGGGCTCACCGCCTACTGGAACAGAAGGCCACTTCTCTAGATACCTTGACCACCTGCTTCATTGACATGGCACAGTGCGGCCGAGGATTACGTTTCTGATTTCAAGTGCTGGAGCACTGACACCAATTGGCATGATGCGGATCTCCATTGGGTTTTTCAGAAGCCTTAAAGGATGAGCTAGCCTGATTTGGGGTCCCACATTCTCTGGACGATTTCATAAAGCGATCCATCCAGATTGACTGGAGATTCAGAGAGCACAGATCTGAATGATCCGCTGGACCTTTACGCCCTGCATGGATGTTACCACGGGTTGCCAGTTCACCAGGCTCAGCTCCTTTTGAATGCACAGCACCTGCTCCTGACACTTTTGAACCCATTCAGCTTGGCCTACTTTTCCCTTCACTTACCAACGAGGAAAGTCAAAGCCGTCGCCAGAATAATCTGTGCTTGTACTACAGAGAACCTGGCCACTATTTGAGAAATTGCCCAGCCAAACTCTGTAAGTTACTGTCTATTTCTTCTTCCAAGTCTCCAGCTTTGCTAAACAACTATTCTCACCTGGCTATCTCTGTTCTGTTACAGATTCCAGGGAGAACTATTCAAGCACCAGCTATATTTGATTCTTAGGCCGGCAGTTGCTTCATTGATCTATCCTTTGCCGATGAACACCAAATACCTCTGCTACCCAAAGCCCAGAGACTCTACGTTCATCTTGCAGATGGGTCCACCATCAAGTCTGGAGTAGTCTCTCAAGAGGCCACCCCATTACCTGACATGGTTGCTACCGGGCACCAAGAACTATTACACCTAGATGGCATTGCCTCACCCTTGTTCCCCATTATACTAGGCAAGGCATGCCTTGGGTGCAGGCACACAGCCCACACATCAATTGGGTTACACAGGATATCCAGTGTCATTCACCCTACTGCCATCAACATTGCCTACTGGAATCACCATGTTCCACACCATCCTTGCCATGTATGGACTCTGACCCTGAAGCAGGCACATCTGTTCCCACTACATATCTGGATTTTCTGGACATTTTTAGTAAGAAAGAGGCAGAGACTCTTCCTCCTCATAGATTTTACAATTGCCCAATCGAGTTACTCCCAGGGGCCAAGGTGCCCTTTGGAAGAATCTTTCCCTTATCTGAACTAGAACTCACAGTTCTGAAAGACTACATTGATGAGAGTTTGAAGAAGGGGCTCATTCGTCCATCCACCTCTCCAGCTGGGGCAGGTATTTTCTTTGTGGAGAAAAAGGACCATCCTCTTCAATGCTGTGTTGACTACCGTGAGCTAATTGAGGTCACAGTCAAGAACCGGTACCCCCTACCTCTGGTACCTTAACTGTTTCAAAGGCTTAGGTCAACAACAGCTAGATCTCAGAGGGACATACAGTCTGGTCTGCATACAGGTCAGGGATGAATGGAAGACAGCATTCCGTACTAGATTTGGGCATTTTGAGTACCCAGTGATGCCCTTTAGCCTGTGCAATGCCCCTGCTACATTCCAGCATTTTGTCAATGACATTTTCTGGACCTTTTTGTTATCGTCTACTTGGACAATATTCTGATATTTTCCCATGCACTAGAGATTCATCAAGGACATGTGAAAAAGGTGCTGACCCGACTTAGACCACATGGCTTATATGCCAAACCAGAAAAATGTGAATTTGAGCATCAGAGCATTCAGTTCCTGAGATTAGTAATCTCTACAGAGGGCATAAAGATGAATCCCCAAGGGGGGCGTGGCCTGGACATGGCTGAGTGAAGCTGTGTTTTTTGGGAGCTCCCGGCCCCGGCCTTTCATCCACGGCAAAACGATATCAAAACCGGCATGCAACCGAACAAGGGAGACAAGACAAGAGCAGCTGCTAGAGATAACCGTTCCAGCGTTCCCTCCGGTGTTATACACCACTAGGGATGAGCTTCGTGTTCGAGTTGAACATATGTTCGACTCGAACATCGGCTGTTCGCCCGTTCGGCGAATTGTGAACGTTATGGGCCGTTCGCGCCAAATTCGTGTGGCGCTCACGGCCCACAATGCACAGCGATGGCGCCGTGCATTGCTGGCTCATGATTGGCCAAGCATGCACTGTGACCCTGCATGCTTGGCCAATCACAGCGCCGGCAGTGAGGAGAGCCATGATTGGCCACAGGCAGGATGCCTGTGGCCAATCATAGCTCAGGCTGTGTAGTACACGCCCCAAACTATATAAGGCCGCCAGCGCGTCTGTAGCAGTTAATGGGTGTTCTGTGTACCTTCAACACAGTATACACCGATCGTTATCGGCCGATTTTTTGTTCTTGCTCTTCTGTAGTGGTTGTTGTCTGCGTGCCCTGACCGCAGTATACGCCGCTATATTCACCTATATAGCTAGCGATATATCTATCTTTTATAATAGAGCTTTCAGTCAGTGTTAGGAGATTGTGCGTGCTGTCTGCGTGCTCTGAACCCAGTATACACCGCTATATCCACCTATATAGCTAACTATCTTGCTCGTTTTAAATAGAGCTTGCAGTCAGCGGTAGGAGATTGTGCGTGCTGTCTGCGTGCTCTGAACCCAGTATACACCGCTATATCCACCTATATAGCTAACTATCTTGCTCGTTTTAAATAGAGCTTGCAGTCAGCGGTAGGAGATTGTGCGTGCTGTCTGCATGCTCTGAACCCAGTATACACCGCTATATCCACCTATATAGCTAACTATCTTGCTCGTTTTAAATAGAGCTTGCAGTCAGCAGTAGGAGATTGTGCGTGCTGTCTGCGTGCTCTGAACCCAGTATACACCGCTATATCCACCTATATAGCTAACTATCTTGCTCGTTTTAAATAGAGCTTGCAGTCAGCGGTAGGAGATTGTGCGTGCTGCCTGCGTGCTCTGAACCCAGTATACACCGCTATATCCACCTATATAGCTAACTATCTTGCTCGTTTTAAATAGAGCTTGCAGTCAGCGGTAGGAGATTGTGCGTGCTGCCTGCGTGCTCTGAACCCAGTATACACCGCTATATCCACCTATATAGCTAACTATCTTGCTCGTTTTAAATAGAGCTTGCAGTCAGCGGTAGGAGATTGTGCGTGCTGTCTGCGTGCTCTGAACCCAGTATACACCGCTATATCCACCCATATAGCTAACTATCTTGCTCGTTTTAAATAGAGCTTGCAGTCAGCGGTAGGAGATTGTGCGTGCTGTCTGCGTGCTCTGAACCCAGTATACACCGCTATATCCACCTATATAGCTAACTATCTTGCTTGTTTTAAATAGAGCTTGCAGTCAGTGGTAGGAGATTGTGTGTGCTGTCTGCGTGCTCTGAACCCAGTATACACCGCTATATCCACCTACATAGCTCTTCTCTATTTGAGCAATTTGCCATCTGCAGGAGTTAGTAGAAGTTGTGTGTGCCTCCAGCACAATATACACTACCCAATTGTTGGTTTTTCCAACTCCCTTCAGGCCATTACCATGTCTGGAAGGCCAGCAAGGAGATGCAGACAGGCGCGTGACGATAAAAGAGGGCAAGCAGGCTCTGTGTCTAGAGACAACAGTGCTGGTCGTGGACGTGGTGCATCGTCATCATCAGCATGGGACACGCTTGTCCTTCTTTTCGGCAGCTGGACATGTTGAGCCGCAACATGCCAATGACTTGGTAGAGTGGATGACCAAGCCCTCTTCATCCTCTCTCACCCAGGCTCAGGGTACTAGCAAGGCAGCTGCAAAAGCATCGTC
This sequence comes from Lithobates pipiens, assembly GCF_037356315.1. NCBI lineage: Eukaryota > Metazoa > Chordata > Amphibia > Anura > Ranidae > Lithobates > Lithobates pipiens. Next base: position 250,609,055 of record NW_027507764.1, on the reverse strand, counting down.
TTCCCTCCTCTCAATGTCATCATCAGTGACTCCTTCCCTAGACCCACCACGTCCTCCTGAGGAGTCTCCTGAACTCTTTGAGCACAGTGTTGGGTACATGCTCCAGGAGGATGCCCAGTGTTTTGTAGGCTCTGATGATGATACTCAGCTAGAAGAAGGCAGTAGCGTGAATGCAGAGAGAGGGGGAGGAGGAGGAGAAGGAGGCACATGTCCAACGAGGCAGGATGCCCTCCGGGGGCCAGCTTAGGGGCAGCACACCGACTGAATCACACTGCAGAGCTCCGCCTGTGCAGGGCGCTGCCTCTGCGCGTTATTCTTAAAGTTCTTTGGTGTGGGCCTTTTTTGAGATGAGTGCATCAGATCGCACCGCTGCTATTTGCAACATATGTCTCAAGCGTATCTCACGTGGCCAAAACATCAGCCGCTTGGGCACCACATGCTTGACCAGACATATGTTGACCTGCCATGCAGCTCATTGGCAAGCGTACCTCAAAGACCCACACCAAAGAACAAAGCGGACCTCTCCTTGCTCCTCATCAGCTGGGATCTCCAACCCCACTAGACCTTCAGTCCTCTCTGAAACCTGCTCTGAGAGGAATGAAGGTGTAGAATTAGGTGTGTCACAGCCAAGTGCTTCCGGGCACTCTGCTAGCAGTACACCTACGTCCGATTATAGCAGGCAAATGTCCCTGCCCCAGCTGCTGGACCGGTGAAAGAAGTTCACTCCCAGCCATCCACATGCCCAGCGGTTGAATGCTAGCTTGGCTAAATTGCTAGCACTTCAACTGCTGCCTTTTCAGTTGGTAGACTTGGCCCCCTTCCGTGAGTTTGTACAATGTGCGGTTCCTCAGTGGCAGGTCCCCAAACGCCACTTTTTCTCACGGAAGGCGATTCCGGCTCTCTACCGGCATGTGGAAGGCAATGTCCTTGCCTCGCTGGACAGGGTGGTCAGCGGTAAGGTGCATATTACCGCTGACTCATGGTCCAGCAGGCATGGACAGGGACGTTACCTGTCTTTCACGGCCCATTGGGTCACTCTTCTGGCAGCTGGGAAGGATGCAGGACAAGGTGCAGTAGTGTTGGAGGTTGTTCCGCCACCACACCTCCAAAATGCTACTATTGGTTGTGACACACCTCTCTCCTCCACCCCCTCCTCTTCTTCTTCCCCCATGGCCTCTTCCAGTGCTCTGTCCTCAGAACCAGCGGTGCTCTGTAGGCGTTCCAGGGGCTACGCAAGTACGCAGGCAAAATGATGCCATGCCGTGCTTGCGCTGGTTTGTTTGGGGGACAGGAGCCACACTGGGGCGGATGTTTTGTCAGCTCTGCAGGGGCAGGCCGAGAGGTGGTTGACGCCACGCCAGCTTAAGCCAGGAATGGTGGTTTGCAACAATGACACCAACCTCCTCTCCGCCCTCCGACAGGGACAACTGACCCATGTGCCCTGTGTAGCTCACGTCCTTAACCTGGTGGTGCAGCGGTTCTTGGGCAGGTACCCGGGCTTACAGGATGTCCTGAAGCAGGCCAGGAAAGTCTGTGTGCATTTCCGCCGATCATTTAATGCCTGTGCTCGGCTGGCTGAGCTCCAAAAGGAGTTGAACCTGCCCAAGAACTGCCTTATATGTGACATGCCCACCAGGTGGAACTCAACGTTGGCCATGCTGCAGTGGCTGCACACGCAGCAGAGGGCCATCAATGAGTACCTGTGCGACTACGGCACCAGGACAGGGTCAGGGGAGCTCAGTTTTTTTTCCCCACGCCAGGGATGATCAGGGATGCATGCACTGTCCTTTCACCATTTGAGGTGGCCACAAGGATGGTGAGCAGTGACAGTGCATGCATCAGTGACACTGTACCTCTTGTCCACCTCTTGGAGCATACGCTGCGTGGTATAATGGACAGGGCACTTGAGGCAGAACAGAGGCAGGAAGAGGAGGACTTGCCTCTCAAGGCCCCCTTTATCCAGACAGTGTTCCTGCTGTGCCACCCATCACACAGGAAGAGGATGAGGAGGAGGAAGAGGAGGAGGGGGATGATTGTGTCAGCATGGAGGTGGAGGCTGGCACTCAGCATCAGCAGCAGCAGCAGTCTTGTAGGGATGATTTACAGTCCCAAGAAACCGGTGGACTTGTACGTGGCTGGGAGGAGGTAGCTGCGGATCATGTTGTCCTTAGTGACCCAGAGGACCCCGGACCGAATGCCTCAGCTAACCTACGCTGCATGGCCTCCCTGATCCTGCAAAGCCTGCGGAAGGATCCTCGTATTCTTCGGATCAAGGAGAGGGACCATTACTGGCTGGCCACTCTCCTTGATCCACGGTACAAGGGTAAGGTTGCCGTCGCAGAGGGAGCAGAGGATGAGACATCTCCGGGAGGCCTTGCAGAAAGGTCTGTGCAACGCGTTCCCAGAGACTGGGAGGTTACAAACTCCTGGTCCTGGACAACGTGTTGCTGAGGCATCGGTCAGAAGGAGCGGTGGAGAAGGTGGCTGTCTGACCGATGCTTTCAGACAATTTTTTAGTCTGCAGCCGCAAGGTATGATCGGTTCCAGCAACCATCGCCAGCGTCTGATTTACATGGTGCAGGAATACCTAGGGGCAAGGTCAGACTTGGACACCTTTCCCACCGAAAATCCTCTGGCTTACTGGGTCTTGAGGATGGATCACTGGCCAGAGCTTGCACAGTATGCAATTGAGCTACTGGCCTGTCCTGCCTCCAGCGTTCTTTCGGAACGCACCTTCAGTGCTGCTGGTGGCTTTGTTACTGATCACAGGGTGCGCCTGTCCACCGAATCAGTTGATCGACTGACCTTCATCAAGATGAATCAGTCTTGGATCACCCACAGCTACCAAGCACCTGAAGCTGATGTAACCGAATATTTTTTTTTGAAATATCACATCCCTTCAAGACTGCCTATGCTGATGCTGAGTGACTGTCCTGTTATGTTGATTGTCTATCCTCTTCCTCCTCCGCTGATATGTTGGAAGAACATTTCTGGTTCTGGGTGATGCCATCAGCCCAATTTTTCTGCCCCTATTTAACAGGGGCGTTTAATTACAATTTTTGATGCAATGCTTTGCAGCAGGGCTAATTCCTGCACTACAACTAGAGTATATGGGAGAGGTTGCAGTGTGGTGGCACCAGCACCAGTGCCTAAATCCCAATTTTTCTGCCCCTGTTTAACAGGGGCGTTTAATTAAAATTTTTGATGCAATGCTTTGCAGCAGGGCTAATTCCTGCACTAAAACTAGAGTATATGGGAGAAGTTGCAGTGTCGTGGCACCAGCACCAGTGCCTAAGGCCCAATTATTCTGCCCCTGTTTAACAGGGGCGTTTAATTACAATTTTTGATGCAATGCTTTGCAGCAGGGCTAATTCCTGCAATAAAACTAGAGTATATGGGAGAGGTTGCAGTGTGGTGGCACCAGCACCAGTGCCTAAGGCCCAATTTTTCTGCCCCTGTTTAACAGGGACATGTAATTACAATTCTTGATATAATATTTCATAGGAGGGCCCATTCCTGTGCCCACCCAGAGTAACTGTGAGGACTTATAGTGTTGTGGCACCAGCACCACAACCACCAAAGGTCAATTTTTCTACCACTGTTCCACAATGGCATGTAATTACAATTCTTAATATAATCATTCACAGCAGGGTGCTCCAGCACCCACCAAGAGTCACTTTGAGGGCTTACAATGTTGTGGCAAAACCAACACCTTGTTCCGCCATTTCTGCAGAGCATATAGGGCAGGCCCCTACTTTCAAACATCCAACTTACAAACATCTCCTACTTGCAAACGGAAGGAGACAACAGCAAGTGAGATGAAAAAAGACGGACGGCGAAACAAATTATACAGGGGTGATAACCCTTCCCTATGTTTTCCAAAAAGCTTAAAAATCGTTTTTTTGACTTAAGCTACACTTTAAAAATGTACCAGTTGAAAATTACAAACAGATTCAACTTAATACAACAAACCTACACAGTCCCTGTCTTGTTTGCACCGCCTGTATACTGCTGTTCTGAGTATATAGGGCCTGGGGGCCACACGTATTTCCTTTTTTTAATATGGGTACGGGGTTTCCCTTAATATGCGTACAAGACCCAAAGGGGCTGGTAATGGGCAGGGAGGGCTACCCATGCCATTTTTCTCAATGATTTTCAACCATATTGCAGGAACCAGATATAACATTAAAACCGCAAGCAGTTTTAAATGACGTTATTTCCGTTAAATGTCATTTTGTGCAGGGACTGTTCTAAACACGGGAAACACGTGGCACTTCACAGGCATACTACAGACACCCCCCCCCCCCCCCCCAGGCACGATATTTAAAAGAATATTTCACTTTTTTTTCACTTTAATCGTCATTAAAATCAGTGCTCCCGCCAAAACGGCCGTTTTTAACACTTTTTTTTGCATTGACCCATGTCCCCTGGGGCAGGAGCCAGATCCCCAAACCCTTTTTAGGACAGTATCTTGCATATTAGCCGTTAAAATTAGCACTTTTAATTTCGAACGTTCGAGTCACATAGACTTCAATGGGTTTCTAACGTTCGTACGAATTTGGGGTCCGTACGAAAGTTCTGGTGCAAACCAAACCGGGGGGTGTTCGGCTCCTCCCTATATACCACTATTTTAGTCCCAAACAGAGGCATTCCACAGGATTTAGAGTGGCGGCACCACGAGGCCTCCCGCGTGGAGCTCCCGCAGAGGCCCAAACACAAAACGAGTGGAGCCTGAACTGTAGCCACCCCGCATCTCCGGAACAAGCTTTGAGTAGCCAGAAGACACCGCAACCAAGCATGGAGACACCTAGGCAGTCCCCGGAGGCTGCCCAAGTGGATCAGGATCTAAGGACACTAATACACGCCCTCCCCACAAGAACAGACATAGAGGCACTCATCCTATGATTAGAGGAGACTCACTGTAGAGATATACAAGAGGTGAGAGATGATGTGTCTGTATTGGCAGAGAGGGTGACTGCGGGGGAGGCCTCCTTCTCAACGCTGGAGAATCGGGTGTCCGAGTTGGAGAGATCCCGGGACCATCACCGAGACACCGCCATTGCCCTCCAGCTCCACCTAGAGGATGTAGAGGACTGGAGAAGCAGGAACAACTTGCGGCTCCGGGGACTGCCAGAGTCTATAGAGGGAGAAAATCTGGGAGACACAGTCCAGGAGATTTTCCGCACTCTCCTAGAGAATCCTACTGGCGTAATCAACCTAGAAAGAGCCCATAGAACACTGGGACCCAGATCTGCACACCCGGGAAGGCCGAGAGACGTAGTATACAGACTATTACATTATCCGCAGAAAGACGACATCCTGAGAAGAGCGTGGGGACAAGGTGAGGTGGACCTGGACGGCGCGCATATCATCATTCTCCCGGATCTCTCCAGGGCAACGCTGCGACGCAGGGCCATGCTCAGACCCATCCTAGACCTGGCAAAATAGAAAGGATTCACTTACCACTGGGGCTACCCACTAGCAGTAACGTAAAGGATGGGAATGCATACACCCTACAAACACCGGCTGACCTCCCCGATCTCTTCTGGTTCCTTGACGCAGACCAGATCCCAGTCCCTGACTGGCTCCAACTACTCCCACGCCCGGCCGGTAGACCAGGTCTCTCCACATACAGAGGATCGTTACCACCTCGTCAACAGAGGAACAGGAGAAGACCTCGGGTGGTGCCGAGAGAGGAGCAGCAGCAACATAAGTAGGCTCTGAGCCACAAGACCTAAACCCTGACTTGACTCTGCCCCCGCAGCCTGCCTGCTCACCCCTACCTCCAAACCTTGACATCTCCACCAAGACAATTAGTGCATTGGTGCCACTGTGGGGAACATGTTGCTCCCTTCTCCGTCCCCCCACTTTGGGGGTCTCCCCCTCCCCCCGAGAACTAGTGACACCTGGTGAGTGCTGCATGCCTGACGATCTCACACTGGCTGGGTGTTAGCTGCTGGGGAGGCAGTGGGACCACCGCTCTGAATTCCGAGCACCATGGTCTGCCATGTGGGAACCCTTGGAGACACTTCTGGAAACCAGGTGGAGGGGATCCCGCTGCCCTCTGTGGCATACAGCAGCTACAGGTGCAGCTTAAAATTTTGACCTCTCCATTGTTTGAAGGGGTGTCATCGGAGCAACATACGGCTGCTGGCCTCCCTGGCATGCGCAGAGTCTATATGCTGTGCGTTGGGGTAGACAACAATAAGAGGGGACCTAATTCCCACGAAGGATAACTGATGAGGGGTTGGTCTGTGCCCGCCCTCCCCCCAGCCAAAGACATATTATGGTAGGACACGACCTCTTCCGTGTCTTGGACTCGCGGAGTCTGGTAAGGGGTAAGTGCCTGGGGAGGGGTGGGGATGGGTTCACATGGCACCACAGATGGACACCCCACAGTCATAAGCAAACCCCAGGAGTTTTTTCTTTCCACTCGTTCTGGTCCATACCCCAACTCTACTCAACCAGCGGACATTAGAAAAGACAAGGCAGTGGGTCTCATTGTCCCTTTGGGGAGGGGGATGGGGGGAGGGTGATGCACATACACCATATGCTCTGAGGCATGTTGAGACTTGGGGGACCATCGGATCGCTGTTGGATTTATGAGACAACCACAAGAATATTGACAAAGATGGCTATCCTCATGGAGTGGGAACGTAGTGGGTTGTAAGCAATACCTAGTAGTCTGGTCAGGGACATGGGCAGAAATTACCTTGGATGTTAGGCATATATATGTTTCTGCATTGCTCTATTTGATTGCTGTTTTATCATTAGAGAATTATACCATATACTGCCTTAATAAAGGTTCTTCATTTATAGTCAGTTTTAAGTTCCATGTTTTATGTTTTATTTTCTTTGCATTTTGGTTGTTTTGCCACTGCAAGATGTTTCAGATATATAACTGCCAGGATGGATGGGGGACCGGGAGGCTCACCTCTCGGCCCTGTCTATCCACCACCTCACTTAGGACTGCGCTCAGTTCCCAGTGGTTAACTGGAGAGCGCTTTAGCTAAATATAGCTACGTTGGCACTTCCCTTAGGAGCTGCACGCCTTTGTGACAGTGCTCTAACTTTTTAGAACATTCCCTTTTCATCAGGCCGGCTAACGGACCTGACTAATACTTTCCTTACCTGCTTAGCGCTCACCCCACCCTTACTCTCATACTCACCTGTCTCTAAACTCACAAACATGGCTGAACTAATTATAATCTCATAAAACACAAAAGGTCTGAATACACCAGAAAAGAGGCGGATGTTACTACATGACAAGAGACGTATGAAAGCGGACATCATATTACTACAGGAGACCCATTTCAGAGAAAACACCTTGCCAATACTTAAAAACTGATTTTACCCTACGGTATATCACTCCATGTAAACTGAGGCTAAATCTAGAGGGGTTTCCATCTTAATCTCAGCTAAAGTACCATGGACTCTTATAGACACACAGACTGACAAAGAAAGGTGGTACTTATTCCTGAAAGGGCAGATAGGAGAAGTGAAGGTGACCCTGACCAATCTCTACACCCCAAATGACCATCAAGACACCTTCTTAAAATGCCACCTAGAACACCTCACGCAGTATACAGAAGGGCAACTCATAGTTGGCGTGGATCTCAACATCTCCCTGACACCAACAGAAGACACATCTTCCGGGCTATCTTCAACCTCGCGAGACATGCGGAAAAGAATCTCCACATCATTACATACAGCACAACTTATAGACACGTGGCGGCTTCTCCATCCAGGGGAACGTGATTACACTTTTTACTCTAGGCCACATCAGACATACTCACGTATCGACTATTTTCTGATCCCTCAAGGCTGTGATTCGCGGGGTACTCATTAAACAAGGCTCTAGACTCAAACGGCAAAAGATGATGCAACTAACGTCACTGCTTCACAAATTAAAAACACTTCAGATGAAACATAAGCACACCCCTTCTGTGCAATTGAGTACGGAACTAGACATCACCCGCAAAGAGATCACTGACCTACTACATTTCAAGGCCAAAGCAGCGCTCCAAATCTGCCGGAAAAAATATATGAGTCAGGAAACAAATGCGGGAGAATGTTGACCCAGACACTGAGAGCACAAAAATTAGCGTCTTACATACACTGAGAGCACAAAAATTAGCGTCTTACATACCATGTATAACTTCCGCGCGAGGCCAGAAAATCTCCTTACCCCCACAAATATTGCAGGAGTTCAGATCATTCTATGACTCCCTTTACAACCTCACGATACATAGCCACCTCACTTATGCCAACCCTACCAGCCGAAGTTAAAGAATTGTTAGAGGAACCCATCACATTGGCAGAACTCCAATCGGCACTAGGCAACACCAAATCAGGTAAGGCGCCAGGGCCAGACGGACTTACCACCACATATTACAAGACCCTTCTCCCTTCTCTGGGCAACCACTTAGTCAACCTCTTCAATGTCCTTAGCACAGGATCACACCTACATGACTCTACAGTACAGGCACAGATATCTGAAATACCAAAAGAAGGTAAGGACCCATCACAGTGTGGGAGCTACCGCCCCATTTCCTTATTGAACACAGACTTAAAACTTTTTACAAAGATCTTAGCACCTAGACTCCAACAGCATCTGCCTCACCTTATTCATTTTGACCAGGTCGGCTTTGTCCTAAACAGAGAGGCCAGGGACAACACCACCAAAGTCCTGAACTTACTACATGTGGCAAACAACAACCAAACACCATGCGTACTCCTCAGGATGGACGCCGAAAAATCGTTCGACTGAGTGAGCTGGCAATTCATGTTCACAACATTAAGACATATAGGACTTGGCAGCAAAATGTTAAATTGGATCTCTGCTGTATACTCCAACCCAACAGCCAGAGTTCGGGCAAACGGTATAATATCGGATCCATTTGGGATCACCAACAGGACCAGACAGGGCTGCCCACTCTTGCCCCTACTCTTTGGCCTTTCCTTAGAACCATTTCTGTGTCATGTTAGGTTGAACCCAAATATTACCAGGATAAAAATTGCCAAATCACAATATAAGGTATCTGCATATGCAGATGATCTGATGTTCACAATAACTAACCCAACCATCTCACTCCATAATCTAATGCGTGAATTTGATACCTATGGGAAACTTTCCAATTTAAAAATAAAATTCAGTAAGTTGGAGGCAATGGGAATAGGAATTCCTACACCACAATTTGCATTTCTGCGAGCCAGTTTTAACTTAAAATTGAAAGACACGGCCCTGAAATACCTGGGAACATATATCCCATCGAAACTTTCCCAGCTTTTTAAACTTAACTTTCCACCCCTCCTTAAAAAGATCCAAAACTTGTTAAGCCAATGGGACAACGGCCTGCACTCTCGGTCGGACGCTGTAACATTCTCAAAATGATGATCTACCTCCTACAAGCACTCCCCATACACATCCCAGTGACTTTACGCAAATATATTCAATATTTATAACATTCCTTTGGGCTGGGAAAAAACCCAGATTGCATAGGAAAATACTGTCATTCCCAAAACAACACGGAGGCTTGGCAATGCCAGATGTCCACACCTACTACAAGGCAATACATTTAAGCAGACTTATTGATTGGTGCCGGCATAGAGAGGTCAAACTTTGGACACAGATAGAACAAGCCCAAAGCGAATCCCTACTACAGGTTACACCATGGTGCCACGCTGATGTACCACTAGTCATTAAATGCCATCCGTTAATAGGTAACACTATAAAAGTTTGTGCGCAACTGATATCCCAAACCTCCTTATTCTCCCTCAATCCTCCCAATTATAGATAACCCCCGCTTCACCCCGGGCATGCGAGACACAAAATTCTGTGCTTTGAAAAAATCGGGATTGTACATAGCCTCTCATTTCAGCACAGCAGGACAGTGGAGAACGACAGCAGAACTTTTAGAACCAGCTGGTCATTACAGACTAGACTTCTTAAGAGCATTGCAATTGAACCACTTTCTAAGCAACCTGACTCCTCCTAGCACAACAAACCAGCCTCTCACGACTATGGAAGAGCTTTGTACAGAAACAGGGATTATCTCACATACGTTGTCCCTTACCTACACTCTGCTAATTACACCACCCGAAGACTACCAGCTTCCAAGCCTTAACAACTGGGAGAGGGACCTGAATTGCCACTTTACCAACCACCAAAAACAACAGATCATGACGTTCACACATAAATCATTTGTCTGCACCAAAATCCAAGCGCCCAACTATAAAATCCTCACACGCTGGTACAGAACCCCAGCGGTGTTGAACAGATTCTTCCCAGCAGCGTCGGATATATGCTGGCGCTGACGAGTAGAAAGAGGAACTCTGTTGCATATCTTCTGGTCCTGCCCCCGAATTCAGCATTTCTGGGGAGAGATCTGCCGAATAACACAGAAATTTACAGATCGTACAATCCCAAATGACCCGGCATACTTCCTCCTACATGCAAGCGACATCCCTACACGTATCTATAAAAAATCAGTAGTGCGCCACTTATTAGATGCAGCTAAAGCCTGTATCCCCCTTAATTGGAAGTCATCGCACCTGCCGACTATAGACACATGGGTCAGGAAAGTAGACGACATTAATAAAATGGAAGACCTTATCCTTACAAGCCAAAATAGACAGGAGACATACTCCAAGACATGGCAACTTTGGAATATGTTCAAATATTCGGAGGAAGGGTAAGCTCTCAGAGAACCCCTTGGGGACCCAGCTTCATAGTTACCCAATATCAGTTGAATAACACTTTACAGACTGTAGAAATGAAATAGAATACTATGCATTACAGGACCTGGACACCCATGTTCCTGAGTCCGCCCCCCTTACTCTCCAGTCCCCCCCCACCTATCCCACCCTCTGCCTTCTTTCTACCTTCTATCTCCACCCTTGCTTCTCTTAGCACCTTAGGGCATTGCCCATATTCTAATATTTTTACCTCTCATAACAAATGGTGAGAGGCCTCGCTGAGCCATAGCAACCGTCCATCATAATTAGATACAAGAGATCACCTCTGCAGATGTATCATTTCTATATCTTGCCTTTATGTCATTATCTGTATCTGTATTACTGTCGATTTGATTATGTGTTTGTTATGGCCTTGGCGGGCCTTTTTTCCAGTTATAAATAAAAAATTTAAAAAAATTAAAAATAAAAAGATGAATCCCCAAAAAGTCAATGCCATTTTGGATTGGCCAGCTCCCACAGATAAAAAAAGGAATACAGCATTTTGTAGGATTCATGGGATTTTCAGCCATCATTTCGCCTATCATCCAACTGACCAAGCACAGCAACCGGTTTTCCTGGACCCCCAAAGCCCAGTCAGCTTTGGAAACCTTAAAAGAGTTGTTCACTTCTGCATATATTCTAAGGCACCCTGACCCAGCTCTACCATACCTGTTGGAGGTTGACTCATCAGAATCAGCAGTAGGGGCAGTGCTCTCGCAACGCCAGGGGGGCAAGGCCCTTCTACACCCTGTTGCGTTCTTCGCTCATAAACTTTCACTAGCAGAGAGGAATTACGATGTGGGAGATCATGAACTTCTTGCAATTAAGGTTGCACTAAAAGAGTGGAGATATCTCCTGAAAGGGGCAGCTCACCCAATACTCATTTTCACTGACTATAAGAACCTTGAATACTTGGGGACAGCAAAACATTTGAGGCCACGTCAAGCCAGGTGGGCATTGAATGCTTGAGGACAGCAAAACATTTGAGGCCACCTGAAGCCAGGTGGCCATTGTTCTTTTCAAGGTTTTCTTTCCACATAACATACAGGCCGGCGTCAAAAAATACTAAACCTGATGCTCTTTCTTTGGTGAGCCAGAGGAATTTGGACACCATTCTGTCCTCTGGAAACTTCCTCCTGTTGCAAGAAGATTTAATTTCTCAAATCAAACAAGCCTCTGTGGGAGTTCTCTCACCTCCTGAGACATCCTTACAAATGAAGGATGGACTATTATGGCAAGATTGGCAAAAATTTTGTACCAGAAGAAATACGTATTTTGTTTGGAGCTTGTGCCACGACCATGCATTAGCAGGACACTTTAGAGCCAGTAAAACAACTGAGTTAGTTCTACTTACATTTTGGTGGCCCCATCTGGAGAAAGACTGCAGGAAATATGTGGCGACATGTACCCAATGTATCTGCAATAAAAGTAACAGGACCAAAGCATGGGGTCTGCGTAAACCGCTACCAATCCCAGACAGGCCATGGAAGATGATTTCAATTTTCAAAACTGTACACTTTTGACCCATGAAAGGCACATCATCTGTTCTGGAAACAGCACATATTTCCATCAAGGAAATAGTGAGGCTGCATGAGATCCCAGGTAACATTGTATCTGACTGGGGGTGCAATTCACCTTAAGATTTTGGAAATCTTTCTCAGAGACCCTAAAAATCGAATTATCCTTCTCTTCAACCTACCACCCCCAAACTAACAGTCAAGCTAACAGTCAAACGGAAAGGACCAAGCAGACCCTGGAGCAATACTTGAGTTGTTTTTCTTCTTTTTCTCAGAATAACTGGGTATCATTACTTCCACTAGCTGAATTTGCATACAGTTACAAACACTCTGCAATCTCCATTTTTTCCTACCCAATACAATTTCTGATTGCTCTGTTCCAGTTGTGGTAGAAACAGTAACCTTATTGGAATAACAACAAACTGTTGCAGGAGGCAATCACCAAGGCACAGGAATACAATAAAAAAGCTTTTGACAGGAAAAGATGTGGGGAATAATTCTGGAATCCGTTGATCAGGTATGGCTATCCACAACTAATCTAAAATGATCCTGTGTATCAAGGAAACTGGGGCCAAAGTTTGTGGGGCCATTTCCGGTGAAAAAGAAGATATGAATTGAAATTACCAGCCTTCTTTAAAATCCACCCAGTTTTTCATGTGACCCTATTAAAACCTGCTAATCCTGATCTTTTTCCCGAGCGGAATACAGACCCACCCAACATAACAGCAGTCTGGGAAAGAAAAATATTCTGTGGCTTTCTTCAATAGTGCCTCAGTATTCACTTTATTCCCTTTTGTGCCTGTGTCCTCCAGAACCAGCATATCAGGATCTGAATCAGGTTGGGAAACAGAAGGGGCGGGGCTTTTCCCTAGACACAGAGGGTTGTATTAAGACCATAATCTGTCCAAGGAATTGTGACATTGATACAAAAAATACTGCTTTTGTCAGGTAGTTCGCACTTTGTGTGCCAAAAAAGGAGCTGGAATTGGATGCAGACATTGATGTAAGTACTGGAACATGCTCTGCTGCAAGGGATACATAGTCACCCTGAGGTTGAGTGTTGTGCAAGCTTTCAGCAGAGCAAATGTTCACCTATGTTTTTGAATTTGCTCACTTTCACCTGGTCTCCACCATTGCTACAAGTGAGGGAATCTCCTTGGGGGGTACTTACCGAGTAGAGTGCAGGAAATAGAATAAGCATATCCAGAAAGTGTACCCGGTAACCCAGATGTAGGCAATCCTGTAACACATTTTCATGACAAAAGGTTGGGAGAAAGCACCTTATAAGGGAAAAGCACCTTGTCCTCATGTTAATGAGGACAAAGACCTCTTCCCTAAAACTCTGAACAAGTGGTTATGGGCGGTCTGTGGGCAGAGGCTTTTTGGAATCTGGAAGTCTCCTTTAACAATAAGGGGGCTCCCAGATCCTGGCCTCACACAACACAGTTACTGACATGTCCTTTCTTAAAATGATTTATTTTAAATGTCCTTGATGTACATGCATTGTCAATTATGGCTTCCAACGTTGTAGGTCCAAGTCAATCACAATGAACAACAATTGCTGACCAGCACAAAAGGGAAACATTTGCCACCTGACAACATCGATTGATCCTGTTGCTTGCCTCTGAAAGGACATTGCCGGCTCCCCCTGCCGCTTAATTAAACAAAGGGGCAGGGGCACCCAGTGATGTCATTAACTATATATGAATATGCCCATATTTGGTCAATTAAATAATGGAGGGGTGGGGTCACTGACATTAGGGATAAGTAACTGGTTATTAGGACACTGGTGGGTACCGGCTCCTTAACAACCAGCATCAGTCAATAGAGCAGTCTCCATCCACAGCAGCATGAAAAAAAACACTTTAAAAAGCACATCAAAAACATGTCAAGTCAACATGCACTGATGTTGCACTATAATATTGCACTTACAATTTGATCAAGTCACAGCTGCACTAGAGCCTAACCTAAGACAGAGATCAATGTCTGCAAATGTATACTCTATTTTCCTACATCTCGACTAGAATTGCTGTATCTTAGGGCATTTCCAGAAAGAGTGTAGTAGAGTGTCTCTGCTTGCATTACATCTCTAGCACCTATCTGTGGTACCAGCGAAAATACAGGCTGGGACTGAAGGAGTTCTGTCCAATTTCACCATAATTGTATCTTTTTTTCTTGGGATAGTTTACTGATGGAAGCACAATGCAAGAAATTAATCATATGGTTAACCACTTCAGCCCCGGAAGGATTTACCCCTTTCCTGATCAGAGCATATTTTGAAATACGGCACTGAGTTGCTTTAACTGACAATTGCACGGTCATACGATATTCCACCCAAACAAAATTGAGGTACTTTTTTTCCTAAAAATAGAGCTTTCTTTTGGTGGTATTTGATCACCTCTGCAATTTTTATTTTTTGCGCTATAAACAAAAAGGTGCGTCAATTTTGAAAAAAAAAGCAATATTTTTTACTTTTTGCTATAATAAATAAAATATATATATAAAAAAAAATTCTTTCTCAGCTTAGGCCAATATGTATTCTTCTACATATTTTTGGTAAAAAATTTTGCAATAAGCGTATATTGATTGGTTTGAGTAAAAGTTATAGCGTCTACAAAATAGGGGATAGATTTATGGCATTTTTTTATTATTAGTAATGTAAGTAACATTATGGCGGACACATTAGACACTTTTGAAACTATTTTGGGACCACTGTCATTTATACAGTGCTATAAAAATGCAGTGATTACTGTGTAAATGACACTGGCAGGGAAGAGGTTAAAAACGAAGGGGCGATCAATGAGTTAAGTGTGCCCTAGGGAGTGATTCTAACTGTGAGGGGGATTGCCTCACTAGAACATGACAGAAATCACTGCCCTGGATGACAGGGAGCAGTAGATCTCTGTCATGTTGCTAGGCAAAACGTGTCGCTCCGTGACACGATTGCACCCTCCCAGCAGACATCCAGTCACCAGGACCCACGGGCATGGTCACGGAGCGCGCTCATAATGCTGCGATTTAAAGGGGACGTACCTGTACGCCCATTTGCCCAGCTGTGCCATTGTGCTAATGTATATCGTCGTGCACTGGTTTGATCAACTTTGCGGAGAAGGAAGTTGATAAGAAGTGGAAGGTTCTCCCCTTAAGGGACATGTTTTTAAACAAATCATTTCAAAAGGAGTAAGAGATTGCGTAAAGAATATGGGTTTGGGTAGTGAGTAGAAGAATTGGGTAAGCTGTTTGAATCTCCAGAAACCAAGCTCTATACACCTGAAATGGGATAAAATGGAATGTTCAAAAACAATTATTTATTGCCTACAGTTTGGGAATTTTATCACTGTGACTTGGGAGAAATCTGGAAATTATCAATGATGGATGACACTGGGAAGGGAAGTTGTAAAACATTACACTTGTGCAAGATAAGTGAAAAGAGGAATTGTCAAGAGTTGTATTCAATGGTAACCTGGAGTTTATTGTCCTGGTGACAGCATCATTCATTTATCTGAGTTAGGCACTGTACGTGACAGTCAGTTAGATTGGGGAGGGGGAAACCAATGCCTTCTTTAGGCCTCTTTAACACTGGGGCGGTGGGTGTGTCGGCGGTAAAGTGCCGCTATTTTTAGCGCCGCTTTACCGTCAATTTTGTGGCGCTATTTCGGCTGCTAGCGGGGTGCTTTTACCCCGCCAGTGTCTGAGAAAGTGTTAAAACCACTGCAAAGCTCTGCTGCAGAAAATCTATTCTGGTAGTATAGCCGCTCTGCCCATTCATTTCAATGGGAAGGAGCGGTGTATACACCGCTCAAAAGATGCTGCTTGCAGGAGTTTTTTTAACATCCTGCAAGCGCACCACTCCAGTGTGAAAGCACTCAGGATTTCCCACTGGAGAGACAGGAGCAGCGCTTTACAGGTGCTATGCAGGCACTATTTTTAGAGCTGTAGCGCCTGTAAAGCTCCTCAGTGTGAAAGGGGTCTTAGACTTGGAATGAATAGAATAATCTTGCACCCTGGGCATCACATTAATTTTCAATACATTGCTTTTACCAAACCTTAAAATGTGTGAGGCTTTTTTTTTAGAATTTGAAAGATATTTTTTCATTGCGTTGTCACTTTATGGGCTATTTAAGTTCTGTGAAGCCTCATACACACGGTACACTTGTTGGCCAACCCAGTGTCTAATATCAAAAGGGGCGTGTGCCAGGCTCTTGTCTTGCATACTAACGGTACACAATTGTTGTGCCACAAACACGAACATAGTGACGTACTACGAGGAATTTCAGCTCTTGGGTGCCACCCTTTGGGTCCCTTCTGCTAATTTTGTGTTTGGTGAGCATTGATTCCGAGCATGCGTGTTTGTACTTTCGACTTTTGTGTGACGGATTTGTGTACTGACCATACGAAAATCTGACATCAAAACCACTGTCCGCTGAAAATTTACTAGCCTGTCATCCAACATTTGTTGATGGAAAATTGGACAGAAATTGTCAAAAAGAGCATACTAATGGTAAGATTTTAAGACAACAGTCTGTCAACAGACAATTCCCTGCCAACAATCGAACCATGTGCACAAGGCTTTATAATGCAGCTTCTTCTTTGTATAGTCTGCATCAGTCTCGTGATGTCCAAATGCTTAATGCTTTGTTAGCATATGCTCACAAAATACACGTCGTATAGAAAGTTTCTACCCACGAAGAAGTTTAATTCTTTTATACTGTAATGTATTGAATTGTTCATTTTATATCTTTTTATTATCCTATCACCCAGTCATTATGATGGACAACGGACAAGCTAGTATTTAAGTATATCCGATTAATACTTGTTCCCTTTCCCTGAGATAAAGGTCATTTTCACACTGAGGCAGTGGGGGTGTTGGCAGTAAAGCGCAGCTATTTTTAGCCATGCTTTATCATCATTTTAGCTGATCTTTTCAGCTCTTTTAACCCCTGCTAGCGGCCAATGAAGGGATTACTAGCACCCATGTAGCGCCACTGCCGAAGTGCTTTGCAGGTGCTTCGGCAGTACTGCCCATTGATTTCAAGGGGCAGGGGCGCTTTAGGATAGGTGTATTGCATGATTTTAACTTTGCATATTTTTTTTCAAATCGCAGGTCAAATCATGTCATGGTTATGCAGTAATCTTCCTCTGTTTGCTTACCTCTCCTCATGTGTTCAGACTAAGAGGCCAGCCACTTCCACCAGGTGGTTTTTATAACCTCTCCTCTAAGCATGGCTCCACCCCAGGCCCTATCAGGGAGCCCTATATTAACCTGTGCACTGCAACCCAGCGGTGCTGATCAATCATTGTGTGTTTGGCTTCCTGTTTCCTGCTTGCCGCGTGCTCTACGTTTGTCTCTGTTACAGACCTTGGCGTGTTCTCAACGATTCCTGCCTGCTTGTGACCTTGACCTTTTGGCATGTCCCCGACCATCCCTGTCTCCCTGTGACCCTGAACCTTTGAAGTGTACTCTGTTGTTCCTGTCTGCTAGTTGTCCTGACCTCTGCCTTATCCCCTTACTATCCTTGTTGTTCCAGCATGCTGATTCCTTCCTCCTGTAGTCTACTGTGAGTGTGAGCTGTAATACTCTAGGGGCCACACCCTTGAGCCAAACAGCAGCGAAGTCCATCCTCACCACTGGAGGCTCTGGTAAACTCCTGCTGGCTCTTAGCCCTTGTACACACGGTCAGAGATTCCGTCGGAATGTGTCCGATCGGAGCGGTTTGTCAGATATTCTGACTGTGTGTGGTATGCATCGGACTGTTTCCGTCGGAATATCCGTCGGACCAAATTTTCCAACTTGCTGGAAATATTTTCCAACAAACTGCTCAGATTGGACATAATCCGATCATGTGTAGAGAATTCCGATCAGACAAAGTGCCACGCATGCTCAGATCAAATTCCTACATCAAAGCTATTGGCTACTAGCCTGAACGTAGTCCCATCATAATGAAATTACGTCATCACGTTCTGAAAGATCGGATTTTCCGACAACTTTGTCCAACCGTGTGTATGCAACAGTTTCGGACAAGATTTGGTTGTCGGAATCTCCGACCCTGTGTACAAGGGCTTAGACTCCGCTCCCTGGGGAATCTATGCTCCAGCTCCTACTGGGATCTGTGTTCGTGAACCAGTAGACCTGTGTCCTGAATCTCCCTGGGTACAATCTGCAGCAGTCAGTCCTAAGGTCCACTACCTAGCGGTGCACTTCCGACTCCTACGGAGTGCATCTGTCACCTGGTCTCAGGTGACCTGACAGGGGACAAAATATTCTTGTATTAAACATTACCAACTGCAATTGAACATACAGAAAATGCACCCACTGCAAAAAGTACTCTTCCATTCATAAATAGACACAATTATGATGGTAAAACATATTACCTAAATAGTGTAAAAATTGTATCCGCTCTTAGAAACTAAAACAAAACAGCAGCTGTGTACTATAATCCAGATACCAGGCACAAACAATATATAAATAAGAAGACTACCATTTTGCCATAAATTACATCATCAGAGGAACCCCTGATGACGTAATTTATGACGAAGCGATCATCAGGACTGATACGTACACACACTACTGTGCATGCGCAAATGCTATCTGGCCATTTTCAAGGGATTCGTTTGGACTTATGTATCTATCTGCCTGCATTCTACTAACCTGATCTAGCAGATCTAGTAAGGCCCCTTTCACATGGGGCTGTCTGTATTTAGCATCCACTTGCTCAGTGGGGATCGCTCCTTTGATCCCCACTGAGCTGGCGGATGACAAGTCCGTCGGACCTGTCAGACAGTTCGCTCTCCCCTATGGGATGATCGGATGATTACGGACCGCCTGTCCGTTTTCATCCAATCCGAAATGCCAGACGGATGGAAAATAGGGTTTCCATCCTCCTGGATTTTGCGGATCGGATGTCAGCAGACATATCACCGCTGACATCCATCGCTCCATAGAGCTGTATGGAGTGACCGTTCAGATCCGCCTAAAAACCTGACAAGCGGATCTGAACGGTCCACACTTGCAAAAAGGGGCCTTATGGTTTTTGCCACTACTTCCTGGTCTGTTGAGAGCCTTTTAATTTACTAATTAAGAACACCTGAGAGAGCACCTAGGATTTTCATCAGTGGATCAGAGATCCAGTCAAGCTCTGTATGACCTCCCTGAGTAAGAGGGGGGGGTCGCAGGCTTTCTGGTAAGCCTCCAGTTTTACTTGGTTTAGCAATTAACACATGGACTTTCGTTTTTTTGCAGAGATCTGCACCCTTTTTTTATGTATTGCACTGGTATTTATGGTTGAAATTCCTACATCTTTTATTTAATTTTTGCATATTTCTTTTTTCTATATTATCCATATACTATTGATTGAACTGAATGCACTTTGATAATCTTTGCACCTGTTATGCTTTGTGTTATATATTGCAAGTATATTTTTAGAGCCACACTTCTTATTTATAAAACGTATTATCTGTTTCAATTTGAGGCTGACGTGGTATTATGTCAAAATAAAATGTCAGATCATTGCAGTATGACAAAAGATGTTGTGGAATTATTTACAGAATTCCACAGTGTACTCCCTTTTTATATTTTTTTATTTTTATTATTAGAAGAAATCTTAGGCATCCTCTACAATAGAAGTTACATTGTTGCAAATACTTCGCAGCTAAATGAATAGATGTACTGATTTTAAAATGGCAAAGAGAAGATAGACTCTTTGGTTACACATGGAAGTTGTAATATTAAAGTTGAATAAAGCTGACAACTTGCAGAAATAGCACAAAACAGAAAAAAAAATCATAGTATAAGAGCAGCAATAAATAAATGCACTAATACTTCTTCAGTAAAGTTTAATTTTCAGCTTTTTTTATTTTTTTATTTTTTTTTATTTTAGTTAGTACTTTTACTTTGTATTTGTGTGCTAAGCAACCATAAGGTACCTGCACACAACTTCCTGCCACCTTACTCAACTGCCAAAAACCTGTGAAATATCTATTACTTCTGTGTAAAGAGACAAACATAGTCCTCCTACCCGCCTCTCTGTTTGGTGATCACAAGGCCTAAGTGCCATTATATAGGAATTTCTGGGGCCTCTGGAAGCAGAAAGTAGCATAAAGAAACCTTGATATATTTTAGCCACGTCATCTCCCACATCTGTATACTCCTTATGGACAGCAATTTGTACAATATTTTCTAATTTATTTTTTCATTTTCTATGCATAAATGTCTACAGACTGCTTCTTCTTCTTCAAGTTTTACCAGTTTGTTTTAATATAACTAGTGTTACTGTAGATTGGAGGTCTCCAAACCTTTGAGTGATACAAATTTGAATGAATAAATAATCTTTACATGGAGCTTTTTTTTTCTTTTTTTTTTTCTTGCATGCTTTGAACATCAGAGTAAGAACTTCAAGAAGCGAAGCAAATAGGTTCCAGATAAGTCTGAGACGTTATTATAGAACAAACAAAAATGAATTAAGCCTGCACCATTCTCACCTGGGTCCCGATCAGAACCCTCCTTACATCAGGGTCCACATCAAAGCCCCCAGTTAAATTAGTGTCCTCATCAGAGTCCCCCTTACCTCTGTAATTAGAATTTTATAAAGCAGTGTAGAAGCAGGGCGGGAGCTGGGAGGTGAAGCAGGTCCAGACAGAGGAATTTTTGTTCTCCTGGGAATGCTGGGGCAAGCATGCCATTGGTTGCTTGGACACTGGGGGTCTTGGCAACCAAGAACGCATGCACGCGCCTTCAGACCTCGGATCGGCCTCAATTCATGCACCTTCACACCCCAGGTAAGTCCCATTGAATGCACTTTCACACTTTAGATCAGCCCAATCGCATGCATTTTCACAGCTCAGATCAGCCCCAATGCCAGGACCTAATGATCTCAGATATTACCTAAACCCTGCACGTTCAGAAATGCAAAGATTTTACACACTTGCTGCTTAGTTCAAATTAAATAAAAGAACAGTATAGGTGTGTGGGCAGACTTCTTCCACACCCCAACATTCACAGCTGCCAACGGGTCTGTGTTTTCAGTGATGCCAGTGACATCATGGAGGTGAGTGCACTATGGGCAGCGAATGCTGGTGGGCACCAATGAAAAGGACAAATACATGTGCCTGAGGTTTTTGAAGCCTGTCATAACTAAAACTAAGACACATAACATGAAAATTTTACTTAATGCATCTTACCTAAACATTTTTCTATATTTTTCATTGATTATCAGAAACGGTTATATATTTGTTACAGTAACTGTTGAGTTTACAATTTTCATTTTAGTTAGAATGGAAGCATCCTCAGAGCCTGATTACAGTTATTACTGTAATAACTGTTCATCCCCAATGCTCCGCTGATGAAGAAAATCACAGGATAGTCACAGTAAAATAAATAGTGCTTACAGTGAGCTGACAGAGTACTGTGCAGCGACTTTTTTTATAACCTTAATCACAGCAGGGTACATGACAAATGCTGCAGCCACCTATGGATAACATTTTGTCCAACGTTACTCATGAAACGCAACTTTTTTTTTACTGTTAATGATTTTTTATGATTTTTTTTTTCCCCCTAATTATAAGGTATCTTAACATCCGTATGTGAATATTATTTACAAGTTATACTTGACACAGTAATTATCAAAATGTTGATTGCTGCTCGTTTTTAAAGCTCCCTGTCATCAAAAAATATTGGCTTCTATGACTTAGGTTAGGATTTTAAACTTTTTTTTTTCTAACACCGACTTTAATGTAGCAACATGAAACAGCTGCTACTTCCAAGCAGCTGACATGTTTGCTGTACATAAAATATCTGTCTGTGGGTGTATTAGAACCTGTATCTGCTGTATAGTTGGTTTTAAATCATTAATTTCCAAAATATAACATGCATCATCAAATTGTAATACTGTATTCCTATATTTATCAAGTGCTGATCCTGTTTTAGAAGCTATTTTAAAGTGGTAGTAAACTCGGTAAAAAAATTATATTACAATGGGCCCCTGCAAGGTCATGTTATAATGTGTTAGTATGTACTGCATACTAGCACATTATGCCAGACTTACCTGCCATAATGTGCTTTTCAGCACTCTGCTGCACTGTCACTGCTCCCAAAACTTTCATATTTGTCTAGTCTTCTTTCCAAGATTGTTCTCTCCGGTTGTTTGAATAGCCAAGTCATAATGATGTCATTGCCATGCATGCGCTCAGGAGCCACCATCGTGGCACAACATTTTCTGCACTCAAGACCCATTCAGTGATGTGACAATCTCCTAAATGATGCATGTTTAGGTGATATTAATGTTACCTACAGGTAAGACATATATGCTTATTTGTAGGTAAATGGTTACGGTTTAAAACAACTTTAACCACTTCACCCCCGGAAGATTTTACCCCCTTCCTGACCAGAGCACTTTTTGTGATTCGGCACTGCATCTCTTTAACTGGCAATTGCGCGGTCGTGCAACGTTGTACCCAAACAAAATTGATGTAATTTTTTTCCCCATAAATAGAGCTTTCTTTTGGGAGTATTTTATCACCTCTGCGGTTTTTATTTTTTGTGCTATAAACAAAAAAAAAGGGCTACAATTTTGAAAAAAAGGCAATAACTTTTACTTTTTGCTATGATAAATATCCCCCAAAAATATATATAAAAAAATACATATTTTTTCTCAGTTTAGGCTATGTATTCTTCTACATATTTTTGGTAAAAAAAATTGCAATAAGCATATATTAATTGGTTTGCGCAAAAGTTATAGCGTCTACAAAATAGGGTATAGTTTTATGGCATTTTTATTATATATTTTTTTTATTACTAGTAATGGTGGCGATCTACTATTTTTATATATATATATATATATATATATATATATATATATATTTACTAGTAATAAAATTACTAAATATATTTATTTATTTTATTTTTTTATCGGGACTGCGACATTATTGCGGAAACATCGGACAATTTTGACACATCTTTGGGATCATTTTTTTTTGGGAGCATTTTTACAGCAATCAGTGCTATAAAAATGCATTGATTACTGTAAAAATGTCACTGGCAGTGAAAGGGTTAACCACTAGGGGGTGATCAAGGAGTTAATGTGTTCCCTAGTGTGTGTTCTAACTGAAGGGGGGAGGGGACTGTGTAGGGGAGATGACAGTTCGCTGTTCATACTCTGTATGAACAGACAATCTGTATGTTCTCCCCTCAGAGAACTGGAATCGGTGTGTTTACACACACTGATCCCAGTTCTCGGTGTGCCTTGAGAGATTGCAGGAGCCCAGCGTGATCGCGACCGCCAGGCACTTGCATCGTCTCCATGGGTGCACCCCTAGTGGCCAAACCTAGAAGCGACGTATTATGATGCCGATTTGAGCAGCCAAGCAGCTGCTGGTCGGGAAGAGGTTAATATAAAATCAACTATGCTTCGGGCTTTTAAGACATTTGTCAGATTGTGAAAGGCCTGCAGAGAGAGAGAGGGCTAGAGTAGGTAAGGGTTAACACTCCTGTCAGTTTATTTCATGCTGTCTCTGTACAGTTTGGGAGACTTCCCTATTAATTTCTGTCCCAGAGACACAACAGGAAGGGAGAGGCAGTTCCTCTTTGAGGTGGATTTCCCTGGAACAGGTGTCCCCATTGTAAGATTAGACATGTGCAGTTTGTTTCATTCCAAATCGAAATCCAGACAGATTTTTTGTTATTTGGAAAATGTGATGTATCCGAATTTCTGAAATAAAATATTCAGAAATTAATGCAAATAATGAATGTGAAATATATATATTGAATTTTAAAACAAGAATAGAATAAAATAAAATAGAAAATAAAGAAATATAATATAATACAGTAAACAGAACAGAATATAATATAAAATAAAATAATATAATAAAATATAATAGAAAATAAAGGCATAGAATAGAATATAAAATAATAGAAAACAATAGAGTAAAACAAGACAGGATATAATATAAAATAAATAAATAGAATATAATTTAAAGGAGAAGTCCAGTCTTAGCTCGTTTGGCTGTGCTTCTTCTAAATGTCACAGGAGTGCAATTCGTTTTTCACTCCCGTAACCTCTTTTCAGCAGGGCTGAAGTCTGCTCTCTGCTGATGTCAATAGAATTAGTTCAGGCACCATGTCATCACGACAATAAAGTCTGGATCTACCAGGTGCCTGGACAGATGCCCGTCTCAGCCTCTCAGCAAGTTGATCAGAGTCTGAGAGGGCTGCTTCCTTCCCCTCCACAGCTTAGTGCTCCAGTGAGCATGATGGGGGGGGGGGGGCAGATCAGAGAGCTGCTGATTGACAGTCAGCAGCTCTTTAATCGGGGAGCTGTGAGAACCGAGTTATTAGCGATCTTCGATCACTCGGTTCTCAGTTCAGAGGTGCCGGGGGACAGATGCAGCATTGGATCAATGCTGTATCCACCTAGGTGGGTATAAAACGACAAAGAAAAAAAACTTCTCTTTTAAAGGAATAGAATAGAAAACAATAGAATAAAAAATAAGAGAATGCAAAAGAGTAATAGACTAGAATAGAATAAAATAGAATATAACCTTCTTTCGAAATTCAAATTTTGAATAGAATAGATTTGAATTTTAATAGAATAGGGTAGAAGAGAAAATAAAAGAATAGAATACAATAGAAAAATGAATAGAATAGAACAAATTTCATAGAAAAAAAACCAAGAGAATAGATTAGAATAGAAAGAATATAACAATCTTCCAAAATTCTAATTTCAAAAAGAATAAATTCAAATTCTAATGCCAATTTCAATTCGAATACCGACTAAAATTTTCTGAATTTGGTCTAAAAGAAATCAATTTGACTGAATTCAGAAAATTCTAATCAAATTCGAAAACTAAACAAAACAAATTCCTAAAACAAATGAAATAAATTTAACTAAACAAAATATTAGATTTAAATAACAAAACTAAACAAAATGTTTTTTTTTTGTTCTGCACGTGTCTAGTAAGATTTCGCGTTACTGCTTGTTCTGGTACGAATTGTATAGTTTTCAACTTCCTATCACTTTGTCTCGGTTAGAGTAGTGACCAGGGCAAATAGAGAGGTTGAACCTTCTCAGCAGTAATGGAAAAAAAAAACTTGACAGGGTTTCTAATTCTTCCCTTTTTTTTTTTTTTATCCAAAACGAAAAAAGAAAAAAAAGTTTTGGCTCTATATTAACTTGAATTATAAGAGTTGTTAAGCTATCCATAAACATAAGGCAGCATTTTCACACTGAACTACATACTGAAGACTTGTGTCTTTAACCTAACTATGTAACTTGGGTTTCTGGTGTTTGCCATATTGTCATTTTGTAAAACAAATTCATAGATTCTAAACTCTCTTTACTGGAAAATTCTCTATACTGGGGGTAAGTAACCCCCGCAAGCGGCACGCAAAGCCTCTTCTGCCGGCACCCGACTCCCTCCCCATCAGCAGAGCAGTGCAGGGAAGTGTCAGTGAGACACGAATGGATTCCAATTTCAGAATTCCCCACGCCATACCTGCACCGAGGGGGAGGCACTGTGCCCCCACATATTGTAAAAGATGGGAAACATTGTTTGGTTCTCTAACTTTGCTGTAGCTGCGACTGTCAGCTTATGTGATGGGGAAGAGATTGGGTGCAGTTCTGCTGAGGGGAGGGGGTCCCTGTTTCCAGGAGGACTGTCATTGACCACTGCTAAAGACAATCAGCCCTGCTAGCCCCGCCCACTATCTGGAGGAAGATGAGCAGGAGGGGTTCAGGGGTGGGACAGAAGAGCAGGAGGGTACAGTGGTGGGGCAAATGTGCAAGGAGGTACAGTGGTGGATGAGATGAGAAGTGGGCTCAGCAGTGGGACAGAAGAGCAGGGGGGTTACAGTGGTCGCACCGATGAGCAGGGGGGTTCCGTGTTGTGGAAGATGAGAAGAGGGTTCAGCGGTGGGACAGAAAAGTGGGGCGGATGTGAAAGGAGGTGTATTGGTGGGACAGATGAGCAGGGGGTTACAGTGGTGGGGGGCAGGAGAGCAGGGGGGTACAGAGGTGAGACAGATGTGCAGGAGGCACATTGGTGGGACAGGTGAGAAAGCAGGTTACAGTGGTGGGGCAGATGAGCAGATGGGTTCATTGTTAATACAGATGAGAAGGTGATTCTGTAGTGAGACAGAAGAGCATGGGAAAACAGCAGTGGAGCAGATGTGCAGGGAGGTACAGTGGTGGGGCAGATGAGAAAAGGGGTACACTGATGAGGTAGATGAGCAGCCAGGTACAACGGTGGGGCAGATGAGCAGGGGGTTACAGTGGTTGGGCAGAAGAGCAGAGGGTACAGAGGTGGGGCAGAGGAAAAAGGAGTTACATTGGTGGGACAGATGAGCAGGGGGTTACAGCGGTGGGGCAGAGGAGCAGGGGGGTACAGAGGTGGGGCAGATGTGCAGAGGAGAAAGGAGCTATATCAGTGAAACACATGAGCAGGGGGTTTCAATGGTGGGGCAGAAGAGAAGGGGGGAACAGTGGTGGGGCAGAAGAGCAGGGGGGAACAGAGGTGGGACAGATGTGCAGGAGGTACAGTGGTGGGGCAAATGAGCAAGGGGGTTATAGTGGTGGCATAAGTTGGAGCAGATAAGTTCAGTGTTAGGACAGATGAGATGATGGTTTGGTGGTGAGACAGAAGAGCATGGGGGTACAGTGGTGGAGCAGAAGATTGGGGTGGAGGAACTTGACTGGCCGGCACAGAGTCGTGACCTTAATTTGATAGAAAACCTTTGGGATGAATATGAGTGCAGACTGCGAGCCAGGCCTTCTCGTTGAACATCACTGCCTGACCTCACAAATGCGATTCTGGAAGAATGGTCAAACATTCCCATAGACAAACTCCAAAACTTTGTGGACAGCCTTCCCAGAAGAGTTGAAGTTGTTATGGCTGCAAAGGGTGGGCCAACTCAATATTGAACCCTACGTGCTAAGACTGGGATGGTATTAAAGTTTGTGTGTGTAAAGGCTGGTGTCTCGATACTTTTGGTAACATAGTGTACATTGCAATAATAGGAAGATTAGGAAATTCTTCAAGTAGTGATTTTAAAAACCTGGGTACTGTAATTTGATAAGTCTCAACTGGAAATCTTACCTTGAGAAAGTATCTCCAATAGCAAATTTAGACCACCAGTTTTCCTCAGAGATGTGTGCGACGGTTGTAAAAACATTAAACCAAGTTGAAGTACAAGTTCTAGACAGCTACATTAATTTGGCTCAAGCTACACAACTTTTGGAACACCCATAGCACACTTTCACAAAATCTATATGCACCATTCTTTATGAATTCCAAGGTATGTCTTTGATTCAATCGCTCCACAGTACAGATGACCTGGTCTCTACATTCAGCAGAAAGCTATAGTCATGCTTTAGTCTGCATTCACACCTAGCGTATTTTAAACACACATTCTTTGTGCTTTTTTGTGCACATTTTTCGTGCAACGACATGCATAGGGCGACCTATTCTTTTCACTGGACTGTCCTAGCAAGACAAACAAGGTAAAGTAGGTAATGTAGCTTTTTGTTGCATTGAGCCTTGTGCGTTTTTTTACTAGTGTTTCCTTTGCTAAATTTTGACTTGATAGCAAATTTTATTGTTATTATCTATTTACTGAGAAAGTTTGCCATTTCTGTCTAGGTCTATTGATCGAGGTGATCACAAATTTGATCTGTGGAAGTGTATGAATGATCTTTATGCTTGCCTATTTTGCAATTCTAGGATAAGTCAATTAATGCACAGAATACACAAGACAATTCCTACACCTAAAGTATCAATTTAATATTGTCCGGCTCAGCCTCATATCAATTGTATAGATCAGGCGTAGGCAACCTTTTGAGCACAGTGTGCCGAAAAAATGTTTTCAAAGAAATTGAGTGTGCCGATTTTATAACAATAAAATTACAACTTTACACTCTCAATCTCGAAAAGGATTTTTTATAAAGTAAAAGCTATAAACTACTTGAGTAGTAGTGAGAAATTAACATCCTGCACTCTCACGCCTCAGATCAGCCCCTTTCTCCCACCCCCTTCTCATCTGGCTCAACACTGAACCCCCCTCCTCATCTGTCCCACCACTGTAACCCCCTACCCATCTACCCCATCACTGTACCCCCTGCTTTTCTGTCCCACCGCTGAACCCCCTTATCATCCCTACCACCACAGTACCTTCTGCACATCTGCCCTACCACTCTTGCTCTTCTGTACCACCACTGTAACCTCCCTGCTCATCTGCCCCATCAATGTACCCCCCTTTCTCACCTGTCCCACCACTGTACCTCCCTGCACATCTGCTCCACTGTCGTATCCCCATGTTCTTTTATCTCACTACTGAATCACCTTCTCACCTGTCCTAACACTGAAACCATCTTCTCATCTGCCCCACCGTTGTAGCCCGCTTTCTCATCAGTGTAACTCCTGCACATCTGTCTCACCTCTGTACCCCCCTGCTCTTCAGCCCAACTTCTGTTCCCCCTGCTGCTCTTCTGCCCCACCACTGTAACCCCCTGCTCATCTGTCCTACAATACTCCTCTCACGTCTGCCCCACTGCTCTACCCCCCTGCTTTTCTGTCCCACCACTGAATCCTCTTCTCATCTGCCCCAGCACTCAACCTCCTGCTCATCTGGCCCAGTGCTGACCACCCCTCCCCCCCCCCCCCGCTCATCTGGCCTAACATTGCACCTCCCCTGCTCATCTGGCCTTCTCATCTATGATATGCAGAGTGGTGAAAAGAAGCAGAGATGAGACACATCTACCTGTCCTGGCACATGTGCTTGTATGTGATGTCACATACAAGCATCTGGAATGGATGCGCAATGATGAGCTCAGGTCAGGGGCATTTTCTGAAAGCAGTGGGCCTGTGTGCAGGATCATAAGTTGGGCCCCTGCAGCTGAGAAAAAGTGGTTGGGTGTGATTTTGATTGCGCTGAATACTGGCTGTGGCTTAAAAGGACACAGAGTGCCGGGTTCAGTAGTAAGTGATGCAAAGGTTCAGGAAAAATTTCAACAATGTTCCCAGAAGCTCAACAGTAATTACACAAACTGTCACCTGATTGTGGTTTCCTCAATCACAGTGAAATTGCTTGTTTCTGAGATTGGTAGTGGCAACCAAATGAGTCATCTTCCTCCAGATGGTGGATGGGGCTAGCAGGACTGTAATTGGCTTAAGCAGTGGCCAATGACAGTCTTCCTCCTCTTGGAAACAGGGACCACCCCCCGCCCCCCAGCATAACTGCACCCCATCACTTCCCTATCACAAAAGTTGATGATCGCAGCTACTGTACCTCAAAGTTGGAGAACCAAACAATGTTTCCCATCTTTTACAATGCGAGATCCCCCCTCAGTGTGGCATAGGGAACTCTGAAATTGGAATGCATTCGTGTCTCACTGACACTTTCCTGCGATGCTCTGCTGATGGGGAGGGAGTTGAGCATTGGCAAAAGAGGCTTTGTGTGCCAGTTGCCTACCCCTGCCCTATAACCTTCACAAAGACCAAATAACATACACTGATTTGGGTTATTTTATCAAAGATATGTAGCAGTATAACTTTTGGCCAAAATTTATGAAGAAAAATTACTAAATTGCTAAATTATCATAAAATGTCATTTTAAACTTGCTCGCAACTGTAATGTATTGGAGACTCCCGGCAATATAAATGGACAAAAAATGAAAAAAACTATGTGAGGTCCCCTCCAAAATCCATACCAGACTCTTATCTGAGCATTCAGCCTGGCAGGTCAGAAAAGGGGGGGGGCGGGTCACATGCCCTCGCCATGGGGGGGTGGGTGCTTTGCATTGTGCCCCCCATCCCAAAGCACCTTGTCCACGTGTTGATGGGGACAAGGGCCTCTTCCCAACAACCTTGGCTGGTGGTTGTCAGGGTCTGTGGGGGGAGGGGCTTATCAGAATCTGGAAGCCCCCTTTAAAAAAAAGTGTCCCACGATATAAATCCACTGTCAATCACGGCACCCGACGGACCTGAAAAATAGGGAAGCGTCGACCGCCGACTGCTCTCTCTTTGCTTTGACGGCTCTTATATAGGCAAGGGCGGGGCCACCCGGTGACGTAACCAGGTGACCCTGCCCCTTCTGATGTCATGTCACCCAGATTTAAATAAGTCCCCGCCCGCAAACCCTAACAACCACTGGCCAGGGTTGTCGGGAAGAGGCCCTTGTCCCCATCAATATGGGGGGACAAGGTGCTTTGGGGGGCACCTCAAAGCACGTTCCCCATGTTGAGGGCAAGTGGCCTGGTATTGTTCAGGACTGCCAGGCTGCATGCTCAGATAAGGGTCTGGTATAGATTTTTTTTTCATTTTGGCGTGGAGTACCCCTTAAAACCTATACCAGAACCAAAGGGCCTGGTATGGATTTTGGGTGGTACCCCATGCGTTTTTTTTTCTTAATTCTGTCATAGTGTACCACTTAGCCGCACTTCAATACAATGTATTATATACTCTGTACTGCGCTATATACTCTGCACTGCACTGTATTATATAATCTGCACTTCACTATATACTCTGCACTGCAATAAATTATATACACTACACTGGCTGCACTGTATTATATACACTACACTGATTGCACTGTATTATATATTCTACACTAACTGCACTGGATTATATATTCTACACTGACTGCACGCTTAATGCACTAACTAACATGCCTAATCTATCTCCACTATAACACATTACATACAGCTGCTGTGTAAGCAGCCTTATATAGTGTGGGGTGTGGACTTAGCCCCTATGCCATGATTGGCCAAAGGCACCCTGCCTTCGGCTAATCATGGCTCTCACAGCACATCGCGCTGTGATTGGCCAAACCATACAGGTCAGGTGCATGCCTATCAGAAGCCATCAATGCACTGTGATCTTGCAGTGCATTATGGGGCGCTCCACGGCGAGAGAACGTCTTATATGTTTGTTCTAAGAAAACTAACACCCGATGTTGGAGTCGAACTTGTGTAGGACTCGAACATCGGGCCCATCTCTATGTGAGAGCACTGACAGCTGAAAATTGGCCCGGTTAGGAAGGGTGTATAAGTGCCCAGTGGGCAAGGGGTTAGGGTCCATAAATTACATTTCAAACGACTTACATGACACATACATACTCAAAACCCTAGAAATAAAAAGTGCATTCCATTATTTCATGTGATAGAGATGGACATATTTGCACAAGAGGTAATATAATTAAATTGGGAGTTTAACCACTACAGATCCGCGCTATTGCCAAATGACGGCATTAGCGCGGACCTACATTTCCGGGACTACGTCTATTGACGTCGTCCCGGTTACGAGCGGCCTGCGCGCCCCCTGAGGGGCGCGCGCGGCGCGCTCTGTGATCGGCGAGTCCGTGAGACTCGCCTGATCACCGATCCATGTAAGGGGTCGATCCCGACCCCTTATCACGTGATCAGCTGTCAGCCAATGACAGCTGATCATGTGATAGAACGGAGCCGGTAATCGGCTATTATTCCTCCTCGCGCTGACAGCACGAGGAGAGAAAAAAAAAGCCGATCACCGGCGGCCGTGATCGGGACATCAGTCCCGATCACGGCCATCAATACAAGGGACCACCTGCCACCTGCCTGTGCCCACCTGCCTCCCGCAGTGCCATCCTGAAGTAAAATAAAAGCAAAAGTAAGTGCCCCCCGTCAGTGCCCCCCGTCAGTGCCCATAGTGCCCACAGTGCCACCCACAGTGCCACCCACAGTGCCACCCAATCTGCCTCAAAGGTGCTGCACCCCAGTGCCGCCCATCAGTGCCCAGCAGTGCCGCCCATCTGTGCCCAGCAGTGCCGCCCATCAGTGCCCAGCAGTGCCACCTATCAGAGCCACCTATCAGTGCCACCTATCAGTGCCCATCAGTCCCATCTATCTGTGGTACCTATCGGTGCCCATCCGTGCCACCCATCCATGCCACTTATCCGTGCCACCCATCCGTGCCATCTTATCTGTGCCCATCTTTGCCCATCAGTGCCGCCTTATCTGTGCCCATCGGTGCCGCCTTATCTGTGCCTATTAGTGCCGCCTTAACTATGCCTATCAGTGCCCACCGGTGCAGCCTATCAGTGCCCACCAATGCAGCCCATCAGTGCCCACCAATGCAGCCCATCAGTGCCCACCAATGCAGCCTATCAGTGCCGCCTAATCAGCGCACTTCAATGAAGGAGAAAAATGACCCGTTTGCAAAATTTTATAACAAACTATTAAAACATGATTTTTTTTTTTTTTTTTTTTGCATCTTTTTTTGTTTGTTTAGCAAAAAATAAAACTCCGAGCTGTAACTAAATACCACCAAAAGAAAGCTCTATTTGTGGGAAAAAAATGATAAAAATTTCATTTGGGTACAGTGTTGTATGACCGCGTAATTGTCACTCAAAGTGCATCAGCGCTGAAAGCTGAAAATTGGTCTGGGACTGAGGGGGGTTTAAGTGCCCAGTAAGCAAGTGGTTAAACAACTTTTTTTTTTAAACAATAACAGCATTATTTTTGGAAATTAAAAGGTTTGCCAGTCTTGAACCTATAACCATACATACTAAAGACAGAAACACTAACCTAGCAACTCTTCATTACTACTTACTGTGAAAATATAATGATAGCTCTTACTAATGAGGTTTTAAAGCCAGTCCATCAAACTTTCAAGATCCTGAGTAAGCATATGCCAAAATTATGCCTACTATTAACATTTGTTTATTTTGCAAACATGTGGGTGGGGCTTTAGGCACCCTCAAGGGGAACTCTGGAAACTTCACTCACTAATGCCCAACTTAGCAAACAGAAGGCACAGCCATGAGAAATCTGCATTAAGGTGGCACTCCAACTTGGAAGCGAGCACATGTTGTGGCACAATTAACACTTTCTGTCTCCTCTACTTCACAGCGGTGTTACAGTTAACATTAGTAAACCATTTTCCTTTCACATTGTAGCACTTGGGAGAGGATACTGCAGAGTCTGTACCCTGTTCTCCAGCCTAGCTTTAATACTACCTCACTCTTAGTGACATTCTTATAACCCTGCACTGGCATGAGACACAAGGAGGCTGACGCTTTGTACTTTTGAGGATCCTCTTTTCT
This sequence comes from Lithobates pipiens, assembly GCF_037356315.1. Classification (NCBI taxonomy): domain Eukaryota; kingdom Metazoa; phylum Chordata; class Amphibia; order Anura; family Ranidae; genus Lithobates; species Lithobates pipiens. The sequence goes on along the minus strand of NW_027507764.1, from coordinate 250,575,737 downwards.
AATTCTTCCCATGATTTGCCGGCTAGATACATATGGGCTCTGTGCCATGGTTCCGGTCCTGGACACCAGTCGCTAGGGATGGGGATTACACCTAAGACCCCCCCCCCCCCCTCCCTTGCTACCAGAGCACTCTGTCATCCCTGCCAAGTTATTCACGCTCTCACTGGCTGGCAGCACTAGCAAAAAAACACTCCTCTGGTACTCCTCTTGCTTATGGCAACTGAAAGGTGATCCTTCTCCCATTCATCACTTGTTACTCTTGGTAGTGTCCATCCCATGAAACAAACCCTATTGTTTTGTATGCCTTGCAAGCACCCCTTTGGAAAAACTCCAAACCAGGCATTTTGTAACTCAAAGAACATTTACTAAACTTTTTGTAAGAGCAACATTGATAATACACAGTCTCTCACGAAGACCTTCCAAACATAGCTTAAATTCATCCTAACTTAGGCTGCCCATATCATACATTCTACGTAAGAAGAGTCCTTTTATCAGAGTCCTCATTCAACTTTGGATTTTCACCTCCTGCCACATGGTATTATGTACTGTGGGTTGGACGATGCTGTACTATATGTGATGAGCATTGATGTAATTGTAATTTTATGAGTATAATACTTACCACATTTTAGCTATGGTTTTAGGATAATGCACTAGGTCGGTGTGCCCTTTCTTTCTTTTTTGTGGTTCCAGTTGTTCCAGGCTCCCCCAGTCTTTTGAAGGCAGCAAGATGAGACTTATTCACATTAAGCCAGAATGGAGACATGGCCTACTTATTCTAGACGGGCCCACTTCTAAGCGTGGGAGAATTTGTGCTTGTGAACATTTTCTACTTTTGGTACCCTGACTAAGCACCCCAAAAGAGAAGCCACGTGATGCACCATACCTTTGTGTCTTTTCCCATGTGGAAGGGGGAGAGCCTAGAGAGCCTGCTACTCCTTGTATTTATAGCCCTTCACAAGGGGGACGCTCTGTCAATACTCTGAATGCCAGAAGAGGGTTGATCTTAATAATATTAATAAAATAAATGTTCCACCCAAAACTGAAAAGTGAAGCTATCATTGACTGTAATTATCAATCAACAATTCATGGATCAATATGTTGAGAAATAAATCAATATCAGTGAAATATATGTGCTACACCTAAAACAGAAAAGTGAAAGAACTTCCACAAATTTCTAGGGCTCAATCTTCCATATAGACAGAAATGATAATCTAATGATGCTTGCAATCAATAAGAAACAAATATAGTGTATACTCCCCCCTAAACTGAATTAGAATAAATTATGTATGAAATAAAAAAAGCAGTGGAGAGTATATGTGCTCCACCCAAAACTAAGAAGGAAGCCCAGAACACAGGTGTAATGCTCATAGGGGTGGAGCCATGCCAGTGACATTTTATTATCCATCTGCACACTCTACCCTACTCTGCTGAACTGTCATTGCTGTAACATATTTGGTAAATGACTTATCCATCTGCACACTCTACCCTACTCTGCTGAACTGTCATTGCTGTAACATATTTGGTAAATGACTTATCCATCTGCACACTCTACCCTACTCTGCTGAACTGTCATTGCTGTAACATATTTGGTAAATGACTTATCCATTTGCACACTCTACCCTACTCTGCTGAACTGTCATTGCTGTAACATATTTGGTAAATGACTTATCCATCTGCACACTCTACCCTACTCTGCTGAACTGTCATTGCTGTAACATATTTGGTAAATGACTTATCCATCTGCACACTCTACCCTACTCTGCTGAACTGTCATTGCTGTAACATATTTGGTAAATGACTTCTACTGTCATATCTTTAAACTTCCATATTTAATGCTAGCTATATAACAACCACACTACAATAGCAACATTACTGGTTACTGATTCTAAACCCCATGTACTTCTCTTGATCAGTGAAGCAATTAGCTTTATGACCCTAGCCTGTGTCTGGTTTTGGACATCTTCTCTCCCATATTCAGGTGTCTTAAATCAGACCCTATGATGACCAATAGAGAAATGCATGCCTTCTCACTCTCCCTATAAATTGAAATCATTCTATGGGGTGGCGCAGACATCATGGCTCTTTCCTGAGTGGCTCTGTCACGAGTGATGCGCAGTTTCAGCGACGCAGTTTAACGAAAGCAGAATAACTAGAACTGGATGAAGACACAACAAGATCTCTGCAAGACAACAAGCAAACCAGCAATTCTCATTTATATTGTATCAAGTCAGATTCCCACTCTATCTAGTACGATGCTCCTCATTCTCTTTCTTCTCACATCAGTGTCTTCTATCCTCAAATTCTCCTTACTCTATCCCTCCCCTCTACCCTGCAGCATGCACATTTCACCCTCACTCCTGCCCTCTCCCTACTACTGCACCCATCATCTCCTGCATTTGCTGCATCCATATGCTGGCATAAACTCCAAAGCCACGAGACACATGCGCTCATGCTCATCTCACTCCCATCTTGTGTTCCTCACCCTCCTCCTTCTCCTAGTCTCAGGTGACATTTCTCCTAATCCTGGGCCGCCACTCTCAAACTGCAAGCCACATCTTCTAAACCCCTCCCCCTCTGGCAACCACCGCAATCCACTTAATTTAGTTTCTATCCCCCTGCTTCCTCAAAGCAGCCCCCCTATCTCATGCGCCCTTTGGAATGCCCGCTCCATCTGTAACAAGCTAACATCTGTACATGACCTCTTCATCTCTCATAGCTTCAACATACTTGCCATAACTGAAACCTGGCTTCAAAATTTGGACTCAGCTTCTCCTGCTGCCCTCTCCCATGGTGGTCTCCATTGGACTCACTCCCCCAGACCCAATGGACAGAAAGGAGGTGGAGTTGGATTGCTCCTATCCCCACAATACACCTTCCAAATCCTTCCCATCCCTCCCTCTCTTTCCCTCTCTTCTTTCGAGATGCACTGTATTCGCCTGTTTTCTCCTATTTCTCTGAGAATTGCAGCAATTTATCGGCCTCCTGGACCGGTGTCACGCTTTCTTGATGACTTTGCTGCCTGGCTACCCTACTTTCTCTCCTCTGAAATACCCACCATCATTCTTGGTGACTTTAACATTCCTATCAACATTAACAACCCAACTACAGCTAAACTTCTTGACTTAACCTCATCTTTTGACCTAACCCAATGGACACATACTTCCACTCACTCTAATGGTAATACCCTTGACCTTGTATTCTCTCATCTCTGCAACCCTAGCAATCTCACAAACACCCCCTTTCCTCTCTCTGATCACAACCTCATTAGTTTCACTGTATCTTTGTCTCCAACCACCCATCCTTCCAAGCAGCAAACTATCACTTGTAGAAACCTTCGCCACCTTAAGCCTTCTCTTCTCTATTCTGCTACTGACCACCTATATGATATAATCTCTCCCCTGTCCTGTCCTGACCTTGCCATCTCTGTCTACAACAGTTCACTCTCTTCATCACTAGATGCACTTGCTCCTCTAACCACACGCAGAATCAGGCCCCGACCATTACAACCCTGGCAAACTGACAACACTAGAAATCTCAAGAGACGTTGCCGTGCTCTTGAACGGCTGTGGCGTAAAACCAAATGCCTCCAAGACTTCATCATATATAAATCTGCCCTTCTAAAATACAATTCTTGCCTCCATGCTGCCAAACAAGCCTACTTTGTATCTCTTATTAATACTTTGTCATCCAATCCTCGTCGGCTCTTCTCAACTTTTAACTCTCTGCTTCGTCCCCCACCCCCTCTACCCACCAACTCACTCACTGCCCAAGAGATTGCCAATCACTTCAAAGACAAGATTGATGCAATTCGCGTGGACACCTCCGCTGTGCGTACATCTTCCCCACCCAACATACCTGGCCCAATAGCACATTCAACACTCTCCTCTTTTGAATTGACTACTACTGAAGAGGTTGCAAAACTTTTCTCAGATGCTCACCTAACCAATTGTCCCTTGGACCCTGTTCCCTCACAACTATTAAGGTCACCCTCTAATTCTATCCTATGCTCCCTCACTCACATCTACAATCTCTCCCTCTCAAGTGGCACCTTCCCCTCCCCTCTAAAACATGCGCAGATCACCCCCATACTTTTAATTTAATTAATCTTTATTAAATATATATGCATTTAAAATATACATACAAATAGCATGCTTTTACAGTTGTACAAAAGAAAAAAAAAGGAAGAAATTTTTTTTTTTTTTTTTACATACCAACAGGGAATAACAACTTATCCTTTAAAACCGAACAAGGAAAGATACATTACATAATATCAAAAACTTTACCATAGCTAACATCTAATTATCCCTAATGGGCTACCGAGCTAATCCCTACCCCCCCCCCCCCAACCCTGTACTTCGAACGCCTGCTGTGAGGTCCATCCAAATCTACTCAACAAGCCAAACCAGTAGCGATATGGCAAGGGAGCTCAGATACAGTAGTAAGAGTCTTCCAATAATCTCCCACACCCCACCAGGCCCGGCCTAGGTACAATACAGCCTAGGTCTCATCCTACGGTATCTCATCTAGAGGGTAGCCGATATCACGCAACCATGGAATCCAAAACAACTTAAATTTTTTAAGATTATTTTGTCTAATGTACATTGCCCGTTCACACCAGATCGTGGAGTTTATAGCATTTGTCCATGCGCTCAGTACTGGAGGAGTTTTTGCTTGCCAGTTCAGCGCAATCAAGCGTCTAGCCTGATACAGGCACCTAAATATAGATATTTTTGTCACAGCAGGCATTCTGCTCGTATCCATAATCCCCAGCAAGCAAAGTTTAGCTTCGGGTTCCAAACTAGTGTTGAAAATCCTATTGATGCTACGTACAATATCTATCCAGTAGCGGTATAATTTTGGGCACTTCCAAACCATATGGATTAAATCTCCCGGTGCTCCACATCTAGGGCACTCACCATTAAGCTTTCTATTTATCCTCCTCATTTTTTTGGGAGTGTAATATGCTCTATATAGAAAAAGCTTATGAGACATGCGCTGCGATGGGGAGATGGACACCAGATTCCCCTGTGCTAGGATCTCGTCCCATTGTACCTGCTCAATTGGACCCAGGTCATCCTCCCATCTTTTCCTACATTTATCCAATGCCTCTCCATTCAGAACTTTGTCCTTAAGTCTTGTATATAGGTAGGAGATCTGGCCCTTTAATTGTCCTTGCTCAAGAAGTCTCTGTATTAGGGGATTCTTCTTCCTCTCAATTACAAGTGTACCATACTGGGAGTATATCCCATGTCTCACTTGTAAGTATATATAAAATGTTTTGTTAGAGATACCAAATTCCTGGCGAAGGTCTTCAAAAGATTTTATAGTGTTCCCCTGATAGAGATGCACCAATCTTCCAATCCCTCTCTTCTCCCATTCAAGAGAGCGATCTATACTATTTAGTTCCGCTAGTTCTCTATTGTTCCATAGGGGGGTATACTCTGTTACCCCCCCCCTGGTCCAACAGTCGTTTAGCTAGCTGCCACACTTTCCTTACTAGAGCGTTAGTGGGACACTTATGAGCAAATGAGTTAGCCTCCAGGACTTCAACTAAAATTCTATGGTATGCATTATCAATCATCAGTTTATGATTCGGATAGCTACCCTCCTCCAGTCCAGCCCCAGCTAAATGCTGGAGCTGGGCTGATAGAAAGTATGTTTTTAAGTGTGGGATCGCCACTCCTCCCTTCTCCACGGGGAGTTGCAGCGTCCGCAACCGAATCCGGGGCTGTCTCTTTTTCCATATTAGTTCTCTAATTAATCGCTCGAGTCTGTCAAACCATTTCTGGTTAATCCAGACTGGTGAATTATGGAGGATGTACAAAATCTGGGGCAACCAGATCATTTTTACAAGGTTACAGCGTCCCGCCACAGACAAGGGGAGGCGACACCAGCTATTGACCTTCTGCTTCAACTTTGCCAGCAGTGGTACCAGATTCTCCTCTACATATCGATCTACATCTCTGGAAATCCAAACCCCCAAGTATTTCAGCTTAGGTACCACTTCTAAACCCTCAACTCTAGGCAATGTTAACTCTTCAGACTCTATTAATGGCATAAGGGCTGATTTACTCCAATTAATGACCAATCCTGACTGCTGCCCAAATTCCTCCATTAGCCGTACCACATTGCTCAAAGTTGACCGTACCTCATCCACAAAAAATAGAACATCGTCCGCAAACAAAGCCAGTTTCTCCTCCCCCATTCCGCGCCGGAATCCCCGGATGTCAGGGCGTGATCTCGCCATCACAGCCAGGGGTTCCATCGCCAACACAAACAGGAGGGGAGACAGCGGGCATCCCTGCCTCGTTCCCCTTTCTAGGCAAAACATGTCGGAGAATAGGGTCCCCATTTTGATCTTAGCCCTGGGTCCCCTGTATAATAATTTTACCCAGTTGGTAAATTGGGTGCCAAAGCCGAAACGTTCCAATACACCCCAGAGATAATCCCAGTCCAGGCTGTCGAAGGCCTTAGTGGCGTCCAAAGCTAGTATAGCACCTGGATTACCACCGTCTCTGGGTATTTGTAAGTTTAGGAATACTCTCCTAATATTGGAATTAGTTGTTCTGCCCGGGATAAACCCAGATTGATCTGGGTGGATTAATTTATGGATGCAACTATTTAGACGGGTTGCTAAGGCCTTGGCTAATATTTTTATGTCTGAACATAACAGAGATATCGGCCGGTACGACGAGACCTCTTGTTGGTCCTTCCCCTCTTTAAGAATTAAAATAATATTGGCCTCCCGCATTGAAGCGGGGAGTTCCCCCGCCTCCAATGCGTGATTTAAGGTTTCCAGTAACGCTGGTATCAGCTGTTCGCTGTATCGCTTATAAATTTCCACTGGTAGCCCATCGGGTCCAGGAGCTTTATAGTTGGACATACTATTCATTGCCAATTTTAATTCTTCCAAAGTGAATGGTAGATCTAAGTTCAACTTATCCTGGTCTGAAAGCACGGGGATATCTGTTTGGTGCAAAAAGTTAGTGGTCAGATCTTCACCACTCTGTACCGGTGATTTGTATAGTGTCCTATAATACTCCCCCAGTTCCGTCATAACCTCGGAGGGCCTAAATACAGTACCACCCTTCTGCGTTTTAATTGCCGATATTACTGTAGGGGGACTGTTGACACGAGTTAATAAGGAGAGGACTCGACCTACCTTCTCCCCTTCGCCAAAATAATATTGGTGTTGGAAAATACGTTGATTCTCCGCTTTTTTTAAGAGTGCCATTTTGTATATCTGTTGATTGTCCTCCCAGGTTTGTTGTTTCCCCGGCGATGGGTCTTCTACAAACTCTCTCTCAGCCTGAATAACGTTATTACGAATTTGCTCTTCCTGAGTTCGAGACTCCCGTTTTAGTATTGCAATTTTCTGAATAAATAATCCCCTAATAAAAGCTTTAAGGGAATCCCAAACCATACCAGGGGCCGCTGTCCCTCTATTAGCCTGAAGGAATTCCCCTATTTCATCCCCCAAGAGGTTAGATCCATCAATTAGTTCCAACCAAGCGGGGTTTATTCTCCACTCTCTCAATGGGGCGCGCACTCCCGTATTCAAAGTTATAACTAAGGGAGAATGATCTGAGATACTACGTACCCCATATTCTATATCTGTCACCCCTCCTACTGCCTCATTATTCCCCAAGCCCATATCTATCCTTGATAACGTCCGATGGGTACTGGAGAAGCAGGAATATTGCCTGTCCTGAGGGTATCGCATACGCCAGATATCACATAATCCCACTTCCAGTAGAAATTCATGTAGTCGACCTGTACTATTCCCAGCTGCGCAGGGAAACCTATCTAGGCGCTTGTCTATAATTTCGTTGAAGTCACCGGCAATTATCCATGGGATGCCCATTTTGCCCAGGCTGAACATAAGAAATCTATCCATGACCTCTAGTTTAAAGGGAGGGGGTATATAGATATTTGCTAGAATGTACTCTTGCCCCGCCACTAAGCAGTGCAAGAACACAAATCTCCCCTCCTGATCTATCTGGGACTCTTTGCATAGAAAATCCGTACCTTTCCATACTAGCACACTCACCCCACGAGAGTATGACGAGTGAAAAGAGTGATAGTATGCCTGGAATTTACGATCATGGAGCAAGGGGGCCGTAATTGGAGTTAAGTGGGTTTCCTGAAGAAAAAGCAGGCCAGGTCCCCTTCCCTCCGTCTCTAACATCACAGACCTGCGTTTCTTAGGGTCTCCCAGGCCCCTCACATTCCACGAGGTTATATTCCACCTAGCCATAGGCCCCAGTAGTATTCCTCTCACCCATCTGTTCCAATAATTGATATACCCCTAAAGGGGGGAGGGTAGGGGAAGAGGGAACCGCATCCTCTCCCCGTCGCCTCCCTCCTACTCAAACTGTCCCACCCTATCGCCTTATCCCTCTCAGCATGCGTTCGAAAACTCCCTCCCCTCCTACCCCCCGCCCAACCCTGCCCATCAGAGCCACCCCTAGGGGTCTCAATTGTAACCGGTATACCCATACCCCATTCAACAATGTCCGAGCTCACTGGACCCCCACCCGATCATATCCCTCCCTGTCCACAATAATTGAAAGATGAAAACATAACCGCTCCATAATGCCAATCCCACCCTTCCTTTCCCCCCCCCCCCCCCTAAACCAAAAAAAAAAAAAAAAGGGGGGGGGGAAGAGGGGGGGGGGGACAACATATAAGTTCCCCCCCCCCACTCCACCCCCCCAACTCACCTCTAACCTCCTGTTTACCTCTATAAATAAAAAATTATGTGGGCTATCTATCCACCATATATCTCAGTGTACCATGGGCCAAAGCATTATACCCCAGCTTTAACCAATCTAGTTCGTCCATCTCACCCAAACGGCAGCCATTTGGCTCCCTATTCCTTCACCAAGATGGATTCACCAATTGTTTCTAGTGATGAACATACAGAACAGCACAAAATTATATTTACCCATGTAGTTGCCCCCCCCCCCAACCCCCACCCTCCCAACTCACCCCATCTGTGACCATACCTATTCCCGCCCAACTTATCAGCCTATAGTGTTCCCATATTTATAGTGCATTTACCAAACCCACACACTCAACTCCTCCATCGTATCTCGTTCACAATTAACGATACAGTATTATATTATCTATAAATTCGTCTATATATCTATAAGTTCATCCTATCATATCACAGTGCTCTATAGTCCATAATGTTTTACCATATTCCTAATTAAATTATTGCGCCCTATTGTTACCCATCAGTAGTCAACAAGCAGTAGCCTAGGACACCTTAATTCCACACCAAAGTAAGTATATAAGATATAAAGTATATGAAAAATTATTCCCACAGATGCTAGTATCCAATTTTACTGTCTCCCACCCTCCCCCCTCCCCACTCATCCCACCTTGCCCACACAGATAAAGGAGAAAGAAAAATAAAAAAAAAATAAAAAGGGGGGGGGGGGAGGAACCAGCATAGACCAACTCTGAGTGTCATTAGAGGGCTCCCTTATGCTCCTCTAGCCAATTCATGGCCTCCTGCGGAGAGCTAAAAAAGATTGTTGAGCCCAAAGCAGACACACGGAGACGGGCTGGGTACAATAAGGCATACATTATATTATGCGATTTTAAAGTACGTTTAACAGGGATAAACTCCGCCCTCTGTTTTTGTAGGTCTGGCGAAAAATCTGGATAAAATGACACCCTAGACCCCTTGTAGAAGATGTCTCCCATTCCCCTAACTCTCCGCATCAAGATCACTCTATCATTATAATTAATGAATTTTAAGATCATTGGTCTACAGCGTCCCTCAGATAGATGAGATCTGGGAGGAACTCTGTAGGCTCTTTCGATGCTGGAGGTAGAGGAAAAGGAAACCTCCCCCAGTAATTCCCTGAACCAATTTTCCAAGAAATTTATGGGGTCGAGACCCTCACTACCCTCTAGCAGGCCAATTAGTCGCACATTATTCCTGCGGTTCTTATTGTCCATGTCATCGATTTTTGATGCCTGTGCGACAATTTGTTTCTGAAGTGTAATTATTTTTTCCTGCAAAGGGAATAGTCCATCTTCCACCGTGCTTAATCTTCCCTCCAGAGCGTCCATTCTAACAATAGTATTGCTTAGTAATTGGCTCATAGCGTGTACTTCGTTTTGGATGCTGCTCAGTTGGCTGTCTAGCCCAGAGATAGAGTTCTTGCAATCATTGATTGCCATAAGTATTTCACGCAGAGTCGGTTCCCCACCCTCCCCAGGTTTTTGGGGCACCCTGCTGTCTTCTTGGGGCAGCTCAGCTACCCCCCCTCCTGGCAGCGGGGTACCAGGATCTGGTGGGGGACAACCTGCACTCCTCCTGTCCCCGGCAGACCCCTGCATTTTAGATTGTCCCAGCGGGTGATGTTGAACTTTCCCACCTGGGGAGGATACACGTGCAAAACGCTCAAGCTTCGAAGCTGCAGAGGCTTGATTCAGCTTTTCTTTAGCAGCCCGCGTTTTTTGATTCCCCTCCCCGTGGAGTACATCTTCCATCGCACGTTTGCTAAGCATGGTAAGAAGCGCATAGAAGGTTCACTAAACCGGCAGGGGATAAAAGCTGATACTGTAATATTAATGTTGCCAAATCACTGCTTCCCGGCAAAGGGCTCAAGAGAGAACCTGGGGAGGAGATCCGAACAGCTCACCAGGCGCGAGTTACACACTGCCAAAACTCTTATTGATTATATTGATGCAATAAGCTCGTTTCAACGGACAGTCATCAAGAGCAAGACAGGTAGAAAAAAGAGGCTGACATTCCAAACAAGCAGGGATTGCCTATACAACTCTCCACCTTGAGGTATCAGATAAGCCGCAGGCTCTGCCCAGGTGCTAGCATCCCCTTAGCTTCAATAACATTTTCTCACCGCACTGCCGACAGGTTGTTCCCTCAATAGAGCAGACCGGTATCGCCGAGAGGAATGCTGTCATCCAAGACCGTCATGGAGCTTGCTCGGCGTGTCCTTGGCTTGGCCTCGTATGGGGTCTAGGCTTCCTCTCATCCGTGGATCTCCGATCGACCAGCATAGCAGCGGATCTTTCCGAACGCTCGTCTCGGAAGCACTCGGAAGCACTCGGGGATCTCCGTCAATTTCCGTCGGTACGAAGCGGTGGGCGTTCGGGAAGCAGTGCGCGCCACGCTACACGCTGCTCACGCTCACGCTACAGAGCAACAGCAGAGGGGGTCTTGGTCATCGCAGCTATGCTCATCAGAGAGCGGTGTTCCACATGACACCGGGCGGAGGCAGGAGCTCAGACACACACGCTCCCACTCACTCGCTCACGCCCAACTCCATCCGGTCACACCCCCATACTTAAAAAACCCTCTCTGGACCCCACCAACCTGAACAACTTAAGACCTATCTCATTGCTCCCATTCACCTCTAAACTTCTAGAACGCTTAGTCTACAACCGCCTTAGCTCCTACCTCAGTGAAAATAACCTTCTTGACCCATTACAGTCTGGCTTTCGCTCTCAGCACTCCACAGAAACTGCCTTACTAAAACTCACTAACGATCTACTAACTGCTAAAACCAACAGCCAGTACTCCATACTCCTACTACTTGACCTCTCTGCTGCCTTTGATACTGTTGACCACCCACTCCTCCTCAATAAACTACATTCCCTTGGCCTCCGAGATTCTGCGCTTTCCTGGTTCTCTGCCTATCTATCACAGCGCTCCTTCAGTGTCACCTACAACTCTGTATCCTCCTCTCCATTGCCCCTTTCTGTGGGGGTCCCCCAAGGCTCTGTTCTTGGACCCCTTCTCTTCTCTATTTATACCTCCTCCCTTGGTCACCTGATAACCGCCCACGGCTTCCAATACCACTTATACGCCGATGACACCCAAATCTATCTGTCTACTCCTCACCTCACTCCTTCAGTCTCCTCTCGCATTACTAACCTGCTAACTGACATATCAGCGTGGATGTCACACCATTTCCTTAAACTAAACCTCTCTAAAACTGAGCTATTAATAATCCCCCCTGCACATGCCCCCCTCCATGACTTTTCCATCAAAATCAACAATGCAACCATCAGGCCCTCCCCTCACGCCAGGGTACTAGGTGTAACCCTAGACTCTGACTTGTCATTTCAGCCCCAAGTCCAATCGTTGTCAAAAGTTTGTAGATTTCACCTCCGTAACATCTCTAAAATTCGCCCCTTTTTAACAATTAAAACTACTAAGATCCTCATTCACTCCCTTGTTATCTCTCGCCTTGACTATTGCAACTCCCTTCTCATTGGCCTGCCTCTCCATAGGCTTTCTCCTCTTCAGTCTATCATGAATGCTGCTGCCAGACTTATCCACCTTACCAACCGCTCAGTGTCTGCCAACCCTCTCCTCCAATCCCTACACTGGCTCCCAATCACCCAGCGAATTAAATTCAAAATACTAACCACCACATACAAAGCCATTCACAACTCTGCCCCGAGCTACATCACCAATCTTGTCTCCAAATATCACCCAAACCGTCCCCTCCGTTCTTCTCAAGACCTCCTACTCTCAAGCTCTCTTGTCTCCTCCTCCCACACTCGTCTCCAGGATTTCTCCAGAGCCTCTCCAATCCTCTGGAACTCGCTACCTCCACCGGTCCGGCTATCCCCTACTCTTGCTACCTTCAGACGATCCCTGAAAACTCATTTATTCAGGGAAGCCTATCACGTCTCAAACTAATCTCCTACCACTTCCATAAACTCATTCCCAACAATTATAACCTTCTGTACCACCTGCCCCACCCTTTTAGATTGTAAGCTCTTCTGAGCAGGGTCCTCTTAATCCTTTTGTATTTAATTGTATTGTAACTGTATTGTCTCCCTTTTTATATTGTAAAGCGCTGCGTAAATTGCTGGCGCTATATAAATCCTGAATAATAATAATAATAATAATAATAATAATTGTGGTCAGCTGTGGGTCAAGAGAGTGGTGAGGGATAGAGGTTCCATTTTGATGCCTTTAGCATAGCACTTATCATGCTTTATTTTGAGTGTATTGAGCACTATTAGTCCTATTCTGTTTTGCATGTTATATGCCCCTGAGTTCAGTGCAATTGAAGGAAGGAGTCTGTCTGGGGAGCTGCTGATACCCCTCTTGTGCTAGAGAGAGAGCTTTGTGTTTGCTAAAGGGGACATTGACTGGTGTCCTGAAGAACCTAGACTATTTGCCTCTATGTGAAGGGACTTTGCTCTTGTTGCTCCAAAGAAAGAAGTCAGTAGTTAACGGTTTCCACCACAAAGCCTATGTTTGCTATGAGCTAGGATTTCTGCTTCAGCTTTTCAGAAAGGAGATTATTGTCCTCAATCTGTTCTGTTTTCTAAGGATGCCAATCGATTCCCTCAATCCTATCCTGGTTGCTTAGAAAAAAAAAAAAAGAACACCCTTAGACTGGTTATTGAGGAAAAGAGTGACTGTGTTCATGGCCTGGTCAATTAATTGGGAAAGAAACTGGGCAAAGTTTCAGTGGCCCCTTAGAGAGTAAGAGCTACATATGCAATTGATATTCTGTCTGGTTCCTTTCAAGTCAAGATCTTCAGTAGTCCAGGCATATATAGTCATAAATCAGTTATAGGAATCTGGTGTTTTTCTGTTTGTTGCATACTTGTCACAGCTGCTGGAAAATATGTTTAAGGTATATTTTAAAGTCATTGGTACGAATGTGAAATGTCCTTTCCAAATAGGCTTCCAATTAATGACTTTACCAGTACCAGACAAAGCAAACCTCATGGCTTCCCTTCACACTGTGAGCAGCATGAAAGGATTGACATTGGAGCGGGAATATAGACTCTTTCTGTACTCATCTGAAATAAATGCTTGTGTTCCCCATCACTCTCCTCCTCAGCTTCATCGCCACAAGTGGCATTATCAGGAATACATAATTCATAATTCATCTAGAGGTTCCACCATGCGTTTTAAAATTTTGTCATACCCCATTGCACACATTAGAACAGTTTTGTATTTACTTCTGTTTTTGCCGCAGTCAAAAATTCTCTAGAGATGTTCTGATCTTTGATAAATACCTCACTGGTGCGTTAATACGGGATGTGATTTTCCAAGTATATAATAGTAAGATGATATTTTGCAAAAATAGATTTTCTAAATACTTTGATACTGTAACAGAATCCTCAGTTTGAGTACAAGACTTCAACCTGCTCTGTAGAAATGTTTGCTGTGAAGTGTTCAGACAATTATCATTTCATCTCATTGATGAGACTCCAACACAGCTCATGGGTCTCCGCCAGAATAAAATAATGTCGTCAATGGAATATATACAATAGAGGAAATAATTATTTGATCCCTTGCAGATTCTGTAAGTTTGCCCACTTACAAAGAAATGAAGGGTCTATACTTCTTATCATAGGTGTATTTTAAATGATAGAGACAGAATATCATTTGTCATCATGTCTTGCTACTAAACACTAAGTAGTGTAGCCTCACTCTCACCTGGAGCGCATGCCACAGAGTAAGTTTTCCAATGAACATCTAACTGATTCAAGGAAGGATTGAGAGAAAGTGCTGTGGTCAGATGAGGCCAAAATTGAGCTCTTTGGCATTAACTTAACTCGCCGTTTTTGGAGGAAGAAAAATGCTGACTATGACCCTAATGCCGCGTACATACGATCGGACTTTCAAGCAGACCAGAATCCGTCAGACAAATTGATCTGTGTGGGCTCCAGCTGACTTTTTCTTCCCAAAAGTCTGGCGGACCTAGAAATAAGCCTGGCTTCAAATTTGTCCACTGGACTCGGCTTGTAGTGGACAATCTGTTTGTCTGTGTGCTAGTCCGACAGACTAAAACCGACGCTAGGGCAGCTATTGGCTACTGGCTATGAACTTTCTTATTCTACGTCATCACGTTCAAATCCGTCTGACTTTTGGAGTGATCGTGTGTGGCCAAGTCCATTAGTTTGAAAGTCTGGCGGACCTCAGCTGCAAAGTCTGTCGGATTGTCCGTCGGACCAAGTCCGTCAAAGTCCGGTTGTGTGTACGTGGCATAAGAACACCATCCCTACAGTCAAGCACGGAGGTGAAAACATTATGCTTTGGGGCTGGTTCTTTGCTAAAGGTGCAGGCCAAATTTGCCACATTGAGTGGCCAATAGGCAGGGCCATGTGTTATAAATTCTTGGATAAGAACCTTATTCCCTCAGCCAGAACACTGAAGATGGGTCGTGGATGGGTCTTCCAGCACGAAAATGACCCAAAACATACCACCAAGGCAAAAAAGGGGTGGCTCAAGAAGAAGCACATTAAAGTCATGTCATGGCCTAGCCAGTCTCAAGGCCTTAATCATATAGAAAATGTATGGAGGGAGCTGAAAATTTTAGTTGCCAAGCGACAGCAAAGAAACCTTTTAGGATTTAGAGAAGATTTTCATGGAAGAGTGGACCAAAATCCATCCTGAGATGTGTGCAAACCTGGTAACCAACTACAAGAAACATTTTGCCTCTGTGCTTGCCAATAAGGGTTTCTCCACCAAGTACTAAGTCATGTTTTGCTTGGGGATCAAATACCTATTTTACTCAATGTCCTGCAACTTAATTTACTCTGTTACATTTGAATTCATGTTTTTTCTGGATTTTTGGTTAATATTTTGTCTCTATGATTTAAATTACAGCTATGGTAAAAATTGTAGACCCTTCATTTCTTTGTAAGTGGCAAACTTACAAAATCTACAGGGGATCAAATAATTATTTTCTCCCCTGTATGGAATATATGTGGAATATTCCTTATAGTATTAAATATAATTAATGGGAAAATGTACTGAAAAGCTAAAACGGTACATTTACTGTCATTTTAGTTACAACTGCACAAATAACATGATCCGATTTATCAAAATTGCCCTAAATATAGTTGAATATATTTATACATTCAATGAAAAAAAAACATTCATTAATACATTTGTGAACAGCAAATGTTAAATCATTTGAAGAACATTTCACTACATGGTCTGATTAAAAAAAGGTCCCCTTGCACTGATCTGCATTACAGCATTTAAAATTGGTCTCTAAATTATTGATTAAAGCAGAAGTTTTTATTGCATACATTTGCATATTCACTGGATAAAGATCAGACTACTACCAACATTAGAAAATATTAAAACATTTTATTAATCCTCTAACCTGTGTCAAGTAGTAAGAGAGCCCGTAGCTGACAGCCAAAGGTGATAAGTGCAGGGCGGACATGACGGGGTTAACAGTAGTGTAGCAGAAAGAATAGGGGAAGGACTAAGGTGCCTAGGGGGCGGGGTTAAAAAAGTTAATATAGTCTCCTGGGGCATGCTGGGAGTTAACAGAAGACGGAAGGAAAAGTTCCAGCATGGAGACTGTGGAGTGGCTTTTGGCACAGCTGTGGGAGCAGGCGGCGGTCCGGGGTGAGGACTGGCTCTTAGATTCCCTGGGGGGTTTGGTGACACGGCCGGAGCCGGTGACTACAGGGGGACATGGGGTGGGCACACGGGCGCAGAGATCCCGGCCGCCGGAGCGGTTTTCGCCCGACCGACAGGGGGGGACAGAGGGCGGGGGCAGTGGCTTGGCAGGACTATCGGCGGCACCCCAGGCGAAGAAATTGGCGACTGGCAGCACTGGGCTCTCAGGACAGGCTCTTACACAGGATGGCTCTGCCACGCGGGGGAGGCTCAGGGGGATGGGGATGGCGCACAGAACGGCCGGACAAGTTGCTTCGGTGAGCACTGGCCCCACCCCCGGACGGAGCTGCATACCAGAAGCACGAGGGGGAGCGTGGATGTCCCCAGGCCTGCTTTACAGACGGCAGGGGACTGTTCTTTGGACCCCCTTCGGAGCGCAGCCCTCGTCCATGGACCGGAGCAGCAAGCTGGCATTAGGGGGGGAGAGTGGTTCCCAGGCCTGCGTTTTTGACGGCAGGGGACCGCTGTATGGAGTCACTTCTGAACGCTGGCCCCGCCCCCGGAGCGGAGCTGAGCAGTGGGGGGGAATGGAGGGGACATGGGAGATCTGCGATCCCTGGGCCTGTCACTGCCACGGCAGGGGATCACCGCAGTCTGGGACGTCGGCTGCCCAGGGACACAGCAAGCAAGGCTGGAGCCTGTGGGACGGTGGGTGCGTACGCCAATCGAGGCAAGGCCACTCGGAAGTCGGAGGGCGGTCATGCGGAGCGCAGATGGGGGCGGAGGATGGCAAGCACAGCGGCAGCCAGAGGGGAGCCTTCTGGCGGGTCCTCATCATCGGAGGAGGAGCGGGAGCTGAGAGACAAGGACGAATCGGATGCGGTGGCTGATACGGCCCTCCCAGGTGGCAGGATGGTATCCGGAGTGATCAGGCAATCGGCTGATGGGGCGTCTCCAGTGCAGCCCGGTAAGTCACCTGCTACTTTAACGGGATTGTGTGCGTCAGGTAACTGCGGGGGGGGGTATAGCCAGGGTTCGGGGACAGGGGGGCAGGGGTTTCACGGGGATTGCAAGGTTTTTTGGTGGGTTTGAAAGAACTGGTGAGCCGGTTTGAAACGGGGGTTATGACACCAGTGGGGCCAGGGGAAGCATGGGTGCCCCCGGGGGGCGGTATGGCAGGGGTGAGCATAGCTGAGGCTCAGCCTGTTATGGGGCCTGTGGTTGGGGGGCCGGTCATGGAAGGAGTGGGGAGTGACAAAAGTGTGGTTCAGGCAGGCGAAAAGGTGGCGGCGTCCGGAGACAAGGGTGTGAGGCAGGACATTACTAGGCTGGCGGACGCAGCAAGATGGGAGGTCTACGTTTTGTTACGAGGGACCGTTAGGGGCTCATCTAAAGCAGGAGGTCTGGGAAAAGCTGTGGAAGGGTGATTATGTGGAGATCTTCTCTTTGTTACCACTGGAGAAGTTCAACTTGGATAGGGTGAAGCCTGACGATTCCAAGAAGGAGGATGAGGAAAAACGGAGGTATCGCTTAATTCCTAGGACATTTGCGAATTGGTTACAGGCATTTGCCATTATGGCCAGTGTCATAGGGGAGAAACACTCTGAACATTGTTCGGCGTTGTTTTGCTACCAGGATTCGATTGGGGAGGCTTACCGGGTGTACGGCGGAAACGCGTGGTTACGTTATGACGAACAGTTCAGACAGCGGAGAGCGGTGCGGCCGGACCTGTGATGGGACCACAAGGACATCAGCTAGTGGATGTGTTTGATGACGACAGCGAGGGCCCCGGGCAGTTTTTTCAGGGGGGGGGGGGCGGTGGACCTTCGGCCCCAGGACAGCCGGCCGGAAATAAGAAAGGGGTGTGTTGGCAGTACAACTCAGGAACCTGCAAGTTTGGCGGTGGTTGCAGGTTCAAGCACCAGTGTTCGGGCTGCGGTGGAGCGCATCCTGCATCCAGATGCTTTAAGCAAGGGAAAGGCCGACCAGGGGATGTTAGCAACAAGAGGGCGGACTCCGGTGATGGTGGCAAGGATGCGGCCGTTTCTCGGTAGGTATCCGGACAGGAGTGCGGCGAAGCTTCTGGAGGCTGGATTCACGGATGGGTTTAGGATTCCTTGCGCGTTGACGCTGATTCCCCCGTTGGCACCCAATTTGAAGTCGGCACTGCAACATCCGGAGGTGGTTTCGGAAAAACTGCAGAAGGGGGTTGCATTGGGTAGGATGAGTGGCCCTTTCCCTTTGCCTCCTTGGACGACTTGGTGGTCTCTCTGTTGGGTGTGGTGCCCAAGAAGGAGCCCCACAAGTTTAGGCTTATTCACCACCTTTCCTTTCCGAAGGGTGGGTCGGTGAATGATGGGATCGATCAGGAGGTTTGCTCCATGTCATACACGTCGTTTGACGCGGCGGTGAATTGGGTGCGTAGGTATGGAAAAGGGGTGTTACTGGCAAAAGCGGACATGGAATCGGCCTTTCGGTTGTTGCCAGTGCATCCAGATAGTTTTCGTTTGTTGGGGTGTCATTGGGAGGATGGTTTCTATGTGGATCAGTGCTTGCCGATGGGCTGTTCAATTTCCTGTGCGGTTTTTGAACAGTTTAGCTCGTTCATTGAATGGGTGGTGAGAGATGTGTCGGGGGTGAATTCAATCATTCACTATCTCGACGATTTCCTGTGCATTGGGCCGCTGGCTTCCAAGGTTTGTGCGACATTGCTGGCAACGCTGCAGCATATTGCGCAAAGATTTGGCATTCCTTTGGTACCGGACAAAACTGAGGGACCTCACGCGGTCATCGTGTTTCTGGGAATCGTCTTGGATTCCGAGGCCATGGAATGCCGGTTGCCTGAGGACAAGTTGGCGGACTTGAGGCGGGAGATAGCGGAGTTGTTGGGAGTGCAGAAGGTTCAGCTGAGAAGATTGCAATCGGTCCTGGGGAAACTCAATTTTGCCTATCTGATTTTACCGATGGGGCGGGTTTTCAACCGCAGGTTGGCAGCCAGTACAGCGGGTATCAGGTCCCTGACTCATTTTGTGCGATTAGTAAAATCGCATAAGGCGGACCTGAAGGTTTGGCAGACCTTTTTGGAATCCTTCAATGGGCGGGCGATGTGTATGTCAGGGCCGGTCAGCAACTTTGACCTGGAACTGTTCACTGATGCGGCTGGGGCTTTTGGATTTGGGGGCGTTTTTTCAGGGACAGTGGAGCACGGGTCCTTGGCCGCAATCCTGGGTGGCAGCGGGGCACACATCGAATCTAGTGCTGCTGGAGTTGTTTCCAGTGGTTCTGGCGGTGGAACTGTGGGGCGCTTCGTTCAGGGACCGGAAGGTGCGTTTCCATGGGGATAACATGGGGGTGGTGCAGGTCATTAATCGTAATACGGCCTCTTCCCCCCCTGTCATCCGATTGCTGCGTCACCTGGTGTTGCGGTGCCTGCAGTTGAATGTGTTCATTCATGCTGTGCACCTTCCGGGCGTTGAGAACGTGCTGGCGGATGCTTTGTCCAGGTTCCAGTGGGACAAGTTCCGGGAATTGGTACCTGGGGCGGAAAGGTTTGGGATTCCCTGCCCTATGTGGTTGTGGGATTTGGTTTTTGAGACGCCTGCGAAACAGGATGCGATTTGAGGTTGGTGGGGGCTGTGTGGTACCCTGGACAGGGACCTGTAGTTGTGGTCGGCTGGTACGTATGGGATGGGTGCTGGGTCTAACGGAGCTGGCACCTCCTGGTTGAAAGAAAAAAAGCGGGGGGAATTTTATCCTGGGATCTGGGTGTGGATTTGGGGGGTTGTGGTAGGTTGTCATGGGACGGGGGTTTTAGTTGGGGTTTGCTAGTTTTTCGTGTTGTGGTAATACGGGAATGTGGTACTCATGGCTGGTTTTTCTGTTTTCTTCTGTTTCAGGTACGGCAAAAGGATTGGTCTGGATAATGGGCCATTCCTATGTGTGCTGGGGGGCACGACGGGGTGATGCTAGGAGGGGAGGCAGACGTTTAGGTTTTGCTAAAAGTGAGGTCTGTATCAAGTGGTTGGGTTTTCCGGGCATGTTGTGGGGTAGATTGGTGGGGGAGGTGCATCGTTTTGCACAGAGGGACAGGCCCCCGGACGTACTAGTTATCCATGCGGGAGGTAATGACTTGGGCAGTAGGACTATGATCGATCTTACTCGTGACATTAAGTTCGACGTGTGGCGTCTCAGCATGGATTTTTCAAACATGATTATAGTTTGGTCAGACATGGTGGTCCGCACCACGTGGCGGATGGCCAGGTCATTTGAGGGGGTGAATAGAGCATGGAGGAAGGTGAACAGGGCAGTCAGTAACTTCATGGTCCAGAATGGGGGATTGGCCATCAGGCACTTGGAACTTGAGTTTGAGACTTGGAGATACCTGAGAAGTGATGGAGTTCACTTGAATGACGTGGGCATTGACCTGTGGACTCTTGGGATCCAGGATGGTATTGAGCAGTTCGGGTGTGGAGGGGCATGCGGTAGTAAGTGGGTTACTTCCTCATGCGGTGGTGGGTTTTTGGTCTGTGCAGGGGAAGGAGATATGGAAAAATGGTTCAGGAACTATCGCTGGATGGGATCCTGATGGTGGTTTCCGGATAACGGAGGTTAGACGGAAAGTGTTATGGGGCACTGCGGCCAGCGTTTGTCTTTGAGCCTGCTTGTCGGCTTGAGGCCCATTATTACGCTTGGAGAGGGACCGCAGTGTCAAGTTGGTCATGGTTTTAGATGTTTGGTGATAATTGCCTGCACAGACCAATGCCATGCGGTGGTTGCTATTCAGTAGTTATATTGGGATATTGTTTGTTATTGTTGAAAAATGTATATTCTTGAGAGAGTACATATTTTCATACAGAGTTTTTTCCTATTGGAATTTATTTGTTTATTTTGTTTAAAATAATAAAGTAGGCTGCTACGGCCTTTCTTACTCCAACCAGTGTGGTGTCAATTTAATGGGGTATAAGGTGAGGTTGGGGTTTCTGGAAGCAGCATATCTGGTATACCACAGTCAAGAATTCAGATACGGATACTATAATGCAGTACAATCAGCATATACTGTATATATTCTGAAATATAATCATGTAACAAAAACTACATTATGTCCTGTCCTATTTCCATGAATTATTATTGAGGAAGAGAAGAACAGCCTACAAAAGGCCTACCCTTGCAGAAGCCTCTTTGGTGGTAGTTTGAGTTCTCTATTCTGTGCCTTGACTCCAAGAACAAGCTCAGCCCCTGTGACACATCTGGTTGAATGAAAATCACTGCAAGCACTTGCTATCAGAAAATAGACAAAAGATGTTTTAGTGGTAAACTCAAATGTATTGGCATGGGTTGAGTAAATGATGGTATGAGCATATGGTAGGTAGGACAGTAGGACACTGTCTGCTAGACAGTATAATCACTATGCCAAAGTAACTTAGAATAGAGTTCTGTACCACTTGACCGGAATGAACACATAAATCAGCAAAGCCAGCAATATACAATGCGTATAAACATTAACTGCAATGCGACTGATAATACTATAGTAGTCACAAGTGCACGCAACTCTAGGAGAATGGCAAGGATATGATGCAATGTCCCCCAAGAGGTAGGTACCCCTTAACATAAACAATAGGTAAAGGTTTTTGTGTAGTAGCTGTAAATGGACAGTCTTTATTTCTAACTCTTTAGCTGGCTAGCATTGTGGTCCAATTGTACCATTGGTGCACATGTGAACAGTCCCAGTCAAGCCTGCAGGCAGCAATAAGGCTACTAGATGGTTTTGTGGTCAGTACCTAAAGGGCTCAGTCTTTCTAGCAGCAGATAGTAAATCCTCACAGCAGAAACTCACCAGTCCCAGTGATATTAAAAACTCACCATCTGGTCAGACACAGCAATTAGTCCACTTTGTGCCCTGCACCCAGGCGGCTCTGTCCTTCAGCACCCTGGACAGTGATGCATACTCTCTAGGCTCCCTCATGGCAAAAGGAAGCTGTGTCCTGTACAGCCTGAGAAAATGCAGCTCTTTCAATCCTCCTGGCAATCTCTCTCTGGGAAATGCATTTTAAAAGCTGTTGATTACAGTAGAAGCCCTACTATAGACCCCACAGTGCAGAGCTGCCTTACTCAGTCTATGTAAATCTTCCTGCTCAGAAGCTCCCTCCTTTTCTTGATATAGCTGTCAACCAGTTCAGCACTGCAGGGCAGCTGCTGCTCAAACCTTGGTTGACACCTTAAATTGCTCCAAGGTATAATACAGGGAAGGCAGAATTCATAGTGTAGTAACATTTAAAATAATATTTTTTTTTTACATAAAAACAGTGTTCCTTTTTACATCAAATTTTTATTTAGTTTTAATTGTATTTTAGTAATCTGAATTGTTTTAGTCAACTAACATCTCCAGTACATTTTAGTTGACTAAAATCAAATTAATTTGGTTAACCACTTCCAGAAAGAGCCTTTTCTGGCACTTTTTGCTTATGTGTAACAATCAGTACTTTTTGCTAGGAAATAACTTAGAACTCCCAAACATTATATATTTTTATAGCAGAGGCCCTAGAGAATAAATCGGTGGGATTTCTATTTTTCTATGTCATACTGTATCTGCACAGAAGTTTTTCAAATGCAATTTTTTGGGGAAAAGATACACTTTTTTTTCATTTGAATGCAAAAAACACAATACATGACTACATTTTCTTTTGTAAAATATAAAAGATGACATTACAGTGAGTAAATAGATACCAAACGTGTCCTGCTTTAAAATTGCGCACACCCCTACAACGGCAACAAACTACGTACATTTTACAATCCATAGGCAATGCTTTCAAAGCTTTTACAGGTTACCACTTTATATTTACAGAGGTGTGTTGCTAGAATTTCTGCCAATTATCTGATGTTCCTGGTGATTCCTCACATGTGGGCAATTGCTGTTTGGATGTGTGTGGGATCGACACACATGTTTGCCTTTGCATGTGTGCGCAGATGGAACAAGGGGCACTTTTTTTTACTTGCTAATTTTTTTATTTTTACACTGTTGCTTTAATTTATTTATTTTTTGATCACTTTTATTGCTGTCACAATTAATGTAAACATTCTTGCAATAGGCATGTGACAGGTATTCTTTATGGATAGATCTGGGGTCTTTAAGACCCCACATCCCTCCTTTGCCCTTAACCCCCTTCACACCGGTGCGACTTGTCATGCGATTTGGCAGATCCAAACTGCTTGACAAATCGCACCCTATTTTCTTTGCTATTTTTTGTTATTCCAGGCGTGACTTGAAGTCGCATAGATGTCAGCCAAATCGCTCTGGTCTGTGGCTTTGAAATAGTGCGATTTCAAGTGAAGTTGCACAATTTCAAAGCCGCATTCAGTGTGAACGGGGCTAAAAGCATTCAAAGCACCAAGATCTGTGTTTCTGAGAGCTTTAGGCTTTCTTTTAAATGGCGCCATTGATATACAAGTAAGCCGGAAGTAATGTCATGTCATCGCTTTCAGGTTACTATAGTGATCAAAGCCAATCCTGGCTGGGATAGGAGAGCCCAAGCAAGCTGCCGAAAAGGTGTCAGGAAGGGGTCATGTCCCCTCCCACTGATTGTAAAAGTAGTCCAGCGGCTAGTTAGAGGCCAGCATTGCTTTTACAAGAGAGCCGACCACTGTAAACAAGGTGGATCTCCATTCTGACAGGGGACAACACTGATATTGGCTGTTCCTAGTGATCAGGAACAGCGATCTCTGTGTTGTCCCAATGAGCCTATCACCCACACAGTTAGAACACACACTGAGTTAACCCTTTGATAGCCCCTAGTGTTAACCCCATTCCCTGCCAGTGTCATTTATGCATTGATCAGTGCATTTTTTTTAGCACTGATCACGAATTGGTGTAACTGGTCCCCAAAAAGTGTCACTTAGGGTCATATTTGTCTGCCTCAATGTCGCAGTCCTGCTAAAAATCGCAGATCACCTCCATTGCCAGTAAATAGAATATAAAAATGTAAAGTCCATAAATCTATCCCCTATTTTGTAGACGCTATAACTTTTGTGCAAGCCAATCAATATACGCTTATAGTGATTTTTTTTTTCCCAAAAATATGTTGAAGAATACATATTGGCCTAAATTGATGAAGAAATTTGTTTTTTTACATTTTTATATTTGATATGTATTATAGCAGAATGTGAAAAATTATGTTTTTTTTTCTCCCCCAAATTTTTGCCCTTTTTTTGTTTATAGCACAAATAATAAAAACCACAGAGGTGATCAAATACCACCAAAAGAAAGCTCTATTTGTGGGAAAAAATGACATCAATTTTGTTTGGGAGCCACGTCGCACGACTGCGCAATTGTCAGTTAAAGCGACGCAATGCCAAATCCAAAAAAGTTCTCTGGTCAGGAAGGGGGTAAATTCTTCCGGGGCTGAAGTGGTTAACATAAAAAATGGGTGTTCTTGCACTACTTCCTGGCTTCAGTTTTTTTGCCTTAGTTTATAGCCAGTATTAAACGATCACCTTGTAAAACAACCCATTCAGTTTAAAATTGAAGTAAAAGGCAAACATTTGTTTATAGATATAAAACAATATATAAATATTTTTTCCCCATTTTGTTATAAGTGATCACATTCCCTCTGTTCTCAGCTGCATAAGGGATGGAGGGAGGAGAAGCAACAACACACTGAACTTCCCAGTGAATGGATGTATAGCATAGCAGAAGCATGTTAGAACAAATCTGATCTTTGGAGGAGAGCAGCCTGAGTTCCCAGCATAACTAGAGAGCTGACCACGGCATGCTCTCCTGCCTAGTGTGGTCAGTTTTTACTAGGGAAGCAGAGGGATTAGCAGGAGCACCAGGGATTTCACACAAAGGAAGCAATACAAAGAGAACAGGGTACTTTGTCATACAAGTGCATGATACAGCAGGCATATATCAGGATTTTTTAATGCTGGAGTAACAAACACTTTTAGCACAGATACATATACTTTCAGCTTTTTTTATACTTAAAGTCACAAAACTCTAAAATGATACACAAGGACATGAACTGGAGCCGTCCTATGGTCTGTCTAAACCTACTGTATGCTAATATATTTCTGGTATTTTTCATTTGTGAAGGAAATTAGAGTTATGAAGGGAACTACATTCTTAGTAATACTCATTTATGCATTCTCTACCTTTCAGATTATCCATTTATAATGTTGTATTTTTTTTGTAATACAAAATATGTTTCTGAATGACACCTTGAGCATGTTTCACAAGGCAGCCATAGCGCCAAGAATCTTGTGTTTGAATATTTTACAGCCTTCATAAGAAAATCATTCTAAGAAAATTCTGGGAACTGATCCAGTAATTGAATATAAACACAATTATAACCATCCTTTCAAAGAAAATTAATATTTTTTCCTGACAAAAATGTAATGGATCCCTGCAAAGAAAAGGCTACAGAACAAGCACATCATTATTATTTTTTTTGTGAATAATCTATTACTCTGTAATAGATTACTCTGTGCCTCGTATAGTGAGTCATTTCGTTTTTTTGTTCCTTTTAATCCTTTATTTAAGGTATGCACATTTTACATTTACTGCAAAAATTAGTTTACAATATATTATTCATGTGCAAAACAAAGTCTACAAAACAATTTGCTGTCACAAAGTAAAACCTGTGCCTTGGCAATGCTTTTTTATTAATTTTCAAGAAAAAAAAATCCTATACAGCTGTTATATTATGAAAAAAAACTGTACAGGACACAAGTATTACCAGCATTTTAAAATAAAAGTATTTTAGCAGTCTCAACACTTACACTTTAAACCCCCCCCCCAAAAAAATCTCTAGGTACATCTGAATAGGGATGGCTGAATGGTTCGCCCGGCGGTCGGTTCGCGGCGAATTTGGGCTGTTCGCAGTCTGCCCGATCGGCGGACTATTGCCGCTGTTCGCCCGGTGGACTCACGTGTTTACTGTGTAAAAGAACTTTGACCTATGATGACACATCCATCATGGGGTACAGGACAGCCAATTGAGACATTACAGCACAAGGACAATTGGACATTCCCCCTAACTTATAAATAGACCCGATCCGGTGGCCATTTTACATTCTTTCTACTGTCACTATAGGGAGAGGTTGCTGTGTGGAGTAGGGAGAGACTGCAGTGACCCAAATCGCTAGCTATTAGGTCCACAAAAGTCCTTTTAAGGACTGGTATGGTATAGGTGTAGTTCAGGATATAGGTTTGAGGCACTGCTATTCAAGTCATTGTTGCAGCAGATTGTCTTTTCTCAGTGCAGATAGGGACAGACAGGACACTGTGTGTAGCATAGAGGGACAGTCAGTTTAATCATTAGCTGTCACTATTAGGTCCACAAAAGTCCTTTTCAGGACTGGTATGGTGTAGTACAGGATATAGCTTTGAGTGCACTGCTATTCAAGTGATTGTTGCAGCAGCCTGTGTTTTGTCAGTGCTGAGAGAGGGACAGACAGGACACTGCGTGTAGCAGTGAGGGACAGTCAGTTTAATCATTAGCTGTTACTATTAGGTCCACAAAGGTCCTTTTCAGGACTGGTATGGTAATAGGGTTGTACACGTATAATATTCTTTCTTCCAAATATAGAAAGAATATTATACTTGACTGCTGCCCTTCTGCTGCAGTAGTCCTTTATCAGTATAGGGACTGAGGTACAGTCTGCTAATCACAACCTACTAGCTCCACAAAGGTCCTTCTAAGGACTGGTAAGGTATAGCGTACTACAGTATATAGGGTTGAGTGAGGTACAGTCTGCTAATCCTTAAGGACTGGTATAGGTCCACAATATATAGGGTTGAGGTGCACTACTGCTGACTGCTGCCCTATACTGCAGCAGTCCTTTATCAGTATAGGGACTGAGGTACAGTCTGCTAATCACAAACTACTAGTTCCACAAAGGTCCTTATAAGGACTGGCAAGGTATAGCGTACTACAGTATATAGGGTTGAGTGAGGTACAGTCTGCTAATCCCTAGCTACTAGTTCCACAAAGGTCCTTAAGGACTGGTATAGGTGTACTATTTGATGTGCAGTACATAGTTGTGTAATATTGGTATAAAATACTTGCACATATAGAAAGCATAGTATAGTGTGTTTCCACTGTGCAGCATTGTGACTGCTGAGCGGTTCTGCAGTGATAC
This sequence comes from Lithobates pipiens, assembly GCF_037356315.1. Lineage (NCBI taxonomy): Eukaryota > Metazoa > Chordata > Amphibia > Anura > Ranidae > Lithobates > Lithobates pipiens. The sequence goes on along the minus strand of NW_027507764.1, from coordinate 250,548,226 downwards.
TACAAAGAGTGACAAACGCAATCCAAAAAAAAAGTATTGTAACTGGTGTGATAGACCAGTGGCCCCCAAAAACAACAGATTGAAGCGGGGTGTTATATACCTTCTTCCACATACATACTGCACTTCTGTAGAGAGTTTTGTCACAGGGTCATTTAAAAAATGAGAGGCAGATGAAGAGGCAGGCCCTTCCGCAGGGGTGGTAGGGGTAGGGCAGGAGCAACAGGCTTGAGCCAAAGTGGGAAATTGCAGAAGGTGCGTGCGATTATGTCAAAGGAAGCACCAGAATTGGTTGAGTGGCTCACTCAGTCTTACTCTTCTACACCCTCGTCATCCTCTCGATCTGCACCCTCTTCTTCACTCTCTGCTATGTGCACCCCCAAAGACACTACCACCAACACCACCACCACCACATACCTTCCGCTTGAGTCACAGGAATTATTTTCTGATCCATATCAAGACATTTCTGATGCGCAGCCACTCTTGGCATTGGATCAGGAAGAGGAGGTAGCAAGAACCGCCACTCAGCAGTCTGACGACAGTACCCAGATCAGCCCAAGGAGGAGGTTGGTCCCCGCTGTTGCTGCCTACTCCGAGATCTCTACTTATAGCGGTGGGGAAGGTGACGTTGATAATGACGTGTCTAGTGATGTCACGTGGGTGCCCACAAGAGAGGAAGAGGAGGGGAGTTCAGAGGGAGATATGGACCAGCAGATAGGGAGGAGAAGCAGGAATAACTTACATTGCACAGGAGGGACAAAGCAGACTGCTAATGTATCAGGAGCGAGGCATCGACCATGTACAGTCACATCTGGCACTCCCAGGACATGGCTCCGCAGTGTGGGCTTTTTTTAACGTGTCCGCTGCTGACAATAGTGTTGCCATCTGCAATCTTTGCAGTCAACGCATTAGTAGCGGTAAGCCCAACACTTACATAAGGATGACCGCTTTAAGAAGGCACATTAGCTGCCATCACCGAGCCCAGTGGGAGCAACGGAACACACAAAGCCACACTCCAGGCTCTCACCGTCCAGCCTCGTCTTCTACTTCTTCTCCTCTCTCCTCACAATTGTCCTCCACTCCACCTTCCATCACGCTAAGCTCACGTTTTTCTGCAAAAAGGCAGGCTTCCGTGGGCCTAATGTTCGAGCGTAGAAAAATGATGACGCCGGATAACCCTCTTGCCCAACGGTTGACGGCTGGCTTGTCAGAACTGATAGCCCGCCAACTACGTCCATATAAACTGGTGGACTCGGAGGCCTTTCAAAATTTGTGGCCATTGGAACACCACAATGGAAGGTCCCAGGAAGGAAGTATTTCTCACAGAAGGGCATCCCAGAGCTATATGGCCATGTTCAGCGGCAAGTGAATGTATCTCTGGCACACAGTGTCGGTGCCAAGATACATCTGACCACAGACACGTGGTCTAGCAAACACGGGCAGGGAAGGTATATCACTTTTACTGCCCACTGGGTGAACCTTCTGACAGCCGTCAAGCATGTAACCCGTGGCACCTGTGTAAATTTGGTTTTACTGCCACGGATTGCATGCAGGCCTGGTTCTTCTTCTCCTCCTCCTCCTACTCCATCCTCCTCCCTCTCCTCCTCGGCTGACTCCTCCTTTTCCGCTGCTAGCGTCTCTTCCGCTGCGCCGCCCAAGCTCCCCAGAACCTATTAGACATGCCAGGTGAGACGTTGCCATGCCGTGCTGCGTCTGTTGTGCCTGGAAGCCAAGAGCCACACTGGCCCGGCACTCCTTTCAGCTTTGCATTCACAGGCAGATCAGTGGCTAACACCGCTCAATTTGACAGTTGGTAAAGTGGTGTGTGACAACGGTGCCAATCTGCTTAGTGCATTGAAACAGGGCAAAATTACGCACATGCCATGCATGGCACACGTATTAAACTTGGTCGTGCAGCGATTCGTTGTCAAATACCCTGGGGTCCAGGACATCTTGCGGCAGGCAAGGAAAATCTTGGCCCATTTCAGAAGATCTTACACGGCCATGGCTCGCCTTGCTGACATTCAGCGGTGACACAATCTGCCGGTCAGACGTCTTATTTGCGATTGCCCGGCGCGATGGAACTCAACCTTCTATATGCTTGATAGGCTGCTCCAGCAGAAACGTGCAGTTAACGTCTACCTGTATGAACTCTGCGGCAGAACAGGTTCTGGGGAGCTGTTTTTTTTTCACCGCGCCAGTGGCTGCTCATGCGCGACGCATGCAGACTTCTGCGGCCATTTGAGGAGATCACCAAACTGGTCAGTCGCAGCCATGGTGCCATCAGTGACATGGTACCTTATGCCTTCTTTATGGAGCGTGCATTGCGTCGTGTCATTGATCAAGCTGTGGAGGAGCAGGAGCGGGAAGATGAGGAAGTCGCAATGCTGGATGAATTCCCAGGGGGGCTACTCTATCTGAGACAAGTGAACAACAGGAGTCTGAAGAGGAGTCAGAGGAGGATGGTGCCGGGGCGGATGAGGAGGAGCAAGAAGAGCATGCTTTAAACCTTTCTGGGATCCCTGTTGTTGTGCGTGGATGGGGAGAGGAGAATAAAGAGGACAACATTATCCAGGATGATGAGCAGGAGCCAGGCCCCCGGAGCTGTGCAATAAAGTATTTTATCTCGTGTGTTGTGTTTTTTTTTTACTTTTATTTTACAGGTGAATGGGTAGGGGTACATTGTACCTCATACTCATTCACATAGGGTGGGGGGCCGGTATCCGGGGGCCCCCTTATTAAAGGGGGCTCCCGGATTCCGATAAGCCCCCCGCCCGCAGACCCCGACAACCAACGGCCAGGGTTGTCGGGAAGAGGCCCTTGTCCTCATCAACATGGGGACAAGGTGCTTTGGGGTGGGGGGCCGCGCGGCCCCCCCTTCCCCAAGGCACCCCCCGTGTTGAGGGCACGCGGCCTGGTACGGCTCAGGAGGGGGGAGCTCGCTCGCCCCCCTTTCCTGGCCGGCCGGGTAGCGTGCTCGGACAAGGGTCTGTTGTGGACTTGGGGGGGACCCCCACGCCGATTTTTTTCGGCGTTGGGGTTCCCCTTTAAGTCCATAGCAGGCGGCGGGGCCAGCGACGTCTCCTTCGCGGGCCCCGCCTACCTGGATACCCGCTCGAAATGAGCGGACTTTTCTCCGGGCGGGAAAAGTCCGCTCATTTCAAAAGTACGGCGGACTGGCATACACACGGGCGGATTGTCCGCCGAAATGCGAGTACGACGGACAGTTTTTCGAAAAATCCGAAATACTTAGTACGCCGGACTGCACGCTGAAAAAGTCAGCTGAAGCCCACACACGAGCGGACTGTCCGCTGAAATGTGTTTCGGCGGACTAAGTAGGCCATACAGTCTGCCCGTGTGTACGCGGCATAAGAGAAAATTGGTGTAGCGCTAGTGAATCGATTAGTGAAAAACTCTAAAGCTGTATATTAAAGGGGTGATAATGAAACCAATACTAAAAAACACACGTGACAAAATGTGCAAAAATAAAAAATCTAAAACAAAAATAGATGAAATTAATAATTCACTAAATATGTGGATGCAATATATAAATGCACACAGATCTTGATGGGTATCAGCAACTGAAATATAAATCCCAGCAAACAGTCCACTTATGTTAGGTAGTGAAAAGTGTCAATGTTGGTCTTCCCAGCAATGGAATCAAGCAGCCACACAATTCAATTCAAAATGGAACAACGACTTGTCTGGAGTAAATTAAAGAGAATTAAATACTCTTACCGGAGAAATTGGACACATCTGTCATATGGCAGTGGGTCAAATGCGCTTGAAATCCTAGGTGGTATCAATCAGGTGTTATGCGTTGTTGGCAGGTCCCCGTTAGTCACCGCATTGTCTCCGGATTTCACGGTTCACTGGGACTCCTGATATCAATGGCTGGATCATACGTCTCCAGGATCAACAAGGTCCAACTATTCATATTGGGGTGCCATCCAAAGTATGGTAGATCATACAAAAAAAGAGGTTCAAAAAGAAGAAGGGCTCCAAAGGGTGCAGGTCAGACGGTAACCAATAGGTTTATTTAAAAAGTCATAAAAACCATGACATAAAGGCAATAAGTGATCACAAATTAAAATCGAACATAAGAAAAGATATAAAAGCAATGTGGGGTACAAAATGCGAGCCCGACGCGTTTCGACAGCAAAAGGTCTTCAACAGTGGCCCCTGCTGAAGACCTTTTGCTGTTGAAATGCGTCGGACTCGCATTTTGCACCCCACATTGCTTTTATATCTTTTCTTATGTTCGATTTTAATTTGTGATCACTTATTGCCTTTATGTCATGGTTTTTATGACTTTTTTAATAAACCTATTGGTTATCGTCTGACCTGCACCATTTGGAGCTCTTCTTCTTTTTGAACCTCTTTTTTTATATGATCTACCATACTTTGGATGGCACCCCAATGTGAATAGTTGGACCTTGTTGATCCTGGAGACGTATAATCCAGCCATTCATATCAGGAGTCCCAGTGAACCGTGAAATCCGGAGACAATGTGGTGACTAACGGGGACCTGCCAACAATGCATAACACCTGATTGATACCACCTAGGATTTCAAGCGCATTTGACCCACGGTCAGTGTTTTCCCCCAATTTTTTCTAATCTGTAACCAAGACCTGAAGCACCGAACTGTATGTTGTCTACCGGGTGCTCAGGTTTGGCACATCACGGAACTGGTGGACAGATTACTGGGAGGGGCTGGGGAAGACTCAGCTGTCATGGTGCACATTGGCACCAATGACAATGTCAGAGGCAGATGGAGTATCCTAAAGAACGATTTTAGGGACTTGGAAGCTCAATTGAGGAAAAGGATCTCCCAAGGTAGTATTCTCAGAAATACTACCGGTACGTCAAGCCGCACCAGAAAGGCCAAGGGAGATTATGGAAGTAAACAAGTGGCTGAAGAGCTGGTGTAGTAAGGAGGGGTTTGGGTTCCTGGAGGACTGGGCCGACTTCTCAGTTGATCACAAGTACTATAGAAGGGACAAACTGCACCTAAATAAGGAGGGTGCAGATCAGCTGGGAGTAAAGATATATTTTTAAACTAGGTGACGGGGGGAGGGCCCAGAGGTAGAGATAGTCAGTGCTGAATATATTCCAGTGGGTAGTATTGAGGGCATTAGTGGTAGGTTGACTAAAGCATATAAACCCAAGGCAAGTATAATAACAAATCCTAGTTGCAATGTCGGAACACCCAATAAGAGGATAGTGTGCGACCGGTAGGGATGAGCCAAACACCCCCCGGTTCGGTTTGCACCAGAACCTTCGAACGGACAGAAAATTCGTACGAACTTTAGAACCCTATTAAAGTCTATGGGACTCGAATGTTCAAAATCAAAAGTGCTCATTTTTATAGGCTAATATGCAAGATATGCAACAGAAAACACCAGCAATAAGGGGTATCTTCAGGTGTATATTGTGCTGGAGGCACACAACACCCACTTTAACTCCTGCAGATGCCCGTATTAGAGAACACCAGCATAAAAGGGTAGATACAGGTGTATACTGTGCTGGAGGCACACAACACCCACTAACTCCTGCAGATGCCTGTATTAGAGAACACCAGCAAAAAAGGGTAGATACAGGTGTATATTGTGCTGGAAGCACACAACACCCACTAACTCCTGCAGATGCCTGTATTAGAGAACACCAGCAAAAAAGGGTAGCTACAGGTGTATATTGTGCTGGAGGCACACAACACCCACTTTAACTCCTGCAGATGCCTGAGAAAAGAACGCACTGTCCCTGCCTATCTTGCTCTTTCCCTGCACGCCAGAACACACTACACAAGGCAGCCGCGCTGGCGGCCTTATATAGTATGGGGCGTGTACTAAGCCCCCTGAGCTATAATTGGCCACAGGCATCCTGCCCAATGGCTCTCCTCACTGCCGGCGCTGTGATTTGCCAAGCATGTGGGGTCACAGTGCATGCTTGGCCAATCATGAGCCAGCAATGCACTACGATGACGTAGTGTATTGTGGGCCGTTCGTGCCACACGAATTTGGTGCAAATGGTCCACAAAGTTCTGAATTCGCCAAACAGACGAACAGCCGATGTTCGAGTCAAACATGCATTCGAGTCAAACACCGAGATCATCCCTAGCGACCGGTCTAAACTACGTGGCATGTTCACCAATGCCAGGAGCCTGGCAGACAAGATGGGTGAACTTGAGATACTGTTGTACGAGGAGGATTTGGATTTTGTGGGAATTTTGGAGACCTGGTTCAATAGCTCTCATGATTACCTGGCAACCATTCAGCAGGGATAGAGAGGGTAAAAAAGGGGGAGGGATATGCCTATTGTCAAGTTTGGGGATACTAGCTCCGTGGGATTAAGTGCATAAACCGTTGTCAGGTGAAACCAAAATATATTTATTTATGAATAAATCAAAAATAAAGCTTTTCTCCAGCATAAAAAACGTAAATTAAAGTCCGCTTGTCTTCAGCACAAAATAATACAAAAAGAAAAGCACCTACAGTTCTGTAGAAAGGTCTTCACCAAAAAGAGTCCTTGCAGAGATCTTTTTGCAGCCTCCAAAACAGCAAACAGCAAATATAACAACACAGCCAGACAGCTCCTCAGACAGGTGTTCATCTCCTTCTTCTCCTCACCACCACCTCTCTGTCCACTTCCTGTCTTATGGGCTGTCTGTCTTCCTGGAGGCCGTTAACCCCCTGTGGGCCAAATCCCTGTGGTCAGGGAGGGAGGCTCTTTCCCACCCAAATGTCACTTTAGAGCCTCCCAAATTCCGGGTCCCAACTATCTCTCTTAAAAATATAGAGAGGACCGCGAATCAGTCTTCTCCCGAAAACTATACCCGGAATCCATCACCCATTTTGGGGTGACCCCCTGAGGCCTACCATGATTCCCTTAAAGGGACCACATCCCGAATATAGGCGCCACATAGTACCCGTCCAGGACCCAACCTTGGCATCCTGTACACTATATATCAAGAATAATGTACAAGTGAATGTGAGAGATGACATTACTAAGGGAGCTAGGAAGGAGGTAGAATCCTTATGGGTAGAGCTCCAAAGGGATTAAGCTAAGAGGAAAATAATACTGGGAGTATGATATAGGCCCCCTAACCTGAGGGAGGAGGGGGAGACAGAACTCCTATCACAAGTTGGATTAGCAGCAAGGATGAGAAGTGCTATCATAATGGGGGATTTTATTTATACAGGCATAGATTGGGCAGAGGGAACCACGCATTTGTTTAAGGCTCGCCAGTTCCTAAATGTCTTGCAGGACAAATTCATGGTTTAGATGGTAGACGCACCAACTAGAAATAAAGCGTTACTGGATCTATTGATTATCAACAATACAGACTTGATCACAGATGTGGAAATACGGGGCAATTTAGGAAACAGCGATCACTGGTCCAATGGCTTCGGTGCACATCACACAAATAGGAAACGTAAGGGGAATACAAAGACACTGAATTTCAAAAGAGCCAACTTCCCTAACTACGAACCTTGTTAGAAGGCATGAATTGGGATAAAATCTTAGGAACAAAGAACATGGAGGAGAGGTGGGTCAATTAGGGCGGCTAAGATAAAACACGAAAGACACATAGCAGAGGAGAGCAAAAAAAAAACCCAAGAAATTCTTTAAGTATGTAAACAGTAAAAAAAAGGGAGGACAGACCATATTGGTCCCATAAAGAATGAGGAAGGACATCTGGTTACAAAGGATGGGGAGATGACGAAAGTATTAAAAGTATTCTTCTCATCAGTCTTCACGAGGGAATCGAGGGGCTTCAATAACCAAAACTGCAGTGTTTATCCTTATGACACATCGCAGGAAGCACCTCCATGGTTAACAGAGGACAGAATTAAAATTAGGCATGGGAAACTTAACATTAATAAATCACCGGGAGCAGATGGTTTGCATCCGCGTGTAGTTGGGGAACTCAGTCGAGTAATTGCCAGACCATTGTCCCTAATTTTTACTGACAGTCTACTGACTGGAATGGTACCAGGTGATTGTAGAAAAGTCAATATAGCACCAATATTTAAAAAGGGCCCAAAATACATCCCTGTGGAATTACAGACCAGTTAGCCTAACATCAATTGTATGCAAGCTCTTGGAGGGGATAAACAAGATTTTAGTATTGAAAACTGTATCATTAGCAGTAATCAGCATGGATTCATGAAGAATCATTCTTATCAAACCAATCGTTTAACCTTCTATAAGGAGATGAGTTGCCATCTGGATAAAAGAAGGCCGGTAGATGTGGTGTATCCAGATTTTGCAAAAGCATTTGACACAGTTCCCCATAAACGTTTACTGTACAAAATAAGGTCCATTGTCATGGACCATATGGTGAGTACATGGATTTCAAACTGGCTACAAGGGTGAGTTCAGAGGGTGGTGATAAATGGGGAATACTCAGAATGGTCAGGGGTGGGTAGTGGGGTCCCCCAGGGTTCTGTGCTAGGACTAATCCTATTTTTTGTTCATAAATGACCTGGAGAATGGGGTAAACGGTTGAATCTCTGTATTTGCGGATGATACTAAGCTAAGCAGGGCAATAACTTCTATGCAGGATGTGGAAACCTTGATTGTGGAAAAGATCTGAACAAATTAATGAGGTGGGCAACTACATGGCAAATGAGGTTTAATCTAGAAAAATGTAAAATAATGCATTTGGGTGGCAAAAATATGAATGGGGGGATCTAGGATGGAAAAGGACCTGGGAGTCCTAGTAAATGATAGGCTCAGTAATGGCATGCAATGCCAAGCTGCTGCTAACAAAGCAAACAGAATATTGGCATGCATTAAAAAGGGGATTAACCCCAGAGGTAAAACGATAATTCTCCCTAGAGTATGCTGTCCAGTTCTGGGCACCAGTCCTCAGGAAGGATGTACTGGAAATGGAGTGAATACAAAGGCAACTAAGCTAATAATTGGTCTGGAGGATATTGGTTATGAGGAAAAGTTGTGAGCACTTAATGTATTCTCTCTGGTGAAGAGACGCTTGAGAGGGGATATGATTTCAATTTATAAATACCATACCGGTGACCCCACAATAAAACTTTTTCACAGAAGGGAGTTTAACAAGACACTTGGCCACTCATTAAGATTAGAAGAGGTTTAATCTTAAACTACGTAGAGGGTTCTTTACTGTAAGAGCGGCAAGGATGTGATATTCCCTTCCACAGGCTGTGGTCTCAGTGGGGAGCATTGATAGTTTCAAAAAACTATTAGTTAAGCACCTAAACGACCACAACATACATGGATATACAATGTAATACTGACATATAATCAAACACATAGGTTGGACTTGATAGACTTGTGTCTTTTTTTCAACCTCACCTATTATATGTAACTATGTAACTAAGTTCAGTGCTAGTAACCTTTCTTCATAACTAAGGTCCTCCAGTCACTTTATTAGTGTTATTGCCCTTCTCTGGATTCTCTCCAGATCAAGCACATCCTTCCTGAGGACTGGTGGCAAGAACTGGAGAGCATACTCTAGGTGTGGCTGGACCAGAGTCTTGTAGAGTGGGAGAATTATCATTTTATCTCTAGAGTTAATCCCCTTTTTAATGCAATGCAATATTCTGTTTGCTTTGTTAGCAGGAGCTTGGCATTGCATGCCATTGCTGAGCCTGTCATCTACTAGGACCCCCGGGTCCTTTTCCATCCTAGATTCCCCAAAAGGTTCTCCCCTATTGAGTAAATTGCATTCATATTTTTGCTACCCAAATGCATTATTTTACCTTTTTTCTACATTAAACCTCATTTGCCATGTAGTTGCCCACCCCATTAATTTGTTCAGATCTTCTTGCAAGGTTCCCATATCCTGTGGAGAAGTTATTGCCCTGCTTAGTTTATTATCATCCACAAATACAGAGATTGAGCTGTTTTACAATCCTCCAGGTCATTTATGAATAAATTAAATAGGATTGGTCATGGGACAGAACTCTGGAGGACCCCACTTTCCAGCCCGGACCATTTTGAGTACTCCCCATTTATCACCATTCTCTGAACTTGCCCCTGTAGCCAGTTTTCAATCCATGTACTCACCATATGGTCCATGCCAACGGACCTTACTTTGTATAGTAAACGTTTATGGGGAACTGTATCAAATGATTTTGCAAAATCCAGATACACCACATCTACAGGCCTTCCTTTATCTAGATGGCAACTCACCTCCTCCATAGAAGGTTAATAGATTGGTCTGGCAAGAACGATTTTTCATGCATCCATGGCGATTATTGCTAATGATACCGTTGTCATTGCTAAATTCTTGTATATAGTCTTATCATCCCCTCCAAGAGCTTGCATACAATTGATGTTAGGGTAACTGGTCTGTAATTCCCAGGCCCTTTTTTAAATATTGGTGCTATGTAGTATTTATGTTACATGATCTTTTGCAGATAAAGGTCCTACAACATACTTTTTTTTGTAGATCTAGAAATATGAAAGAATCCAACCATTTATTCTGACATATATACAGTATTTATTTTTGCCAGCACATAAGACTCATTGAATTCATTTAGTTTTTCTTTTTAATTTGTTTTTTTTATCAATTATTTCAGGATGAGAGTTGTTATATTCTTCTTTTTGCATGTTCTGCCTGTGCTCGCATGAGTTTCTTTGGTTATCTTCTACACTCCAAATACATGTGGGTCAGCTAATTAGCCTTAGTGCAGAAGAGTCCAACTTTTTGACCTTCCTTGGCCGCAATGGAAGAAGAAGAATGGTCTTGAGCCACACATAAAATACACTAAGGGCTCATGTACCCTTCAGCTCAAGAAAATCAGCTTTTACAGGCATTTGGGCTTTTATTTCAGCTTGAAAAAACTTGTCCTTTATTGGGCTCTTTTTAATGTTTTTATTGAGCATCTGAGCTTATTTGAGCATAGGTGTTTTTTTTTATTTTATTTTTTATTTTATTTTCACAAACCCTCCCCTCAGCTAATTTTGCATATCTTTTTGTGTGTTTTCAAGCTTCTTTGAGCTTTTTCATGATTTTTTTTTCATGCTCTTTTGTGCTTTTTCGCAAATTGTCGGCGTCTTTACTGCTCGAAGGGTCCTCTCAAAAACGTAAGTGGGGGGTTGTTTTATGCCTGTAAACGCCTGAAAAGGCACGTTTTTATATAAAAAAAATATAAAAAAAAGAGGGTAACAAAAGTAGTGCAATATTTGACACTGTTTTTGATAAAGGAACCTACTTTTTCCTTATGGCACTTTCTTTGATGCGCTTCCAATTTGAAAACTGCCATAGTAATTGCCTTGACAAAAAAAAGTAGTTATCTGTCTAATTTTCCTTGAACCATTTTCCTTCATTCCCAACTTTTCTTTTTTTGGGTTCTGTTTTCTTTAGCGACAATGTGGAAGCCATGCTAGAATTAAACACAAATGTAAAAAAGAATAATATGTAAGGGGATTGGATTTCAACTATCTGCTATAGCTATATTTATTTATACTGTATGTAAAATATATTTTATTTATATTTTTAACTGTATTTTAAATAAACGTTATGCACTGGGTACTGAATCTTCTATTATCTTCACAACAGAATAGGAGTGTTCTTTGAGTATTTACATCACTGCCTATTTGGCTGTCAACCAGTGGGTTCCTCTCAGGATCCAGAAGAGTGCCGTAGCAGTAGCTGATTTTGTGGATGTTCTGGATCGCCTGCCCTTTTCCACCTCCGTTATCTACATGAAACAGCATGTCAGTACAGTGAGGCAAATGGTAAGCTTGGACACAGGGTGTAGTGCTGGATCACAGTTGAGAATTTGTGAATGATGGCAGAGAGACCGCCATAACCATCCTCTCCCCCTCAGATTAGTACAGTGTGACTATGGTGAGGATATAAAAACATCTTAAAAAAAAATGTAATAAAAAAATTAGGAAGCGGGTCCTGAGACCCCATTGCTCGGGAGTCCGAAGACCTGATTGGCCAAGAGGAAAAGCGATGGCTGGGAAATGGAGGGGGGAAGCCACGGCCGCAGCCGTGACCTGCACAGGGTAGGTGTGGGGCTGACAGGGGCCTGGAGAGTGAGAGGGAGAGCTGGTGACCGAGAGGGGGGTGGGTGGTTTTGTTCATCGGTGCGGGGTGGCGGGCTTGAGCATCGGTGGGTCTGTGGTCAAGTCCGTCTGCTGCCCCCTGACTGATGGAGCACCAGTCACCCCCGCTGTCTACTTTCCAAAATGGGTTCATTTTGGGGGTGTTTGTTCTGTCCTGGCATTTTAGGGTCTCATGAAATGAGATGGACCTTTTTAAATCGCATATACCATGGTTTGTAGATGATATATCTTTTACACAAACCAATTAGTATACACTTTTTGGGATTTTTTTTTTGTACCAAATACATGTAGCAGAATACATTTTAGCCTAAATTTATGAAGAAATTTGATGTTATTGGATATGTTTTATAGCAGAATAACAGAAAGTAGAAAATATCTGAGTTTTTTTCAAAACAGTTTATATTTTTTTCATTTATATAGCAAAAAAAAAACCCAGCGGTGATTAATTACCAGCAAAAGAAAGCTCTATTTGCGTGAAAACAATTCTAAGAATATAATTTGTGTGCAATTTTGAATGACTGCGTTATTGCACAGTGCTGAATAGCAAAAAATGCCCTGGTCATGAAGAGGGTAAAACCTTATGGAGGTTAAGTGGTTAATAAAAACAACCCTTCATCCCTCTCACACACACACAGATACATTTTCCTGCACCTCCTGCTGCTCTATTCCTCAAAAAAAAACTGGTTGCATTGGAAGTTCAAACCTTGTTTTATTGGATGGGGTTGGCGCTTACACAGAATTATTGGCTTCCTCATATTACTCCCATAATAATGTTCAGGCTTTTCAATTGAAAATTTAGGCCCAAAAACTGCATGCTAGGAAAAAGGGAAGGATGCTCGCTCATACCCAGAAGAACCAGGTATTTTTTAAAGCAGGGGTCTCAAACTGGTGGCCCTCCAGCTGTTACAAAACTACAAGTCCCACGAGGCATTGCAAAGTTGACAGTTATAAGCATGACTCCTACAGGCAGAGGCATGATGGGACTTGCAGTTTCGCAACAGCTGGCGGGCCACCAGTTTGAGATCCCTGTTTTAAAGGGATCCAAAGGAGCAGCAGGCTAATGTGACATTAGTGAATATCAGCGGGAGGGGGGTATCCTTTCATAACAGTCTGCCATTTGCCCCTTAATAGGCACAATGACAGATTCTCTTTAGGTTGTATTAATTAGCTCTACAAAGGGTAGCAGGCCTATTTTTCCATAGTAAAAGTCAGTAACTCCAGTAGACCTTAATGGCAGGGAACCCTACCAGAATACAAAGATCCAAGCACAAGCACAGGTTAAGAATTGTGTTAACCAATTGCTGACCAGCCGCCGTCATTATACGGCGGCAGGTTGGCACATCACTGCGAATCGGCGTAGGTGTATGTAGGCTGCTTAACCACCTCAATACAGTGCACTTACACCCCCTTCCTGACCAGACCAATTTTCAGCTTTCAGCGCTCTCACAGTTTGAATGACAATTACTCAATCATGCAACACTGCACCCATATGAAACGTGTGTCCTTTCTTCCACGCAAATAGAGCTTTCTTTTAGTGGTATTTAATCACTAGTGGGTTTTTTATTTTTTGTGCTATAAATAAAAAAAAACGTAAATTTTGTGAAAAAAATGCCCTTTTCTTTGTTTCTGTCATACAATTTTGCTAATTAGTAGTTTTTCTTCATAAATTTTGGCCAAAATGTATACTGCTACATATCTTTGGTAAAAAAATAACCCACATTAGTGTATATTATTTGGTCTTTGTGAAAGTTATAGAGTCTACAAATTATGGTGCCAATCACTGAAAATTGATCACATCTGATCAGGCCTTCAGTACATCAGGTGTATCTCATTTCTTGAGACACTAACAAGTCAGGAAAGTACAAATACTCCCCCAAATGACACCTTTTTAGAAAATAGACATTCCAAGGTATTAAGTAAGTAGCATGGTGAGTTTTTTTAAGTTGTAATTTTTCCCACAATTCTTTGCAAAATTAAGATTATTTTTTTGATTTTTTTTACAAAATTGTCATAATATCAGGTTATTTCTCACACACAGCATATGCATACAACAAATTACACCCAAAATACATTCTGCTACTCTTCCCGAGTATGGCGATACCACATGTGTGAGACTTTTACACAGCATGGCCACATACAGAGCACCAACATTGAAGTAGTACCTTCAGATGTTCTACAAGCAAAAATGACACATCTCATTTCACAGCCACCTATTACACTTTTGAAGGCCCTGGAGTACCAGGACAATGGAATTGCCCATAAAATGACCTTATTCTGGAACGCTAACACCCCAGTGTATAATCTATGAGGCATAATGAGTCTTTTGAACGGTTCATTTTTTCCAGAAGTTTTTGGAAAATGTGGAAAAAACTGAAAACGCATTTTTATTTACACAAGGTTGTCAATTTATAAGCTATTTATAACACATAGCATGTATATAGCAAAAATTACACCCCAAAACACATTCTGCTACTCCTTCTGAGTATGGCGATACCACAGGTGTAGGACTTTTACACAGCGTGGCCACATACAAACGACACATCTCATTTCATTCCTACCCATCACACTTTTGAAGGTCCTGGAGCACCAATACAATGGAATTACCCCCAAAATCACCCCATTTTGGAAAGCAAACACCCCAACGTATATACTATGAGGCATGGGCTGCAAATAGGTACTTGGGTACTCTGATGGGCTGCAGATAGGTACTCTGGTACTCTGATGGGCTGGTGACAGGTACTTGAGTACTTTGATGGCCTGGTGACAGGTACTCGGGTACTCTGATGGCCTGGTGACTGGTACTCGGGTACTCTGATGGCCTGGTGACAGGTACTTGGGTACTCTGATGGCCTGGTGACAGGTACTGGGGTACTCTGATGGCCTGGTGACAGGTACTCGGGTACTCTGATGGCCTGGTGACAGGTTCTCTGATGGCCTGGTGACTGGTATTTGGGTACTCTGAAGAGCGGTGATAGGTACTCAGGTACTCATATGGACTGTGGCAGGTACTCGGGTACTCAGATGAACTATGACAGGTACTCGGGTACTCAGATGAACTATGACAGGTACTCGGGTACTCAGATGGACTGGGACAGGTACTTGGGTACTCTGATGGCCTGGTGACTGGTATTTGGGTACTCTGAAGGGCGGTGATAGGTACTCAGGTACTCATATGGACTGTGACAGGTACTCGGGTACTCAGATGAACTGGGACAGGTACTCGGGTACTCAGATGGACTGGGACAGGTACTCGGGTACTCTGATGGGCTGTGACAGGTACTCGGGTACTCTGATGGACCGTGACAAGTACTCGGGTACTCTGATGAACCGTGACAGCTACTCGGGTACTCTGATGGACGGTGAAAGGTACTCGGGTACTCTGATGGACCGTGAAAGGTACTCGGGTACTCTGATGGGCCGTGACAGGTACTCGTGTGCTTTGATGGGCCGTGACAGGTACTCAGGTACTCGGATGGGTTGTGACAGGTACTCGGGTACTCAGATGAACTGGGACAGGTACTCGGGTACTCAGATGGGCTGGGACAGGTACTCGGGTACTCAGATGGACTGAGACAGGTACTCGGGTACTCTGATGGGCTGTGACAGGTACTCGGGTACTCTGATGGACCGTGACAGGTACTCGGGTACTCTGATGGACCGTGACAGGTACTCGGGTACTCTGATGGACCGTGACAGGTACTCGGGTACTCTGATGGACCATGACAGCTACTCGGGTACTATGATGGACCGTGAAAGGTATTCGGGTACTCTGATAGACCGTGACAGGTACTCAGGTACTCTGATGGGCCGTGACAGGTACTCGTGTGCTTTGATGGGCCGTGACAGGTACTCAGGTACTCGGATGGGTTGTGACAGGTACTCGGGTACTCTGATCGGCTGTGACAGGTACTCGGGTACTCTGATGGACTGTGACAGGTACTCGTGTACTCTGATGGACTGTGACAGGTACTCGGGTACTCTGATGGGCTGTGACAGGTACTCGGGTACTTTGATCGGCTGTGACAGGTAGTCGGGTACTCTGATGGCCTGGTGACAGGTACTCGGGTACTCTGATGGCCTGGTGACAGGTACTTGGTACTCTGATGGCCTGGTGACAGGTACTGGGGTACTCTGATGGCCTGGTGACAGGTACTCGGGTACTCTGATGGCCTGGTGACAGGTTCTCTGATGGCCTGGTGACTGGTATTTGGGTACTCTGAAGAGCGGTGATAGGTACTCAGGTACTCATATGGACTGTGACAGGTACTTGGGTACTCAGATGAACTATGACAGGTACTCGGGTACTCAGATGAACTATGACAGGTACTCGGGTACTCAGATGGACTGGGACAGGTACTTGGGTACTCTGATGGCCTGGTGACTGGTATTTGGGTACTCTGAAGGGCGGTGATAGGTACTCAGGTACTCATATGGACTGTGACAGGTACTCGGGTACTCAGATGAACTGGGACAGGTACTCGGTACTCAGATGGACTGGGACAGGTACTCGGGTACTCAGATGGACTGAGACAGGTACTCAGGTACTCTGATGGGCTGTGACAGGTACTCGGGTACTCTGATGGACCGTGACAAGTACTCGGGTACTCTGATGAACCGTGACAGCTACTCGGGTACTCTGATGGACGGTGAAAGGTACTCGGGTACTCTGATGGACCGTGAAAGGTACTCGGGTACTCTGATGGGCCGTGACAGGTACTCGTGTGCTTTGTTGGGCCGTGACAGGTACTCAGGTACTCGGATGGGTTGTGACAGGTACTCGGGTACTCAGATGAACTGGGACAGGTACTCGGGTACTCAGATGGGCTGGGACAGGTACTCGGGTACTCAGATGGACTGAGACAGGTACTCGGGTACTCTGATGGGCTGTGACAGGTACTCGGGTACTCTGATGGACCGTGACAGGTACTCGGGTACTCTGATGGACCGTGACAGGTACTCGGGTACTCTGATGGGCTGTGACAGGTACTCGGGTACTCTGATGGACCATGACAGCTACTCGGGTACTATGATGGACCGTGAAAGGTATTTGGGTACTCTGATAGACCGTGACAGGTACTCAGGTACTCTGATGGGCCGTGACAGGTACTCGTGTGCTTTGATGGGCCGTGACAGGTACTCAGGTACTCGGATGGGTTGTGACAGGTACTCGGGTACTCTGATGGACCGTGACAGGTACTCGGGTACTCTGATGGACTGTGACAGGTACTCGTGTACTCTGATGGACTGTGACAGGTACTCGGGTACTCTGATGGGCTGTGACAGGTACTCGGGTACTGTGATCGGCTGCGACAGGTAGTCGGGTACTCTGATGGACTGTGACAGGTACTCGGGTACTCTGATGGACTGCGACAGGTACTTGGGTACTCTGATGGACTGTGAGTGACAGGTACTCTGATGGACTGTGAGTGACAGGTACTATGAGGGGTGGTGACAAGTCCTCTTTATTGGGGGGGGGCAATCAGTGTGCTTGATGTGTACTGTAAGCGGTAACAAGATGTTACCGCAATCCCCTCCTCGCACACGATTGGTGGCTGCGATGTCTGCCGGCCACCAGCTATCACTCCACAATGAGCCAGAACGGGGATTTGTCAATGTTAACACACAGACTCTCATTCTGACAGGGGAGGAGAGAGAGAGAGAGAGATCTGCTCCTAGTCATCCGGAACAGCAATCTCTCTCCTCCTCCAGTCAGTACACTCCCCTCACAGTTAGAAACACATCCCTAGGGAACACTTAACCACTTGATCGCCCCATAGTGTTAACCCCCTTCCCTGCCAGTGTAATTTATACAGTAATCAGTGGCTATTTTTAGCACTGATCGCTGTATAAATGTCACTGGTCCCAAAAAGTGTCAAGTGTCCAATCTGTCCTACGCAATGTTGCAGTCCTGCTAAAAATCGCTGATCACTTCCGTTACTAGTTAAAAAAAAAAATGTATAATAAAAATGGCATAAATATATCCCCTATTTTGTAGATGCTAAAACTTTTGCGCAAATCAATCAATATAAGCTTATTGCGATTTTCTTTGCTTTTTTTCTTTTTTTATTTACCAAAAATACATATTGGCCTAAACTGAACCGTCTATTTTTGTTTATATCACAAAAAAAAGTCACAGATCAAAAGAAAGCTCTATGGGGAAAAAAAAAGGACATAAATGTTGTTTGTGTACAGTGTCACACGACTGCGCAATTGTCAGTTAAAGGGACACAGTGCCGTTTCGCAAAAAATGGCCTGGTCATTAAGGGAGTAAATCCTTGCGGAGCTGCAGTGGTTAAACCTGCTTTAACATTGAGACATTTGACTCAGTTCCCAGAGCTAACATACCAAGGTCAGGATCTTTAGTTTAAAAGAGTGACAGCTATTTTCAGCTGAGTTAAATGTAATTTTGGAAATTACAATCAAACTGCTGAAAATGAAGATCCTTATCTTCGTGGTAAAGCTCTGTGAATTGTGCCTATTATACTAAATTAGATTGCTCAAGTGAGTGTTGTTCTGCGTGAAGACATTGAACCAAATGCCTTTTAGTTTACTGTACAGTATAACATGGTGTCCTCAAAAAATAAATAAAAAAAACATCATAGCACATATATTAGAACATTACTATCAACAGTGTCAAAATCATATTAAGATTAACAATGGCCTTAACTGTCAGTGTGATTTCTAAGCTGATTTTTTTTTTTAACATGATGCATCTCTACAAACAACACCAAGTAAAAAATGTCAAGATGCTGTGTGAAAAAAATGGTTTGCAAATCTCTTAAATAGAAAAGAAAAAAACATATTAAATGTTTAAACTGAAAAAATGTACCATTTTAACCCCATCCCTTCCCACCTAGCCTATTAAAAATTGAAGGCTGGGCGGGCCTCTCGTGGACGTCATACGATCTGTCACTGGCTGCTAGAGATGGATGAACTTCCGACGGGACGTTTCGCGAACGCAAACTGCGAACGTGGCCAAAAGTTTGCGAACCACAAAGTTTGTGGCGGGCCCCATTGACTTCAATGGCAGGCGAACCTTAAAAACCTACAGGTCATATTTACAGCCACAAAATATTTACTAGCTGTGCACACATAGTCCCACCACATGGCCACTGACATAACAAATGTATGAAGTGAATCTGGGATCGACAACTACAAGCATTCTTTTTTTATCTGTGAAATTTTGACAATTCAGGACTCAGAAGCACGTGAAGGCAATGGAGGAGAGGAAAGGTCAGGGTAGGCTATGAAGAGGGTGCAGGATATGATCACCAGCACCGTGATAGAGAGCACTGACACCAGCACCGTGATAGAGAGCACTGACACCAGCACCAAGATAGAGAGCACTGACACCAGCACCAGTACCGAGATAGAGAGAGAGCACTGACACCAGCACTGTGATAGAGTGCACTGACACCAGCACCATGATATAGAGCACTGACACCAGCACTGTAATAGAGAACACAGACACCAGCACTGAGATATAGAGCACTGACACCAGCACCATGATATAGAGCACTGACACCAGCACCGTGATATAGAGCACTGACACCAGCACCGTGATATAGAGCACTGACACCAGCACCGTGATATAGAGCACTGACACCAGCACCATGATATAGAGCACTGACACCAGCACGGTGATATAGAGCACTGACACCAGCACCGTGATATAGAGCACTGACACCAGCACAGAGATAGAGAGCACTGACACCCGCACCGTGATATAGAGCACTGACACCAGCACCGAGATAGAGAGCACTGACACCAGCACCGTGATAGAGAGCACTGACACCAGCACCGTGATATAGAGCACTGACATCAGCACCTTGATATAGAGCACTGACACCAGCACGGTGATATAGAGCACTGACACCAGCACGGTGATATAGAGCACTGACACCAGCACGGTGATATAGAGCACTGAAACCAGCACAGAGATAGAGAGCACTGACACCCGCACCGTGATATAGAGCACTGACACCAGCACCGAGATAGAGAGCACTGACACCAGCACCAAGATAGAGAGCACTGACACCACACCAGCACCGAGATAGAGAGAGAGCACTGACACCAGCACCAAGATAGAGAGCACTGACAGCAGCACTGATACCAGCAGCATTTCTCGAATCAAGGCCTGGAAGTGCTCCATTCTGACAGCCCTCTGTGACGGTGGTAACATTTCTGCCATTTTGTGTTTGTGCCAAGGGTCTAAGTACGTTGCCACCCAGTACTTGTCTTTGACCCTTATGCTTTTTATACAGGGTCCCTGTTAAAACACTGGAGCATGAAGGCCCCCATTTGCACTAAACTGGAAGCGGTGCGGTGGCCTGGCTCCTGCTCATCATCCAGGATAATGTCGTCCTCCTCGTTCTCCTCTCCCCATCCACGCACAACAACAGGGATCCCAGAAAGGTTTAAAGCATGCTCTTCTTGGTCCTCCTCATCCCCCCCGGCACCATCCTCCTCTGACACTTCAAACTCCTGTTGTTGACTTGTCTCATATAGAGTAGCCCCCCCCCCCCCCGGGAAATCATCCAGTATTGCGACTTTCGCATATTCCTGCTCCTGCTCCTCCATGGCTTGATCAATGACACGACACAATGCACGCTCCATAAAGAAGGCATAAGGTACCATGTCACTGATGGAGCCATGGCTGCGACTGACCAGTTTGGTGATCTCATCAAATGGCCGCAGAAGTCTGCATGCGTCTCACATGAGCAGCCACTGGTGCGTTAAAAAAAACCCAAGCTCCCCAGAACCTGTTCTGCCACAGAGTTCGTACAGGTAGACGTTAACTGCACGTTTCTGCTGGAGCAGCCTATCAAGCATATAGAAGGTTGAGTTCCATCGCATCAGGCAATCGCAAGGCGAGCCATGGCCGTATAAGATCTTCTGAAATGGGCCAGGATTTTCCTTGCCTGCCGCAAGATGTCCTGTACCCCAGAGTATTTGACAACGAATCGATGCACGACCAAGTTTAAGACGTGTGCCATGCATGTTTCAATGTGCTAAGCAGATTGGCATTGTTGTCACACACCACTTTACCAACTGTCAAATTGAGCGGTGTTAGCCACTGATCTGCCTGTGAACGCAAAGCTGAAAGGAGTGTAGGGCCAGTGTGGCTCTTGGCTTCCAGGCCCAACAGACGCAGCACAGCATGGTAATGTCTCACCTGTCATGTTGAATATTTTCTGGGGAGCTTGGGCAGCACAGCGGAAGAGACGCTAGCAGCGGAAAAGGAGGAGTCAGCCGAGGAGGAGAGAGAGGAGGATGGAGTGGGAGGAGAAGAGCCAGGCCTGCATGCAATCCATGGCGGTAAAACCAAATCTACATGGGTGCCACGGGTTACATGCTTAATGGCCGTCAGAAGGTTCACCCAGTGGGCAGTAAAAGTGATATACCTTCCCTGCCCATGTTTGCTACGTGTGGTCAGATGTATCTTGGCACCGACACTGTGTGCCAGAGATAAATTCACTTGCCGTTGAACATGGCCAAATAGCTCTGGGATGCCCTTCTGTGAGAAATACTTCTTTCCTGGAACCTTCCATTGTGGTGTTCCAATGGCCACAAATTTTCGAAAGGCCTCCGAGTCCACCAGTTTATATGGCAGTAGCTGGCAGGCTATCAGTTCTGACAAGCCAGCCATCAACCGTTGGGCAAGAGGGTTATCCGGCGTCATAATTTTTTTACGCTCAAACATTTGGCCCACGGAAGCCTGCCTTTTTCCAGAAAAACGTGAGGATGGCATGATGGAAGGTGGAGTGAAGGACAATTGTCAGGAGAGAGGAGAAGGAGAAGTAGAAGACGAGGCTGGATGGTGAGAGCCTGGAGTGTGGCTTTGTGTGTTCCGTTACTCCCACTGGGCTCAGTGATGGCAGCTCATGTGCCTTCTTAAGGCGGTTGTCCCTAGGTGAGTTGGGCTTACCGCGACTTATGCTTTGACTGCAAAGATTGCAGATGGCAACACTATTGTCAGCAGCGGACACGTTAAAAAAAGCCCACACTGCGGAGCCATGTGCCGGCATCCTGGGAGTGCCAGATGTGACTGTACATGGTTGATGCCCCGCTCCTGATACATTTGCAGTCTGCTTTGTCCCTCCTGTGCAATGTAAGTTCTTCCTGCTTCTCCTCCCTATCTGCTGGTCCATATCTCCCTCTGAACTCCCCTCCTCTTCCTCTCTTGTGGGCACCCACGTGACATCACTAGACACATCATCATCGACGTCACCTTATCCACCGCTATAAGTAGAGATCTCGGAGTAGGCAGCAACACCGGGGACCAACCTCCTCCTTGGGCTGATCTGGGTACTGTAGTCAGACTGTTGAGTGGCGGTTCTTGCTACCTCCTCTTCCTGATCCAATGCCAAGAGTGGCTGCGCATCAGAAATGTCTTGATATGGATCAGAAAATAATTCCTTTGACTCAAGCGGAAGGTATATGGTGGTGGTGGTGGTGTTGGTGGTAGTGTCTTTGGGGGTGCACACAGCAGAGAGTGAAGAAGAGGGTGCAGATCGAGAGGATGAGGAGGGTGCAGAAGAGTAAGGCTGAGTGAGCCACTGAACCAAGTCTGGTGCGTCCTTTGACGTAATCGCACGCGCCTGTTGCTCCTGCCCTACCCCTACCACCCCTGCGGAAGGAAATGTGGAAATGGAAATGCACTATACTATGCTTTCTATATGTGCAAGAATTTTATGCGTGTATAACACACCTATATACTGCACACCAAATAGTACACCTATACCAGTCCTTAAAAGGACCTTTGTGGACCTAGTAGCTAGTGATTTGCAGACTGTCCCTCAGTCCCTACACTGATAAAAGACTGCTGCAGAAACAAGCAGTAATCTGCAGCACAGCAGTGCACCAGCACCCTATAGATTGTACACCTATACCAGTCCTTAAAAGGACCTTTGTGGACCTAGTAGCTAGTGATTTGCAGACTGTCCCTCAGTCCCTTCACTGATAAAAGACTGCTGCAGAATAGGGCAGAAGTCAGCAACACCCTATATATTGTACACCTATACCAGTCCTTAAAAGGACCTTTGTGGACCTAGTAGCTAGTAATTTGCAGACTGTCCCTCAGTCCCTACACTGATAAAAGACAGTTGCATAAATGACCAGTAAGCTGCAGCACAGCACTGCACCAGCACCCTATATATTGTACACCTATACCAGTCCTTAAAAGGACCTTTGTGGACCTAGTAGCTAGTGATTTGCAGACAGTCCCTACACTGATAAAAGACTGCTGCAGAATAGGGCAGCAGTCAGCAGCAGTGCACCAGCACCCTATATACTGTACACCTATACCAGTGCTTAAAAGGACCTTTGTGGACCTAGTAGTAATAGCTATCTAGTGATTAAACTGACTGCCCCTGCTCCACACAGCGTCCTGTCCCTACACTGACAAAAGACATCTGCAATCACCAGCACAGCAGTGCACTGAACCCTATATACCGTACTACACCTATACCAGTCCTTAAAAGGACTTTTGTGGACCTAATAGCTAGTGATTTGTGTCACTAGTCTCTCCCTGCTGCACACAGTGTCCTGTCCCTACACTGACATAAGACAGAATGTAAAATGGCCACCAGATCAGGTCTATTTATAAGGTTGGGGGTATGTCCAATTGTCCATGTACGGAAATGTCTCAATTGGCTGTCCTGTACCCCATGATGGATGTGTCATCATGGGTAAAAGTTCTTTCACATTGTAAACACATATGTCCGCCGGGCGAACAGCGGCAATAGTCCGCCGGTTTGGCGAATCGCGAACACGCAAAATTTGCCACGAACCGACCGCCGGGCAAACAGTTCGGCCATCCCTACTGGCTGCATCCTCCGGACACAGATGATAACGGATCACTGTACCAGCCTGCTGCCATTTACAGCAGGTCACATGACAATTGTAAACAATGGATGGATTCCTTTCAAGCCATTCCTTTCATTCATTGTGAACAATTGTGCTGCTAGCTGTGACTGGTCACAGTGATCACATGGTGCAGAATGGGCCAAATCACAGCCTATCTGTGCCATGTGATCGGCTGTGGCCAACCACAGCTAATCACAACAAAACAAACTCAATTATTAAATTTCATTCATGCATGCATACTATGGTAACATTATATTGCTCTGGTAAAAGTGTGTTAAAAAAATCCTAAAAAACAAAAACAAAGCAAATATAATATAATAAGAAATACAAATAAAAAAAATTGAAAATAAATTCTTAATTTTTTTTCTCCGTACTTTCACCAGTTTCCTTGATCACCACCACACCAGTTATATGATGATGCTGTACTGCACTGGTGACAATATGTAAACATTTTCTTTTTTTTTAATTTATTTTCCCAAAAATTACAACTTCAAAAAACTCGTCATGCCTCTTACTAAATACCTTGGACTGTCTACATTCCAAAAAGAGGTCATTTGGGGGATA
The DNA here is from genome assembly GCF_037356315.1 of Lithobates pipiens. Classification (NCBI taxonomy): domain Eukaryota; kingdom Metazoa; phylum Chordata; class Amphibia; order Anura; family Ranidae; genus Lithobates; species Lithobates pipiens. Next base: position 250,523,736 of record NW_027507764.1, on the reverse strand, counting down.
GCTGTACTGTCCTGACATTTTTGGGGCTCAAAAAATGAGTTTTTCACCAATGAAATGTAGCAGAATACATTTTGGCCAAAATAACAATTACTTATTTGTAAACTTTTATAACAGAAACTAAAAAAAACTTCTTTTTTTTTTAATGTTCTGTCTATTTTCGTTTATTTAGCAAAAAATAAAAACCCAGCTCTAGTTGTGTAAACAAAATGATAAAAATTTTGTTTGGGTACAGGGTTGCGTGATCGCTGAAAATTGGCCTGGGCAGGAAGGGAGTAAAAGTGCCTGGTACTGAAGTGGTTAGGAAAAAAAATAAGTAATTTTGAAATTGATGGCTGCAACACTTCTCAAAAAAGTTGGGACAGGGCAACAAAAATCTGGCAAAGTGGTCCCAACAAGGAAGAGACAGAAGAACATTTTGCAACTAATAAGGTTAATTGGCAACAGGTTATTAACATGATTGACGCTCTAAGATTCTCTTTTTATAGCCAGAGTGTCTCAGAAGTAATGATAAGGAGAGGTTCACCAAAAGCTGTGTCGAAAAATGATTGAACAGTTTCAGAATAATGTTCCCTAATGTAAAATTGCAAAGACTTTAATTATATCATCATCTACAGTACATAATGTCAAAGGATTCAGAGAATCTGGAAAAATCTCTGTGCGCAAGGGACAAGGCCATAGCTGGGGAAATGTTTGATTTGACTCGGAATAACTATAGACGGGCATAACATTGGCCACAATCTAGTGGTAGAGCCATTTCATCAGAGAGTGAGCAGGATGGAACCACTCCAGGAGATAATGCCCCCAGTGAAGGGGATTTTAAAAGTAACAGGAGGAAGAGTAGACATAGGAGGGGGAATGGGGAAAAGGCAAGGGAAGAAAAGGCAAGGAAGAAACCAACAAGACATGGACACGAAGCCAGCAGAGGAGATGAATATGACCCTTCCTGGATTCCTTAACAATTAATAGGAATTGGGTACCACAGAACCTGGATGATAAGAAGATTAATAATCTATCCAATTTCACACTTAACGATAGACATATTAGGTTACTCCGGAGAGGTCTGTCCTTCTCTCCCACTTGCTCGATAAATGAATTTGAAACATATAATCTCTTCCTAAGAAAAAGTTTATCTGAAATTGGTGCATTAAAAACCTGAAGCTGGTCCTTGTAAGAGCACCCAAAAAGATGCATGGCGTTGGATGCTCTTGTCTGTCTCCTTTGATGAGGCAGGTAGGGAGAATCTACAGGAGATGACCACTATTGGTGACCCATGGAAAAGAAATGCAAATCTCCAAATTAGATCCAAAAAAATGCCCCCCTTCCAAAAAAATAAATGGCTAGGGGTTTTTCTTGACCTTGTACAGGAGGAGCTAGCCAACTTTGATTGACACACAAGTGAAAATGACAACCTTGATCCTAGGGAATGGCTTGCCTTCAGGGAATTAAAAAAGGCCTCTAATTTAATGACAAGGGCGGAAATGTTGTCTTGCTCACAGAAGACTACTATTAAAATGAGATTAGGTGACAACTTGGTGACCATTTGATGTATGACATTTTTTTTTTAATCATTAGATTTTTATTGAAAAGGTTTTCATTACAAACATTGTATGGTTCATTGAATTTGCACAGAAGTAGTATGTTGACTCTAATATTGTAGTCTTATACAGATAAGTTACAGGTTATATTTTCCAGCATTGAGCGGTCGGGTTTGAGGTTCGTTCCCTATTCAGGTGCCCCAAAGGGATCATGCTGCATCTCGAAGAGTGGAATGTGCTCCATTCGTGCCTTGTTGCATCATTGGATAGAAGAGAGTTCAACTCTGGGAGGCTACTTGGCCATTGCAAATATCATGAATACAGCGTATGAACCCATAACCAAGAAACAACAAGAAAAGAAAAGAAAAAAAATACATGAAGCACTTATGATCGTACCAAAATTTGAGTAGTACAGTGGAGATATTCGTACAAGTTGTATGTGTGGGTTTATATCCTTTTGTGTGTCGCTGTCCATATATTCCATTGTTTGTCAAATTTATCGCATTTCAGTGCTCTGATTGCTAGTGATCTTTCTAAATTATAGTGTTGTTGAACTAGTCTTGTCACTTCTGTGATGTTGAGGTGTGATGTGTCTTTCCATTCCCGTAACACTAGGGATCTGGCTGTTAGCAATATGTGGGATATTAACTGCCGCATGGTGCATGGGAACAACTCTATACCAATGTGTAGTAGTGCTAGTTCAGGCTTTGTGGGTGTAATTATGCCAGTAATGGAGGATATTAGTTGGAAAACCTGGTTCCAGAAACTAGTTACGGATGGGCATTCCCAAAACATATGTAAGAGGTGGCACTGATGGCCACAGTTCCGCCAGCATAATGGTGGTACCTGTGGAAAGATTTTTGAGATTTGAGTAGGGGTGTATTGCTCTGATCTTGATCTATTTATTATTCTAACCATAATTTACCAGTGGGCTACACAGTGCGATGCTGATTGACATTTCTGCCATTGCCATTGGTTAATTGTGAAGGTCGTGCCTAAGTCCTTTTCCCACATGTCAGTTGTTCTGCTTTTCCAAAAGATGGTTTTATCCTGTAGGTAGTTATAGAACAGTGATATGCCTTTTCATTTAATTTGTGGTTGCGTGTAGTATTGCCAAGCAGTGGCCGGTATGTCTAACACTGGGAGAGGGTTTGTTCTTAGAAAGTGTGTAATCCTAAGGCATGTGAATTGCATATGCTGTGGGAGTTTATATGTGGAGATTAGGAGGTCGCTCGTTAGTGGTGTGTTATCTAGGTATAGGTCCTGTATTGTTTTCATTCCGTATTGTGGAATTTCTTAAGTGATATTGCTGGTATCATAGACTCCAGAATATCCAATGATAGGTGACAGTCTGATTTGGTATCATCTGTGTGTTGTTGTTTAAGGATAAATCTCCATGCCTGGAGAGTTGCCAGTACAGTAGGTGGTAATTTGTTGCTCTCCCATGGCATCCAGATGAGAAGTTCCCGGAGATTTGAGTGTGGAGCATTTGTTTTTTCAATTTCTACCCATAGTGGTGGGTTGGGGTCTATGAACCATTGCCTTATTTGGTTGAGTCTAGTTGTCCACATGTAGTTGTAGATGTCCATGAGCCCTGCTCCTCCTGCTTTCTTGTGTGGTGTTAAGTTTTTAGGTGAGTATCTAGCTTTCTTGGCTTTCCACAGGTACTTCCACATAGACTAGGAGATATGCTTAAGATAGTGAAATTAGATATGAATGGGGAGCATCCTGAACATGTAGAGAATTTGCAGTAAGATGGTCCTTTTGTATGATGTATGAAAGATTTTTGACCAACCGCTTTCCTGCCCTGGTTGATGAGCTAAATTACAAACTACACTTAGCGCTGGAGGTAGCCCTTATCACCAAGAAAGAATTTGATTATCTGAGGGTAAATGAATACAGCACATACCCACCATCTACTGTATATCATTACAAAGGTGCACAGATCTCTACAGAAAACCCCCAGGCAGACCAATAATTTCGGCCATCTGGGGTCCGCTTAAATGTGTAGGAAAACATCTTGACGCCCTCTTAAAACAGATGGTGATGTCGCTACCTTCTTATGTTCAAGATACTAGGGATGTACTTTAAAAATTTTCCCAGGTTTATGTGTCCCCTGGGGTCCTTTTGGCGGGTATAGATGTTGAATCTTTATATATATAGATATAAATGGTATAGATGTTGAATCTTTATATACATCTATACCCCACTCCTGGGGCCTCACAGCTACAGCACATTTTCTGGATAGATGGGAACTCAGAATGAATTCCTGCTTGAACAATTGCAGTTTCCATTAGGTAATAACTACTTCCAATTTATGGGAACCAGTTACAAACAAATTTGTGGCACATCGAAGGTGTGCCCCATGGGCACCTGCCAATGCCTGCCTCCACCTGGGATGGTGGGAGGAGGAGATGGTCTATTTCTCTGAAATGTACCTTGGCCATGTCCTACTTTTGCTAAGGTACATAGATGATGTGCTGGTGCTGTGGCAGGGGACAGCTGAGATGCTTGAAAGTTTAATGGCCAAGTTCAATTTGAACAATAGGAACATTTACCTCACATATACCTATGACCATCAGGTCCCATTTCTTAACCATCGACAACAACCGACTGCTATCTAAAACTTATAGGAAGGCAACAGTGGCAAATACCCTTTTTAGAGGTGACCAGCCATCACCCTAGGTCCCTGAATAAAGGGCATAACAATGGGGCAGTTACATCGGAACTGCTCCTTAGACTCATTACATAGATTACAGAGCAGGGGCAGATAAATTCTACAAAAGGTTCAGAGAATTAAATTATCCTCACAGGATCTTAAGGTAATTTAGAAAATGTGCCTTCCAAAAGAGAAGGGAAGAACTATTGATGATTAATAAGAATAGTGATATGGAGCCATCCTCTAACCCAGTTAGAATCATCATGCCCTTTGGCACGCAGTGGGAGGAGGTTCAGGTCATACTCGCTAAGCACTGGTACATACTCACCTGCTCACCTCAAATGGCCAGTATTGTAGGCCCTAGCCCACAAATGGTGGTTAAGAGGGCAAGAAATCTGGCAGACAAGCTGATGAGGTTTGAATTTCCCAGATCCATCCCCCAAAATTGGCTAACTGACCTTCCACAGATGAAGGGAATATTTCCATGTGGAAGATGCCACATTTGTAAATTTGTAGATACAACAGGTGTGTTCACCGATGCAGACCGATAGAAAATATACCAGATCAAACAGTTTATAAATTGCAATACGACTAGGGTGCTCTTTATACTAGAGTGCCGATGCCATAAATTTTACGTGGGGAAAACTAAAAAAACAACCATTGAAAGTCCACATTGGTGAACACCTGTTAAGCATATGGGGTGGTGATGGTGAGACACCAATTGCCCAACATTTCGCACAGTTCCACAAAGGACAACCTTGAGCCTTATGGTAAAAGGCTTTGATGCCCTGAAATTATCTAATAGAAGTGGAGATTAAAATACATTTCTTCTCTAAAGGGAAAAGGAAAGGATATTCTGGCTGGGGACTTTTAACTCTGAATGGGTTAAGCATGAAAGTGAGCGTACAGGTGTTTCTGTCTCCATAACCCTATGGTTGTACTGTAAGTTATATCACTAGAGATAATTTTACAGTAATGAAGCTATTCCCTACTTTAATACTCAACCTGTCCAATCCAATACAGATAACACATGCCTTTAATCTGAGACGTATATTCTCTTTTTCTTTTGCCCATGTGGGTTTGTTTCAATCTGTTTAACCACTTGTTTACTAGGCATTTAAATCCCCCTCCTGTCCAGACCAATTTTCAGCGCTGATGCACTTTGACAATTGTGCGGTCATACAACACTGTATCCAAATTAAATTTTTATATATATTTTTTCCCACAAATAGAGCTTTCTTTTGGTGGTATTTGAGCACCTCTGCAGCTTTTATTTTTTGTTAAAAAAAATGTAAAAAGACAGAATTAAAAAAAAATTCTATTTTTTTATATTTTGTTATAAAATTTTGCAAACAGGTAATTTTTCTCCTTCATTGATGTACGCTGATGAAGCGGCACTGATGGGCACCAATAGGTGGCAGTGATGGGCACTGATGGGTGGCAATAATGGGCACTGATCAGCACTGGTTGGTTACACTGAAAGGTAGCTAGGTAGCAATGATTGGCACCACTGGTGGGCATTGATAGGTGGCACTCATGGGCATTGATAGGTATCACTGGTGGGCACTGGCAGGTGGCAATAGCAGGTGGGCACTGGCAGGTGGCAAAGGCAGGTGGCACTGGCAGGGGGTACTGGTGGCACAGATGAGGCAGAATTGCCTCTTCCTCTTCGGGACCAACGTCCCTTGCACATAAGCCGGAGATGATTACCGAGATTTTGTTTACATCACGTGATCAGCTGTCATTAGCTGACAGCTGATCAGGTGGTAAGGGGCTGGGACCGGCCCCTTACTCGAACCTGTGATCACCCGAGTCTCAGTGACTCGGTGATCACAGCACGTGCTGTGCCTCCCGCATATTCAGGTCTGCTCTGTGGCCATCATTCGGCTATAGTGCAGATGCTAAGAAGCTAATGACTGTCACCCTTGCTTTTTAGAAAATTATATCTGGTAGTGTGTGGGTGTGTGTGTGTGTGTATTTGCCTTTTAAGCAATCCTGAATGACTGGGTAGTTAATTCTAAGGTATTGTGCCTTTTTGTTAACAGCCGCAAGATGTGGCCATATTTTGGTTCTCACTTGCACACAAAACCTGACCCTTCAGTGGGTTAAGAAATAGGTGTTCCCTGGTCCAAATGACATCACTGGATATCCTCAGTAGGGGGATTCCATTTAGCCTTTAAAAGACTAAGCAGCCAAGTGAGGAAGCTCAAGCGAATGGTGGACAAAACGCGCCAGTGTGACGACTCCCCTCATGCCTGTGGTCCTGTCCACACCATGCAGTTTGCCCTTTCATACTGCTAAACATCTATTAGCTGACTTGAAACCGTAACAGTGCAGACCACTCCAGCAGGCAGTGCAGAAAGACGTCAGCACCTATGTGATACTTACTGAGCTTTGTAGCAGATGAAGTTATCTTTCCGGTACATAACTACCAAGGGAGATCCAAAAAGCTTCCAGAGCTGGCATCCAGTCGAATAAGGGGCCGGGAGTATACCCCGACTGGATGGATTCCCTACCGGGGTTTCCTCCACTGCTTCTGTGGACTTGTTGCACTCGGCTCTGTGTATCAATAAGCCAACTGGATTGAGCTTGTACAGACATTGTGTCTGGCACGACTGTGTCGTTTTTTTGCTGAAACTTTACTCAGTATATTCAGCACATGGTAATTATTAAGGACGTAGATACTTTACAATATTGATCTATGCATTGAATTCTTATTGCCATTTTTGTGGATTCGCCACCTGTCTGCTATACTGACTTTTATTTTTTGCTCCAATGACATCTACTTATTAGATCATTTGAACTTTTACTTGCCAATCTTTTTATCAGTATCTTGTTACTTTTAAAGGAGTATAAGCCTAACTATTGATTGAAATCTGGGACCTTGTGTCGCCCTCTGCCTTGATATCACTGAATGATGTGTGGAAGGATTCTACCATATGTCCAATTAAGATTGCATCAACAAAGGGTCTGCCCTTCATACATGGGATAAATAGCGAATCTATATGTTACCTGTAGATTTTTATGGCCGATTATTAGAAAATAGACAAAAGAGTTTTTCCTGGGATTCACTCTGACCCCTTTTAGTTTAATATATTTCTGTTTCGTTTCAGCCAGCTAACCAACTGGTTTGAGTGGTGGTGTGGATGAGACCCCAGGGGTGTTTTAATGACAACGGTGTCATTTTTATTCCTGTTGTGTAATTAACCTTTGTATAAAATGCTTTTCTATAATGTATGTTAATAAAGTTATTTGAGGAGAGACTGTGATTTGCCCCATGGTTATAGAAGAACTAGTGGGTTTTCCCCAAATCTTTTACTGTTCATAATGCAATATGCCTGTGATCTTTGGCCCTCAGAAGGCACTGCATTAAAAACAGGCATGATTCTATGATGGACATCACTACATGGTCCCAATACTTCCAAAAATCACTGTCTGTGAATACAGTTTGCAGAGCCAACCAAAAATGCTAGATAAAGCTCTATCTGAGCCTCATTTGAACCTTATCCAGAAATGCCCCCATCTTCTATAGTCCAAAGTTTATTTAAAATGGCCGTTGCAAAGTGGAAAACTGATCTGTGGTCAAAAGAATGGATAATTTGACATTCTTTTTGGCAACCATGGGCACTGCATCTTCCGGACTAAAGAGGAGAGGGAACTTTCAGCTTGTTATTAGTGATTATCAGTGATGATGGTATGGAGGTGGATTAGTGTGTATAGAATGTGCAGCTTGCACATCTGAAAAAGGACATTTTAATGCTGAAAGATTTATCCAGGTTTTAGAGCTCCCAATCAGTTTTTCAGGAAAGGCCTTCCATATATCAGCAGGGCAATGCTAAATTGGATACTACAACTATGACAACAGCATGGCTTCATAGTAGAAGAGAGGGGGTGCTTCACTGGCCTGCCTGCACTCCAGACCTTTCCCCAATCTGGTGCATCTTGAAATAAAAAATATGACGAAAAAGACCCAGGACTGTGGAGCAGTTAGAATCCAATATCGGGCAAGCAAGCAATGGAGCAACATTCCTCTCCCAAAACTTCTCCCCAGATGTTTACAGAGTTAGTAAAAGAAGAGGGGATGTACTGTACACTATGGTAAACATTGTCCTGTCCCAATTTTTTAAAAACATGCATCTTTCATCAATTAAATATATATTTTTTTAACCCTTTTGCCTTTCCGACCCTTTAAGAGCTGGGAAGCGAAGATGGGAATTCCATTCATGTGACAGTTGTCTGGTTGTATGCAGTAGCGCTGTTGGCGTGCATAGAGCACGCTCTATGCACAATACATTTGTTTACAAAGGGCTTCATATATGCTGCCTTTTGGTGCTAAAGCCCAGCCACGAAGAGGCTGTATAAATATGCATATGGTCAGCGGGAAGTGGTTAACCACTTGCCGCTCGCCCATTGTCAAATGACGGTGGCAAAGTGGTTTCAAAATCCTGACTGGACGTCATAGACCGTCCTCAGGATTTTGAGCTGCTGAGCACCCCCGGGGGCGCGCATCTTTGATCGTTGTTGCGGGGTGTCAGTTTGACAATGGAGTCTCTTTACCACGTGATCAGCCGTGTCCAATCACGGCTGATCACAGTGTAAGTAGGAAGAGCCGGTGATCGGCTTTTCCTCACTCGCGTCTGTCAGACACGAGTAGAGGAGAGCCGATCAGCTGCTCCTCTGACAGGGGGGGGGTCTGTGCTGATCGATTATCAGCACACCCCCCCCCCCCCCGAGGATGCCCACACTGGACCACCAGGGACACCACCGGACCACCAGGGAGGCCCAGCACCAGGTATGCCACCCTAGACCACCAGGGATGCCAGTCAGTGCCCACAATGGATGCCAATCAGTGCCCACAATGGATATCAATCAGTGCCCACAATGGGCATCACTGATTGGCATGCATTATTGTTTGCCACTGATTGCCATCCATCAATACAATGCCACTTATCAGTGCCCATCCGTGCCACCTATCAGTGCCCATCCGTGCCAACTATCAGTGCCCATCCATGCAGCCTATCAGTGCCCACCCATGCCTATCTGTGCTGCCTATCCATGCCAATCCGTGCCAGCTATCAGTGCCAATTTGTGCCACCTATCAGTTTCCATCCGTGTCGCCCATCAGTGCCACCTATCAATGCCACCTCATCAGTGCCACTTCATTGGTGCCACCTCATCAGTGCCGCCCCACCAGTGCCCATCAGTGAAGGAGAAAACGTACTTATTTACAACGTTTTGAAACTGAAACAAAAAAATATATATATATTTTTTTTTAATTTCGGTCTTTTTTTATTTGTTTAGCAAAAAATAAAAACCGTAGAGTTTGATAAAAATTTCATTTGGGTACAGTGTAGCATGACTGCGAAATTGTCATTCAAATTGCGACAGCGCAGAAAGCTCAAAATTGGTCTGGGCAGGAAGGTGTTTAAGTGCCTGGTATTGAGGTGGTTAAAATGGTACATTTTTTCAGTTTAAACATTTGACAAGTTTTCTTTTTTCTATTGTGGATGAAATAGGGATTTAGAGGATATTTGCAAATCATTGCATGATATTTTTATGTAGCTTTTACACAGCATCCCAACTTTTTTGGAATTTGGTTGTAATTCATAGTATATTTTCCTCCCAATATGTGTCTGTATAAACGATCTTTATAATGTCCATGAGTTGTAAGATTTGCAGGCAGTTTTTGGCAGATAACAAATTAAACTGCAGATAAATTATTTGTAGTGCTAGAGCACCCCCTAGTGGATATTTTAGATCACAATATTCTGATCAAATTATAGGCATAATAACCGTTTGTTAGACAAAAACAAATGCTGTTCTTATCTAAAGAGTTGCAAATATTTTTCACGGCTTTTTTTATTTAACCACTTCAATAAAAGACATTTTCACCCTCTTCCTGCCCAGACTAATTTTCAGCTTTCAGCGCTGTTACACTTAGAATGACAATTGCACGGTCATGCAACACTGTACCCATATGAAATTGTGATAATTTTTTTCCCCACAAATAGAGCTTTCCTTATTTAAAAAAAAAAAACGCCAATTTTGAAAAAAAAAACACAATATTTTTTACTTTTTGCTATAATAAAAATCCCATTAAAAAAAAACTATTTTTTTCCTCAGTTTAGGTCGATATGTACAAGTATAAAAATCACAATAAGCGTATATTGATTGGTTTGTGTAAAAGTTATAGCGTCTACAAAATAGGGGATACATTTATGGCATTTTTATTGTTATTTTTTATTTTTTTTTACTAGTAATGGCAGCGACAGTGATATTGCGGAAGACACTTTTGACACTATTTTGGGACCATTCACATTTATACAGCGATCAGAGCTATGCACTGATTACTGTGTAAATGTGATGGGCAGGGAAGGGGTTAACACTAGGGGGCGAGGAATGTGTATCCTAGGGAGTGATTCTAACTGTAGGGAGAGGGGACTCACAAGGGGAGGAGACCGATCGGTGTTCCTCTGTACTGTTAACACAACATCGGTCTGCTCTCCTCTGACAGGACGTGGATCTGTGTGTTTACACGACGGGCACATGCACCCCCTAGAGGCTCAGAAAGTAAAAGACGTCATATGACGGCAGCCCGGAGGGACAAAGGGTCCCTGCCGCCGTCATATGAATATGCTCGGTAGGGAAGTGGTTAAAGAGTTGCAAACATTTTTACAAATTCAATATTCATGTTGAATTTTATGGATGCTATTTAGAAGAAAAAAGATTAAAAATGTGGTACACCTAGTAGCTCCCATTTTACTTTTATTTCAGGCTGCATAAAGTAGTAGGAGTAGTAAAAAGGTATGATACTGTGCACTCACACTGGGCACAGTTGAATTGAACCATGCCTTAATCCAATTGCCCCTTTCCCCTCTCTGCACTCCCACTGTACTTTAAAATGAGCGTTCTCAGGCATATTTGCATCATCCAGACCACAGTGATCCCTGCTTCTGTGTTCATTGTACTACGGACAGTTTACACTCACTATGAAGTGAACTTCTTCCAAGTGATCCTGGGCACAGTGCACATAATTATTCCCAGGCACATTTCAGAGCACTCACACTGCACATATGACTGGACCAAGAGAGTTAACCATGCCCAGGCATGGTTTAAACATCCAGTGTACCCTTCAGTAGAGGTGTGGTTGCATACAGTGTTCTAAAATATACGTTGCTCTTTTATTAAATTGTAAGGATCATGCTGCGTACACATGACCGGACTTTCCGGCAGACTAGGTCTCTAGAATCAGTCCGTCAGACAATCCGATCGTGTGTGGGCTAATCAGATCATTTTTTTACATAACAAATAAGACGGACCTAGAAATAGAACATGTTTCAAATCTGTCCGATGGACTCAATTCCTATCGGGAAAACCGTTCATCTGTATGCTGGTCTGACGGACCAAATACGACGCAAGGGAAGCTATTGGCTACTGGCTATTGAACTTCCTTTTTTAGTCCCGTCTTACATAATCAGGTTCAAAACGAACTGACTTTCGAACGGACTTAGTCCGTTCGTGTGTGGCCAAGTCCGTTCGTTCAGAAGGTGGCCAGCACTGTGGCTTTTCATTCATAGCAGCTACCTCTTAAGGGAGCTTTTTGCACTTGTTCAACACTCAAGTGTACTGATGTTTAGCTTTCCACATTTTGTAGCAGTATTTTGGGGTTTTGCCCTCACAAAGGCCTACGCTTACTGAGGAGACCCTTCTTAACTCATTAGCAACAAATAAAAGTTCTGGCTGGTTGGAATTAACATAAAGACGTATCAGAGATGTCAAAGTGTTTTGGCGGTCCAAAATTGCCCCTTCTTCATGGCTGGCTTTTGCATCTTTGGCAGCCTACTCAGAACTGCTAGCTGAAAATGACTGACAGCTTGTTTATGTCAGCATGAACAGCTGATTTTCAGGCTTTGGATGCCACCCACAGAATTGCTTCCAAGGATTTAATATTAGCTGTTCAAACTGACATAAGCTGCAAGCTGTTTTCCGCTAGCCATTCTAGACTGGTTTGCCACATGACAATCTGATATCCAAATAACCTGAAGTATCTTCGTATTTAGTAATGTGGCTTCACAGCAGTAGGGTTCTCTGTTCCTGCCATAAACACTAGCTGTATGGAATTTGCACACCAAGTACCAGTCAAGCTATCAGTCAAACCGTCATCTTCAGCATGCCACTGAAGGCGGTAAATTGCATTTTTATAAATTTATAACTGTCATTTTCACAACAGTTCAGCTGTGAGTGTGAAAAGAAAATAAGATAGCTGCATGTGGCTTTTTGCTATTTTTACAATTTTTCATGAGCTTCCTCTTCATATTGCCCTTGGTCCCACTGCTAAACTCCAGATATGCGGCTGTATTCTGTGAAGTCTTGCTGTAGTCTCCTCTACCCTCCAGTTTAGAACTACAATCATATGTGCTGTTCCAGAGTGCGCGCACGCACACACACACACACACACACACACACACACACACACAAAGTAAGAGGGGCATAGAGCCAAAACCACTCTTCTCTTACTCCTCCACAGTGGTGATTGACAGCAGATTCATAGTCATCATGCCTTTGGCTCTGTGTTCCTTTCAGGACTGGCTGCACCTAGGTCCCAGAAAGCATAGGGGGTAGCCACATACCTGGAGTTGGGAAATGCAGCTGGAGGGCAGTATGAGGAGGGAGCTCAGAGGAGAAATATAAAAACAACAAGAACATGTAATTTTTCCTATTGGTAGATCATTTAGCAAGAATAAAAATAGGAGTTTTAAAACAGCTTACCTGTAAAATCATTTTCTTTGATGTACATCCATAGTAATTACTATATGGGTTATAGGGCCTCTGATAGGTGATGGACACTGGCAAGCCCTAAGGCAAGAAGTGTACTCCCTATATAACTCCCCCCCCCCCCCCCACTACTGGGAGTCCTCAGTTTTGTAGCCAAGTATACAAGTGTATACCAAGAAGGGAGGTACCTCTGTGTCCCCTGATGTACATCAAAGAAAAGGATTTTACAGGTAAGCCGTTTTAAAAATCCTGTTTTCTTTTCTTACATCAGGGGACACAGAGCCATAGTAATTACTATGTGGGATGTCCCATAGCAATGTCAACTGAAGGGAGGGAGACACAACAAAAAAGGAGGCCAAAGGACTCATACTGCAGCCTGCAGTACACTGCGCCTGAAGGCAATATCCTCTTGCCCTTTAACACCGATTTGATAAAATCTGGTAAACATATAAACTGAAGACCAAGTCGCAGCCTTACAGATCTGAGCCATAGAGGCCTGATGATGCACCACCCAAGAGGCACTAATCGCCCTGAATGAGTATGCTCTAACATAAGAAGGAAGAATTTTCTTCTTAAGTCGAAGCTTGTACAAACACTTGACGAATCGATTTGGAAAATATTAGATTTTGACACTGCCTGTCCACATTTTGGACCTTCTGGCAGTACAAACAAAACATGTGTTTTGAGAATCTGAGCAGTCGCATTTAAATAGACTCTGATCGCTCTTACTACATAAAGGGAATGTAGTGCCTTCTCTTCCCTAGATTGAGGCTCTGGGGAGAAAGAAGTAAGACTAATATATTGGTTTAAATGAAAAACCCGTTACCACTTTTGGTAGGAATTCAGGATGAGGACATAAAACCACCTCATCCTTATGCATGATCAAATATGGCTCTTTACAAGACTGAGCCGCTAGTTCCGATACTCTTCTAGCCAAGGAAATGGCAACCAGAAAGATTATCTTTCTTATCAAAAGAACCAAGGGAATTTCTCAAATGGCTGATTCAGCAAAGCCGATAAGACCAAATTGAAATCCCAAGGATTTAGAGGTGCCTTGATAGGAGGAATAATCCGTGTTACCCCCTGAATAAGCTACGCACCAAGATTGGGAAGCAAGAGGCCATTGAAAAAAAAACACTGACAAGGCCGGGATCTGTCCTTTGATAGAAGTCAAGGCCAGCTTTATTTCAGATCCCATTTGCAGGAATCAGGGATCCTGCCTATGAAATACTTCCTGGGGTGCCAACCCCTGGATCCACACCAAGAAACATATGCCTTCCACACCCTATAGTAAATGATTCTGGAAGCTGGCTTCCTGGCATCAATCAAAGTAGACACTACTGAAGGAAATCACCCACGATCCTTTATAAAGTGGAATTCAACAGTCAAACCTGTTAAATTTTCCATCCGTAAGGTAGGATGAAATACCGGACCTTGTGCGAGACGGTTTGGCTATAATGGCAGAGTCCAAAGGACTCCTACTGCCATCTTTATGATCGCGGAAAATCAAGATCTTCTGGAACCCACTGGGGCAACCAGAATTACCTCCTTTCGTTCCTGCTTGATCCTGCAGAGCAGGCACTGAAGTAGCAGAACTGGAGGAAACGCATAGATCAGTGAAAAACTGATCCCATGGGAAGACTAATGCGACTGTTCCGCCTGCTAGCAGATCCCTTGTTCTCGACAAAAAGTTGTCGACTTTGTTGTTGAATTTGGATGCGAATAGGTCCATGTCCGGAATACCCCATCTCTGACATATCGCTAGGAAGAGGTCGGGGTGAAGAGACCATTCTCCCGGAATAATTGTTGACGACTCAAGTAGCCCGCCTGCCAATTCTCTATTCCTGAAATGAAAATTGCTGATAGGCAAGGAATGTTGTGTTCTGCCAAAGCTAGAACATTATTCACTTCTTTTTCGGCTACAGGACTTCTCGTGCCCCCCTGGTGATTGATATAAGCCACCGCCGTGGCCTTGTCGGACTGAATCCTGACAGGACGGTCCCGTAGTCTGACTGCCCAAGATTCTAGGGCCAGATGTACTGCCCGAATCTTCCAAAATGTTGATAGGCAAGGTCCTCTAACCTGGACCATGTCCCCTGGACAGAATCTTCTTCCTGGGCTGCTCCCCAGCCTAGAGTGCTGGCATCTGTTAATACTTCCCAGGATACAGGTAGAAAAGATTTTCCCTTTTTCTGGATAACAACCACCAATTTAGGCTCTGACTTACATCGGGAGCCAAGCATATTGGGAAAAAAACCAAGGCCTGAATCTTTTTATTCAAGACCAACAGGATGGTGTTTTAAAGCAGTCTTGAGTGAAAACTGCGCGAGGGACGGCCTTGAAGGAGGCCACCATTTCCCCTAACAATCTCATGCACAGTCGAATGGAAGGATTTTTCCTTGTTTTGATAAGTTGAATTAGTTCTACAATGGAACTGATTCTTGTCTGGGGTAAGAATACCTTCTTCTGTATGGTATGTATAATCAGCCCCAAGTACTGTAATCTCCTTGATGATTCTAAGGAGGAGATTTCTAGGTTGAGTATCCAACCCACAGATTCCAGGTAGTTACAGCTGTAATCGGACTTTGGTTTAGACCTGAGACTGAATGATCTATTAAAGGTAGATCGTCTAAATAGGCTAGGAACATTATGCCTTTAGCCCTTAATCTGGCTAAAGAAGGTGCCAGAATTTTTCAGAACACCCATGGTGCTGTGGCTAAACCAAATGGCAGGGCCACAACTGAAAATAACGATTTAATATTTCAAAGCGCAGAAATTTCTGGTGAGCGGGAAATATTGGAACATGTAGATATGCATCTTTGATATCGATTGAAGCCAAAACTCCCTTCCTTGCAGGATGGAAACAACCGATCGGATTGACTCCATGCCAAAGGATCCGCTGTTTAAGTGCCGATTTAGATCTTTGAGATCTAGAATGGGTCTTACCTCTTTGTTTGGTCCTGGAACCATAAAAGGTTTGAATCAAAACCTGTGCCCTGTTCCACTAAGGGAACCTCTGATATCACCGACTGGGATAATAGATGATCCAGAGCCAGAAAGAGAGACTTCTTTTCTCTGGATCCTTGGAAACATTTTCCGTTAGAAAAAAAAAACGAGGAGACAGAAAAAGCTGCAGAAGCCACCCATCTGTCCTGACATTGTCTTGAGAATTGTAGGAGCCTTCCCCCCACCAGAGCATGCGGGGGCGCCCCTTCAAGAGTAGGTTTTAGCATTCTGCTTTGTGGGCTTTCTGCCCTAAGATCTCTTCTGACCCTGGTGCTGCCCTTGGGGCTTCACCTTGAACCTGATGGTGAGGCCGTTGAGAATGCCTAGAGGCTGATGCCCCTGGCACAGGAGAGGCAGCAAGATTAAAAGGAGAATATTTGAACTTCTGCTTTACTGGTAAGAGAGAGCTTTTCCCATTCGAGGGCCCTTGGACCTACTTATCCAGACCATCTCTAAATAGCCGTTCACCATGAAAGGGAAAACTGGCTAAGAGCTTTTTACATGGTTCTTCAGCTGACCAATTTTTCAGCCACAGAACTCTGCGAGAATGCACTAGAGCATAAGCCATGAGGCTTAAATGATAGTCTTTCATAGCATCTACTGTGAAACATAGTGCGTCTGATATACCAGCCTGTTGATAAGGCAGAATTTAAAGTATCTCCACAAACTGTTCCTTAATGGACTGAGATACACAAATTGCAGCAAGGACCGGCTGCGCTACCGAACTTGTTAAAAACATTGTTTTTAGAAAGAAGTTCCAACTTTTTATCTGTTGGATCCTTTAACATCAGTGCATTATCCACCGAACATGTGAGATTCTTGCTCACTGAGGCGATGGTAGCATCAATTGCTGGAAACCCCCCATTTTCTTTCCCAGAAATCCTCTTCCATAGGATAAAGTGTGGACAATTTCTTGGGAGGATAATATTATTTAACCGGATGTTCCCATTCAGAATACATATTGTAGTATATGTGTTGCCAAAGCGAGAACCATGAATAGGGAAAAACATCCCCAAATGGGGGAAGTTTTAATGAATCCAATTAGAGGTAGGTTACTCAAGAGCCTGCGCAGGCAGCAAAAAGGTTGAGTAATGGAGTACACAAGCAAGCTGTCTTGTGATGCTACTCCTTCCATATTAAGGTCCTCAGAACAGGATAAATAAGTATCTTCCAAATATTTGGGAAGATCTAACTAATCCCCAGCCTCCTGCACCTCAATAAGAGGGTCCTGAGCACTAGATGGCAATCTGCTATGTTTAGCCCCACTATGGAGAGACATCATAGCATCAATCTCCTTTCCAAATTACAAATGGTAGAAGAAAAAAAAAACTCTTGTAAGATATATACAGGGACTGGACTGAAGCATTTATGCAACAACAGGTTCTTCTCAGAGGAGGATGACATTCTTTTGGAAATGGATTTAGTTTATAGTAAAACCACTGACCCCTTTAGAACCCTTAGAGGAGTTCTTGGTCCCATTACCACTCATAGCCTGAAACATAAAGCAGAGGAACTCAAAGAATGTACATTGCTAGGCTATAGTCCAGTGCCATTTGCTGCTATTAATCCTAGCCTGGTAAAGTATAATGTGTCAAAAGGAAAATATATGAAAAAAAGGAGCTGCGCTAAAAAATGTGACCACATAATGTTATACCAAAACTGGTAAACGTGTTACCAATATTTAAATTGATCCAAAAACACTAATTGTGAATTAGTACTACAACTGATTGTGAATTCATACTACAACAATAAAAAACATATATTAAAAAACAAACAAAAAAAACGAGAAATTGCATCATAAATTAAATAAAGTAACATAATTGTAAACAGTTCAAACTGATGATAGTTTCAAAAAATAATAAAATATCAAAAAAGGTCCTTATATATCCGTGATTCTTTATAAGGTGACTTCCACACAGACTGTGAAAAAGAAAAAACCTCCACCACATGAACACACTGCTGCATACCGGAACTCAGTGGTCCCTTATTACAGGTGACCACACTGTGTGGATAGCTGTAACCCCAGCCTGGGAAAAATACTGGCACACAGGAAGCTCCTTAACCTCAATGGAAACGTCACAACTTGCAGCCGACTGATACCCGGAAATGTCCCCAACTCAAAGGATGATCCACAGGTTCAAATGTATGGCAGGTAACCCAAAAAGCAAGTAGACTCACATAGCGTAAAAAACCCTTATATATTTATTAAATAAAATTAGCCAAATCAACACAATACAGAAGAAAAACAGTCAGCATAACGCGAGCCGGCCAGCCTTGCAAACAGCCCGTAGCTTCCGGGACTAGGTGTATAGCTCCTTGCTCCTCGTCGCTCCTCCCTACACGTTTTGACATCAACAGGACATCGTCACGGTGCCACGGTGTTGTGACGTTTCCATTGAGGTTAAGGAGTTTCCTGTGTGCCAGTATTATCCCATGCTGGCGTTACAGCTATCCGCGCAGTGTGGTCCCCTGTAATAAGGGACCACTGGGTTCCGGTAAGCGGCAGTGTGTTCATGTGGTGGAGGTTTTTTCTTTTTCACATACCAGTCTGTGTGGAAGTCACCTTATAAAGAATCACAGATATATAAGGACCTTTTTTGATATTTATTATTTTTTGAAACTATCATCAGTTTGGACTGTTAACAATTATGTCACTTTATTTAATTTATGATACAATTTGTCTTATTTTTTTTTTATATATGTTTTTTAATGTTGTAGTATGAATTCACAATCAGTTGTAGTACTAATTCACAATTAGTGTTTTTGGATCAATTTAAATATTGGTAACAAGTTTACCAGTTTTGGTATAACACTGTGTGGTCACATTTTTTTAGCGCAGCTCCTTTTTTTCGTATATTTGTGTTGGTGTAGTATAACATCTTGAGCAGAAGCTTTTTGTTCTTTCAGATAGCGCAGTATTTTTTGTTTACACTCAAAGAGAAAATGGCTGTGTCACGGCCCCCCACGCGAATTACACCCCCCTTTCCTTTCAAAGGAAAGTGTTTTCCCGCGCGAGCGGCGGCTTGGGCGTCCTGAAAAAACAGCAGACATGGTGGCGGGGGTAAATCCTCCGCTGAGCGGCAGCGCATTCTGTCCCTTTTTTTTTTTACAAAGAAAGGAAACTGTTTTTATATCAATCCCCCGAAGGGGAAAAAGATCAATATTGGGGGTGCAGGAGGAGAACCAGACCCCCCATCTTACTGGAGGATCTGTTGTGGCCAGAGGAGAGGAGAAAATTACAGGCTTCTGTGCTGTTTCCAGCATCAGGTTGGTGAGTGCTCAATACAGCCCCCAGATCGCCCTCTGAAATCCAGAATTTCTGGATTTTCCCTATAACATGACAAATCTTCACTTTTTAAGTTTAGATACACTTAACTTAAAACTATCTTTAACAATTCGTAAGTCCTGGTTCAAATTAGTGTGATTTCGGATGCAACTGAGTTGCACAGAATCGTAAGGGAATCATGTTATTCTCTATGGTGCCCATTGACACAATGCAGCACAGCAAGGCATGTTTTTGGAAAAGGGTCCTGTGCTACTTTGGATTGATGTAGTATCATTTTTGCTTTTCCATGCAGGTCAGCAGCCATCGTTTATCGTGATTGATGAATGATGTACATTTTACATTTTAAATAAAGGAGTTCTCAAAAACATTATTTTTTTTTTCCATTGACTTTTTTGTAATGGAGTATAAATACTTTCTACTCATAGAGGGGGTGGGATCTGGGGAATTCCAGTTTCTGATAAGCCCCCGCCCACAGACTCCCTCAAGCACCAGGCCAGGGTCCCACTTTCCTTGCCTGCCAGCCTGCAAGCTTGGTTAAGGGTCTGGTATTACGGATGTTGGGGGGACCTCACACCTTTTTTTTGTTGGCTCTTTAAATCCATACCAGACCCGAAGAGCCTGTTTTTTTGGTTTTAATTTTTTTTTTTATTGATTACAACTCCATTGTTTACATTTTGCTGACAGCGGAGATGAGCCACACTGGTTGTAAAAGAAAAAAAAAAAAACTAATATTTTGTTCTGTTTTATGGTCTTATGGCTGCACCAGCTTTAATGCATCTTTTAGGGTGTGCACCCCCAAATATCTTGTTTTTCTATTGTATAGATTCTGGCCAAACTCCCTCATCAGTGCCTCTCATTAGTGTCCACCTGTGTCATAGGTGGAGCCCTTTAGTTCGCCCATATAGAGGAGTGTATGTCTCCCATGGTTCAGAGAAGCAGGATCTCCCATTCTATGGCTAGCGTAGGACCCACTAACTATGGGGTACTTTGTTGTAGTAAGTGGGCTTAAGCAACATATAGCAATATGGTGTGACCAAATCCCCATATTTTTTGAAAATGTTTAGGTGTTTTAAATAGCCTTGCAGGAGGTAAATGTATTTTTTGCATGTGTGCGCTGTAATATTTTACAGAGGTTGTAAAGACGCCGGGGTGTGCTGGCTCCCTAACAACTAGCAACGGTCAACCAAGCAGTCACCTTCCCCTACAAAAAAAAATGCAATGGCATGAAAACATATTAAAAATGTGTCAAAATGCACCAATATCGCACAACAATATCACACTGAAAATTGGAGCTGAACTTCGTATGAACCTACCCTATTTCTGCTTCCTTTAAACTAAACAAATAAAAAGTTTGTACCCAAGTCTTGTAAAAAAAAAACACAAAAACAGTATATATACATACTGTATATACACATGTACGTACCATTTAATCATAGCTATATAATTGCTCCAATACCATAAAGAGGTCCAACAGTTTAGTGGTCAACAACATCACATTCTGTGACATGACTGAATTGTGTACACTGTGCAAACTGGCCTGTTGGTACATGGGTTTCTTACACAAAAGATTGGTAATAACTGTACACTTGAGAGATACTCTGGTAAAATGACATGTCAGGGGTAATTTGGTAGATATCTGGATTTATAACTGCAATCACACGATAATGACATAGAAAAACACTATACTAGAGACCAACTAAGATTGTGTGCTGTGTTTTAAAAATGCCATTTTTTGGTATTTAAAAGGTAACATCTGCATGGTGACCATAGAGCAGCAATAAGCGTTTTCCCACCACTACATTGTTTACCTGCTGCAAGTGATCTTGGAGTCTGCCATTTTTGTTTTTTTTTGGTCTTACTTAAACCTTGCGTTGCCATAGAATTTGTTTCTCTGGGGAATGGATGCCCTGGTCAAGAGCTTAGTTTGGTTTCATTGATAACCAAGCATGGAACAGAGAGAAGGAAAACTTACTACTGTTCAATGTACTGGGATAAGTGGCGTTTATTTTTAAATAACATTGCTGTGTCATGAAATGTATTTATTTTAGGGATTTTTGTGTTTTTTTTTTGTGTAAATATAAATCATAATTAATGATGCACAACTAACAAACTTAATACATTTTACAGCTAGCAAGTGTTTCAGTGTATAGTATATTTGATCTGTACTACTATTATTGTAGTTTAGCATATCAGTAATAAAATTGTGATGGTGATGTACACTCTTCCTATGCAATTATTTTTACTCTTGCAGTCGGTAATAATTTTGCACAACAATACATGAAATATGAAAAATACACGTTTAGTTATCAAATAGATATTTTATTTCATTAGCAGCTTGTACCCAGTGGTGTCAATCATTTAGGTTTATATTCAATACTGTACCAAACCAAAAAAAAAATATACAATAGAATCTTTTCCTAAACTTAGAAAATAATTGTAGGAAAATGTTTTTGTAAAACAATGTCATAAATTAACTCTGGACATATTACACTGATTTACATGTGAATGCTCGGAATATTTTAAATACATTTGCTAATTAGCTGACCGTATGACAATTCTGTGTTGACAAATAATTTGATGCCATACAAAATAGTAATTATACACACAAGCTTAAAAAAAATCTAAAGTTCTGTAATGGCGAAGGAGCAATAAATCCACTATTAACAACTTACATTCAATACAGTAATAGCAAATTTTCAAAACTACCTAGGGACTTTTTTTTTTTTTTAAAGCAAAGTCAACAAATACTAGAGGAAAGGCATTACCTCTGATTTTTCATAGGTCTTCATTCAATTTTTTCCCCTTTTAATTTTTTTATTTGAATATAGGACTAGAGTATTTACATAATCGGTGTGAATGAAAATGATAATCTACTATACAAATGATATGCATTATAGATACCATGATACATCATGGAATTGTCCCCAGATAAATCAGTGTTTGTAAATTTTTTTACGTCACATCAATATTTCAATCATTCATAAAATTTCATCCATCCATTCATTCAATTAATGATTTTCTAAACTCAGTGTTTTCTTATTCACTCTGAACCCTATCCTGTAATGGAATATTTCTATTAAACCAATATTCTACAGCAAAAAACAAAATGTAGTAATAAATAATTTATAATAACCGCTTGCATGTGTCTGCAAGTAATTGATGTATGCCTGTTTGAGTGAAAAGATATCCACCCACATTAGATTTTGGTCCATTGTATCTCTAAAGGCTCTTTGCATCAAAGCACTTTGAACGAAGGTTGTTGGAGCGACACTCTTCAGACTTCTGGGTTTAATGATGCTGGCTAAAAGGATGTACTTGGAAGAACAGTTTCAGATTGAAGTGAGAGCCTCTTTTATTGTTCAGGGGATCATATAAAAACAAAACAAACAAAAAAGCTTGGGAGTTGGGCTTTGTTAGCCATTACAACTGTATACCCATCCAATTTGATATCAGTATAGCAGCTGTAACTGGTGCTGATGTATTTAAAAATGTATGAAGGGACATCTAGGACTTCAATATTATTATTAAAATATATTTTTATATGTTTACATTACACAGCTAAATCCTGAGAGAAAATGGACTGTATAAATTTTTATAACAGTTCTCATCACCTACAATTTTCCGAATCAGGAAATTACATCTAGATGGTTTTTTATTACAAACGTTTCAAGTAGCATACATTATTACAGTGTATACACGCTCAGGGGTGAAAAAAAAAATGTGTCCAGGCAAATCCTAAGAGTTACATAGTTTTTAGGTTGGTAATCTGACTTCTCACTGCTGCAGTTAATAACTACAGCCAGATCTATCCAGTACACCCAGGCTGTAATTAGTAAATGAAGGAGCAGCAGATGACCTACGAGGCTATATCTTTGCGCTCTCATTCTGTAAGTGTACAGTATGTGTGTGCAGGTGTGCCTGACTAGTTGAGTAGCAAGCACCTATACTAATTGCCTTTAAAAATAAATTGAATGATTTTAATTGAATACATAACTGCACTCATGTCTGGAGTTTAGCTTTGAGTCAATGATACATCTTCAGCAAGGTATCTTTCTTTAAGGATCTTGGGAAAAAAACACTTTGGCACAAAGGTAAGTAAGCCCATGTATTTACTATAAAGAGAAGAATATACTGTATTTCTTCTTGCTTTATTACTGTGTCAGTGGGCTTTTATTTGCTTACTGGATTTTGTTTTCTATTGCATACTGGTCTATGGGAATGCAACGCCCACCTAAAGCATGTAAGGAGGCCAACTGCAGGTCAGATGCTCATGTCCAAGAATACTAAATGATCTCAGAAGCATCTCAAACGGATGTTAAAGTGATACCAATTATGCAAGGCCAAATCCTATTGACACATATGACAAAGATTTCTATTTGCACAGCAATAAGCATTTAGAAAAAAAATGACAAGAATGTTTTAATCCCCCAATTACTTTTCTACACCCTCTGCCACCTTTAGCGTTCAGAAACTGAAGAAAAACAGTGAGGTTTCCAAAGAAAAAGAACTGTATGCTGGAGTGGGATCAATTAAAGCGGTCACGTTGCTTTATCCTTTATGTCTGTAGAATGAAATGATGATATGTAGTGTATCATGCACTCAAGAAAACATTGCATGTAGCATTTCTCTGGAGAGCATCAGCCTCAACGCTTGCATGGCAGGCAGCCAGCCAGAACAATTCATAATAAAACCTAAGCTGAGCTGATGCTGGGTTTATCAGATGAGCCTTGGGAAACCATGGTGCAATTATTCATTGAGAAGCTGCATTCACTAATGCCAAAAGTAACAAAATATGTTGTACATTGGCAATAAGTAAATTTACCTGCCAAATAACCTGAAATCGAGTTTAGCTAGCCCTGGGTATCACACACCTTAGCCGCATTGCATAGCTAACAAAGTGACACCTGCAGCTTACAGTATAACTATTTTATCTTTGACATAGATCCTGTCACAGGAATGGGCAGAAAGGAATACATACTCTTCAGTAGTTAAAACAGTACATAAATATTCTTTATTTCTTTCTTTACTTTTTTCAACTATTTATCCAGCTGGAATTTCCCTTTAACACTTACATAATGGACAACTTTTGTTTTTTTCCCCTTCTTTTCTTACATACAACCCAACTCCAAACATTTGGGGTGTAGGTTAAGGTGCTGTGCAAGGAGTCAAAGGGAGGTTTACTAATATTACCAGTGAAGGATTTATTGAGAGAGTTTGGGTAATACCAGGCTGGAGTTGGGAACAGTGGCATGTTGGGTTTTAGTGAGACAGCCAAGCCCTTCCGTAGCCACTGTCCAAAAGCATAGTCCAAGCCTGTAAGCAGTGAGGGTGGGTCAATGCTGACCACCCATATGACACATTGGGGAACTGTTAAGTGTACCCTTTATGGGCATCTTGACAAACACACCCATAGTGATCTTCCCTAACCAGTGATTCTAAGCATAGAATTACCTCAGTTTAGCCAGCAAAAACCTTTTGTGCACGGCCTGCACACCACCCTATGGCCCTATGGGTAGAACTACACACATGGTAGTGGGGCTATTTGACACACACACACACACATATATATATATATATATATATATATATATATGTATATATATATGTATATATATATATATACATTTTATTTATTAAAGAAAAGTTATGCTTTAGGACCCTGATGGGTTTGATGCGTGTGTGGAGTGCATTCCTGTTCTTTTTTTAATTGTTTGTGAAATTCCCACAAGGTGGCCAAGTAAAATGGGGAGGAAATACATGTCAGGTTTATGTGATTGGTTCCACCTAAACTCTTGAGTTTGATTAATTAACTGTGAAATACAAAGAAGCATACCTTACAGTGTGTGATACTTTAAAATTAGCGTTAAGGAGCCTTTTTTGCCAATAATTACATTTAAAATATATTCAATAACATTTATATGAGATAAGCCACATACACACATATATATAGCTATCCATAAAATATGGTCAAAAATGAAGTTTATTTAAAAAAATAAATGAACACAATGAAACAAATTATTCCCTAATGCACTGATCCTAAATTGCAGCAAAATAATTATTGCAGCATGGACGAAAAGTATTACTCATCCATAACTATGGTAGTTATATAAATATCAAGAGCGACAAAAATGCTCAAAACATCAAAAGATTTTTTTTTTTTGTTTTATTTATTTATATCTGTGTCTGTACTGATAAAATATAGGTTAGAAATGGTAGTCTACATGTTTATTGCAGCAAGCTCTCTTACCTTTTTTATGGTGAATTTCACTTTTTAAAGTAGAATTCCTAGTTTAATTTCACTATAAACAACCTGGCCCAAACAAATTATTTCCATTTCCGTTACAGAACAATGGGCCACTGTGCTTGCTATAGTAGGCCGTAGTAGCATTAGCTACATACAGTAAGTACGGGTGTGTTTTGGCAACTTCCTGTCTGCTGACAAAAATAGTGTATAGCCGAGTGTTTCTCCCCTTTCAGAAGAAGCCTTGTATTTTTATCAATGAATACAGAGGCCCCATAAAATTAATTTTAAATATAGATTAAAGCAGTGAAGTGCCTTTAAATATGCAGTGTTACAAGGCTTTTGTCCTTTTTCTCGATTAAGCCTGCACATCCACAGTGGGTAAAGAGAAATAATTCTGGTAAAGGTGAAAGTCCACATTTCTTAGGGCACCGAATAGTTATGTGAGCAAAGGTTAATGCATGGAAGTCAGTGCAGTGAGTCCTCCATAGGAATTGGTGACAAATCACTGCAAGCATCAATGATTTACTATCTGGAAACTGCTGTAACAATGTTCTGGAGATGTGTATTTATAATTGAAGAATTGTGTGACAGGAGTGACTTTGGGTCAGGGTTTGTGGAACTCAGCTTGCCCTGGAGAGTTCTGGAGGCTCCTTGTCCAGCTTCCCCGGAGCCTCCTATGTGTAAATCACCCTGTGTCTCTAATATTGGACAGTTTAACCCACTCTGTTTTCCAAGGGTGGGAGGGAAGTGTTTTGAAGTGAGATATCTGTGTGTCCAAGTGTGATAATAAATTAGTTTGTTGTTTGCCACTCCAAGACTGGTGTTGTCTGGTGACTGGGTGGGCTAAAGGGTCTTGGATAGTGCTGGTTCTGAACGGAGGCAGCATTGACGGCAGACCATGTTCTGTTTGAGGACAGAGGGTTTGTCACAATTTGTAAATTCAGATGTGCAGGGCAATGGATCCTAATTTGACGAATGTGCAGGTGGCAAATGTGCTTTATAACTGTGCAACCAAACAGGCATTGATGATGAACAAGTGACATATTAGTAATAGCAATAGGTAAGTATGGCAAATATTTGCCACTTCATAAACATGTCCCTACGTGCTAATCTGTGGATAAAGTTCTCCCAACAGTCCTTATACTTCTGCATGCTACATAGTACCTTTCTCAGTCCAACTATGGAAAGGCTGCAGATGGGAATTTCATCAGGCAATTACATTAGGCAGGAGGTAACTTTCTCCCCCACCTCTATGTATATTTTATTTCTGCTATAACTCTTTAATTTATATACATTTATATAATATTTGGATTCTTTTAAAATAGTTCAGTTTGGCAAAAACAGATGTGTCTAAATAGCACAAAATGGTAAATAGTTTCAAAAAGCAGGTTTTATACTTTTATATTTCTACTACAAGTCAGAACTTGTGTTTATACAAAGGCACAATCTAAGCAGAAAAAGGCTATTGCATCAAAGTCTATAGCAAGTCTCTATAGAAGATGTTTAGCTCACATTACAGGCATTTTTAGTATTTTAATATACTTTATCAGTATTATTTTTAATGAGGCTATAAATGTCTGCAAAGTGCACTACAATCCAGATTTTAGTATACTATAGTCAGTTCAGCAAAAATGATATCTGATTATTTTGCTATGGGATAATTTAGACTTGCCTATATTAGGGCCTGTATCAATGGACTTTTCATAGTTTCATAGTTCGTAAGGTTGAATAAAGACACCAGTCCATCCAGTTCAACCTGAGTGAGTGTCTACAATTGTCCCTGTACATTGCACACTCACATAAGTCCCTACCCTCAAGGAGCCCACAATCCAAGGTCCCCATTCATATACTAGGGCCAATTTCGGACAGAAACCAATTAACTGCATGTTTTTGGAATGTAGAAGGAAACCGGAGGACCAGGAGGAAACCCACACAGGCACAGGGAGAACATGCAAACTCCTGGCATGTGGTGTCGTGGTTGGGATTCGAACCAGCGACCCTTCTTACTGCTAGGCGAGAGTGCTAACCACTACACCACAGTGCCGCCACCTTTTGTGTTGCCATACATGTCTGTAGGAATGCAAAACCTGCTTAAGCCTAGGTTCCCATTGCTTCAGGTTAGAAATTGCGCAAGTTTAGGTGAACTCGCATGATTTCAACCTGGCAAAGCAGTCTGACTGGGGGCGATTTGACAGACATCTGTGTGGGCTACTGCACAGATGTCTATTGAAATCTCACCCGAAGCGCCAAAAGTAGGGCAGGAACCACTTTTGTGAATTGGTGTGGTGCCGCAAAGTCGGCGTCGCACCGATTCGGATGGTGCCAGTGCTGGAAATAGCTACCGATTTGACAAATCTCAGGACAAATCAGACCAATGTGAACCTAGGCTTAACCAGATCAAATGCAGGTCAACTCCAATTGTCAATGAATTCTGAGTGATCTAAGAAGTTTCTATCAGATATCAATCTCAAGCCATCTGACATAAGCTCAAAGCCCATTGGTGCAGGTCTTTAATATCAGACACTGTTCTTTTTTACAGTTAAAGAATGTATACAAGTCTAACTAATGTTTTGAAAGCATCTTTTGGTCTATGTTCTATGGATTTTTATTCATATCACCCACAGAAATGAGTAGTATTACACAAGTGTTGCAGGAATCAAGTCAGTATACAAAGGTGCAGCACATTCTTAGTAGTAAATAATGAATTCATATACCTTTAAAATGGTTCCCCAATAGAACTTTAATGCATTATATGTAATCCTCTTTCTGAGCTATATTATTGTATTTAGCAGGAATGTACCTACAAAAAATATACAAATACTTTTTATTTCACTTAATTTATTATACCTAGCTATCTCTTGTTCATTTATTCTTTGACAATAAAACAAGGCCAGTGTACCTCATCAAAACATTTGTGCTCTTTTTTTCAGCAACAGTATTTATTCTTTTCCATTGTTACTGGGATATTAACCAAAATTTGTGATATTTTAAAGTAGGATACTGGTATATTAAAGGAAATTAGTCAGCTTAAAGAGAATAAGGGATTTAAATACCAGGGTTTCTAAACTAGAAGTTATCTTTCAAGGAAAAATTAGGAAAGTTTTAAGATTATTTGTCACAAAAACACAACAAAGGGCAGAAATTAGTGATATTAAATATTTTACCGTTTGTCATTTATCAACTATTAGCTATATGCTAGGAGTTCAACATTTTAATAACAGCCTTTAATTTTAGAAGGGACACAAGTGAACTCATTAAAAGTCATGTTTACCCAAAATGTGAATGTGGCTACTGACAAACATGCTCAATCTCTATAGCTTTTTGAAATTCTAGTAGGAAGTAACAACAGGATTCTTAATTTATCATAACAAAAGTAAGTCAAGGAAAATTATTGTGTATTCTTTCCATTTCTGGTTCACCTTAGTTTGGATTAAAAAATTATTATGGAATCCCACTGTAGGAGATTGACACTGGTTATGGCCTTATGACCCCTAAATGGGGGTATAAAAAGATGGCAAGTGCTTGAACTTGAAATAATGCCCACAAGAAATGTAGCATCAGTGCTGCATAGACTTACGTTTATAACTGCTTTATTATGTCATGTGAATGTATTCACATCATTTTCCAACTGAGTACAGAAGATAATTTCCCTTTTTGTAATCGGTATGAAGACACAAGCCCCCCATGAATTTGTTCTAGAACACAGTACAATAGTATTTTAAGGGCACTTCAAACAGAGTATAATAGAGTATAGCAACAGAAATTGGACTAAAGGATTAGAGAGTTAAATTGCATGTCTAAAAACCAACCTAAAAAGTGCTCATAAAGATACTTTTAATACATAGCTTAAGGGTTAAAAAATAGCCATATTAGCAACCTGTTCGATATATATACAGTACATACATACACACACTGTTCTTTGGTAAAGACTCGGTCGTCTAAAACTGATACGTTAGTGGATACTACAGAATTACACCACCTAATTGTTTCTTTTGAGGACTTTATTTTAGAGATCTCTGCACTTGAGCTTTAGGGTCTGCAAACCTGCTGTTGCCATTATGAGTGATTCCCACTCTCACTTAAAAAAAAGTAAATTATGACTAATCAAACATGAGAACTGGATGCCCACGCCTCCCAGATAGACAGAAACAGGGTTGGAAATGATGAAATTATAACTTCCCAACCGTACTCAATCTATAACAAAAATATAATTTTTGCGTGTACTGATGCTTTCAATTTAAATATTCCTATTTGGTATCTTGGAATGATCTAAAACTGTCACAAAAAAATTACCTGGTAGCAACATTTAAAATGTTTTTCAAAAACTGGTCTGGTGGGATCATTGTAATTGTACTGCTATTCATACTGTATACCGAGAGACAACTTAATGCTCAGCACTAGGGTGAATTACTTGTTAATTACTTGTTATCAGCTTATTTCTCCAACAAAAAACACTAATCCCCAGAAAAATGCTCAGTGTTGCCCATCTGCTATAGATAATACAAAGTCAAATGATGGTGTTGAGCTCTCCTACCATAATTTGGGAGACACAAACTATGGTGTATAAATCCCATCATGACATACTGTATAGGTGGGGTATAGTTTACAGGAAGGTAATGCAACACACTAGTAATTACTTGAAACTGAGAGCTTTAGGTTGCAGTATACCTTTGAAAAGTCACCCCATTTGAGTTCTGTGAATAATGATAATTTTAATATAAGGCCTGTAAAGATATAAAAGGAAATTATAAAAGAAGATGTTGCTCATATCATCAAACTCATCATTCACCAACACAAAAACGTACACACAAATAAGCCCTAATTAGCAAAGGTCCTGTTGACTGAGATCATGTGCGGTTACTACTAATCTTATTTATTCAGCAAGAGCTACTTTATTGGCCACTAAAAAATGATACTATAGAAACAAATTAAATAGACCGTCTCCATTTTAAAATCAAAGGCATGTCTGCAAAGAAAAAAAATGGAGTGCCTGATTACTCTCTGTGTGCTGTTATTCCTTTGCCTGGCCCCTACATCAATATAGGGCACAATGATGATGTAGGAACCAAAGGAAGGAAACCAAGAGAACACTTGAAAGTGTGCTGGGTGATAGCGATAGAAAAAAATCAGCAGTACAGGTAAAGGGAAGAATAAACATTAATCCATTTCTTTGCAGGTATACATTTGGGTTTTAAAACAGTGATGAAATTACTGGAACAATAATGAATGTTGCCAACTGCCACACATTTTACAGAAAATAATAGCTTGGTCATCAAAAGACAAACACCCCCAGACTGATGTTCTTTACAAGTAGCTGGCCATTTATAAACTTTCCAATGGTTTATTACACATCAGAAACATTTTGAAATACAGAGCAGCTCATTTTTTAAAATGTAACAAGAAAGTGCTGCCAAAATGTATAGTTTTGGCAAGATTCATCTATTTCTCTGGTATGCTTTACTTTTAACTGAAAGACATGGTGCAAAGCTCTTTACATTAACATCCTATTATGTGCATGGATCTATTTATATTGTGACTTGAATTACAAGGGGATAAAAGGAGTGTTGTATAAGAGTGAATTGTATAAAGCTGAAAGAAAAGATCTAAGGCTTCCTTGTTCTTTGTTCACACCTCCCATCTCTATCCTAAAGTTGTCCAGAAGAGGCAAAGACAGCCACAAGTGGCTTTGCCCAGTATCTGTATTACTAATACTATGACTCCTACTCCCTTTGAACGAGTTATGCCCTTGTTTGGCAGCTACAAGAGCACAAACATAAAATGACACCGTGACCACCATTTAGTACAGTATACAGTGTGGAAGCATGCCGCAAGCAGAAAGCCATACAGTGTGATTTGTCCGAAGTCGCTTGCTGACATGCCCATTTAATATAAGCTGCTGGTGACTCCACTTGCAAGCATTTACCTACAACTGAAATGCACATTTACAGTGGCGTGACTATTTAAAAATGCCTTAGAATTATCTGTTATATGGGCCTTTCACATATAGTTTGTCAGTATATTAAAAAAATAAAATATAATTATAGCAAAAGCAGAAATGGAAACATATTTGATGAATTATTTGTACCATAAATTGTTTCTATACAAGTACAATTATAGTATTTATCAAAACACAACTTCCAAAAACTTAAATACAAATAGTGAAACTTATTGCATGATTCCTACAAAGCTAGATTTTTTTTGGCACTATTCGAACCATTAACATGTACAGAATATAATGTTACTCCATTTTTCATTGGAGCATATCTTCAAAAATACAGTGGCTATTCTCAATAGTGGTTGAACAGAACCAAGTAGGATGGTATACTCCCATCACAAACATTATAATAAGGCAAAATAAGGTATTATCTAGTATTCATGTGATTATACAAATTGCTCTACAATAATTGTATACACCTCTGGACAAATAACATGACATATATTATATACACATTCTGTATGTACATAAATTAAAAAATATTTACAGAGGTTTAAAGTGCCACTAATGTGCTAATCTTTCAGACATTTTCCTGTACTTTGTGGACGTCCTTTAAGTGGGAGATAAATTACATCAACTGCAATGCAACGGTCGCACTAATCCATCTTTGTAAACACGGAGAATGGCTTCACAAACAAATTTGTATTGACTCTAAAAAAACAAACAAAAAAAAAACCCACATGATGAATACATGAACAATCTACCAAATATTTAGCCTATGCAGTTTTAATATTTACTTAACTGAAAATTATTTTTCCGGCGATGTAGCTAAGCTTCTACAATTACACAGGCATATATGCCAGCTTGCATAATGCTATTCCAGGATATACAGTGCCGTGCGAAAGTATTCGGCCCCCTTGAACTTTTCAACCTTTTGGCACATTTCAGGCTTCAAACATAAAGATATACAATTTTTATTTTTTGTGAAGAATCACCAACAAGTGGGACACAATTGTGAAGTGGAACGAAATCTATTTGATAATTTAAACTTTTTTAGCAAATAAAAAACTGAAAAGTGGGGCGTGCAAAATTATTCGGCCCCTTTACTTTCAGTGCAGCAAACTCACTCCAGAAGTTCAGCGAGGATCTCTGAATGATCCAATGTTGTCCTAAATGACCGATGGTGATAAATAGAACCCACCTGTGTGTAATCAAGTCTCTGTATAAATGCACCTGCTCTGTGATAGTCTCAGGGTTCTGTTGAAAGCGCAGAGAGCATCATGAAGACCAAGGAACACACCAGGCAGGTCCATAATACTGTTGTGGAGAAGTTTAAAGCTGGATTTGGATACAAAAAGATTTCCCAAGCTTTAAACATCCCAAGGAGCACTGTGCAAGCGATCATT
Source organism: Lithobates pipiens (assembly GCF_037356315.1). Lineage (NCBI taxonomy): Eukaryota > Metazoa > Chordata > Amphibia > Anura > Ranidae > Lithobates > Lithobates pipiens. The sequence continues at coordinate 250,490,890 of NW_027507764.1, read as the reverse complement.
TTGAAATGGAAGGAGTATCAGACCACTGCAAATCTACCAAGACCTGGCCGTCCCTCTAAACTTTCAGCTCAGACAAGGAGAAGACTGATCAGAGATGCAGCCAAGAGGCCCATGATCACTCTGGATGAACTGCAGAGAACTACAGCTGAGGTGGGAGAGTCTGTTCATAGGACAACAATCAGCTGTACACTGCAAAAATCTGGCCTTTATGGAAGAGTGGCAAGAAGAAAGCCATTTCTCAAAGATATTCATAAAAAGTCTCATCTAAAGTTTGCCACAAGCCACCTGGGAGACACACCAAACGTGGAAGAAGGTGCTCTGGTCAGATGAAATCAAAATCGAACAATATGTTTGGCGTAAAAGCAACACAGCTCATCACCCTCAACACACCATCCCCACTGTCAAACATGGTGGTGGCAGCATCATGGTTTGGGCCTGCTTTTCTTCAGCAGGGACAGGGAAGATGGTTAAAATTGAGGGGAAGATGGATGCAGCCAAATACAGGACCATTCTGGATGAAAACCTGTTGGAGTCTGCAAAAGACCTGAAACTGGGACGGAGATTTATCTTCCAACAAGACAATGATCCCAAACATACAGCAAAATCTACAAAGGAATGGTTCACAAATAAGCGTATCCAGGTGTTAGAATGGCCAAGTCAAAGTCCAGACCTGAATCCAATCGAGAATCTGTGGAAAGAACTGAAAACTGCTGTTCACAAACGCTCTCCATCCAACCTCACTGAGCTCGAGCTGTTTTGCAAGGAAGAATGGGCAAGAATTTCAGTCTCTCGATGTGCAAAACTGATAGAGACATACCCCAAGCGACTTGCAGCTGTAATCGCAGCAAAAGATGGCTCTACAAAGTATTAACACAAGGGGGCCGAATAATTTTGCACGCCCCACTTTTCAGTTTTTTATTAATTAAAAAAGTTTCAAAAATCCAATAGATTTCGTTCCACTTCACAATTGTGTCCCACTTGTTGGTGATTCTTCACAAAAAATAAAAATGTTATATCTTTATGTTTGAAGCCTGAAATGTGGCAAAAGGTTGAAAAGTTCAAGGGGGCCGAATACTTTCGCAATGCACTGTATGACCTTGAGACTTTTGAGGATGGCAGATACAGTCCAAAATATTTTGCAGTCTGTGATAAGAGAACAAGCAATATTCTCATATTTGCAGTCAAGCCCATGACCTGACGTTTTTTTCTGTAATGTGCATGGACTGTGAATCCTGTGATATTATGTACAGTGCATCCAGAATTTATTCTCAGCGCTTCACTTTTTTTCACATCTTGTTATGTTAAATGGAATTCATTATTTTCTTCAAAATTCTACAAACAATACCCCATAATCTCAACATGAAAGAAGTTTATTTGAAATCTTTGCAGATCACATTTACATACAGTAAGTATTCACAGCCTTTGCCATGACACTCAAAATAGAGCTCAGGTGCATCCTGTTTCCACTGATCATCCTTGAGATGTTTCTACAACTTGACTGGAGTCCACCTGTGGTAAATTCAGTTGATTGGACATGATTTTGAAAGGCACACACCTGTCTATATAAGGCCCCACAGTTAACAGTGAATGTCAGAGCCCAAACCTAGCCATGAGGTCCAAAGAATTGTCTATCGACTTCTGAGACAGGATTGGTTTGAGGCACAGATCGGGGGTACAGAACATTTCTGCAGCATTGAAGGTCCCAATGAGCGCAGTGTCCTCCATCATCTGTAAATGGAAGAAGTTTGGAACCCCCAGGACTCTTCCTAGAGCAGGCCGCCCAGCCAAACTAAGCGATTAGGGCCTTAGTCAGGGAGGTGACCAAGAACCCGATGGTCACCGAGAAAGCTCCAGCATTTCTCTGTGGAGAGAGGAGAACCTTCCAGAAGAACGATGATTTCTTCAGCTCTCCACCAATCAGGCCTATATTGTAGATTGGCCAGGCAGAAGCCACTCCTCAGAAAATGGCACATGACAGCCTGTCTGGAGTTTGCCAAAAAGCACCTGAAGGACTCTCTAGTCATGAGAAACAAAATTCTCTGGTCTGATGAAACAAAGATTGAACACTACAGGCTACAGGGCAACTCTGTGAATGCCCATGACTGGCCCAGACTTGAACCTGATTGAACATCTCTGGAGAGATCTGAAAATGGCTGTGCACTGATGGCGCTTGAGTGGTCCTGCAAAGAAGAATGGGAGAAACTGCCCAAAAGCATCATACTCAAAAAGACTTGAGGCTGTAATTGGTGCCAAAGGTGCTTCAATAAAGTATTGAGCAAAGTCTGTGAATACTTATGTACATATGATTTTTTTCATTTTTTATTTTTAATAGATTTTAAACAAACTTCTTTTATGTTGCCATTATGGGGTTTTGATTGCAGAATTTTGAGGAAAATAATAAATTTAATCTATTTTGGAATAAGGCTGTAACATTACAAAATGTGGAAAAATGAAGGGCTGTGAATACTTTCCGGATGCACTGTATACAGGGCTGGACTGAGGGGCCTTCCATCTTGGGCACTGTGGTAAGGACAAGGGGGTGGGGGTTGGGGGGGGTCCTGTGCAATCACATTACCCTGCCCATCTTCTGCACTGTTCAAGACTTGGCTGTCAAGCTGACAGCTTAGTGCTGGTAACCACACTGAGACAGCAGCTTTACTGGTGTAGTCAGAAGCTCTAAATGTAACTTTTGCTATTGCTAGAAAAAACAAGGTTTAACTGTTGACAGATATTTTTTCATTTAAAGCAGTAGCAACCAAAGTATTTTTTTTTTTTGTTTTCCTTGCATGAGTGATTTATTACATACTTTTTTCACATTGTATCTTGTGTATCACACAAATCAACCAATTGTATCAAAATCAATGTACTGTAATGGTCGACTCTATACAAGTGGTCAGGGAATATAGCTTAGTGTAGCATCACCTATAGGAGTCCCAGTTCCTAGAAGCCAGGCAAGATTAGCCTACTAGTACATGGCTATCCCCACAAATGTTGTGTTCACTAGGAAGTACAGGAGGCTGAAGAAAGCTACAGCAAAAGCATCCCTGTGGTTCCAGACATGCAGATGTTTGCAGGGTATGGCTGGGACTGGCGTCCCACAGAAACATAGTCAGTCGGACATGTAGATGGGACAGTTCAGGCTGCAGGAACAAACATGGTCAGCAATCAGGCAAAAAATCAGTCCAGGCAACAGGCAGAAATGTGGTCAATAAATAGGCCAGGATCAGTACGGACGGCAGGCAGAGGCAACACTGGTGTGGTGGTGATCAGCAACACTGTTACTGACTTACACTGGTCTGGTGACATTGGGGACTAGTATGGTGGCAATCAGGAACACTGTTGCTGACTTACACTGGTCAGGTAACATTTGGACTGGTGTGGCAACAATTAGGAATAAAGTTACTAGCTTAAACTGGTGTGGTGACACTGCAACTGGTGTGGCAGTGACAGGGCACACTAACTAGTGTGGCAGTGATTAGGGACACTGTAACTGGTGTGGTGACGATTAGGGACACTGTAACTGGTGTGACAGTGATCAAGGACAATATGACTTTTTTTTTTAAACCATTTTTTTTGTATTACATTCTGTCACCAGAGCAGTGCAGAGTAATACTGCACTACTCTAGGGAAGTGATTTAGGATTTTGTTTTGCACGGATTGCTTGTACAGGCATAATGGCTGTATAAGTAGATGTTTCTAACAGTTCTTGGCTGCATTCCATCAGCCATTGAGAACTACTGTGATTGACTACAGCTATCACATGATACAAGGAGGCGGTGTGTGGCCCTGTGCAATGTGCCCAATCACAGAGATCATAATAGTTGTAAAAGGCTGTATGTATGGCAGCCATGTTTATTACTAGACGTGATCACCACTGTTCGGTAAACGGTGACACAGCAGTCACAAGATCACGCTAGTGTGTGCTCCTGGAGGCCATATGGAAGTATGTAAGTGGTTAAAGGTGAACTTAACCTTTAGTGCATTCATCATTGTGAGTTTGAATGCTGTCTTGCTTGGACATGTTACATTCCTATTGAATGCGATTCTTTGCAAAACTAAAAAATTTAAAATAACGCAGCTAGTCACATTATATTTAATATATTCTGTATGCATATTTTCATTTTTTGGGATAAAAAACTATAAATATTAATGCAGAAGGGAGGAATAATTATTAGCGTCATGCATATCACGCCAATCAGGTGCTTTTTCAAGAGTGCATAATCTTGAGAATAATGAGCTCCAGAAGAAGTGGTGGTAGGTCATTTATTAACTGAAACTGGGGTACATTTGTGTACTCTCATTTCAGAAATTGTAAATGTAAGTATGTTAGGTATATTGCTGGTGCATTTTAATTGTGATAGCTTTTTTTACCTATGTTTTACAAAAATTTTAAAAGAAATCCAAGCAGTAAAAGAAGCTGTAAGCATTAGTGGCACATAAAATTGTATTCTGATATGCAAAGAAAAATTATGTCAGATAAGTCATTTACACATGTAAAGTCTAAATCCCTATACACCAGGTCGGACATTCCGACAACAAAATCTGTCGGATTGTTTCCGATGGATTTTGGCTCAAACTTGTCTTGCATACACCCGGTCACACAAAGTTGGAAAATCAGGTCGTTCAGAACGCGGTGACGTACGACGGGACTATAAAGAGGCCAGTAGCCAATAGCTTTCATCTCTTAGTCTATTCTGAGCATGCTTGGCACTTTGTCGGTCAAAATTGTCTACACGCGATCGGAATTTAAACAATCGGATTTTGTTGTCGGAAAATTTTAGATCCTGCTCTCAAACTTTGTCGGAAAATCTGACGGAAAAAGTCTGATGGAGCCCACACACTATTGGATTTTCCGACAACATGATCCGATCGCACATTTTCCATCTGAAAATCCCTCCATGTGTATGGGGCATAACTTTTTTTTTTAATGACTTTGTTTAAAGCGGTGCTCTGCCTGGGGAATTTTTATTTTTTTAAAGTCAGCAAATACTGCAGCTGCTGGCTAATATTTAGGATATATTAGGACACTTACCTGTCCCAGGGAGCCCGCAATGTTGGCCCCCTAGTCTATTTTTGGATTGGCTGTCGGGTGCTGCCGCCGCCATTCATTGTTAGGAAAACTGGTAGTGAAGCCTTTCAGCTTCACAGCTGGTCCACTACTGTGCATGTGCGAAGCGCGCTGCACTTTCTAACTGGCGGTGGGGAGCCAAACTTCTGAAGGACATCGTCTTCTTCCGGAAGTGGGGAAGGTACCCCCACTGAAAGGTGCCAAACGTGGCACCGGGGGGAAGGAAATCAGTGGAAGTTCCATTTTTGGGGTGGAACACCACTTTAAAGTGGGGGAAGGGTTAGAACCTCTGTCACCTTTTTACTGTTATCTGTGTACCCCCCTCACTATTGCCCTGTGTCGTTTTCCTTAGTAAGGAAAACCAATACCAAAATGAATGTGTCACAGGAAAAAGAGATGGGGGGAATATTTCAATGGGTACACCTGTTCTCAAAGCGGTTATCCACTATCCTTGGAGACATTTTCTCCTAAGTCCTAATGTGGCTTTTGGACAGAAGTGAAATCTCCCCAATGAAAAACGGACAGCAAAATGCCAGGTTTCTCAGCTATTTCCTTATTTATCCAAAATACTTGCTTTGTGATTGAAGCATGTGCAGAATATGGGTGAAGTTTGCATTAAAAGGGAAATATACACATTATTTATGTATACATATATACTGTGTTTTAGCATTGTAATAGCTCACTACAGTTTGTAAACAGACTTTTTATATATTACAATGAAAGAACCATCTTTATATTAGGTGAACACAAAGTTCTTACTAACCGATGTCTGAACCATCATAGACCGCTGGTCTCTCAACTGCCTCACAATATCCAAAGGATACACGGGTTGGTTTTGTTCAATCAGACACATTGCTGTTTCCATGGTAATCAGAACACCAGTACGTCCTATACCAGCACTGTAACAGAAATATAATATAATTTTACCAAGGTACATACATCTTTAAACAAAGCTTTTATTTTCTTCTAATTGGCAGCAAAGCCTCAAGGTTGCACCAACAGCTGTGAAAAAAAAAAAAAAAACTTGCTTTTGCTCTCACTGGAAATTCACAAAAAAATAATACCAAAAGACTCAAGTGTTTAAGAGATATGAAAAGAATGTGAACTTTTCTACTGCGGATTGCAATTTAGAGCTGGTTTGTTTTGAACAAGTAGATTACCAATTCAGAACTTTTAGCCATGTACTCATTATGGGCCAGACCAATTTTTTCATTGTAGCCTCAGTTGGTGTCAGAATGCAAACAGCCTTGTGATTAGCTTTGGCAAGACTGCAAGAGTGTATTTTGTAACATTTTGCAAAGTTATACTGAATAATTGCTGCAATTTGGCAGCTGAATTCCCTGTATTACTGAATTTTAGTTTTAAGCTGGGAATTCAGCTGTCAAGCTGACAGTGGGTCCTGGCAGGGACATGTACAAGAGCATGAATATCATAAGGGAGAAGCAAGAAAGTTTATAAATGTCACTGAGGGTTTAGTCAAGTCCAAAAGGATAATTCTATGAAGTACAGGTTCTTTAGATTAATCCTTTAAACATAAATATGTGGAAAAACAAAGTTACATAGTTGGCGAGATTGAAAAAAGACACAAGTCCATTAAGTCCAACCTAGGTGTGTGATTATATGTCAGTATTTCATTGTATATCCTTATATGTTGTAGTCGTTCAGGTGCTCATCTAATCGTTTTTTTAAACTATTGATGCACCCCACTGAAACCACTGCCTGAGGAAGGAAATTCCACATCTTTGCTGCTCTTACAATAATTTAAGGTTAAACCACTTTTCGTCTCATTTTAATGAGTGGCCACATGTCTTGTTAAACTCCCTTCAGCTGAAAAGTTTTATCCCTATTGTGGGGTCACCAGTATGGTATTTGTAAATTGAAATCATATCCCCTCTCAAGCGTCTCTTCTCCAGAGAGAATAAGTTCAGTGTTCGCAACCTTTCTTCATAACTAATATCCTCCTGACCCTTTATTATCTTTGTTGCCCTTTTCTGTACTTGCTCCATTTCCAGTAAATCCTTCCGGACAACTGGTGCCCAGAACTGGACAGCATACTCCAGGTGAGGCAGGACTAGAGTCTTTTAGAGTGGGAGAATTATTGCTTTATCTCTTGAGTTAATTCCCTTTTTGATGCATGTCAATATTCTGTTTGCTTTGTTAGCAGCAGCTTGGCCCAGGTCGTTTATGAACAAATTAAATAGGATTGGTCCTAGCACAGAACCCTGGAGGACCCCACTTTCCACCTCTGACCATTCCGAGTACTCCCCATTTATCACCGCCCTCTGAACTCACCCTTGGTCCATGCTAACGGACCTTACTTTGTACAGTAAAGGTTTATGGGGAACTGTGTCAAATGCTTTTGCAAAATCCAGACACACCACGTCTACGGGCCTTCTTTTATCTAGATGGCAACTCACCTCCTCATAGAAGGTTAATAGATTGGATGGCAAGAACGATTCTTCATGAATCCATGCTGATTACTGCCAACGATACCATTTTCATTACTAAAATCTTGTATATAGTCCCTTATCATCCCTTCCAAGAGCTTGCATACTATTGATGTTAGGCTAACTGGTCTGGAATTCCCAGGGATGTATGTTGGCCCTTTTTTAAATATTGGTGCTACATTGCCTTTTCTCCAATCAGCTGGTACCATTCCAGTCAGTAGACTTTCAGTAAAAATCAGGAACAATGATCTGGCAATTACTTGACTGAATTCCCCAAGGACCCTCGGGTGAAAGCCATCTGGTCCCGGTGACTTATCAATGTTACATTTTCCAAGTCTATCTCTAATTCTGTCCTCTGTTAGCCAGTGTGTTTCCTGTGATGTGTCATGAGGATAAACACTGCAGTTTTGGTTACCGAAGCCCCCTCAATTCCCTCGTGAAAACTGAGGAGATGACTAAATTTAATACCTTTGCCATCTCCCCATCCTATCCTTTGTAACCAGATTTCCTTCCTCATTCTTTATGGGGCCAATATGGTCTGTCCTCCCTTTTTTTACTGTTTATATACTTACAGTATTCTCATAAAAGATATTGATATGTTACATAATATTTTCATACAAAGCAACAAATGTAATTTTTGATAAGAGTTGGTCAGTAATAGCTTTGATAAAGCTGATCAAGGTCTAGAAACCACTGAAGAACAGGGCAGATGCCCAATTATTATTATTAGTATTATGGTGATCATTATGCTGCCTGAGTGACTCCTTAAAGGAGAAGTGATGTGCATATACAGTATCCGAGTGAGTACTACCCTCACATTTTTGTAAATAAATTATATCTTTTCATGTGACAACACAACAACCCTAAGGCCGCGTACACACGCGCGGACTGTTCGCCCAACTTTGTCCGTCCAACAGTTTCAGCAAACAGTCCGCTCAAAATTAGCATGGACAGACATGCCCACACACGACGAACGAACAGTTTGCTGAAACCGTGCGCGATGACGTGAACAGCACGTACGACGGGACGAAAAATACGACGTCCTATACACTGCATTATAGCTTTCGGCGTGAAAATCCTTTCTGAGCATGCGCGCAACTTTGTTTGACGAACAAGCCTACACACGAGCGGGCTGTTCGCTGAAACAAGGTTTCAGCGGACAGTTTTTCGGAAATTCCGAAAAACCTTGTCCGTCCAACTGTCCGCTGAAACTGTCCGCTGAAAGCCCACACACGAGCGGACTGTCCGCCCAAACACTGTTCAGCGGACAAAGTTGGGCGAACAGTCCGCCCGTGTGTACGCGGCCTAAGTAAAAATATCTAAATTGGGCCCAAAGTGTCAATACTTTGTGCAGCCACCATTATTTTTCAGCACTGCCTTAACCCTCTCTTGGGCATGGAGTTCACCAGAGCTTCACAGATTGCCACTGGATTCCTCTTCCACTCCTCCATGGCGGACTATCCGTCCAACTAAGTCCGTCAGACAATCCGACAGACAGTCCGTCCTACTTTTGAATGAACGGACTTGACCACACACGACGAACAGACAGTCCGCTGAAAGCTTGCACGATGACGTGTACGGCATGTACGACGGGACTAGAAATACGACGTTCAATACACTGCAATGCAACCTTCGGCCGTGTAAATCCTTTCTGAGCATGCGCCATACTTAGTCCGTCGAACTAGCCTACTCACGAGCGGACTGTCCGCTGAAACCAAGTTTGGACGGACAATATTACTTTAATTCCGAAAGACTTAGTCCGCCAGACTGTCCGCTGAAAAAGTCCACTGAAGCCCACACACGAGCGGATTGTCCGCTGAAACACGTTTCAGCGGACCAAGTCCGTCAGACAGTCCGCCCGTGTGTACGCGGCCTTAGAGAGTTCTTTGCCATGTTGAACTTCCAGTGACCAGTATGAGAGAGTGAGAGCGATAATACCAAATTTAAAACACCTGTTCCCCATTCACATCTGAGACATTGTAGTACTAACGAGTTACTTGACACTGGGGAGGGAAAATGGCTAATTGGGCCCAATTTTCACATTTTCACTTAAGGGTATACTCACTTTTGTTGACAATGGTTTAGATATTAATGGCTGTGAGTTGAGTTATTTTGAGGGGACAGCAAATTTACACTGTTATGCAAGCTGTATACTCACTACTTTACATTGTAGCAATGTGTCATTTCTTCAGTGTTGTCACATGAAAAGATATAATAAAATATTTACAAAAAATGTGAGGGATGTACTCGCTTTTGTGTACAGAGATAGATGGAGAGATAGATACTGAATGTAATCTATTACACGAGGTAGAATCCATGCATCCGACATGCTCCCTGCTGGGCTCTTTTCCCGTGACAATGGTACGGGGAGAAGTTCCTAGATGTCACTTTTTGAAAACAACACAGCCATGCAGGGCTCCCCAACACGGGCGCGTCATTCATTCACAGAGCTCAGTGTATGAATGAACTACAAGTCCTGACATCCGTTGTGGCTGTCGGCTTGTAGTTTTCAACTAACTACCATGGCGCTGTCGAGCGCTGTGGTAGTTCATCGAGTCTTCCTGTCAGTGTGAGACTACCTGACCTTGCGATGTACGGGGCAGACAGCTCACGTGGACAGTCTGCAGAGACCTGCATGGCATCATGATATGATGCCATGCATGATGCCATGATGCTAGTTATGGTGTATGGCTGAGGTTGCCATATACCATAAATAGTGGTTCTGCTTCAATGTGTGGCTACAGGGACATCACAAATTGAGGTCTGGAGTTGGGACAAGCTCCTTCCCCAGCCAGCACTCACAGAAGCGGACTGAGGACTAGTACCCCTCACAAACTATTTCCATTTCCCTAGGTTCAACAATCAGTGATCTTCTGATCACTGGTGCAATGCTTTCCAGACTCCTAAAAGGAAAAAGAAAATAGTAAATGCTAATTTTTTTATCTGCAAAAAAATGTGCATTTATTATTTTTTGTAAGTGAACTTATCCTTTTAACTCACGCTGCAATTATACAGCTACAGTGCTGTATGCACAGGAGTGCTTAAGTATAGTGCTTTAGTATCGCCACATAACAGGAAGTGCACTGCTATTTTCTTTATGGTACATCACGGGACACAGGGTCATAGTATTAACTATATGATATATATGCACCTTCAGGTGATGGACACTGGCACACCCAATACAGGAAGTTCACTCCCTATATAACCCCTCCTCCTACCAGGAGTACCTCAGTTTTTTTGCCAGTGTCTAAGGTGTTGGTCACAAGTGAAAATGTGCTCTGAAGAGCTCCGCTGGAGGGATCCTTGCTGGATTTAAACAGCCTCCACAGACTGGATCCATCCAAAGTGCCATGGAGGCCAAAGTGGATGGTACCAGGGCCTCGATTGGGAAGAACGAGGTTTTGCCTGTAACGCCTCCTAGGGCTGGACCCTGGGACCCAGGGCTTTGGTTATGCATACATTACCTAAAGTTTTTCCTGGCCGGGTGCTAATACAGGTCCAAGGGAGTGGAACCCCGATAAAAAGGGACCCGGTCCCTGAAGGTTTGCTAAACGCAGCCCGCTGTGATGGGTGAAGGTTGGATCTGTCTGTTATCAGCAGTATCCTGCGGTGAGGATAAGGTAAGGGATGAAGCCTAGGATCTGTAAAAGTCCACCTATGTTTTTTTTCTTCCTTAGAGAAAAATGTTGTCATGCCTTAAATCTCCACTAGAGGGAGTATATGCACATACCTTAATTTGTTGTCTTCACTTCAGCTCAGTGTCAGGATGTGTGAATCAGCAGCAGCTTGGACAGCTGGGCTTCCTGTTGTAGGCAAGAGATCTGCCATTCCGCATTTCTCCCGCCTTGAGGGACCAAGAGGGTTAGGGAAATCAACAGTTGTTGCTGCTCCCCTTGCAATAACCCCCCTCCTGCGAGGGGTGTGCGAAGGTCCCACTTTTTGGCTCTAGAGTTTTCTCCCTGCTTGACGTCATTGTAGGCTCTGCTTCTCTTCTCCCCCCCCCCATGATGGGTCTGTGGGACCCGAAGGCCGCCCACGTGGGAACGTTTTGAACTTTCAAACAAAAGGGGGGGTGTACGGAGGTACAGAGCCTAGGCACGACGCTGTGTGTGGGACGTAGCATCCACGAGGACGCACAGCGCAAGCGCAGGATGGAGACATTATATTAGAGCAGTCTCTCCTTGACTGTATAGCAAGGAGAAGCAATCTGGCTGGCCACTCGGGACACAGGAGTGGTGGGGCATGTAAAGGCTGTAAATGGGCATTCTCAATATGGAAAGGGCATTTTTCCCAGCACTAGGCTGAATTTTTATTAGCAACATTATACTGTCAGACTATTGTTCAGCGATTAGTGCATTTAAATAGTGCCTCTGCTTTTGTGCTTAGGACTATGCCTGCCAAAAAGGATACCACAAAGACCTCAAAAAAGGTACCAAAAAATTCACCCTCCAGTCGTGCCTCCACACTGTCATCTTCTTCTGAAATACCAGATGTGGCAAGCCAGGGTGAGTCATTGGAACCAATTGGTGGTGCAGCTGCTTCTCACATCTCAGCCCCTGTATACGTGAGTGAATATGCATTTTCCTCCGCCCTGTTGGGGCTAGAGGGAAGATTAGCAGCTTTAATCGCACCCTCATCCAAAGTTATACAAAGCGTGGTAGATCCCCCTCCCCCACCTTAGACCCTTTACCTAGGGAACAGTGGGTGGAGGAGCAGGGGTTACCCTCAGGCAATCAGGCTGAAAGACAAACTAATAGCTCCTCTGCAGAGGAAACAATGGTGGATGAGCTTTGCCCATCAACATCCTAGTGATTCGGGCAGTGGGTCTGGCTCTGAAGGCCTGGACATTCAGGTTACGTGGTTGTCCTGTCGGAATCCAATCAGACAATGCCACAGCTGTGGCTTACATCAATCACTAAGGGGGCACCAAGAGTCCCGCAGCACAGAAGGAGGTGAACCATATCCTAACTTGGGCAGAAAGGAATGTTCTGTGCCTACCAGCAGTTTTTATTCTGGGAGTAGAGAATTGTCAGGTGGACCTGTTAAGCTGCCAGCAGTTGCTCCCGGGGAATGGTCTCTTCACCCTGAGATTTTTCGGGCTGTTTGTCAGAAATTAGGGACTCCGGATGTAGATCTTCTGGCGTCCAGGTTCAACATGAAGTTGGTCAACTTTATGTCCAGGACAAGGGATCCACTCGCATGCGGAACAGATGTGTTGGTGACCCCGTGGGATCAGTTCTCACTGATTTATGCATTCCCCTCTATTCAGTTGCTGCCACGACTTCTTTGCAGAATCAAGATGGAAAGAAAGCCAGTAATTCTGGTAGCGCCAGCATGGCCCAGAAAGTCCTAGTATGCAGAAATTGTAAAGATGGCGGTGGACGATCCATGGTCCTTTCCACTACGGCCAGACCTACTCTCACAAAGGCAGATTATTCCATCCTCCTTTGCAAACTCTAAATTTAATGGCTTGGCTATTGAAACCCACATTCTGCAGAAACTTGGGCTATCCGGGTCAGTTAACTCTACCTTGATTAATGCAAGGAAGCCAGCTTCAAGAACTATATATTATAGAGTCTGGAGGGCTTATGTTTCTTGGTGCACCCTCAGAAATATAACAATTAGGGGTAGAGATGAAGCAGGCCTTGAGTACTATTAAGGGCCAAGTCTCAGCTTTATCGGTCTTATTTCAAAGGCTGCTTGCTTCGCATTCTTTGGTCTAGGTTTTTATGCAAGGGCTGATGCGGCTTAATCCGCCAGTCAGACCTCCTTTGAATCCTTGGGACTTGAACTTAGTTGTCAGTATTACAAAAACAGCCATTTGAACTGATACAGCATACTCCCTTAGGCCGCGTACACACGGGCGGACTGTTCGCCCAACTTAGTCCGCTGAACAGTATTTCAGCGGACAATCCGCTCGTGTGTGGGCTTCAGCGGACTGTTTCAGCGGACAATCTGACGAACAAAGTCTTACGGAATTTCCGTAAGACAGTCCGTCCAAACTTGGTTTCAGCGGACAGTCCGCTCGTGTGTAGGCTAGTTCGACAGACTAAGTTTGGCGCATGCTCAGAAAGGATTTACACGGCGAAGGTTGCATTGCAGTGTATTGGACGTCGAATTTCTCGTCCCGTCGTACGTGCCGTTCACGTCATCGCGCATGCTTTCAGCGGACTGTCTGCTCATCGTGTGTGGTCAAGTCCGTTCATGCAAATTTTGAACGGACTGTTTGTCGGATTGTTTGACGAACTTAGTTGGGCGAACAGTCCGCCCGTGTGTACGCGGCCTTAGTCCTTCTGAAAAGGAAGTTAGTGTTCTTGGTTGCTATAGCCTCAGCAAGGAGGGTTTCGGAATTGGCTGCTCTTTCTTGTAAGAGAGAGGACAGAGTTGTGTTGTGTCCTCGTCCAAGTTTTCTGCCAAAAGTGGTCTCAGGTTTTCACCTGAACCAAGATATTGTCCTGCCATTGTTTTTTCTAAAACCATGTTCTAGGGAAGAGAAGTCACTACATTGTCTTGATGTGGTGAGAGCGGTCAAAGTCTATTTAAAGATGACCGCTCAGATCCGGAAGACTGATGTCTTATTTGTGCTGCCAGAAGGTCGTAGTAAAGGACAGGCAATGTCGAAAATCCCCTGTTGCTAAGTGAATTCGGCAAGTTATAATTTAGGCTTATGGTTTAAAAGGTAAGATTCCATCTTTTCAAGTCAAAGCGCACTCGACCAGAGCAGTTAGTGCTTCTTGGGCAGTGCATCTGCAAGGTCGCAACTTGATCGTCAGTACATACATTCACCAGGTTTTATCAGGTGGATGTAAGAAGGCATGAGGCCATTGCCTTTGGGCGCAGTGTGCTGCAGGCAGCAGTACAGGTCCTCAAGTCTGGGGTTGCCCTACGAGTTGTCCCCTCCCCTCAAATAGCATTGCTATGGGACGTTCCATATAGTTAATACTATGGCTCTGTGTCCCGTGATGTACGATAAAGAAAATAGTATTTTTATAACAGCTTACCTGTAAAATCCGTTTCTTGGAGTACATCACGAGACACAGAGGTCCCTCCCCTCTTTCTGGGATTAGGTATATTGCTTTGCTACAAAAACTAAGGTACTCCTGGTAGGAGGAGGGGTTGAACTTCCTGTATTGGGTGTGCCAGTGTCCATCACCTGAAGGTGACTATATACCATATATTTAATACTATGGCGCTGTGTCCCATGATGTACTCCAAGAAAAGGATTTTACAGGTAAGCTGTTATAAAAATCCTTATTTTAAGGAGGAATTCCAGACAAAAAGGGACAATTTTTAGGGTACTGTTTAGGATATTAACATTTATAAAATGTCTCTATAATATAGCAAATCTTTGCTTTTTGATTTTAGTTTCACAGATGCATTAGTCTATGTACCCTTTTCAGGTGATCAGTGGTGATTTTAGGTGATCAGTGGTCTTCTTGGATGTTGGATCTACTGTGGTTTGTAATAGTGAATTGAATCTCTCAAAAGGTTAAGCCCGTATACAACTCTGTTTGAATATTTGTTTTGGATGGAAAGGCCCTTTAACTAGTGAAAGACTTAGCATTTGCTTTCACAATTTATTCCTCTCTGGGATAAATAATACTTTTTAGAACTAAATAAATACATCACTTAACTATGTATAGGTGAACTGTTCTGATGGCTAATATCTTGGTAATTTTGTTCAGCTAGATTTTTATTTTTATTTTTTATTTTTTACACATCCTTGCTACACTATATAGCCACGGCGTCTCTTCTTGGGCCATTCTGCGCAATGGGAGGCTCCCGCTGTGTGGCGCTTCTCTTCTTCTGACAGTTCTTTTATAACGGAGGGCGGGGCCACCCGGTGACTCCCCCCCCTCTGACACACAGTTCCATGCATCAGAGGGGGGGAGGAGTCAACCAAGAAGAGAGGAGGAAGATGCCAGATGAAAACACCCGAGCAAGAAGAATCGGATCGGAGGAAGAAATCGAAGGATGAAGAGAGGAAGAAGGAAAAAGACCAGAAGAAAGAAGATGAAAGAAGACTTTAATAAAGGAATTGTCAAAGACCGTCTCCTGTCATTTTTAACACTTTTTTGTGACTTTTTTGGTGAAATGGTAGGGGTACTTTTTTTACCCCCTTACCATTTCACATGGGGGGAAGCCAGGATCTGGGGGTCCCCTTGTTAAAGGGGGCTTCCAGATTCCAATAAGCCCCCCGCCCACAGACCCCCACAACCACTGGCCAGGGTTGTGGGGATGAAGCCCTTGTCCTCATCATCATGGGGACAAGGTGCTTTGGAGGGGCTACCTCAAAGCACCCTTCCACTGTTGAAGGCATGTGGCCTGGTATGGTTCAGGAGGGGAGGGCGCTCTCTCACCCCCCCTCTTTTCCTGTGGCCTGCCAGGTTGCGTGCTCGGATAAGGGTCTGGTATGGATTTTGAGGGGGGCCCCCAAGCCATTTTTGTTTTTGCCGCGGGGTTCCCCTTAAAATCCATGCCAGACCTGAAGGGCTTGGTATGGATTTTGAGGGGGACCCCCACGGCATTTTTTTTTTTTGGCGCATTAAAGTCGTGCTGTGATTCACACTCAAGTCATGTCCAAGTTGCCTCCCAAAGTCGTGCTGGAAGTCGTGTTGCTACTGTGTGAATGAATGGACTGTTATGATACAAGTTCAATAGACACAGATTGTTATTGCTAGAGTCACGTTGAATCTCCTATCTGTATCGAACTGTGTCAAAACGAAAACGAAAATAAGGCATTTATGTTGGATCTTTCGTTTTTCTGATTCTGTGCTTTCGTTATCGTTTGTAAAAACGATAACAAAAATACCTGAAATTCAGAGGAAAATGCATTCGGACGAAAACGAATGCACGTCTAGTGTTTCATACAATTGACACAAATTGTTCTATATCTACTGCCACTAGGCATTACTCAAGCTAAAAGATCTGATTTTTATAAAGTACCTAAGCATAAGAATAGAGCATGAGAGCATAATCACTCTTTTACTCAGTGGGAAGAGTTAAATTCCTGTGCCAACAGGATTATTTATAAGGTTTGGTACATGACTCATCTTGTTTGTCATTTCCTAACAGAAAACCAACGTTACCCTATACAGAATATCATTGTTTATCAAAATGCCTTCTACAGATAAAATAATTACCTGCAATGGACAAGAATTGCTTGATTTTCTATTCTTTTTTGCCTTACACAATTAACAAATTCCAGAAAATCAGATGACTCATCAGGCACACCATGATCAGGCCAAGCAACGTACTGCAAATGAGAAACTGGCAGCTCCTCTCCTGTCTGCAAAGAAAACATTTTTAGACATTTTAAAATACGGATACCAAAGCACAAAAAAAAATACATGCTTAACTTTGTAACATAAAGAGTCTTCATACATAATGACATAGGTTACTACGGGTGTAGTTCTTATTGTTACTGCTTGGCTCATTTTGTATCATGCATGTTAATTTACTTCTGTTTTCTGTGCCTCTGTCAGACTCTACTGCAGCTACACAAAACAAAGTGTTCCATGAGGTCAAAATCAGGACACAAATCAATGTCAGAATCATGCCCGGTACACACGATCTGATTATTATATGATTTTTTTTTTGCATGGCAATCTCACGTCGAATCTGATGAGTTTACTAAAGTCACGAAAATTCTCGTACGACAGAATTAAAAAAAATCAAAAAAGTGATGTCATGTGTTGTAATGCATTTTTCGAACGACAGCTGTAATGATTAAACTAAAATCGCATGATCTGGCATCGTACGAAAAAATTTCCGTGCATGTCTGATAGAATAATATCGGATGAACTGTCCTGATCAGCTCTCGAAAGCTCTTTACCAATGATCCGATTATTGTATGATCATTTCGAAAGCGGAATTTTTCATACAAATTTCGAATCGTGTGTACGGGGCTTCAGAAACAAACTGTAGACCTGAATGGAGGCCTGTGACAACCGGGAGGGAAGAATTCTGCTAGTTCCAAAATAGATCTGGGTCAGTCTTGTGTATAGCACAGCTATATCACACAAAAATGAGTACACCCCTCACATTTTTGTAAATATTTTATTAAATCTTTTCATGTGACAACACTGAAGAAAATACACTTTTCTACCGTGTAAAGTAGTGAGTGTACAGCTTGTATAACAGTGTAAATTTGTTGTCCCCTCAAAGTCACTCAACACAGCCATTAATGTCTAAACCACTGGCAACAAAAGTGAGTACACCCCTAAGTGAAAATGACCAAATTGGGCCCAAAGTGTCAATATTTTGTGTTGTCACCTTGACCTTGACCTCCTCCACTTTCCGTTTGAGGATGCCCCACAGATGCTCAATAGGGTTTAGGTCTGAAGACATGCTTGGCCAGTCCACCACCTTTACCCTCACCTTCTTTAGCAAGGCAGAGGTCATCTTGGAGGTGTGTTTGGGGTCGTTATTGTGTTGGAATACTGCCCTGCAGCCCAGTCTACAAAGTCACAGTACATGTTGGCATTCATGGTTCTCTCAATGAACTGTAGCTCCCCAGTGCCAGCAGCACTTATGCAGCCTCAGACCATGACATTCCCACTACCATGCTTGACTGTAGACAAGACACACTTGTCTTTGTACTCACCTAGTTGCCGCCACACACGCTTAACACCAAATAGGTTTATATTGGTCTTATCAGACCACAGGGCATGGTTCCATTAATCCATGTCCTTAGTCCGCTTGTCTTCAGCAAACTCTTTGCAGGCTTTCTTGTGCATCATCTTCCTTTTGGGACAACAGCCATGCAGACCAATTTGCTGCAGTGTGCAGCATATGGTCTGAGCACTAACAGGCTCACCCCCTGCCCCTTCAACCTCTGCAGCAATGCTGGCAGCACTTATAAGTCTATTTCCCAAAAACAACCTCTAGAAATGACGCTGAGCATGTGCACCCAACTTCTTTGGTTGACCTTGGCAATGCCTGTTCTGAGTGGAAACTGTCCTGTTAAACTGCTGTATGGTCTTGGCCACTGTGCTGCAGCTCAGTTTCAGGGTCTTGGCAATCTTCTTATAGCCTAGGTAATCTTTAGGTGGAGCAACAATGCTTTGTTTCAGATCCTCAGAAAGTTCTTTGCCATGAGGTGCCATGCTGAGCTTCCAGTGACCAGTATGAGAGAGCGAGAGTGATAACACCAAATTTAACAGTGTCATTTCTTCAGTGTTGTCAAATGAAAAGATATAATAATATATTCACAAACATGTGAGGGGTGTAATTACTTTTGTGAGATACTGTACATGTATAAACTAAATCAATAGAAGGCAAAATTTATTGTGAAAAAATGAAAATAATTGGAAAATACTGGAGTTTAATAAAAGACCACATAGATGAGTTTTTGCTAGAAAAAAAAGTAAGCAAAAGTCAGCATGGATTCATCAAACTAAAGAAGAATTGGCTGCACATCGAGTAGTTCCAAATGCCATTTATTAGACATCAAAGTGACACCAGAGCACACCAACACACAGTCCACTACTAATAAAGATTAAGCACAAGTGTGCAGTGTGAAACGCATCTACAAGACTTTGTGTTGGTGTCCCCTGGTGTCACTTTGGTGACTAATAAACGGCATTTGTAACTACTCGATATGCAGTCAATTCTTCTTTACTTCAACATACCCACAGAGGTGGGCTGGGAATAGCATTCTATTGGAGCTTCCATCAGGACAGGTAATTCACCTGGAGCGGCAAATCCTTTATTCCTATTATGGATTCATGAAAGACAGAAGTTGTCTGAAGGGGTAGAGGTGGATGTGGTATACTTGGATTTTGCAAAAGTGTTTGACACAGTTCCCCACACACAACTCATGTGTAAGGTTAAGTCTACAGGCCTGGAAAAATCAGTTTGTAAATGGATAGAAAACTGGCTAAGAGACTGTATTCAGAGATTAGTGGTTAATGATTCTTACTCTGAATGGTTTAGGGTTGTTAGTGGTGTACATCAAAATTCATTTTTTTCACCTTTACTCTTTAATATATTTATAAATATAAGGTCTGGGATTAAAAGTACCATTTTAGTCTTTGCAGATGACACTAAGCCGTGCAGTAGAATAATGTTCTAACAGGATGTCCCTAATATACCACCCAACCTCAATGCACTTTAAATGGCAACTATGTGGCAAATGAGGTTTAATTTGTTAATAAATGTAAAGCTATGCACCTGGGATCTAAAAAATATGCATGCATCATACATACAAGGGGGGTAAAACTGGGGGAGTCAATGGTGGAGAAAGATCTGGGTGTTCTGGTAGATCATAATCTTAATAATGGCAAAATCCTTTTTTGTATTAAAAGAGTTAGGGACTGCAGAGATAGAGACATCATTTTGTCCCTGTACAAATCCTTAGTAAGACCTCATCTGGAATTCACAGTTCAGTTTTGGGCACCAGTTCAGGGTAACTGGAGAAAGTGCAGAGAAGGGCAACCAAACTGATAGGAGACATGAAGGTGCTCAGCTATGAGGAAAGATTAGAGGAACTGAATTGATTCTCTCTTGAGAAGAGGAGATTAAGGGGGGATATGATCAACACATATGAATACATAAGTGGTACATATAGTGAACTTGGTGTTGAGCTATTCACCTTAAGGTCATCACAGAGGACAAGGGGGCACTCTTTACATCTGGATTAAAGAGATTTAATCTCCAAATACGGTAAGGCTTCTTTCTTCACAGTAAGAGCTGTAAAAATGTGGACTAGACTTCCTCAGGAGGGATTTTTTTTCCCCTGCTGGAGCAAACTGGGTCAAGCTTTGTTTGTTTTGTTTTTTTGCATTCCTCTGAATCAACTGTGGGTATAGGATAGTGCATATAGAGGCTGTTTTTTTATGTTGGTTGAACTGGTGTTTTTTTTCAACCAGATTAACTATGCAACTATGATAATGTTCACTCACATATCCATAGTCAGCGATGGACAGGGATTATGAGACAAGAGTACACAGCATCTAGATTAACAGCGATGGCAGGCATGGGTGGCTTGCATGCTGAGAGAGACTCGGGCTGATGATACACAGTGCTGGCTGGGAACCTGCTGAAGGAAGCCGATACAACACAGCTCTGGATGGTGTAGGAAGAAGGAACCTCAGTGTAAGCACAGTGAGGAGGTAAACACACTAGACAAACTAAAGCCGCGTACACACGTAGCGGTATGTCCGACGTACTTAGTCTGGCGGACTTCCCGCCAGACTGTCCGGAAAGTTGGCTACGTGTGTACGCGGCATTAGGAGCAGCAACTAATTGAGGATTTCCTCTTCATCAAGATTCGAAAGCTTTAAGAGGAGGATACCTTTGAAATGCATTGCTGCTCTCTAGTGGCCATACAGAGAATAGTATATACCATAGTATATACCAGTGATGGCGAACCTTGGCACCCCAGATGTTTTGGAACTACATTTCCCATGATGCTTGACTACACTGCAGAGTGCATGAGCATCATGGGAAATGTAGTTCCAAAACATCTGGGGTGCCAAGGTTCGCCATCACTGGTATATACCATAAGTTTTACAGTTGTCACACCTGTTAAAGGTGTAGGCAATTGGTCATATGATCTCTGAAGAAGGCCTCCCATTCAACAGAAGCTGTTTACAAAGCTCTGGGCTTTAGCTTAGGATGGCACACGGTGAATCATTTTCTCTAGGAATCTGCATTTCTGTTCTTCTGCTAATCTTTATGTATTCAATCCCAGGAAAATCTGAGTCATAACTTATACATAACTTAACATACATTAAAACTTGAGTATACATCTGCTGATAACTGACCTCATTCCTGCATAGCTGCATCTTTACTGGGACAGTAAACATGACAGGTACATGTATGTATGATTGGGGCTGGATACCAACTGGCATCAATATAGCCACAAGGGCTTCATCTTTAACCACACAAACACAATACAATAACAGTTGTGGGCTTGTACACAAATGTTATAAAAAGTTTTTGTGGGGTTTTTAAAGTGATGATCTTTTCTTTTGTAGCTCTAAGAGCACATTAAATGTATAACTCTGTTCAAATACCTTCAAGTTTTATTGATCTATTTTTTTTTTTTTTGACGAGACGATATTGGAGCAAACATGGTATTAATGAAGCACATTTAATTCATTGTGTAGCAGAATTCAAAACCAGGTGGCCATGTTATGAAATGTACTTCTACTCTTACCTCAGTGTTTGTTATCATCATTTCCCTGAATACATAAGCAATTGTACAGTCTTCCGAGTTACATTTCACCCTAAATTTCCCATACTCCATTAACTCAGGGGGATCAGGCCAGTACTGATGACATTTAGTCTACAGGAAAGAAAGCAGCAGACAGCTAGTGAGTATAATACACATTTATTATATATGCCATGCCTTGGAAAAGGCTATAATTTACATAGATTATAAAATAAGCAAACGTCTACAGCAGGGGTGCCCAACCTTTTGAAGAGTAAGGGCCACTTAAACGACTTGGTAACCAGTCGCGGGCCACAATGAGCATAGTGGGCGGACAACAGGTCTGTGTACACTCCGCATATGCAGAGCGGACACGGACACGGACACAGCCCACTCTACTCTATGGGCCCTCCGATCCGCCCAGATGGAAGGGGATAGATCCCCTTCTGTTTTTTTTTTCTTTTAGTGGATCGGATTGAAGGTATGCAGGTATAAACGGACACAAGTCTGTTTGCTTTTGCCGCTCCTTAGAGGTGAATAGAAAGTCTGATTGGGTTGCACCGATCATGTGAAAGGGGCCTAAGGCTGCTTTCACACTGATGTGCTGTGGTCTACCCAGAGCAGTGCACCCTTTGGCTTTCCTGTGAGCTAGCTGCACTTTGCCATAGAATGCTATTATATCCTGCATGTGTTGTGCACTTTCTGAAAGTGCACCAAACCCGTAGGTAATAACAGAGGTCTATGGCTCAGTGTAGTTTGAAAGCAGCCCGTTAACCACTGCAGAACAGATATGCCCATATATACACTGTGATTATAGAATTAAACATACCTTTAATAACAGTCTTCAATTTGGGTATCGCTAGCTGTTGCTGTTCCAGGCACAGTGCATTTGGTATCACTCCTCCTGTGACAGGAGGTGGCGCTATACAGGAAGCATCGTCTTATGTGGCTCTGCTACACAACCATTGGCTTCCTCTACCATCGGCTTCATTCACAGCACTGCTGCTCTGGGATGCCGGGTTGGGAACCCACGATCTGGGCTTTCCAACCAGCCATCCCAGAGCAGGAGGTCGCGGGCCACATTAGAGGGCTCCGGGGGCCACATATGGCCCCCGGGCCACTGGTTGGGCACCCCTGGTCTACAGTATAAAAAAGCCTATTTTGGTCCCAAAATGGATAGCAACTTTTACCCCATGTGTGGTATTTACACTTAGGAATCTGACACTTTGTAATGCATAAATATAAAGTATCATACTATTAATGACTTACTACTAACTGAAAATGACCATGTAAGAATGAGGTTTTATACTTAGCAGTGCTCCTTCAAACTTTCAGCAGCTATAATTTTGTTACGTTTTAATCAATATCTAATCAAAAAAAGTATAAATCACATGCTACCACAACATATCTTACTTTGACTCAGTGTTGGACTGCAGAGCATGGGTGATGAAATAAGTGTCCACTTTTAAATAAAGGAAATTACTGTTCTGTAACTATGTATTTTAATGGAAAATGTGTGCAAGATTCTTAAGCATTTAGTGCTCATTATTGTGTTTAAGCTCTCCCCTGGACTAACTGATAACTGCAAGTAACATTCAAACATGTTGTAGTGCTGATTTAAAATTGGCCCATAAGCATACACAAGGCTTTAACTTTTACTAGTCTTGAACATTGTAAACACCTACCCTTCCTCGTTCAGTTAATGTTGTTAACATGATGACAAGAGATAATCTGTTGTCCCAAACCATCTGCCAGAAATGTGCACATGTATGTGGAAGGGGTCCTTGAGTAGCAATGTATTTGTTTACAATATTAGATGATGGGATCTCCATCTGAAAGTACAAACATATTTTGTGATCACAATGTACTATGTAGCAGAACACCTTCCAATTAAAAGACAAGATGGACAGTCTTTTTTTTAAATGCACTGTATATTCTTCAGTCTTAAGTGGCCAAAGGCACAAGTCCCCAATCTTCAGGAAGACAGTTGTAAATTAAAAGGGTTTTCTTTAAGAGTCGCTGATCCTGTAAACATGATGCCAAGAAAAGGAATCTAGTTCCATTTTTTATTTGAAAGCAGAGCAATCATTTAAATAGTCCTCAAAAAATTAAAATGCATGCACATGATAATAAAAGAGTTTTAAAACATTTTGTTCCTCCCTTTTGTACCAGACTGGTGAACCAATTAATTGCTCAGCTATTAATAATTCATTGTCCTAAAATCAATTTATATATAATTATCTCAAAGGATTTGTCTAACCAGCGACAATTTTATCACTAATTTCACTAATTAGTTCATGTATTATTTGAAACAAATGTTTCCCTTGTGGAGTGTTTTCTCTTGTCAAAAGATTTTATTGAGCATACAATAGAGTATTTGACAATAAATTAAGAATTATACAACAAAGGGAATGAAGCTCAGAGGTATATATTCAAAACAATGTAAACTTGTAAACTATATATTTAACTATAATTTCTACGATATCAATAATGCATACAAATGGTATGGTTTATAAGAGGAGTTGTACTCTGTAATAAGTAAGAGTGTCAAAATCATAATAGGAATATGTAGAAAGGAAATCCGGGAAAAGAAAAAACTAAAAAAGAAGAAAAGGAGTCTGCAGAGTTAAGTCGAGGGCTGTCACATCCACTGGAGTCCATATAATGCATCCACTAACCCATTGGGTGAGCCACCATGGTAGTGGAACGTTGATGGTAAATAATTTACTATCTAAGGATACCACACTTTTTCAAATTTGGAGAGTGTGTCTGCTTCAGGAGCTGCCATTTTGGTTTGAGTCATAGTGTTATTCATTCTGCTCACTACCTCCTCCACCAGCAATAAAGGGGACCCCCAGGCTCTTGCTAATGTTTGTTTTGCTGCAGTAAAGAGTTGAATAAGTAATTTAAATTGGGTATGTGTTATAAAGTCTGGTTTCCAATTGATGAGAGCCATTGTAGGGTCAGGGGTGATGGACATTCCTAACATTTTAGATGCTATAGTAAAGATTTCTTTCCAATAAATTTGAGCTTTAGGGCATGACAACCAAATATGGAGGTGTGTTCCTAAATCAGAGCATCCACAATAACAATCCACTGAGTAATCAAGCACATATTTCGCTATTTTAGCCAGTACAAGGTACCATTTATTAGTACTTTATAGCTAGTATATTGGGGAAGGCTGTTTTGGTTATTGACCGATTTTATTCCATTCTGTGGTTTCCAATGTTCGCTAAGTCCACCTCCCACTTCTGGACATAAGATGATTTATATATTTCAGGTTTGGTTAACAACTGAACATATAGAATAGAAATTATGCCCCTAGCATGAGGGTCATTTTTACAAAATTTGTTAGTTGAGTCAGAGAAGAGTCTGTGGTTAAAAGAGGCATAAAGAAGTTTTTGATCTGGGGGTATCTGAATAATTCCAATTGAGGTAGTCCATAATTATCACAAAGAGTTGAGAAATAAATAAAGGACGAAGAATTTACAAATTTATGCATAGTCCGTATTTGTGGAGTGTTTTCATTACATTTTTCTCATCCTTAATGTTTTGTGAGTAGCTCTCACACTGGCATAAGCTGTAAGCCAGCTGAGTAAAGTCAGCCATAGATGAATTAATTTTCATTCCTGCAACCATGGGATGCAGGAAAGAAAATTGCTTGATTCACTCATCAACACAGTCAGTGTTGATGGGGGAAATGACTCCCGCTGAGCTATTGTGTTCTCCTGGTGGGAGGGGGATCAGTCCCTGCCAGAAGAACACAGTGGTAATTATAACCTCTGGTAACAATCACATTCTAAAAATCTGACATGCTGGTTGTACCAAAGTGTATCAATGGATCGACTTGGGTACAATCAGCCTGCTCATACATGGTTCAAATATCGGCCAGTCCATGCTGAACCGGCCAAGATTGGAGCCATCTATGGCCGACTTTAGGCAAACATTAGGAAGGCATGAGTTCTACTATTTGTACTATTGGTGACAGAAGGCCACTTAATCATAACGAACAAGAACCCAGTGGAAAGCTAGTTAAAGATGGGTGTGCTATTCTATTGAAAATGTCCTTTGAATCCTATAAGAGTTTGACAGTCTTACTTCTATATTCCTACAATCACTTTACAGGAACACAAAATAACTTACATTCACATAACTAGCATTGATATAGTCTTCAGTGTCCTGTAAGAACACTCTGGTAGCATCATCTGCAGAAGGAATAATAATGAAATAAAATGAATCTTTATATTAATTACAGCACTTTTAAACAGTTTATTTTCTTTTTTATATGTTCATCTTCAGATTAGAACCATCCTCAGAAAAATAACTCCTAATTTGTAGCTCTTTAAATAGACACATTAAAACAGCTGGGGTCTTTGGCAACATATCTGATGTTCACTATTCTTTCTTCTTGGGCATGTAATTCCACCTCGGTGGAATGGGTACTGCAATGAAAATATTTCTTGAGAAGGCACCCCAGATGTTTCTTTCCAAATGTTCACTTGTTTACATTTTATACTAGCAGTTGTCAATGTCCTGAATGTTCCTCTATAATAATTCCCAAATAAGGGCAAGGTAAGTAATCAAGGAGACTTTAAGAATAGACATAAATGGATCGAAATTTTGTCAGTTCAGCAGGGACCAGCCAAATTTCAATCAATGTATCAATGTATGGGCAGGGTGGCTGTACATCTATCAATCGATTTGTCAGCCTGTCTGAAAAATTTTCCTTGATCTATATATATAGCTGGCAGTGCTTATCACTGTATTCTGATAGTGGGGAATAGGGATGAGCCGAACACCCCCCTGTTCGGTTCGCACCAGAACCTGCGAACAGACCTAAACTTCGTGTGAACTTTAGAACCCTATTAAAGTCTATGGGACTCGAACGTTCACAATCTAAAGTGCTCATTTTAAAGGGTAATATGAAAGTTACTGTCCTAAAAAGTGTTTGGGGACCTGGGTCCTGCCCCAGGGGACATGGATCAATGCAAAAAAAAGTTTTAAAAACGGCAGTTTTTTCAGGAGCAGTGATTTTAATAATGATTAAAGTGAAACAATAAAAGTGTAATATTCCTTTAAATTTCGTAGCTGGGGGGTATCTATAGTATGCCTGTGAAGGGGCGCATGTTTCTGGTGCTTAGAACTGTCGCTGCACAAAGTGTCATTTGTGCAGGAAAAAAAGTCTTTTAAAATCACTTGCGGCTAAATTGTCGGGTCTCCGTAATACAGAGAACACTCAATGAGTGTTCTCTGTATTAGCCGACAATTCATTCATTCATTGATTAAAAAAAAAAAAAAAAAAAAAAAAAAGCGTGGGGGTTCCCCTAAATTCAATCAAAAGGCCCTTCAGGTCTGACATGGATATTAAGGGGAACCCCGTGTCAAATTTAAAAAAAAAATTGACGTGGGGGTCCCCCCAAATATCCATACCAGACCCTTCAGGTCTGATATGGATATTAAGGGGAACCCCGCATCAAATTTTAAAAAAAAATTGACGTGGGGGTCCCCCTAAATATCCATACTAGACCCTTTATCCGAGCACGCAACCTGGCAGGCCGCAGGAAAAGAGGGGGGGACGAGAGAGCGGCCCCCCCTCCCTCCTGAACCATACCAGGCCACATACCCTCAACATTGGGAGGATGCTTTGGGGGTCTGTGACCCCTCAAAGCACCTTGTCCCCATGTTGATAAGGACAAGGGCCTCATCCTCACAACCCTGGCCGTTGGTTGTGAGGGTCTGCGGGCGGGGGGCTTATCAGAATCTGGAAGCCCCCTTTAACAAGGGGACCCCCCGATCCCGGCCCCCCCCCTGTTTGAAATGGTAAGGGGGTACAAAAGTACCCCTACCATTTCACAAAGAAAGTGTCAAAATGGTTAAATAAGACAAACACACTTTTGAAAAATTCCTTTATTAAAAAAAAAAAAAAAAAAAAAAATTCCAGCGGTGCTAATCCACTCTTGCTATCCAGCGACGGGTCTCCGGGGTCCAGCGATGGATGATCATATCCAGCGACGGGGGATCTCTCAGTCCAGCGCTGTCCATACCTCCTTCTTCTGTCTCCACTGCGGAGACACTGCAGAGAGCCGAGCGCTGACATTTCTTATATTGGGAGGGCGGGGCCACCCGTCACCTGACCCCGCCCCTCTGACGCAGGAGAGGGAAGCCAGGGGTTCCCCAGTGACGTGTGGGTGACCCCGCCCCCTCTGATGTAACTCAGGTTTCCGTTACATCAGAGGGGGCGGGGTCACCCACACGTCACTGGGGAACCCCTGGCTTCCCTCTCCTGCGTCAGAGGGGCGGGGTCAGGTGACGGGTGGCCCCGCCCTCCCAATATAAGAAATGTCAGCGCTCGGCTCTCTGCAGTGTCTCCGCAGTGGAGACAGAAGAAGGAGGTATGGACAGCGCTGGACTGAGAGATCCCCCGTCGCTGGATATGATCATCCATCGCTGGACCCCGGAGACCCGTCGCTGGATAGCAAGAGTGGATTAGCACCGCTGGAATTTTTTTTTTATTTTTTTTTTTTTTTAATAAAGGAATTTTTCAAAAGTGTGTTTGTCTTATTTAACCATTTTGACACTTTCTTTGTGAAATGGTAGGGGTACTTTTGTACCCCCTTACCATTTCAAACAGGGGGGGGGGCCGGGATCTGGGGGTCCCCTTGTTAAAGGGGGCTTCCAGATTCTGATAAGCCCCCCGCCCGCAGACCCTCACAACCAACGGCCAGGGTTGTGAGGATGAGGCCCTTGTCCTTATCAACATGGGGACAAGGTGCTTTGAGGGGTCACAGACCCCCAAAGCATCCTCCCAATGTTGAGGGTATGTGGCCTGGTACGGTTCAGGAGGGAGGGGGGGGCGCTCTCTCGTCCCCCCCTCTTTTCCTGCGGCCTGCCAGGTTGCGTGCTCGGATAAAGGGTCTGGTATGGATATTTAGGGGGACCCCCACGTCAATTTTTTTTTTAAATTTGATGCGGGGTTCCCCTTAATATCCATATCAGACCTGAAGGGTCTGGTATGGATATTTGGGGGGACCCCCACGTCAATTTTTTTTTTTAATTTGACACGGGGTTCCCCTTAATATCCATGTCAGACCTGAAGGGCCTTTTGATTGAATTTAGGGGAACCCCCACGCTTTTTTTTTTTTTAATTTTTTTTTTAATCAATGAATGAATGAATTGTCGGCTAATACAGAGAACACTCATTGAGTGTTCTCTGTATTACGGAGACCCGACAATTTAGCCGCAAGTGATTTTAAAAGACTTTTTTTCCTGCACAAATGACACTTTGTGCAGCGACAGTTCTAAGCACCAGAAACATGCGCCCCTTCACAGGCATACTATAGATACCCCCCAGCTACGAAATTTAAAGGAATATTACACTTTTATTGTTTCACTTTAATCATTATTAAAATCACTGCTCCTGAAAAAACTGCCGTTTTTAAAACTTTTTTTTGCATTGATCCATGTCCCCTGGGGCAGGACCCAGGTCCCCAAACACTTTTTAGGACAGTAACCTGCATATTACCCTTTAAAATGAGCACTTTAGATTTCTCCCATAGACTTGTATAGGGTGTTCCGGCTTTTCGAATTTGCTGCGAACAGCCCAAATTGTTCACTGTTCGCTGAACAGGCGAACAGGCAATGTTCGAGTAGAACATGAGTTCGACTCGAACTCGAAGCTCATCCCTAGTGGGGAAGTCTCCCTGCCGCTTAGAATACAATAACTTAGTGGGTGTGATTCCCTCATCCAATTTGAATGTGTGGATGGGGGTTTTTTCCGCTGGTTGAGCGGAAAAAAAAATGACTCATGTATGGCCAGCCTACAGTCCAGTTGAAATGTCACTAGGCTGTGAATTCTGTATTTCCATCTAACATGGTCATTAACAGAGGATTGTATGCTCTATTATTATTATTTGGTATGGTTACAAAAAGCAGTGTGTGCAGAATGCTTATGGTATACAGTGGTGTGAAAAAGTGTTTGCCCCCTTCCTCATTTCCTGTTCCTTTGCATGTTTGTCACACTTAAGTGTTTCGGAACATCAAACCAATTTAAACAATAGTCAAGGACAACACAAGTAAACACAAAATGCAATTTGTAAATGAAGGTGTTTATTATTAACCACTTGGGATCCGCGCTATTGCAAAATGACGGCAATAGCGCGGACCCACATTTTCGGGACTACGTCTATTGACGTAGTCCCGGTTACGAGCGGCCTGCGCGCCCCCTGAGGGGCGCGCGCGGCGCGCTCTGTGATCGGCGAGTCCGTGAGACTCGCCTGATCACCGATCCGTGTAAGGGGTCGATCCCGACCCCTTATCACGTGATCAGCTGTCAGCCAATGACAGCTGATCATGTGATAAAACGGAGCCGGTAATCGGCTAGTATTCCTCCTCGCGCTGACAGCGCGAGGAGAAAAAAAAAAAGCCGATCGCCGGCGGCCGTGTTCGGGACATCAGTCCCGATCACGGCCAGCAATTTAAAAGGACACCTGCCCCCTGCCAGTGCCCACCTGCCACCCGCAGTGCCATCCTGAAATAAAGTAAGTGCCCCCCTGTCAGTGCCACCCAGCAGTGCCCATAGTGCCCACAGTGCCACCCAGCAGTGCCCACAGTGCCACCCAGCAGTGCCCACAGTGCCACCCACAGTGCCACCCAGCAGTGCCACCCACAGTGCCACCCAAAATCTGCCTCAGGTGCTGCACCCCAGTGCCGCCCATCAGTGCCCAGCAGTGCCGCCCATCAGTGCCCAGCAGTGCCGCCCATCAGTGCCCAGCAGTGCCACCTATCAGAGCCACCTATCAGTGCCACCTATCAGTGCCCATCAGTCCCATCTATCTGTGGTACCTATCAGTGCCCATCCGTGCCACTTATCCGTGCCACCCATCCGTGCCATCTTATCTGTGCCCATCTTTGCCCATCAGTGCCGCCTTATCTGTGCCCATCGGTGCCGCCTTATCTGTGCCTATTAGTGCCGCCTTAACTATGCCTATCAGTGCCCACCAGTGCAGCCTATCAGTGCCCACCAATGCAGCCCATCAGTGCCCACCAATGCAGCCCATCAGTGCCCACCAATGCAGCCTATCAGTGCCGCCTAATCAGCGCACTTCAATGAAGGAGAAAAATGACCCGTTTGCAAAATTTTATAACAAACTATTAAAACATGATTTTTTTTTTTTTGCATCTTTTTTTGTTTGTTTAGCAAAAAATAAAACTCCGAGCTGTAACTAAATACCACCAAAAGAAAGCTCTATTTGTGGGAAAAAAATGATAAAAAATTCATTTGGGTACAGTGTTGTATGGCCGCGCAATTGTCACTCAAAGTGCATCAGCGCTGAAAGCTGAAAATTGGTCTGGGACTGAGGGGGGTTTAAGTGCCCAGTAAGCAAGTGGTTAAAGGTGAAAAAAAATCCAAACCATCATGGCCCTGTGTGAAAAAGTGATTGCCCCCCTTGTTAAAACATACTATAACTGTGGTTGTCCACACCTGAGTTCAATTTCTCTAGCCACACCCAGGCCTGATTATTGCCACACCTGTTCACAATCAAGGCATCACTTAAATAGGAGCTGCTTGACACAGTAAGGTCCACCAGAAGATCCTTAAAAGCTACACATCATGCCGAGACCCAAAGAAATTCAGGAACAATTGAGAAAGAAAGTAATTGAGATCTATCAGTCTGGAAAGGGTTATAAAGCCATTTCCAAAGCTTTGGGAATCCAGCGAACCACAGTGAGAGCCATTATCCACAAATGGCGAAGACATGGAACAGTGGTGAACCTTCCCAGGAATGGCCGGCCGCCCAAAATTACCCCAAGAGCGCAGCGACGACTCATCCAAGAGGTCACAAAAGACCCCACAACAACGTCCAAGGAACTGCAGGCCTCACCTGCCTCAGTTAAGGTCAGCGTTCATGCCTCCACCATCAGGAAAAGACTGGGCAAAAATGGCCTGCATGGCAGAGTTCCAAGGAGAAAACCACTGCTGAGCAAAAAGAACATCAAAGCTCGTCTCAATTTCTCCACAACACATCTTGATGATCCCCAAGACTTTTGGGACAACATTCTGTGGACCGATGAGACAAAAGTGGAACTCTTTGGAAGGTGTGTGTCCAAGTATATCTGGCGTAGAAGGAACACTGCATTTCATAAAAAGAACATTATACCAACAGTAAAATATGGTGGTGGTAGTGTGATGGTCTGGGGCTGTTTTGCTGCTTCAGGACCTGGAAGACTTGCCGTGATAAAAGGAACTATGAATTCTGCTGTCTACCAAGAGATCCTGAAGGAGAATGTCCGACCATCTGTTCGTGTACTCAAGCTGAAACGAACTTGGGTTCTGCAGCAGGACAATGATCCTAAACACACCAGCAAGTCCACCACCGAATGGCTGAAGAAAAACAAAATGAAGACTTTGGAGTGGCCTAGCCAAAGTCCTGACCTGAATCCTATTGAGATGTTGTGGTATGACCTTAAAAAGGCCGTTCATGCTCGAAAACCCTCTAATGTAACTGAATTAGGACAATTCTGCAAAGATGAGTGGGCCAAAATTCCTCCAGGACGCTGTAAAAGCCTCATTGCACGTTATCGCAAACGCTTGGTTGCAGTTGTTGCTGCTAAGGGTGGCCCAACCAGTTATTAGGTTTAGGGGGCAATCACTTTTTCACACAGGGCCATGATGGTTTGGATTTTTTTTCACCTTTAATAATAAACACCTTCATTTACAAATTGCATTTTGTGTTTACTTGTGTTGTCCTTGACTATTGTTTAAATTGGTTTGATGTTCCGAAACACTTAAGTGTGACAAACATGCAAAGGAACAGGAAATGAGGAAGGGGGCAAACACTTTTTCACACCACTGTACATGTATTCAACGTAATTATCAACACAAAAATACACACTATGCAAAATGTACAAAGCACCACTCTGGTGTGAACTAGAACTTTTCTATAGTCCCTCACTCCTCTACTGTATCTATCGAGGAGCAACATAGCCCCCAATGGGCAGCAGCATTGTCAATCAGTGGAGAGGATGGTATTCGATGGACTAGTAGATTTAGATTGACTTTACATAAGTGACTAACAATTTAACTGCTTCCCACCCATAGGACAAAGGCTTTTAAAACATCACCTATAGAGATTTTTTTTAAGTACCATAATTAGTCACCGATCCAGAGACGTACTCAATTTTAAAACGTGACCTGTTAGGCATCTATTTACTCGGCGTAACATTATCTGTTATATTTTACCAACATGTAAGTATTTGTGTCTTTGTGCATTAAAATTCCTTAACGTTATTATTTTTTTTTTTTTTTATGAATTGCATTTTAAAAATCACTACGCTAATAATGTGCAAGATAAAAAATTGCAACAACCACCATTTTATTCTCTAGGCTCTCTACTTAAAAATATATTATGTTTGGGGGTTATAAATAATTTTCAAGCAAACAATGCAGATTTTTACATGCAGAAAATTTCAGATTTGTCCCAATAGGCAAGTGGTTAAAGCTGTTACAGCAATAGCTTTTTTTTTCCTTTTGGGATAAAGGTTTTACACAAATGAAAAGCTGATTATTGTAAGCACCCTGTCAGTGTTAAATGGTTCGACTCAACCCTCTAAGTGCCACTTTTGCCGGATAGCTTGGTCTGCTAAAGGTAGTTGAAAAAACAAGAGACTTACCAGCCAGATCACAAGTTAAAAAAAACTACGGAGGGGGGGGGGGGGGGGGGGTGGGGGGGGTGGTGGGTGAGGGACTGCTGTGTTAATAATAGTGACAGACTGCATCATAGGTCAGTTTTTTTTTTACATAGTTGTACTTTAAAGCGGTGTTCCAGTCATTTTTAAGTTTATTAGTATTAGTACAAGTGTATTGTAGCTGCTGACTTTTATTAAACACACACTCTGTGCCATGGTCCAGCAATGCGGCTGCCCGAAGCCACGCTCCTCTCCCTCGCCTCTCCACAGTGCCGGCATTGTAAGTATGGGCACCTGGCTAGGACAGCTTGTGGCTTCGCAGTCGGGTGCACGTTGTGCCTTCTCAGTGGACGGGCAATCTTCTGGGACCTGTGACATGTCCCAGAAGATTGCAGGGAGGGAGGGTGAAAGGAGGAGATGCCTAGGCAGCAAGAGCGGAAGTGGGAGCTGGGTACTTGTCTAAACTAGGTATCCGCTTCCCCCCCCCCACAAAAAAAATGACATGCCAAATGTGGCATATAAGGAGACGTGGAGTGCTTAAAGTGGACGCTGCACTTTTGGGTGGAACTCCGCTTTAAGAAGTAAAAAAGAAGCAGGATGAAGTCAAGCAAGGAAAATGGAGGGCAATGGAAAAAAAATGAAACAAGGGAAGGTAGAAAGTTAAAAAAAAGAGAAGAAAGAGACAAATGAGCTACAGCCATTCAGACTTGTTTAGCTATCATATGCTGAGCAGAAGCAGTAAACTAGAGGTATTAATTCTACGAAGGCAGGACATAGACATGGGGGGGGGGGGGGGTTTATTGCACAGTGATTATCACTAGCAGCTAAAGCTGTCACTTGTGATAACCTCAAGCGAGTCAAGCAGGCTGGTTGTACTCAGGTTGATCGATCAATCAACTTGGTACATTCAGCCTGCCCATTAATGACTGGATTCTCTGCTGGTTCAGCAGGATTTGAGCAATGTATGGCCAGCCTTAATCTAAATTACATATAACAGTTAGAGCCAAATATTTATTAAAGGCCCTTTGACACAGGCAAACCAATCGAACTCTCCAGTCTCCTCCTTGGAGCGGCAGGTGTTAAAGAACATGTGAAACCTGCCAATATCCGATCCGCAAATTGGGATCTGTTCCCCATCTTTCTGGTGGATCAGACTGCATGGCAGTCAGGTGTAAACGGACAGGCCCTCCATAGAGGAGAAGGAACACAGACCAGGATTATCTGCTTACCCAGTGTGGATAAGCGGACATATTAGCCTCTGAGCAGGCGGACCCAATGGATCTTTCTTGAGAGTATTTTTTCCAGCTTCTATTGCCACTTGAATGTTTTAGAAGAAAGTTCACTTAGTAAAGTATTTTACTGCACCAGTTTAAATCATAAAAATACTTAGAATTATACTCAGATCAACATATGTCCCTATGACAAATAAATGAGAAATTGTATAGTTACTCACATGGTAAAACATCTTTATATCTGTTTTTATCCATATTTTGGCCAGTTTTCGCACATGTGATAGCAAGCCCAGGTTTCTTTCGATATAATTGCTACAAGACAGTTAATAATTACAGTAAACATAGTGTCTAATATCAGATTTTTTTTGCCTTGCTTTATAATATTTAAAAGACACAGAAAATTAAGAGAACAATGATGCATCTGAAGCTGTAACAACATGTATACATACATCTGTTTGTTTTATCTAGCAATTTTTTTGAGTAAAGGAATAAGGGCTTGTTCTGACAAGTGTTAGAATCAAACACAGATGCTGTGCTGTAAGAGCAACAAAATGTGTGTAAAATGTAATTATAGTTTTACCACTCAGCTACATACTAAATAAATGTATGTATCGTATCTACAACAGTTCTTGACTGAGATTTATTTCATAAACACAAATCCTGTGTCCATGTATGTCGTTTACCATTGAATCAACATGTATTCATGGCTACAACAATGCATTTTGGCTCATACGATAATGCTGAATAATATTTAAAATAAAGCACAAAGAGAAGTTATACAAAGGTCTATACATAAGAGAAACTGATGAGCAGTGCTCAGTGGGCTAAATCCAAACAGTGTTGTATGGACAGTAGGCAAACCATAAAATCAATGATTTATTGAAGAGTAAAAGATGGACAAAGTCATAAAAACAATGATAGTGATAATGAAAAGCCAACAATACCACTATGAGCTCATGGGCTGGAGGGGTTAACTTTGACAAAGCGCATGCATGCAAAACACATAGTCACGACAACATACAGCTTGCGCTCCATGCTGGCTCACAGGCTTCCCCTTCCTCTCAAAAACCTCAAGATCAGCACCGACGTCATCCAGGCATGTCTGAAAGTTCCGTCCTCGACTCAGTTTGGCTCTCCCTTTATCAGTGAGCATACCTGTTGGCTCTCCTCTCCAACGGCAGGCTCTATCCAGTGGATGCCCCAGACCATCATCCCCCCCCCTGAGTTGGCTCCACGTCTTTCCGCTATGGCGGCAACATCACTACCTGGACACACCACACGCTAAGTTTCCATGGGTCCCAGCATGGTTCTCAGTGCCCTTCCATGCTCCAGCAGTGAGCCCTCTAGATGAAGTTAGCCCCTTCAGCCCGTGAGCTCATAATGGTATCGTAGGCTGTTCTTTATCACTATTCATTGTGTTTATGACTTTGTCCATTTTTTACTCTTCAATAAATGATTGATTTTATGGTTTACCTACTGTCCATACAACACTGTTTGGATTTAGCCCATTGAGCTCTGCTCATCCGTTTCTCTTATTAATGCCACATTTCCTCAATGTTTAAGCAGCTGCAATGGGTTCTGATCCACAATTTACAAAATTCAGTTTGTCACACCACATCACAGAACCCAACGGTTTGACAGCGCTCCAGGTTTAATGTGTTTTTTTTTTTTTTTTTATGTTTATACATACACTTACTAAACATAATAACATACAGACCCAATGCAATCAGAGTGTTAAAACTGCTGATAATCCATGTTTGGGCTTAAAAACTTTGCTGATAAAATTATCTGTATTACCCTAAAATGTCACATACAAGTGTATTGCATCAACATTCATGGTTTCTCCTATTAAACATTGCAATAGTCAGCTGGGAAGCAATAGCTTGTGACTGACTCCATTACTTATGAAGAGAAGGAAGCATGTGCAGGGTCTAGTGATGACTATTTTGTTGAATTTGCTACTTGATTAATAGGGTCAATTCACACTGACTTGTGCTAAAATGTATGGGAAATGCGAGTACATTACCATCCATTTGAGTCGCGTTTTAATGCACGCTAACGTCCGTTGACATACATTTTGATGTCTGTTGATATGCATACACATCATTATAGTGTGAATAGGACACATTGGAAATAATTGTTTTTCAGATGTCCTTCTGTTGATCTGCATTTTACAGCTGCACTAAAACACAGATCAAGGCACTGGTGTGGCCCTTAGATTTCATTGGGTTTTAGAAGCACATCCAAGAGACAGATATTTTCTTTTGCTACAGGAACACTACAAAGACATTAGTGGTTCTGTGTATATCTGATTTTCTAAGGGCGAGATACAATTTTAACACGGTTGCTGAAAAGTCACTCTATGCATGCAACAGGTAAAGGGAAAAAAAGATGTTATCCTTTACTGCTGTGTATAACAATATTACACAGAGCAATCGCTTACCTTTTTTTTTGACAGTCCCCCGCTAGCGTTGTCCACTGTTTCTTCTTCTAAGTTCCCCCTTAACAAACGGTGTGTTCAGGGGGTGCCTGTGTAGGCGCGCTCCAAAGCCAGGCTGTGTGCCTCCATAGACACACACAGCACCAGCAAGCCACACCACTGATCGATTCTCAAAGGAGTTTGACAGCAGCAGGAGCAGTTTTTTTTTTTTTTGTTTGCCATCTGTGTCCCATTGGAAAGATTTCCCTTTACTTCCTGACCCCACAGCCAAAACAGGACTCCAAAGCGTCACAGGGGTCAGAACTACTGTCCTTATGGGAAGGTTTCCCCTCCATTACTTTACTGTGATCAAAAGTGAAAATAAAGAAAACAAGAAAAATAGAGAGGGTCCATCTCCCTAATGGGGACACAAACAGCAATAAAAATGGACAAGTTATTCTAGTCCCTCTCTTCACCCTATCCAAAACTAAAAAAAAAAAAAAAAAAAAAAAAAAAAGTTGTGCCTTTAGTTACAAAATGTTTACAGTTTAAAAACCACATAGAATTTTGATGGGCTTATCTGTGCAGTCATATTAAAGACAGATTAAATGAATGAGCACACACATTTTACTTTATTTAGCAGGAAAGCCTACAGTGATTTTTAGTTATATACAGAGTTTAAGAAGAAAAAATGACAATGAAATAACTGATAAAATATTAATGTAAAATAATAGGCACTTGAAAAGCATGGTTAAATAAATAGAAGACAGCAAGTACACACTCTAGTACTTACCACCTTCATAAACTTTGTTAATGATTTCATAAAAATTGTGCCAATTGATAATACAGCACCATCGACTTCAGAGATAGTGTATGCAAATATGCCCATCCTCAGGCAAAAAAGTGGAAAACTTTTTTTGGAGATGGAGCCAGCACTGGCTTATCAGGGGAAACCATAGCAATCAGCACTTTTTTTTTTTTTTAACTTGTACTACTGCATGTTCCCCAGACAGCATTTATCAGAACAGGTAACAGTCTGACTAAACAGACTATTAACTATTCCAAGTGCTCTTGGTGCATTATGGGGCACACACCAACTGCATCAAACTGATTGAGTGTTTTAAAAGTTTTGACCGAATGCTCTAAGTGTATGTGGGGTTATATACATCACATAGGCATTGCCAACAGCAAATCAGTCTGCCCTATAGTATCAGTATACTTTCATCCCAGTTAGTCATAGTGAGATCCTACCTGGCAGTATATGCACAGTATAGTTCCAGTGCTGACATCAGCTTCAAGGGCCAGAGTTGACAGAACAGAGCACCTTTTTTTTCTACTGAACAATGCATGAGGTGTACTATATCAAAGTAACAAACTTGTGGCAAAGTAATTAAGGAATATTTGTTGGTACAAAGAGTGTAGCATAAGTGTGTGCCTACAACCTTGGCTTTGACTATCCCTGACATAATTTCCACGCCTAAGCCTGAATTCGGACGTGAAACTGAGCCAAAGACGGTCACACTCTCCTCTCATGCGAATTGGATGCGGAGAAAACCCGGATCCAATTTGCAGAAGTGTGAACCCAACCTTAAAGTATATAAGCTGTCCCACCCTACATCATCACATTTCTAAAAACATAACACATTTGTTAGTCGCTTGCAACCTGCATATCACATATGTATGACAGCAAAGAGGGTGGGCTTTAACCCCCACACACCGCACATATCCGTCTATTCCCAGCAGAGTTTTCTGTGCTGAGAGTGCACTCATTGCATGCTCCCAGTACAGTGACCGAGCTGTCAAAGACAGCTCTCAATGCATACTATTGTGACCTGATCATGTGACCAAATGTGACAGCCAATCTCAGTGGTCATGTGCCTTCTTATTCTTCAGACGTACAAATCATATTAAAGGGATGCTAGGGCTGGGCAGGAATAAGTTAATTTTTTTCATAAATAAAACAACAGCAAAGCTATATCATGAAAAGCAGTTAAGCTATACTAAGAAAAAATTGCTAATACTCATACCCATCTCATACTTTAAAAAAATTACCTCAAACTGAATGAGTACAACTCCAGTTTCCAAGCCTTTAGCGAGCTGCTCCATTGACCCCTGCAGTGTGTCACAGTATTCAGAAGGAAGAATTAATGGTGGAAGAAACTGTGGATCTGCCTCATCTTCTGATTTCATTTCACCAAAAGGTCTCACAACTACAGAAAGAAAAATTAGATAAAAGCTTTGCTTGCATAAAATACAGCCTATGGGTACCCCATAGGTATATTAGACAGAACCCAGGAAGTGTGCATATAACCCAGGAAGTGGGATATATGCAGCATTGCACCGATGCTGCAGCTACCTAGGTAAGAATGACTAGGGGAAAAAAAATCCTTTACTTTTCTTTTAAAGGTACTTTAACCACTTAAGGACCGCTGCATGGCAATGTACATCGGCACAATGGCACCGACAGGCACAAACATGTACATGTACGTGCTTGCCTTCCAGCGGATGGGGGGTCCGATTGGACCCCCTCCCGCTGGATGCGGCAGTCCGTTTCGCTTCAGGAACGATCTGGGATGAGGGGATGGCCGTTGGTTTCTGGCCATTCCCTCTCGATCGCTCCTGGTAAATGAGAAGCTTCCCCCGCCTGTGTATTGTAAACACAGGCAGGGAGGAAGTGATGTCATTCTCCTCGGGGCAGTCTTTTTGACCGGACTGCGAGGAGAACACAATAGTAAGTGCACCAACACTACACTGACATGTAGGTACACATAGGCACACAAATCCCCCCCCCCCCGATCACCCCCCCCACCCCCAGTCACAGTGTCACTGATTGCAGTGGTCATTTATTTACTGATCACTGCATTTAGTGTTTAGTGTTAATGGTTTTAACCCCCTGATTGCCCCTAGTTAACCCTTTCACCCCCTTTTGCCAGTATCACTAAGCAATCGTTTTTCTGATCGCTGCATTAGTGTCACTGGTGCCGCTAGGTAGCTAGTTATTTTTTTTAGGTTCACCACCAGGCTTTTATAGCACTAGGTACACCCATATACTACCCAATAATGGTTTTAACCCCCTGATTGCCCCTAGTCACCAGCGATCACAGTATAAGTGCCACTGGTGACGCTGGTTAGCCAGTTAGTTACTTAGGTTCCCCGTCAGGTTTTTATATAGCGTCAGGGACCCCCATATACTACCTAAAAAAGATTTTAACCCCCTGATTGCCCCTACTTAATCCTTTCAACAGTGATCACCGTATAAGTGTTACGGGTGACTCTGGTTAGTTAGTTTGCTTTTTATAGCATCAGGGCACCCACCATTTATTACCCAATAAAGGTTTAACCCCCTGATCACCCGGCAAGTGATATCAATTAGGTTTTAGGGTCAGGGTCTGCGTCGCCCCAGGCAGCGCTAGGTTAGTGCCAGTACCGCTAACACCCACGCGCAAAGCATACACCTCCCGTAGTGGTATAGAATCTGAACAGATCAATATCTGATCTGATCAGATCTATACTAGCGTCTCCAGCAGTTTAGGGTTCCAAAAAAAGGCATTGTTAGCGGGATCAGCCCAGATACCTGCTAGCACCTGCATTTTGCCCCTCCGCCCAGTCCACCCAAGTGCAGTATCGATCGATCACTATCACTTACAAAACACTAAACACATAACTGCAGCGTTCGCAGAGTCAGGCCTGATCCCTGCGATCGCTAACAGTTTTTTTTGGTAGCGTTTTATATTTAAATCCTGAAGGCAGTGCTTGGTTTTCGGGGTCCCGTACGTTGTTAGGCTCCCAAAAAGTCCCCCACATGTGGTATCCCCGTACTCAGGAGAAGCAGCAAAATTTATTTTGGGGTGTAATTTCACTTATGCCCATAGCATGTGTGAGCAATGTATCATTTAGTGACAACTTTGTGCAAAAAAAAAAAATTGTAATATTCCTGCAACTTGTGGCAAAATATAAAATATTTCATGGACTCAACATGCCTCTCAGTAAATAGCTTGGGGTGTCCACTTTCCAAAATGGGGTCATTTGGGGGGGGGGGGTTGTACTATTTTGGCATTTTATGGCCTTCGAATCTGTCATAGGTAGTGAGGAGTGAAATCAAAAATTTGCACCCTTAGAAATCCTGAAGGCAGTGATTGGTTTTCGGGGTCCCGTACGCGGCTAGACTCCCAAAAAGTCCCACATATGTGGTATCCCCGTACTCAGGAGGAGCAGCAGAATATATTTTGGGGTGCAATTCCACATATAACTTTGGCATGTGTGAGCAATATATCATTTAGTGACAACCTTTTGTAAACTTTTTTTTTTTTGTGTCATTATTCAATCACTTGGGACATAAAAAAAAAATATTCAATGGGCTCAACATGCCCCTCAGCAATTTCCTCAGGGTGTCTACTTTCCAAAATGGGGTCATTTGGGGGGGTTTGTACTGCCCTGCCATTTTAGCACCTCAAGAAATGAGATAGGCAGTCATAAATTAAAAGCTGTGTACCGTAAATTCCAGAAAATGCACTCTAGATTGTAGACGCTATAACTTTTGCGCAAACCAATAAATATACGCTTATTGACATTTTTTTTACTAAAGACATGTGGCTGAATACATTTTGGCCTAAATGTATGACTAAAATTTAGTTCATTCGATTTTTCTTATAACAAAAATTAGAAAATATCTTATTTTTTTAAAATTTTCAGTCTTTTTCCTTTTATATCGTAAAAAATAAATATCGCAGAGGCAATCAAATACCATCAAAAGAAAGCTCTATTTGTGGGAAGAAAAGGACGAAAATTTCGTTTGGGTACAACATTGCATGACTGCGCAATTACCAGTTAAAGCAGTGCAGTGCGAAATTGTGAAAAGACCTCTGGTCCTTAGGCTGACAATTGGTCGGGGGCTGAAGTGGTTAAGATGTTGTGGAGCTAAAATCATCATGTGTCCTCGAATGATCATACAATATAGATCATATATTTTTTATTTCAAAAATATTTGTTACTTTTGATTGAAAAAAAAAAAGTATTTTGAAAATAATAAAAGCAGCTCACCTTGAAAAGATTTACTACAAGACTATTACAATAGTGTAATGAAATGATAATAATAAAATGATGTCATAAACATTCCAATTGACATTAAACAATAAGTTCACCTTCTCAATATGTTACACCCACTTTATATTTAGGGTGTAAAATTTAACACTTTCAGCAACAATCCCCCCTTCCCTGCAACAGCAGGTGGGAGTTCTTCTGCCCAGCAGCCCCTGTCACATTTTATAGCTGGTGGGGCTATGTGGGGCTCGGCCCGCAAAACCACATTATTCATTCACAGAGATCTGTGAATGAGTAAACTGCAAGTCCCATCTCCACTGTGGCAGATGGCTTGTAGTTCTCAATAGACTGCGAATGTGCTGTGCTGATAAGAGCCCTCGTATTCCACTGACACTTCCTCCAGCTTTTAAACAAAAAGCTTGTACAATTGTATGTCCAAGAAAGCTGGGGGAAATGTCTGCATGACATTGCACCCACGATCCACTGATTGCTGGTGCAATACTTTGTAGAAAAAAAGTAAATTCACATTTTTTATTATTCTAGCCTTTAATGTAATGTTCCAAAAGTACCAGAGAACATACCTTTTCGTCGAATTAACAGGGCAAGCTCTCTTGTGTGGGATTCTCGGCTGGCTTTAATAAACATAACCACCTGATCGTGCGTATGCTCTGAGATGTCACGACCATTAATCAGAACAATCTGGTCTCCTTCAATAAGCTTGGGAGTGCACTTGTCTGCCTGATAAAATAACATGAAAAAAACATAATTCTATGTTGTAAGTATGCCAAAAAATACTACTATGTGAACTATAACAATTAAAATGAAACCAGCTTTCAGCAGTGGTGGTTGATCAGCTTGATGTAATCATTACTATAGGTTACTGTACATCAATGTTTTTGCCACTATGCTAATAATGCCCAACTGAACTCTCTTAATTACTGTAATGTAGTACTGTATATAGAGTAATAAATATGCCTGGTTTTAAAAAAAAAAACAGCAGTAGGGAAGTTAGCCTGCTGTTTTTACACACCAGCAGCAGTCCTGCACTTGGCTATAACACAACCACCCTCCCCACTTGAACACTGCTCTAGTTAGCAGCTATTTTCATGGAGTGAGAGGAAGGTTCATTAGGATAGTAGTCACTGAAACGTATAAGATTATAGGACTCCAATATGCACCGTTTTTTAATACACAAGGACATTTTTGTAAATGAGGAGGGTTCGACAGCTTTAATGAAAATTATACTTGTTACATTGGGTAACCACAATAATTCATTACTTTCTCTATTCTACTGCTATATTTACCATACATAAAAAAGAAAATGTAATCACTGAAAGAGGACAATATTTTAACTTCAAATTTAACATAATTATACATCAAAATGTATTTTATTTATAATCATCTCTGCATCCTGTAAATATGGAAAACAATAATCCTGCATTTTGGAAGCATTTTAGACTTTAACAAAGATGTGCATAATGCAATATTGTGCAATAAACTTAGCAACCAGATTTCAAATGTCATTAGTTCAGATGATTCAGAATAATGATTGCTGATCGGCTACAAGAAATCCTTACTGCTCTATGCTTAAATAAAATGCTTTAAAAATAAAGCACAATGTTCCAGGAAAAAGATCCATATCCTACTACAAAAAACAAATAAAGGGTTAAAATAAACTTATTTAATTTTATGTTGTACTGCTGAAAAAACACGCTTAGGCCTCTACACGGTATTATAATCCAACTAGCAATTCTACAAATTCTAGCACTGCAAACTGATAAGCACTAATTTTAAAGGATAAGTAGAAATAAAATAGTAAAATATTTTTGCAGGTAAAAAAAAAAAAAGTGCATTTATTTATGTTTTTTGGAGCCTGTAAAGCACTGCACCAGTGATTAGACCACTGGTGCCATGCAGGTCTCCTGTAGATCTGTAAGTGTATCTGTGTGCCCATACATCCCGTATCTACCATAGCT
The DNA here is from genome assembly GCF_037356315.1 of Lithobates pipiens. Taxonomy (NCBI): domain Eukaryota; kingdom Metazoa; phylum Chordata; class Amphibia; order Anura; family Ranidae; genus Lithobates; species Lithobates pipiens. Next base: position 250,446,865 of record NW_027507764.1, on the reverse strand, counting down.
CTCCACAGCACTATGGTAGTTCATTGAAAACTACAAGCAGACAGCCGCAAAGGATGTCAGGGCTTGTAGTTTATTCACATTCACACTGATTTTTTAAAAAAATTATAGCTAGTACAGGGACAGGGAACTTCTACCCTTAAACCCCATTCACACCTAAGCGTTTTGTGGCTTGAAGCCTGAAGCTACAAAACGCAAGACGGGAAAAAATCTATTATTCTCAATGGAGATGGTTAAGATGTCCACTCCATGTCGCCTGAAGCTCAAACAAGTTCCGGATCCTTTTTTGTCGCGCGCGAATTGAGCAGATTTGGGCGTTTTTCTTCTTTTAACATTGGCGACCTTTTGCCCTGCACAAAATCGCGGCAAATCACGGTAAAAAACACTCAGGTGTGAATGCAGCCTCATTGCTGTCATGGGGGGGGGGGGGGTCGGGCTAGCGGCTGCAGCATCAGGATTTTTTTTTTACGTGTAACAAAGGTGAACTTATCCTTTAACAATATCTTCAAATGGACAGTGGAAAGCAACTCACAAATAGAGATGAGATTCAGGTTAACAGCTATGATGGGTGTGAAGTTCCTTCATTAATTAGCTGCAAGGCTTTCATTTAAAAATGGCACCCGTTTTAGGGGGTGGTATTCAGTTTTTTTATATATATTTTGGTTTTTACCTTACATTGAAAGGATTTTATTGTAGCTCTTTTTTCCAGCAAGGCTTAAAAAAATGGCAAGTTGTTTCAGGGGGTATTATTTGGGGGTTTTCATGTATTATGGGGGTATATACTACATTTAGAATAATTAAATTAAAAATCTCCTGCTGCTGGCCAATTTTACACTGTTGTTTGATTTGCAGTCTCTTAATGCTTAATGAGAGTTTGATAGAAACAATCTGACTTTCAAAGAGAGTCTATTTCCACTTGATGAAAAAGCATGCGTCACTGCTAAAACCACTTGAAAAAAAGCCTTTTTCTTAGAAAATGAAATTAACCATATTTGGTTCATGCTGCTCTATATAAGCCAAGCTAATTATATATATATAAAAAAAAATATATATATATATATATATATATATATATATATATATATATATATATATATAGGATTTTTATAACAGCTTACCTGTAAAATCTTTTTCTTGGAGTACATCACGGGACACAGCGCCATAGTAATAACTATATGGGTAGATAGGTCACCTTTAGTAGATGAACACTGGCATGCCCTAAGAAGGGAAGTTCATTACTGGAGTACCTCCGTTTTGTAGCCAAGCAATACACATGTAAACAATGGAGGGGAGGGACCACCGTGTCCCGTGATGTACTCCAAGAAAATAATTTTACAGGTAAGCCGTTATAAAAATCCTATTTTCTTTATCATACATCAAGGGACACAGAGCCATAGTAATAACTATATGGGATGTCCCAGAGCAATGCTATCTGAGGGGAGGGAGACACAAACAAAAAAACAGGATGTCATCAGACTTAAGGACCTATACTGCAGCACACTGTGACAAAGGCAATATCCTCATGCCTTTTTACATCCACCTGATAGAATCTAGTGAATGTATGGACTGAAGACCAAGTTGTGGCCTTGCAGATTTGAGCCATGGAGGCATGGTAATGCACTGCCTATCAAGCACTAACAGCTCTTTGATTTGAAAAGGTGGAATCTTCCTCTTCAAACCATAAGCTTGAACAATTACTTGCTGAATCCACTTATAAATAGTAGACTTTGCTGCTGCCTGTCCTTTCCTAGGACCTTCAGGCAGCATGAACAAAACATTTGTTTTTCGAATCTGAGCAGGCGCTTTCAAGAAGACTTTGACTGCTCTCACTACATACAGCAAATGCAGCGACTTTTCTTCCATAGAACAGGGTTCTGGAAAAAATGAAGGTAAAACAATATCCTGGTTTAGATGAAAACCTGACACTACCTTTGGTAGAAAGTTAGGATGAGGACGCAATACTACCCTATCCTTGTGAATAATTAAATATAGCTCTTTACAAGAAAGAGCAGCCAACTCCGATACCCTTCTTGGAGAAGATATGGCTACCAGAAAAACTAGCTTCCTTGTCAAAAGGACCAAGGGAATATGTTGTATCGGCTCAAAAGGCTGTTTCTGTAATACCGACAAAACTAAATTCAAGTCCCAAAGGTTCAGGGGTGGCTTAACCAGTGGATTAAGCCGTGTTACCCCCTGTAAAAAGTTACGGACCAAAGAATGCGAAGCAAGTGGCCATTGAGACAATATTGATAAGGCCGGGACCTGGCCTTTGATAGTACTCAAGGCCAGCTTCATCTCTAACCCTAATTGTAGAAAGGCAAGGATTCTACCTACAAGAAACTTTCTAGGATGCTAACCTCTGAATTCACACCAGGAAACATATGCCTTCCAGTTTCTATAATATATGACTCTGGAGGCCGGCTTTCTTGCATTAATCAAAGTAGATACAACTGATCCTGACTTCCCACATTTCCACAGAATGTGGGTTTCAATAGCCAAACCGTTAAATTTAGCGCTTGTAAAGTAGGATGGAATAATGGACCCTGCGAGAGTAGGTCCAGACGTGGTGGAAGGGTCCAAGGGTCCCCTACCGCCATCTTTACAATCTCTGCATACCAAGATCTTCTGGGCCACAAGAATCACAGACTTTCTTTCCTGCTTATTCCTGCCATCGTGGAAGCAGCGGAATAGCAGGGAATGCATAAATCAGTGAAAACTGATCCCACAAAGTCAACAAGGCATCTGTCCCGCATGCTAGAGGATCCCTTGTTCTTGACACAAAGTTGTCGATCCTTTTGTTGAACCTGGACGTGAATAGGTCTACATCCGGGATCTCCCATCTCTGGCATATTGCCAGGAAGATATCGGGATGAAGGGACCATTCCCCCAGGAATAACTGCTGGCCAATTTTCTATTCCTGGAATATAGACTGTCGATAGGCAAGGAGCATGTTTTTCTGCCCAAGCTAGGATATGGTTTAACTCTCTGTGGGCCACAAGACTTCTTGTGCCCCCCTGGTGATTGATATAGGCCACTGCCGTGGCATTGTCAGATTGGATTCTGACAGGACAATTCTGTAATCTGCATGTCCAGGCTTTCAGGGCCAATCGTATTGCCCGAATCTCTAGAATATTGATGGGCAAGGTCCTTTCGGATCTGGACCACTCCCTCTGGGCAGTCGCCTCTACCAGGACTGCTCCACAACTGGAAAGGCTGGCATCTGTTGTTACCACTTTCCATGTGACCGGTAATAAGGATTTCCCCTTCTGCAGATTCTTGGTTAATCCCCACCAAATGAGGCTCTGGTGAACTCTTGGAGATAGATGCATTGGGAGGTCTAAGGCTTGGACATTTTTGTTCCAAGCGGATAGAATACTGTGTTGCAGCAGGACCAACTCCTTTATGGCGCTGATCGTTGTTTGTGGCAAAAATACTCTTTTCTGGTCTGTATCTATGATTAGACCTAAGTTTTCTAGCCTCCTTGATGGTTTTAAGGAAGATTTCTCTAGGTTGAGAACCCAACCTAGGCTTTCCAGGTAGTTGACTGTGGCGACCACGCTTTTGTCTAAGCGGGCTACTGGTATGTAATAGCTGTTATACCCTGAGCCCTTAGTTTGGCCAGAGGAGGGGCTATAACTTTCGTGAACACCCGGGGGGGAAGTGGCTAGGTCGAAAGGTAAAGCTACGAACTGAAAATTTAGTTTTTCTACCTCAAAACATAGAAATTTCTGAAGAACGGGAAAAATGGGCACATGCAGGTATGCATCCTTGATGTTGATTGATGCCAGAAGCTCCCCTGCTTGCAGGATGGAGACTACTGAGCTGATTGATTCCATGCGAAACGAGAAAATATTTAGGAATCGGTTCAGATCCTTGAGATCTAGAATGGGTCTGACATCCCCATTTGGCTTTGGCACCATGAAGAGGTTTGAATAAAACCCCAACCCCTGCTCTTTCATGGGAACCTCCATGATCACTCTGAGACAAAAGCCGGTCTAAATCTTGAAAGAGAGACTTATTTTTCTCTGGATCTTTGGCGACATTCGACCTCAGAAAATGAGCAGATGGAAACTCCCAGAACTCTAGTTTGTAACCAAGAGCTACTGTGTGCCCATCTGTCCCGAAATTTTTCCTGCCAGACCCCTGAGAACTGCAGAAGTCTTCCCCCCACCAACGCCCCCCACAGGGGCGCCCCTTCATAAAGAGGCTTTAGCATTCTGCTTTGTAGGTTTCCTTCCGCAAGCCTTTTTCTGTCCCTGGGGTTGACCATGTGGTTTACCTCTTGAATCTGGCGGCAGAGGCCATTGCGACTGCCACGAGGCTGACGCCCCTGACCCTGGAGAAGTAGCCCGTTTAAATGAAGGATGTTTATTCCTTTTCTTAATTGGCAAAAGCGTACTTTTCCCACTTTAAATTTTCTGGATGTATTTATCCAAATCCTCTCCAAACAGCCGCTCAACGTGAAAAGGAAAACCAGCCAGGAGTTTTTTGCAGGGCGCTTCGGCTGACCAATTTTTCAATCATAAGATCCTACGCATTTGCACAAGTACAAGCATCAGGCGTGAAGCCTGAAGGACAGAATCTCTAATAGCGTCAATAGCAAAACATAATGCCTCTGGTAGCTTGGCTAAATCCTGTGCCTGTTGATCAGGGATGACCTTAAGCACCTGTCTCAACTGGTCCTTCAGGGATTGACATACACCTATTGCCGCCACTGCAGGTTGAGTTACTGTTCCTGCCAAAGAAAACAAGCATTTGAACAGGAATTCCAATCTTTTATCGGTTGGATCCTAAAGCATTTGTGCATTGTCAATTGTCGGTATATTATAACTTTTTAGGAGGAAGAAAATGCTTATTTGGGTGATCCCACTCAGAATACATAAGCTGTTCCAACAATGGATTGACAGGAAAAGCATGCATAGCTTGGGGAGGCCTTAGGGAACCCAAAGAGGAAGTGGGTTTTCCAGACTCATTTAAAAGTAGCTTAAATGTGGAGCGAACCATTTCTGAAAGCAATTGCACCAGCACATTTTCAGATTGAGAAGCTGAAAAAGGCTCCTCCACAATTGATTGCTCAGAAGAGTTGTCAGCCTCCTTACGGTCCCCTGAGGGGGCCTCATCCTCCCCTGGCCACCGAACCAGAGCGCAGATCAGTGATCACGTGACCGGCTGGCTCTTTCTTCTCTTGGCCTGACAGCTTCAGCGGGCGTGGGCCAAGAATCCCCTGTTGATGTCATTCAGTTGGGGAGGAGAGGATAATGTAATTAATAAAAAACCTAACTTGAGCAGCAGGAGGGGAGGGGCGGGCAGGGACACAGAGCTCACAGGCAGGAAGGGGAGGTGGACAGAAGGAGACAGAGAGAAGGGCTGCGGGTAACAGAGGTAAAGGGACCATGGTGTAAGGGCTCAGCAGCCGTGATGAACTGTGGTACGTTTACAAAAGGGGAGGGTAGAAACTGGCAGGATCAGCCAGGTTTTTAGGTGTTACAGAGGGCCAAATGACACAGCACAAGCACTGTACTGTATAACATGCTTTAAAGGAACAGGATCTTTATTTTTATTTTTTTGGGTTAACATATGCTTTAAGAAGCATTGGAAGTCACTACAAAGAATAATTTTATTAGCTTATTAGATTGACTGGACCCATCCTAGGAGTAGTAGTAAACTAAACCTGACTGATTAAAACACCTTGTAATATATCAAGTTTAAGTGTAATAAATCAACAGTCGGTGCATTAATGCACATGTTAACTTATGTTGCATTAATACTGCATATTCTTTATTTAAATATTTTTTTTTACCTGGACTACTTTTGTTAAGGCAGGGCAGAACAGCCTATTCACATCTATGCATTGTGACATGTTATAGTGAATGTGTTTTGGTTTACTGTGTATGTGTGTTGAAATACCTCTTGAAATTAATGGCAGAGCACAGTAATGCACGTATACCCATCATGTTGTGTTCAGAGTAACAGTGGAAAAACATGCATTAATCGCAAAACAATCAGTAAATACAGTATTAAAATCTATGTCTTCAAATGAAGGTTCACATTGTCCCTATAAAGAAGTATATACACTTACTGGTGATCCTGGGGTAATTCTGGAAACCACAAGCTGCATTTTCTGGTCAATACCACCCTGGAAAATGTTAAAATATTTAAATTAAACAGTCGTGAAAAAAAAATCAACATTAAAAAGATCTCTCCTAATCATACTGTTTTGTCATTTGTCTTATGACATCAAAGAGATTTTGTTTTGGTTTAAGAGTTAATTGAGAATTAAAAGAGTTAAAAGAGTTAACCTGTTTTTTTTTTTTCTTATAGCCCATCCCCTAGATCTTGTTGCTCTGTCTGAGGCCAAATGATTCTCCAGTGCTTGGCTTTGCAAAGCCGGGTACACCCTACAGTTTTCGTTGTGCGATCAAGTGGGTTGCACAAAAAAACCTGCCAGCTCTAGTCGGGGCCGCTGTACTAACCACCAGCTAAGCTGTGGTGTTCTGACTGGGGAACCCGCCGCCCCCCACCGCCAGAACACTCCAAAGCCACCAAATAAGACAGACTGATTTGAGGAGAAAGGCAATTCTACTGTCTACAGGTAAAACATGGATTTGTACCACTAAGAGAGGCACTGTGGAGGAGCCTGGTGTGGAATAAGGCATTGAAGGAGACCTAACCTATGTATGTAGTGGCAAACAGATTGCACTGTATAAAGCAGAGAGCCATGCTGTTGTAAGACAGTTATAGCTTGCGGGGAAGCAACACTTCGCCAAGCTGATGTGCAGATTAAAGCATTGTTCTCATGGACTTAGGGGTTTGTAAAAAGCAAGCATTTGTTGTAGCCCTCTTTTTAATGCTCCCATGCTGCCTGCCAACCTATTAGGTAATTGAAACAAAGATTAGGATAGCATACACAATTGCATCATCATCGCTTAGGGCATGTTGGGTTCTCTAGGATTTCCGCAATCTGCTGCTTCCACTTATTTATTGCAATATTTGAAAAATGTGCGATGATCACCTCAAAAAAGCACCTATACAATTTTTGGCATGTTCAGTGTGCTTTTTGAAATGTTTTATCATTCTTTTACCCTCATGAAAAAACCTGAGAACCAGAAGCATTCACAATGCATCTCCAGGTTTGGGAGTCCAGTATGACAATTACACACAGCAGATTTGTATATAGCATTTTTCTAACTTGTACAACCCACAGAAGCTGGTCTCTTAGGTACTTTTAGAGACAAAGATAATACCATATTGATCCGCTGCGTCACCCAGTTGATTTTGAAGAAATGCAGCTTGCAATGAGCTGTCAGGAACAGACTATCAAAAGCAAGATATTTTCTGATGCCTGTGCTTTTTGTCTGGGTATTTTGACACCAGAAGCAAATATGCTTTATTGAATTAGATTTATTGCACATTTCCATGTGTTTTTAATTACTGTGCTGTAATGCAATCTTGTCTCCATTCAGTTGAATTATATGGCTGCAGGTCAATGTAACCAAAAAGGCAAGTCAGGGCATTAACACAGTGTCTGTGCATAGCCTGCCCTCCATCTCCCAGATTACTTTATTCTCACCTCTCCAGCACTGCTCCACCCCTCCTTCTATGTCTGCCACTGAATGGGCAAAGTGATTCTGTCGTTTTAAAACAAACCCAAGATAAAAAAAAGTGCAATAATCACATAAAATTTCCAGGTAAAAGGCTTGTCTCCTTACCAGCACACACCTCATTAGCATCACTGTGATGGACAGCCTCAAGCCTAGTACACACAATAAAATTTGCATGCTAGTCTACAGATCAGTGGCAGCCTGTCCATAGAGGGCACATGGGCGCCGCCTACCCTATCCATGCATCCGTCCCCCTGATCTACATATCAGTGGCGGCCTTTCCATAGAGCGCACACAGGCGTCGCCTAACCTAACCATGCGTCTGTTCCCCCGATCTACATATTAGTGGAGGCCTGTCCATAGAGGGCGCTCAGGTGCCATCTATCAGTGGCACTGGACCATGCATTTCAATGTGGCAGGGTGTTTTTTTTATTTAAGCACCTGATTAAAGCCAGAAGCTCTAACAGGCTTCAATAAAGTGTGGCCTCGGAGCACAGAGGATTGCGCTTCGAGGCCACCCGGTTGTGTGACCATAGGCTATTTTCACACTAAAGTTCCTCCCTGTCAATCAGAAGGCAGGTCTGTGAGACCTGTTTCCGATTGGCCAAAGCACCATGCAATCCTATTGGATGCCTAGTGCTTTGGCGGAAGAGGAGACACAGCAGAGGAAGCTGGAGAAGCGGACACGCCGCAGACACTGCCCGCACTCCAGGAGCCCCTGCTGCCCATATCAAAATTGAATAGGTTACTAAAGTATGAAAATTCTCATACAACAGAATAAAAATTCTGAAGTGATGTCATTTATTTGTATTTATCTGGTATCGTACTAGAATTTTTTTTTATGTTTGTCTCTTCGGTACTAACGATCAGATTATTGTACGATTGCTTCAAAAGTGATATTTTGATTGTGTGTACCCGACTTTACTGTCGAATAGTGTTTGAAGGGGTGGGGTCAAGCTCTTGATCTCTTGATCCGGGAATCTGAACTATTTGCATAGTAAGATAACTTCAAGGCAGCTTGGGAGCTCATCTGGAAAACTAACCTGACATTCAGGCAATCTGGGGCTACTTACCATTTGGGTTTCAGTGGCAGTTACACTTTTTCAATTTAGATTTGCTGAAAGTCTTCATGTCTCTTATTAAATTATATGCAGATCCAAACAATAGTCTATCTACTATGTTTAGCTATGCACCTATTGACTTCACTTAATAATTAGGTTGTTTTATATTGTTTTTATAGTGGTAATAAACCCCAAAACATACATATATTATACTGCAGCTGACCATTTCTTACATGTGATTACTGTATTCTTTTCTTTTTTAGGCTTTCTTTCTTCTATTTTCAAATCTTTTGTTTCTCAAAATAACACACTCTCTTGCATATGTAGCAGTTATAATAAGGATGAGACAAACCATTTACCACGGACAGGGTTTTTTTACAATGATTAGCTTTTAAAGGGGTTGTAAACCCTCGTGTTTTCTTCACCATGCATCCTGGCAGTGACCGGCCCCCCAGCCCCCACCCCCCACATTTTACTTACCTGAGCCCTGGAATTTCACACACTGGAGATGCGTTCTTCCTCTGCCAGGGGTTCTCAGCTCTTGATTGGATAGATTGATAGCAGCGCAGCCATTGTCTCCCGCTGCTGTCAGTGAAATTCAATGACATGTGCTCTGGTGAGCGGGGCCGACTCCGGAATTTGTGTCTATGGACGCAAATACTGGCCTTGGGAGCGCACCCGCAAGGTAACCCTCCCCCCGGGAGAGCGCTTCTCCTAGGGGGTTATCTGATGCGGGGAGGAGATGCGAGAGCTGGCGAGGGACCACAGAAGAGGATGTTAGGGGCCACTCTGTGCAAAACAAGCTGCACAGTGGAGGCAAGTACGATATGTTTGTTATTTAAAAAAAAAAAAAAAGTTAGCCTTTACAACCACTTTAACCACTTGCTTACTGGGCACTTAAACCCCCCTCCTGCCCAGACCAATTTTCAGCTTTCAGTGCTGATGCACTTTGAATGACAATTGCGCGGCCATACAACACTGTACCCAAATGAAATTTTTATCATTTTTTTCCCACAAATGGAGCTTTTTTTTGGTGGTATTTAATTACAGCTGGGAGTTTTATTTTTTTGCTAAACAAACAAAAAAAGATGCAAAAAAAAAAAAATCATGTTTCATAGTTTGTTATAAAATTTTGCAAACAGGTAATTTTTCTCCTTCATTGAAGTGCGCTGATGAGGCGGCACTGATAGGCTGCACTGGTGGGCACTGATAGGCTGCACTGGTGGGCACTGATGGGCATAGTTAAGGCGGCACTAATAGGCACAGATAAGGTGGCACCGATAGGCACAGATAAGGCAGTACTGATGGGCACAGATAAGGCGGCACTGATGGGCAAAGATGGGCACAGATAAGATGGCACAGATGGGTGGCACAGATGGGTGGCACTAAGGGGCACTGATAGGTACCACTGATAGATGGGACTGATGGGCACTGATAGGTGGCACTGATAGGTGGCACTGCTGGGTACTGATGGGCGGCACTGATGGGCACTGGTAGATGACACCGATGGGCACGGATATGTGGCACTGGGGTGCAGCACTGTTGTTGATGCAGATTGTGGGCACTGATGGGTTGCACTGTGGGTGGCACTATGTGGCACTGATGTGTGGCACTGTGGGCACTGCTGGGTGGCACTATGGGCACTGTTGGATGGCACTGACGGGGGACACTTATTTATTCATGAGGTGGCACTGGCAGGGGGCAGGTGGGAACTGGTAAGCTGGCCGTGATCGGGACTGATGTCCCGATCATGGCCGCGAGGAGGAAAAATAGCCGATTACCATCTCCGTTGTATCACATGATCAGCTGTCATTGGCTGACAGCTGATCACGTGGTAAGGGGTCGGGATCGACCCCTTGCTCGGATCCGTGATCAGGCGAGTCTCATAGACTCACCGATCACGCCGCGCGCCCCTCAGGGGGCGCTCAGGTCGCTCGTGCACAGGATGACATCAATAGACGTCGTCCCGGCAAAGGAGGTCCACGCTGTAGCCGTAATTTGGCTATAGCGCGGATCTCTAGTGGTTAAGTAAAATGTTTATACCCATAAGGAAAAAAACTGTTGCTGTAACTGCTTATATAGAGTTTGGTTTCAATTTGTTAGTGTATTTAAATCTACTGGTACATCTGACACTTCCCTCCCCCAGACTGACAATGCTGATGTCCAAAGGTGCCCCTTGTGCTTATTCATCCAGAGTGGGGCCACTGTAATACAGGTGTGTTACTGGCCAGATCATCAGGTGAAAATAGAGGGAAAAAAAGCTTAAAAAGAAAGAAAACAAATGCAGTCATAACATCTAAGAGTTGGTAAGCTGCAATATAATTTTATGAAATGGCATCATGACAAGATCTTAATTATCTGTATTCCCTGATTCTATTGGTTGAAGCCACTGTTGATTTCTTTTTGTAAGGTGTGCCTCTTTTTTTTTTTTTTTTTCAAATCAATAAAAATTTTATGAAGCGAAAAGTTTCTTCTACTTTACCCTTTTCATAACACCTTTCTTTGGGTAAAATACTGTAATATAAGGCATAATGTGTTCCCAAAGCAAAAAAAAGTAATAAAATGACAGATAAATTTGTACAAATAAAATTACCTTCAAGTTAAATCCAAATTTTCCCTCCTCATCTGGTGTGATACGAACCAAGAGTAAATCGCCATTGGCAAACTCATTCTATTTTATGAAAAAAAAAGAAAAAAAAAGAAAAAAAGATCCAAGTTAATTGCTTTGTCAGTAAAAATGAATAAGCTGTATTTGGTGGCAATTAACTGCAGATGCAAATATCCTTTTATCCTGTAAGTGCTAGTTCCACCTAATCAGTGCTTCTTATGCATGAAGGTAAAACACGTTCTGTGTGCTGCTCCCCCCACAGCCCCTCCTTTTTATTCACTTGAGCCCCATCTCAATTCAGCAATGTGCATGTGAGCCTCAGCTGTCCTGGCTCTCTGTCTCCTCATTTGCTAAAACACAGCAGCAGGTGCAATTGGCTCCCACTGCTGTCAGTCGCAGCTATTGAGCAGCTAATGAGGAGAGAGCGAAAAAGAGAACAAAAAAGAAAAATGAATCTTTTACAGTATCTCACAAAAGTGTGTACACCCTTACATTTTTGTAAAAAGTTTATTATATCTTTTAATGTGACAACACTGAAGGAATTACACTTTGCTAAAATGTAAAGTAGTAAGTGTACAGCTTGTATAACAGTATACATTTGCTGTCCCCTCAAAATAAATCAACATCCAGCCATTAATGTCTAAACCTCTGGCAACAAAAGTGAGTACACCCCTAAGTGAAAATGTCCAAATTGGGTACAAATTAGCAATTTTCACTCCCCGGTGTCATGTGACATTTTAATGTTACAAGGTCTCAGGTGTGAATGGGGAGCACGTGTGTTAAATCTGGTGTTATCGCACCCACTCTCTCATACTTGTAACTGGAAGTTCAACATGGCATCTCATGACAAAGAACTCTCTGAGGATCTGAAAAAAAGAATTATTGAATTATTGCTCTACATAAAGATGACATAGGCTGTTAGAGGATTGCCAAGACCCTGAAACGGACCTGCGGCATTGTGGTCAAGACCATAGAGCGGTTTAACAGGACAGGTTCCACTCAGAACAGGCCTCTCCATGGTAAACCAAAGAAGTTGAGTGCACATGCTCAGCGTCATATCCAGAGGCTGTCTTTGGGAAATAGACATATGATTGCTACCAGCATTGTTGCAGAAGTTGAAGGGGTGGGGGGGGGCAGCCTGTCAGTGCTCAGACCATACGCCACACACTGCATCAAATTGGTCTGCATGGCTGTCGTCCCAGAAGAAAGACTCTTCTAAAGATGATGCACAAGCAAGCCTGCAGACAGATTCCTGAAGACAAGCAGACTAAGAACATGGATTACTGGAACCATGTATTGTGTTCTGATGAGACCAAGACAAGCTTATTTGGTTCAGATGGTGTCATGTTTTTCTTGCCTAAAGTCAAGGATGGTGGTGGGAGTGTCATGGTCTGGGGCTGCGTGAGTGCTGCCGGCACTGGGGATCTACAGTTCATTGAGGGAACTATTAATGCCAACATGTACTGTGACATACTGAAGCAGAGCATGGTCCCCTCCATTCGGAGACTGGGCCATAGGGCAGTATTCCAACATGATAAAAACCCCAAACACACTTCCAAGACGCCCACTGCCTTACTAAAGAAGCTGAGGGTAGAGATGGACTGGCCAAGCATGTCTCCAGACTTAAACCCTATTGAGCATCTGCGGGGCATCCTCAAATGGAAGGTGGAGGAGCGCAAGGTCTCTAAATTCCACCAGCTCCGTGAGGTCGAGTGGAAGACGACTCCAGTGGCAACCTGTGAAGCTCTGGTGAACTTCATGCCTAAGAGGGTTAAGGCAGTGCTGGAAAATAATGGTGGCCACACAAAATATTGACACTTTGGGCCCAATTTGGACATTTTCACTTAGGGTGTACTCACTTTTGTTGCTAGTGGTTTAGACAATAATGGATGTGTGTTGAGGGGACAGCAATTTTTCACTGTTATACAAGCTGTACACTCACTACTGAGTGTGAAAAAATATAATAAAATATTTACAGAAATATGAGGGGTATACGCACTGTGAGTGGTGTGGTGTACTCCCAGTAGACTGCTTATAAATAATTTTTAAATTAAAAAATATGATTTTATCTTCTTATAGGATGACTCACTGTTAACACTGCTCTAAAGCCATAAAACGACTACCTGTATAGTAATCTAAGAAAATTTGATATCTACAAATTTCCAACTGTTTTATTTAAAAAAAATACAATAACACAGCAAAGCATACTATGGACACGTAAAAAATGCAGTAGCTGTTTCATGCACTCCTCGCTTGTTATTTACATTAAACAGTCATTTATGGTGCTATTATAAATTGTGCTTACGCCACACTAAGTGTGAATTTAAACTTGGACTAAAAATAACAAATATTAAAGAGATAAGGAGCTGCTCTCAAAAATATCCAAATACATAGATATCAGATATATAAAAAACAATTATTAATGTATAGTAGCTGTCCACTCAAATGGGTGAACATATATTTGCCTTAAAGCTAAAGCTTAGTTAGATTTTTTTGCTATGCAGAATCATTGATATAACTTACCTCTAATGAAGCATTTCCCATGTCTAGCTGACCGTGTTGCCCCATTCATCCACCCCTTTTGCCCGCTTCCTACATTAACTGAACTCCTAGTACTCTTACCCCAAAAAAATGTCCCTAGTTAGAGAAGACGATGACTATATTGGTGCTCTTCCCATTTTGAAAATGCTAGCTGGTAACTGTTAAGTCTGTTCAAATAACTTAAATAATTTCAGAGTGACTTCTTGAAGAAAGTATGCAGATCAAGAGTCCTGAATTCACTGTAACGTTTTAAATGTATGTGCTTATTCCAGGCTAGTAATCAAAATGCAACATCTGCAAGCTCCTTTGCTGGCATGATCTTCTACCCATTTTCAGTCATCTTAACTGGCCAGCCTGGAATTATACACTGAGCTGCACATGCCCGTAGCTCAGTGTACAATTAAAAAAAGGACACATATGAGTGGATCTAAATTCACATCTACATTTTAAATGTATGTGCTTGTTCCAGGTTAGTAATTGATCAAAATGCAACAGTGATGCCACATTTGCAAATTCCCTTGCTGGCATGTCATCTTCTACCCAGTGTTCCGTGAGTGAAAGAGGCAGATCTTGGCATTCTTCTGCAATTCTTCCATTCACAGAACTGCAGCAGCCAACCAGACATGGGACACACTGCATCAAGTTATGTCTCTGAAGCTGCATAGAAAAAAAAAATTGTAAACTTCAGCTATAATGCTGCTACAGCATGTGTGTCATTTTCTATGTGCACGAAGAGCAAACAATCACACCAGTGGACCCCATGAGACCTTATGGCATCAACTAGGTGCATTATAACATAATAGTGATGTGTTAGGAGTTAATTCCTCGCCCGCAAACATATACTATGGACAATCTTCCTAAATATAAAAAAGATTTTACTGTGATGGAGGATTGGGTTAAATTCCTGTCCCCGTATTAGTATATATTGGATGAGCTGTGCTGTGTAGTCACACCCTCTGACGAAGGATTAACGAAACGTACATCAGGGTGTGATTACACAGCTATCCAGTTAGTCTATCAACATTCAAGCTTAACCCGGGTACACCACCGTGAGAGTGATCTATCAGGTGGTGAGAGCGTTACGGAATTGGATGAACTTTCATTTGTTTATTTATGTTTCACATATGATCAAGTCCTTTGAATACCTGGACGGCTTCTATCATGAACTCTTGTTAAATTGATTTTGAGCGCTGCTAATGCTGGATTGTATATATATTTTTTAATGTTTAATGTGAATATAGTAGCTGCTAGATTACTCTATAATATTGGATTTTATTTTTCCCCCATAAGCACTAGGGGCGGCTTGGTGTGTATACTTTTGTATTCTTACTATTCCACAGATATTTTTTAATCATTCATATTTGTTTTTAAAGGAGTACGCTAGGATCTTCAGTTTTTTTTCTCATCAGTTAGGTGGCAAAACCTTTAGAAGATAACTAACTTTTTCTCTGAGCTTTGACGCTACCCCAGTACACACCTTATCACAGTAGTACTGACTGGAATCATCTGTTGAATTTCCTTTCTTGACAACATCATAGGTTTCTAGAAACTTCTTATCCACTCCTTCTAGTGGATGAGATGATGAAGAATGATTTGACAGTTCACTGGAAGAGCTAGGACATAAACTTTGCTGGTTCAGACTGTTTTCCTTTGGACTGTGTTCTAGTATGGTCCTTAAATACATATACAGGACATTTCAAATTCAAAAATATAAAAACAGAACAGATTTTTGTGCAAACACTTTCTAGCATGGCTACTCAAAAGTAGAACAAACTTAAATATGCAATAAAAAAATTTCCCTATTTAGAGAATAAGGAGACTATAGCCGTGATCTTCCCATTTTGAAAATGCTAGCTGCTGTTAGTCTGTTCAAATAACTTTAATAATTTCTGAGTGATTTCTTGAAGAAAGTATGCAGGTCAAGAGTGTCCACAGCTCACTATACAATAGAAGAAAGTATGCAGGTCAAGAGTGTCCACAGCTCACTATACAATAGAAGAAAGTATGCAGATCAAGAGTCCAGAATTCATTGTTATGTTTTAAATGTATGTGCTTATTGCAGGCCAGTAATTAAAATGCAACGTCTGCAAGCTCCTTCGCTGGCACATTCTTCTACCCATTTTCAGTCATCTTAACTGACCAGCATGGAATTGTATACTGAGCTGCACATGACCGTAGCTCAGTGTACAATTAAAAAAAAAGTACACAGATAAGTGGTTCTAAATTCACAACTACATTTTAAATGTATGTGCTCGTTCCAGGTTAGTAACTTGAATAAAAATGCAACAGTGATACAACATTTGCAAATTCCCTTGCTGGCATGTCATCTTCTACCCAGCTTCTTCCAGATTTAGGCATCTTTGGTCACTTTGACTGGCCACCCAGGAAATGTACACTGAGCTGCTCAAGCTTGAAAATCAATGGTCACCATTGGCAACCTCCTTATTTCTTCTCAGTACTGGTTTCCTTTAGCCATTAGCATAATACTATAGCTTTGAAATAGGACATTGGTACTGGAGAGGACCACTTACTTTGGAGAGTCTTGATCAGATGACCTAAATGAGAAACAAAAATTGGGTTTAAAGATTTAATTTCATAATAAGATGAGCTTCAGTTGATAAAAATATTTTAAGAGTGTGTTAAATACATTTATTCTGTCGTAGTTTCTGAATATTTTTTACCAACCTACTATACTATTCTTGAGTTTGTGTAACACTGAAACAAATCTCATTATATACCCTACATATACAGTAAACCAAAGTTGCAAATATCTTTCAAATGAACTGTTCAATAATCTTCTATCCTTGCAGTAATAGTTGGTGCTAACCAATCTGATCACTAAAAAAAAGGTGAATAAATCAGTTTAATTTAAAACATATGCTCCCAGAAGATTTACCTGCAATGGATGATTGGTAAATGTTCCTAACGATTCTTTAACACATACAGTGCCTTGTAAAAGTATTCATCACCCACTTGGCTTTTTACCCATTTTGTTACATTACATCCTTTAGTTCAATGTTTTCTTTTTTAATCTGAATTATATGTGATGGATCAGAACACAATAGTCTAAGCTGGTAAAGTAAAATTAGAAAAATATATACATAAAACTATTTTTCAGAAATAAAAAAACTGATAATTGACATGTGCCTTTTTATGAAGCCCATAAAAAGCTCTGGTGCAACCAATTACCTTCAGAAGTCACAACTAGTGAAATGATGTCCACCTGTGTGCAATCTATGTGTCACATGATCTGTCATTACATATACACAACTTTTTGAAAGGCCCCAGAGGCTGCAACACCTAAGCAAGAGGCACCACTAACCAAACACTGCCATGAAGACCAAGGAACTCTCCAAACAAGTAGAAGTACAAGTCAGGGTTAGGTTATAAAAAAATATCCAAATCTTTGATGATCCCTAGGAGCACCATCAAATCTATCATAACCAAATGAAAAGAACATGCACAACAGTAAACCTGCCAAGAGACGGCGGCACACCAAAACTTACGGACCGGGCAAGGAGGGCATTAATCAGAGAGGCAGCACAGAGACCTAAGGTAACCCTGGAGGAGCTGCAGAGTTCAACAGCAGAGACTGGAGTATCTGTACATAGGACGACAATAAGACGTACGCTCCATAGAGTTGGGCTTTGTGGCAGAGTGGCCAGAAGAAAGCAATTACTTTCAGGAAAAAACAAAATGGCACGTTTTGTGCTTGCGAAAAAGGCATGTGGGAGACTCCCAAAATGTATGGAGGAAGGTGCTCTGGTCTGATGAGACTAAAATTGAACTTTTTGGCCATCAAAGAAAAGGCTATGTCTGGCGCAAACCCAACACATCACATCAGTCAAAGAACACCATCCCCACAGTGAAACATGGTGGTGGCAGCATGATGCTGTGGGGATGTTTTTCAGCAGTCGGAACTGGGAAACTGGTCAGAGTTGAGGGAAAGACGGATGGTGCTAAATACAGGGATATTCTTGAGAAAAACCTGTACCACTCTGTGTGTGATTTGAGGCTAGGACAGAGGTAGAGGTTTACCTTCCAGTAAGGCAATGACCCCAAACACACTGCTAAAGCAACACTTGAATGGTTTAAAGGGAAACATGTAAATGTGTTGTAATGGTCTACTCAAAGCCCAGACCTCAATCCAATAGAAAATCTGTGGTCAGACTTAAAGCTTAAAGGAGCTGGAGCAGTTTTGCAAGGAGGAATGGGCAAAAATCCCAATGGTAAGATGTGGCAAGCTCATAGAGACTTATCAAAAGTGACTTGGAGCTGTGATAGCCGCTAAAGGTGGATCTACAAAGTATTGACTTTAGGGGGGTGAATAGTTATACAAATTTTTCTGTTATTTTGTCCTATTTGTTTGCTTCACAATAAAAAAAAATCCATCTTCAAAAGTTCTGTATGTTCTGTAAATGAATTGATGCAAATCCTCAAACAATCCATGTTAATTCCAGGTTGTGAGGCAACAACTGACAAAAAAAATACTTTTGCAAGGCACAGTACATAAAACAAATAGATAAAAGAACTTGTCGTTCCAATTACACGTATGAGGTTTATCTTCTTTTAAGGGCAAATTAGGTCCTTGTCTTACAATGATCACATTAGTTTATTTCAAAGTATTAAAGTATTTTCTGGCTGAAATTTTTCTTCATCTCTACGCAAGAAGATTGCTCAATGCCTCTTCAAGCAGATTTGTTGCGTAACAGAACATTATGTACACTATGACCTGTGCAGGCACACAGTGGATAACAATCAACATGTGTGTTGATGCCCAGGAATAATATCCCCGGGAAGACTTGTGTCCCAGATGATAAATTTTTCAGAATGTTCAGGACTCGCTGAACTTACAGAGACACCAATCAGAAGTCCACTGGAGTGTGACAAGAAAAAAAAAAAAAAGAAGCAAACTACTGTATGGCTATCACATTGAGCACTTCATGCACCCTTGACAGATTCCAGAAATCTGCCATCGGGTTTCTGTGGCTTTTCCAAGAAAATGGTAATAAAAAAATGTTTGTAGATATTTATATAATCTTATCCATGGTAAATCAGAAAATGGAAGCAGTTAAACCATCAATCATTTCAAATTTTAAACCAAGTCAATCAGGGAAACCAAAGCTTCTTTTGGCTTAGCTGGAGTGATGCAATTAGATTTCTGCTGTTAAAATATATTGAAATGTAAGCCAAATTAAATTCAATCCACGCAATATCAAAGATTGATATGTAACCTAGAAATGTACAGATTTCTGTGTAATGAAAGCTTGTCGTGATTTCCACAGTAGTTAGCCACTAAACATATTATCCTTAGCTATGTCTGTTTTCTCAAAAGGAATTGTTCTTCATCTACAACTAAAATTATGAGTTATCCCTGTTGCTGCATGTGAAATCTGCTTCCTCTGTTAGTGTAACCCTTGCGCTGCCAGGTCCTGTGCTCCACTTTTAAACTCAGGTGGCCAGACCATTTTTGCAATTTTTCCATTGCTTTTTTATTTTTCACTTACAGCTTTCAGAGTTTGTAAAAGGCCCCCCAAACCAATAATTTTCTGAAAGCACATGACCATTAGAAAAAAAAAGAAGGTGCTGGTGATTTTTAGGCCCCATGATATTTGCGCAAATGTTTCTCAAACAATATTTTTGCTAAAAATACACTAAAATCATTATTAGCAGATACACATTTTCAAAATCCCTGCTAAATTTCTACTAAATATTAAAGTGTAACCTGTTTTAAGTTAAAGTGGATGTAAACCCATTCTCATCCTTTCTAAACTACTGCAATATTGGTTATCTAGAAGGATATAGATGCCTCCTGCATGTATACTTATCTGTCTAATGTCTCCCCTCTGTCTGCTATGAGACCCACCTCTACACTCCCCTTATCAACATGCATTTTATCCTGTGTATTTCTTACACTGAACTTCTGCTATGATCACTAACATCCAGTCAAAACCCAGAAAAGTCCCCACATGACTCCAGCATGCAAATCGAACAGCCAATCCTTGTAGAGCTGCTGAAGAAAGCAGTGGGAGGGAATTAAAAAATAATGCATGTATGTAAATCACCTGTCAATCACAGCAAGGGGGAAGAACGGACAAAGATTTCACAGTTTGTCCGTTTTATTTCACTGAAAAAAAATATGAGGATTGCTCAGAGCTGGATTAACTCTTTGTGGCAAGACTGGGCACAGTTGATCAGAAATCCAATACTCTATATTGTGCCAGACAAAAAAAAAATTCCATGTTTACATCCACTTTAATAAGTAACACATTTTTCTAAGTTTTAAATTGCGCCTTTTTGTGGGATGGTGAAAATTGAATGTACGCAAGACTGTAAATAACCAAATTTTCAAGATCTGGAAGTTTTCATTTTTCACTTACAGATTTTAGAGATGGTAGAAAACCATTTAGTTTCTGAAAGCACATGACCAGTAAAATAAAAATAAGGTACTACTGATTTTTAGCGCCCAATGATTTTTACGCAAATGTTTCTCAAATTAATATTTTTGCCAAAAATACACTAAAATCGTTATTACTGGAAAATAATATAACTAGATACTAACATTTACAGGTAAAGTTGATCCAGGGAATATCCGATTGCCTCGTGGGGGATCAGGAAGGAATTTTTTGCCCTGCTGGAGCAAAATTGGATCATGCTTTGCTGGGGTTTTTTGCCTTCCTTTGGATCCACTGTGGGTATAGCATTGTGTATATGAGATTGTATGATTTTTTTTTCCCCTTTTATTGGTTGAACTATATGGGCTAGTGTTTTTTTTCAACCAGACTAACTATGCAACTATTAGCATATACAAACAGTAAATTTTACAAAATTCCTGCTAAATTCCTACTAAACATAAAGTTTAACCTGTATTGAGTTAATAAATAACAAATATTTTAAAATGTAAACTTGTACCATTTTGCGAAAAAGTTGAAAATCAAACGTACGCAAAACTGTAAATACCCAAATTTTTCAAAATATCTGGAGGTTTTCATTTTTCACTTACAGCTTTCAGAATTTGTAAAATACCCCCCAAACTGTGCATTTTCTAAAAGCACATGACCAGTAGAATAAAAAAAAAGGTGCTACTGATTTTTTTAGACCCAACAGTAGTTGCACAACGCAAATGTTTATCAAATTGCCATTTTAACTGAGAAAAACAAAACACTAAAATCCTTATTAGCACACATAAACGCAACATTACTTACAAAATCCCTGATAAACTCCTATTAAGACTCTATGCACATGGGGTACACTAAAGCATATGCTCATGGTTGGCTGTTTACCCACATAGGGATGCACAGGGGTCCTGTGTCCCAAATGACTTTAAATAAACTGCCTGCATGGGGATGTACGTAAAACTTGTGCATCCCAGTGCAGCTAAACATGGCCTCACTGTAGTATTCCCTCTGGCAATGAGGTCTTAGGACTTTTTTAGGTTTGCCCTTGGGGGAGGTGGCAAAAACATGCTATTGAGCTGCATTGCTGCCGGGCACCAACCCCCCTCCCCCCAAGGTGCAGTGGACGGGGGTGTTTAAATGCTGCGGCTGCAATGCTTTGCACCCGCTGCAAAGTTCACCCTACTTGTAGTGAATGCTACACATTCATGTTAATGGGGAAGTGCTGCAAATGCCCCTAAACCGCGTGCAATACATGTGGTTGCGGTGCAATTGTTTGCAAAAATGGGTTTAAAACAAGCGGTGAGGAAGCAGCGCATTCCTTCCTCGCTGCCTGTCAGTAGCCTCTGGAGCATGATCTGAATGTGGATCAGGCTTCAGAGGCAAGGGAGATTTAGACACATGTTCAGTGACAAAGGAAGAAGTCAGTGAGGAGGGAAGGGAGGCGTCACATTGCAGGTTAACTGCTCTGATCAGCAGCTAATCAGAGCTATTTTTTGTCCAGAAGTGTCTGCTAAACAGTTGTCCTTTAGGTTCAAGGTCACTGGAGTGAGCATGAGCTTATAGTAGAAGGCAAAATTTCAGGACCAGGCCAGCTGGAAGCAGCACTGTAGGTCCATACGCTGCACAGACCTGGCAGCGAAAGGGTCAAAGATGCTAGCATAATGACTACAACTGAGCAGGTCAAACACTGGACATTTTAGTTTTTAGTAAATCAAAAGGCCCTTTCAATGGCAGACACATATATACGGTTTTGTACGTCTATACATGAAATGGATATCAGAGCTGCACAAAGATGTTTCTGTCTCGAGACAGAATATGTTATGAAAAATCAAAACAATATGTCAAAGCTAAATAAGGGTCCGTTCACACAGGGGCAACACGACTTTGAGCGAGACTTTGGGAGGCAACTTGGACACGACTTGAGTATGAATCACAGCATGACTTAAGGCAACTTACAAGGCAACTTGAAGTTGCTTCCAGGAGAGGAGACTTTACCAGTGGCCAATCACATAATAATCAGCTCTGTGGGAGGGAGGGGTTTGCCTAGAAAACTATTTTTACTTCCTGGAAAGTTGCTTCAGTTAAGACAGGGGATCAGACTTGGAGGCAACTTCTATTGAAATCAATGGGTACAAGTTGACTAGAAGTCGGATTGAAGTAGTACAGGAACCTTTTTTGAAGTCGGAGCGACTTCAGTAGTGTACATTAAGACGGCTCTCATTCACTTACATTGATTTTTAAATGTTGCGCGACTTGAGGCAACTTGGGACGACTTCAAGTCGGATCCAAAGTTGCTCCTGTGTGAATGGACTCTTACAGTAGGAAGATGGTAGAACCCGGTTCACACTGCAGGCGAGGCGAGGCGACTCCGACTTGCCTCGCCGCGACCTGCCGCGACCTCAGCGGCAACTTGCAGATGACTTCTGTATAGAAGTCAATGCAAGTCGCCCCGAGGTAGTACAGGAACCTTTTTTCTGAGTCGGAGCGACTCGAGTCGCTCCTCTCAGAACGGTTCCATTGTACAGAACGGGGGCGACTTGCGAGAGCGAGGCGAGGCGAGTCGTGTCGCCTCGCATCGCCCGCTGTGTGAACCGGCTCTAACAAGCATGAGCTGATGAAATCTAATAAGACCCATTTAATGAAATGCCTTCTTGCCGGACAGGCCTCCTTCTGCAGCTTTGTGCTTATTTACAAGTATACGTGGGGGTTATTTACGAAAGGCAAATCCACTGTGCAATACAAGTGCACTTGAAAGTGCAGCCGCTCTCAATCTAAGGGGTAGGTCTGAAATGAGTGGAAGCTCTGCTGATTTTAATATCCAATCATGTGCAAGCTAAAATTTTGTTTTTTATTTTCCTTTGCATGTCCCCCTCGGATCTACAGCGACTTTACTTCCAAGTGGACTTTCAGTGCAAAGTGGATTTTCCTTTAGTAAATAACCCCCATGGTGTCAATGGGCTATTGCATTTGCTTTTTCACCTCTTGAAGGGTCTTTGGTAGATTTTGGAGAAAGCAGTAACAGTATGCTTTCTAAAACAGTCAGAAATAATTTACAGATGAAGCAAAGGCTTGCCAGGATAACAAATGCAAGATTTTGCAAATGGAGATTTAGAAGACTCATGTCACAGCTATCTTGCAATCCTTAAAGTGGTTGTAAACCCTCCCCCACAACTTTGTCCCATGTAATACAGCATAAAAAACCCTAATGAACACTGCTTGTAGATATCTCCTTACTTGCTTAGTATTGTTGTAATCCTTGTTGTTCTGTAGAATGAAGTCAATGAGCATGCCCAGATCTCCCCTGATTTAAGGCACACTCTCTATGTCTTATCTATCTGTTATCAGGACTTCCTACGGCACAACACTGAACTCTGCTAATCACTCAGAGCTTCCTCTTACACACCATGTGACCATGTAACATGACATACAGTCTAAACTTGGCCATTACTGCAGTCTTATCAGCTGAAGCTGATAAGTCTGACAAAGGGAAACATTACACATCGGCACAAGTAAATACTATGAAATAAACAAGTAAGCTATGAACAGGGAAGCAGGGTTGCCATAGAAACGTTGGATTGAGAAGGAGGCTTAAGGGTTAGCAGTACAGGAAGTGCTCAATGTAAGGGCGGAAATACACTCCACTGTGGACTCAGAAAACAATACTTAAGATGGTGCTGCCTAAACCCTGGAAACAAGTTTTTTAAAGTTTCTTTAAACAGTAAGTAATATGCGATTTGGGCTGGATTACAGTGGCTATAGTCTGATAATGACTTATTATAATGGACTAAATGAAAAGAAGCATCAGAGTGGGAGAGTTTACTTCCTCTTTAAAGTGACACATTGCCATAAGGAAAGCAGAGTGGCTGCAATTGCTGGCTCCCTGGTGTAAATGCTAGTCTTAAATCATAGACCCAGAACAGATATGCTGTAGGTATGGGTCAGAAAACTGTCAGAATTCCATATGTTTATATTTGCCTTGGGTTAAGGACAATGCATTTAAGCCACAGCTTCAACGTGCCACCCAGAGAACTAGCATTCTTTAAAAGATAGTTCAGCAATGAGAGCTTTCATGATTCTTTAAAAACAGTGTCAATAATTTTGAGATAGAGAAAATAGTCAGCGTTAAGGTCAAGGTAACTGACACAAATGGATGCTGCTACATTTGGCCTGAGCATCTAGGCAAGGGTTAAATAGGAGATGTGAAAACTGTGTAAATATCTAAATCACCTTCAGAAGTCATAGCTGACAAATAAACCAGTAAAAAAAATGGCACAGATGTGACCCTATGAGATTAAAGGGCTATATCCAAAAATACTAGCCAATAGAGGCACTAGAAACATAAGAATGTTCATGGTAAAGTTCATAGCAGTCCATCTGTTTTATATAAGTCTATAAATAAGTAGTTCCATATCATAGGGGTAAATGTTCATCCACAACACCACAGCAACAGCTCATCTTCAGGTACTTTGGGGAAAACCAGCTAGCAGCAGAATGTAAGACATGGAAAGTAAAGGAAGGGTGGTAATTAGAGGTCAACCATTATGGGTTTTTTTCTGGCCGATGCCGTTATTTAGAAATCGGGGTGGCCGATTTGGTAGGTGGCACTGGCAGGCACTGACAGGTGGCACTGGTTGACACTGGCAGATGGCACTGGTTGGCACTGGCAGGTGGCACTGACAGGTGACAATGGCAAGTGGCACTGACAGGTGACAATGGCAAGTGGCACAGGTTGGCACTAGCAGGTGGCACTAATTGGTACTGGCAGGTGGCACTGGCAGATGGCACTGGCAGGGGCAGTGGCTGGCACTGGCAAGTGGCACTGGTTGGCACTGACAGGTGGCACTGGCAAATGGCACTGGCTGGCACTGGAAGGTGGCACTGATTGGCAGGTGGCACCAGCAGATGGCAATAGCTGGCACTGGCAAGTGGCACTGGATGGCAATGGCAGGTTTCACAGCCGATAGTGTAACTGTGAAACTGAACACTCTCTGCAGCGCTGCGGTGTGTGAAACTGTATGGAGAGGGAGGGAGAGAGAGAGAGGAGATGACAAATTCAGCGTGATGTTGGTGGTAGGCGGGACACAGGGATGGGTGGGACACAGGGTGGGCGAGGCCAGCAGCTATCGAGCCAATGATTGGGCTGTTTAAGAAAGGGGCGGGGCCCCACACGTAGTAGCCGCCCAGATCCCATCGGCTGATGTTGGATAGCTGTGTCCCGCCCAACCCAGGTCCCACCCACACCCGACATTCAACCTCAATTTTGACAGCTCCTCTCTCTCTTCATACAGTTTCACACACTGCGGTGCTGCTCTGCCCACAGCGTGTGGAGTTCCTCCTCCCTTCTCCACACTCTGCTTGCAGAAATACTGCCAGTGTTCAATATCGGCCTAATTTGGATAATAATCGGCCAATAACGATTTCTCCAAAATGGCCAAATATCGGTCGGCCGATATATCAGTAAACCTCTAGTGTTAATGCAGTAAAGTAATAAATATCCACTCACATGTAAACTAGGAAAGGTGTGTGCAGTGCCACCTCAAAACATTGTCAGTCTGTCTTGAGAAGGAAAACCAAAGATCAAAGCCAGTGTACACTCCAAGAGCCTAAGCTGCAACAGCAGAGTCTTGCAGAGACTTGAGAAAGTAGCTAGGTGTTCTGAAACGTGTTGCCATGGCCCTTGACCACCCCTCAGTGTGACATCAGTCCTAGGATTGACTGTTGTTATCCACTCTACTGTGAAACTCTGTTGTGTCAACTCAGGCTCCAGAAGTGCACGCTGACTTTGTACTTTGCCTTCCCATAACAGATGTTTTGAGGCAGCACTGCACACACATTTCCTAGTTTACATGTGGATATTTGCTACTCTCTAGCATAACCGAGTTTACTGCATTTAAAGCCTTCCTGCTCTGTCTGTTTCTTACAAATGTCTATAACTGGAATGTGAAGTCTGCCCAGATACAATAACATCATCCATCTTATCTTAATTGCCTAGATTTGTCTTATTATATACTGCCTGACGGCACAGCTAATTTTTCTCAGGATTCATAGTTCCATTTAAATGTGGGTCTTTAGTAAGCAGCTTAGCAGACTGCAGAATATAACAACTTTTGCCAGTATCAGTAACATATAATCTGACTTGTTTTAATGGAGTTGAAAGAGGTTTCCCTCGAGCATTGTATCTGTGTTGTCACTATGGCCTAAATTAATTTCCCAGTGTTGGCACTGTTTCTATAAAAACATATCATACCAAGACAGAACATTTAAATGAGGTGACAGATCTACAGTACATTTACACTATACCAGAGCTCCTTCTAGAGTTTAATGTGTGCTTTACAATATACAGATAAGGCTTGTGCTTAATTAATTATATATGGATATTAATCTGGATGTCCATTTTATGATAAAATTAACATTGTAAATGTGAAACACAGTCATAAATTATAAGGCACCCTGTGAACATTCTAGTTTTCCCCCTACCCTTTTCTCTTAGAATCTTGTTCTTTGACATTATACAATTTTATACATGTCCATAATAATTTAAAGTGATTGTAAGGGTTAAGGTTTTTTTTTCTTAACTAACAAACATATCATACTTACCTCCACTATGCAGCTCATTTTACACAGAGTGCCCCTAATCTCATCTTTTGGGGTCCCTCAGCGGCTCTTGTGGCTCCTCCTGACATCAGATAACCCCTTAGGAGAATCGCTCTCCCGAGAGGGTTACCTTGCGGGCATGCTCCCAAGTCCAGCATTTGGCATTCATAGCCACCGAATGTATGACTTGGCCCTGCCCCCCCCCAATCATTGGATTTGATTGACAGCAGTAGGAGCCAATGGCTACGCTGCTATCAATCTATTGAATCAAGAGCCAAGAACCTCAGGCAAGTTCCAGGGATCAGGTAAGTAAAACTGGGGGGCTGGTCACTGACAGGTGTTTTTTCCATCTTAATGCATAGAATGCATTAAGGTGAAAAAACACAAAGGTTTACAACCCCTTTAATAGCACCATACCTGGTAAATTCAAGCTAGCATATTGCAACCATTATCTATGATGAAAACTGCTCAGCTGCACCCTTCAATCCCCTATGCTTTATGGAATCTATCCTACCAGCAGCAGTTACTCTTCGTTTTTGTCCCAATTCAAACTTTTTTCATTTTATTTACACTTACTGCCAGAATAAAATTACAGTACAGTTTAAGCTCGGTGTTTTGATACTGATATGCAGAAATTCTTTACATACAGGTGTGTTTTTAATTTACCTTTAAGGCTCGGTTCACACTAGCCGACTCTAAAGTCGTGCGACTTTCAGTGCAACTTTGAAGTCCGAATTTGATGTGACTTTTTACACTCTTTTTTTGTGGCACTGAAGTCATATCAAAGTTAGACCAAAGTAGTGCAGGAACCTTTTCTAAATTCAGACAGACTTGTATAGTATCAGATAAGACAGCTTTCATAGAGAAACACTGAATTTTGCATTAGTGTGAACCGAGCCTAAAAGAGAAAAATCATGTTCTAAATCGAAAATATAGTGTAAAATCAAACACGGCTGTATTTTTTTCTTTTATTTCACCATCACTATATCTCCATCATTTACTAATTAAAATTGAATAGCTAAAGCAGTTAAAGAAGTTATTCCTATCTTCCAATAAAATTAAAGTTCTATCTGTCCTTAAAAATAAAGATATATAATATGTTGACCTTGAAGGGCAAAAAGTTACCTATTGCAAAGTAGACCCATCTTTAAACAGAAAAACCCAGTGTTAATAGATAACCAAGATTATTCTGCATAACCAGTGTCATAATAAAACCCTGTAATAATGATATATTTTTAAAACAAAGATTTTATGTATATTTGACAAAGATCACATTATTCACATGCCTGCTTTGTGGACTGCGGTTCTGAAAGAACTCCGAGTCACTGTCCTTTGATGTTGGTGAGCCTTTGTATGTGTAAAATACATCTTCCGTCTCCGTTACATAGGTCATTTCATTGACAAGATTGTCAGCAGAAGAATGGTGTGGTTTCCTAATGACATGGCGCATCCTAGGGCTCCGCCTGTAAAAAAGTATTTAAAGCAAACCATTACATGTAATGTTTATCATCAGCTGCATTCCCTTATCATACATGTAGAATTGTGGCTTTGCATTTAATGACACGTTGAAGTGATACCTTTTTTTATGACCTACCCAAGTAGCCCAGGCCCAATGCATGCCTGCCATTTAGCCTTGGTGTATGGAGCTTTGGTATTTAGCAGAGGGCATAGGTATCCTCTCTTATCAAACGCTCTAACAAGCTGACAGCTGTTGGATGGGGCAACTAATGATACAAACATTTAAGGCAGTATGCAAGCAGGTACACATGCCTGCAATGCAATAAGTCTGTGTTTCAGGTATTTGTGCCCTCTGCCAGCAGCTAAAAGCTGTAGTCCCTTGCACCAGAGCTACTTATCCAGCAAGCATTAGGTCTTCATTGGCAGTTTTTTAAAGCTATCCAGGTCATTTACCATGCCCAACAGAGGCAGTGCACACCCAGTCAAGCATTTAACATATTATTTGAAAGAAAATCTCTAAACACAAAAAAACGGAACAGTCAAGAGCATGCATTTCTCACCTAGAAAACCCTGCATTTGTCTGCTCTTTGCCCGTTTAACAAATCCGGCCACAAAATTGGAATGGAATTAGGCTACCAATCCTTAGGCCTGTCTCGATGGGCTTTTGTTTCCTTCAAACAACTTTAACATTCCTATATCAGTGAATAGGGATGCCCTCATGCTTGAAGCAGGCCAAAATGGGTCAACTGCAGGACAAATGAACTTAAAGTGTAATTTTAATCAAAACCTAACTAAGCTTAAATCTACTCCCATCCCCATACTAAGCCTATTCTATAGACTCTGCAAAAGGAAAGATGCCTATACTTACCTATTTTTAAGTTGCTGTAGTCCAGTCACATGATCTCTCCAGCAACAGCTTCAGGGTAGAAGAGAGAGGAGTGACAACGGCTGCAGAGCCTGGATGCTGATGTCACCCAAAGGCTTAATATTGGGGAGCCAATTTTGGCTGTCCCTCCTATACACTGAAGCCAGTGCGGAGACCTGATCATGTGACTGTACCTGAGCGACTTCAGAATAGGTAAAAAGTATAGGTATCTTTCCTTTTTCAGGTTGTATAGAACAGGCTTAGAATGGAGGTGGGAGCAAGTTTAGGCTAAGTTAGGTTTTTACTGGAATCACACTTTAATGCATTCTGCTTTGATTGTCCTTGGTGAATAATAGCTCTGAAAATGGAAAGCTTGCCGACTTCAGCTTCATTTATCAAAAAAATTATCAGCAAATGGATCTTCAGATGGCTTTCCTGGGTACGCAGGAGGTACAAATCACTCCCACCTGAAAGCTGACAGTCAGCTGATGAAATGTAAACAGACTCCAGAGTCTGTTTACAAGGCTGTGCTGCCATCAATGTGAGCTTTCTGTCTATCACATCTAAATGGTTAACATTGGCCTCATGAAGTTTGACGATTGCACAGAGAATAGACTACAGGAGCCTAGGGTCCACATTTAAATTAGTAATTCATGACCTTAGCATCCCACCTATGCAAGAGCATGATCTACTGATTAAATTGTTAGGCTTTCAATCTTCAGTTTATGTTAATATTCAGTTTATATTCAGGTGTCTCAAATCAGAACCTATACTGACCAATTGAGAAATGCATGCCTGCTTATAAATTGAAAGCAGCCTATGGGGTGGCGCAGACAGGAGCAAGGCGCAGACAACATAGTTCTTTCCTGCTCTGTCAAGAGTGATGTGCAGTTTCACCGCCGCAGTTTAATGAAAGCAGGAGAACTAAAGCTGGATAAAGATACCACAACAGTCAGATTCCCACTCTCTATGCACTAACATGCTTCTTCTTCTCTTTCTTCTCACATCGGTATCTTCTATCCTCAAAATTATCCTTACTCTACCCCTCCTTTCTACCCTGCAGCATGCACATATCACCCTCACTCCTACCCTCTCCTTACTACTGCACCCATCATCTCCTGCATTTGCTGCCCCCACATACTATCATAAACTCCAGGGCCATTAGACATGTGTGCTCATGCACATCCCACTCCCATCAAGCTAATATCTGTACATGACCTCTTCATCTTTCATGGCTTTATCATACTTGCCATAACTGAAACCTGGCTTCAAAATTTTGACTCAGCTTCTCCTACTGCCCTCTCCCATGGTGGTCTCCATTGGAATCACTCCCAAAGACCCAACGGACAGAAAGGAGGTGGAGTTGGATTCATTTTATCCCTACAAAGCACCTTCCAAATCTTACCTATCCCTCTCTCTCCATCTCTCTCTTCTTTCAAGATGCACTGTATTTTGTCTGTTTTCTCCTATTTCTCTGAGGATCACAGCAATTTATCCGCCTCCTGGACTGGTATCGCACTTTGATGACTTTGCTGCCTGGCTACCCTATTTTCTTTCCTCTGAAATACCCACTATCATTCTTGGTGACTTCAACATTCCTGTCAATGTTAACAGCCCAACTACAGCTCAACTTCTCAACTCAACCTCATCTTTTGATCTAACCCAATGGACACATACCCTTCACCTTGTATTCTCCATCTGTGAAATCCTGGCAACTTCACGAACACCCCCTTTCCTCTCTCTGATCACAACCTCATCAGTTTCACTGTATCCTTGCCTCCAACCACCCACCCTCCAAGCAACAATTACTTGTAGGAACCTTTGCCACTTTAACGCTTCTCTTCTCTATTCTGCTACTGACCACCTATATGACAAACTCTCCCCTGTCCTGACCTGGCTGCCTCTGTCTACAACAGTTCATTCTCATCATCACTAGATGTACTTGCTCCTATAACCACACGCAGAATCAGGCCCGACCGGTATAACCCTGGCAAACTAAAATCTCAAGAGACATTGCCGTGCTCTGCCCTTCTAAAATACAATTCCTGCCTCCATGCTGCCAAACAAGCCTACATTGTCTCTCTTATTAATATCTGCTCATTCAGTCCCCATCGGCTCTTCTCAACCTTTAACTCTCTACTTCGTCCCCCACACCCTCTACCCACTAACTCACTCACTGTCCAAGAGATTCACTTCAAACACAAGATTGATGCAATTCGTGAGGATACCTCCACTGTGTGTACATCTTCATCACCCAACATACTTTGCCTAACAGCACATTCAACACTCTCCTCTTTTGAATTGGCTACTGAATTGGCACTCCACGGAAACTGCCTTACTAAAACTCACAAACAATTTACTAACTGCTAAAACCAACAGCCAGTACTCCATACTCCTACAACTTGACCTCTCTGCGGTCTTTGATACTGTTGACCACCTGCTCCATCTCAATAAACTCCATTCCCTTGGCCTCCAAGAGTCTCCTCTATCCTGGTTCTCTGCCTATCACAGCGCTTCTTCAGTGTTACCTACAACTCTGTCTCCTCCTCTCCATTGCTCCTTTCTGTGGGGGTACCCCAAGGCTCTGTTCTTGGACCCCTTCTCTTCTCTATCTATACCTCCTCCCTTGGTCACTTGATAACTATCCATGGCTTCCAATACCACTTATACACCAATGATACCCAAATCTGTCTACTCCTCACTTCACTCCTTCAGTCTCCTCTCACATTACTAACTTAATAACTGACATATCAGCATGGATGTCGCACCACTTCCTTAAACTAAATCTCTCAAAAACTGCGCTAATAATATTCCCCCCAACCCGTACCCCCCACCCTGACTTTTCCATCAAAATCAACAATGCAACCATCTTGCCTTCACTACTGCAACTCCCTTCTCATTAGCCTGCCTCTCCATAGGCTATCCCCTCTTCAGTCTATCATGAATGCTGCTGCCAGACTTATCCACCTTACCAACCGCTCAGTGTATGCCAACCCTCTCTTCCAATCCCTAAATTGTCTCCCAATCGCCCAGTGAATTAAATTCAAAATACTAACCACAGCATACAAATCTATTCACAACTCTGCCCCCAGCTACATCACCAACCTTGTCTCCAAATATCAGCCAAACCGTCCTCTCCACTCTTCTCAAGACCTCCTACTCTCAAGCTCTCGTCTCCTCCTCCCATGTTCATCTCCAGGATTTCTCCAGAGCCTCTCCCATCCCCTGGAACTTGCTACCTCAACCTGTCTGGCTATCCCCTACTCTTGCTACCATCAAGCGATCCTTGAAAGCAGGGCCCTCTTCATCCTCTTGTATTTTATTGTATTATAACTGTATTGTCTCCCTTTTATACTGTAAAGCGCTGCACAAACTATTGGCGCTATTTAAATCCTGTATAATATTAATAACAGGCTTAAAACTGTTTGCATACATGAACCACACAAAAGTCTTAGGCCTCATGCATAAAATAACGTTAGAAAAACGGCAGTAGCCTTGCAGTGAGTTTTTCAATGTTTTTTTTTTTTAACGTTTTTGCAATAGTGTTTTTTAGTATATTATTAGTGGTAGCATTTTAAAAAAAACATTTTTTTCAATGGATCAAAAACGTTAAAAAAACGCCGGTGAGATGCTTTTTTGAGCATTTACCTGTGTTTTTTGACGTAGCGTTTTTACAGCTGAAAACAGCTGAAAAACTCCTTTCAGAACCCACTAGTTTTGGGGTTTTTTAAAAGCCAAAAAACGCCCCAGCCAAAGACTGCTGATAACAGCCTGTGTGTGCATGGATACATAGTATAACATGATGGGAAGTTTATTGACTGTAGAAAAAAATGGGAGAAGCCAAAAACAGCTGCTTTAAAAACATCCAGTGTGCATGAGGCCTTAATCTCACATGGGGTAGATTAGAACCAGGTTATGGATGCCCTGAAGTCAATCTTGCCTTAAAGCGGAGTTCCGCTTAAAAAAAATAAAACAAAAAAGTCAGCAGCTACAAATACTGCAGCTGCTGACTTTTAATAATCGGACACTTACCTGTCCCAGGATCAAGCTATGCGGGGGATCGAAGCCCTGCTCATCTCCCCCTCCGCTCGACGTTGCCGGCATTGTAACTGTGGGCGCCCGGCTGTGGCTTCACACCCGTGTACCGACTGCGCATACGCGAGCCCTGCCGCATGCCGTGACTGGCTGCGCAATCATCTGGGACCTGTGATGTGTCCCAGATAATCACCTAGAGGGAGGTGATCTCCCTTCTGGCACTGAGGGAGGTGACGTAAGGAGCTGAGGTGAGTAAGGAGGCAGATAACGAGGGACCCCCTAGCAACAGGCATTAAGAGGTGAGTAAAAATATTTTTTTTTCTAAATTTTATTTACCGTTTTTAATGCAGCTGAAAAATGACAAAATAATTTTAGGAGTGGAACTCCACTTTAATCAAAAGGTTGCAGAACTTTCCTAAATTGTCCAAAAGGTACACTCAGAAGTCATGGTAACGGAGTAACCTTATTGAAATAGAAACCAGGGATTTTTCCCCTCTTACTTCCAGTGATTACAGGACCTGGGACGAGCTCCATTCATCGCTGGCACTCCTGCAGCAGATGTGGCATCACTCACACTACTCCCCAGAGAGATCAAGCCTGAGTGGCACACACACAAACCATGGGTCACAATGATCCACAATTACCAGGCCTTAATTACCTAGACACTGCACATAGTGTGAAACCAGTGGTAGAAAAATTGCCTTCATTTCTGTAAGAAAAGTAGGCATCATTCTCACAATTCTAATAAATGAAGGCCCTTTTCACACGGGCATTCTGATCAGGTCCACCTGTCAGTTTTTCAGGCGGACCTGATCGGAGCCTCCATTCACCCTTATGGGGCAGCAGTGACATGTCCGCTGACACCCACTGCTATCCGATCCGTGAAATCTAGATGGATGGAAACCCTATTTTCCATCTGTCTGGTGGATCAGATGAAAGCGGACAGGCGGTCCATTTTCATCTAATTTCCCCATAGAGGAGAGCGGGGCTCCAACAGGTCTGCCTCTGCACAGTGAGCAGAGACGGACCTGTCATCTGCCTGCTCAATGGGGATCAGCAGATCGATCCCCCCGCTGAGTAAAGCGGAGTCTGCTGAGCGGAAAGCCTGTGTGAAAGAGCCAAGACAAAGAATGACCCAAGCTTCTTTGTTGGAGTGAGATGCCTTCACCTAAGTACAAAGACTTGAGCGATGCTATCTCTGACGGAGAAACCACAAACACACCTACTTATGCCAATACTAGTGATGATCTAGATGAAATACCCAAAATACTGCTGGCCCATTCACAACAAGCCACAACCTCTAATAAAATGATAGGGAAATGATTAGGGAAAAGCAATTGGAAGAATGCAAGGCATTCCTAATAAGCCATGGCATTTTTTTCAGATGTTGTGCTTCAATAGAGTACTTTGCTAAAGACTACAAAGCTGAGCCAGATAACTGCACAGAATGTAAAAGCAGGTTGCATGTATCCGCCTTGCACCCAGGCTTCCTTGGGGAGGACTCTATACCCACTAAAGACTTCTTACCCATGTTAAATCATGACAGGGACAGACATGAACAGTCACCTGCAACATTCATGTCAAAATGTTATGAACTTTTCCATAAGGGACTTTATGAGAAAATTTGGGCAAAAATATGTCTTGTTAATGTGTTTCCCCAAGACCAACCTAAGAAAGCAGTTAAAATTGATAGCGTATTAGACAACCAAAGAAGCCATTAATTTGCAACTTCAGAATTTTTGACAACATAAAAGGAAATGTTTTGTCCTTATACACTGCACATGTGCTGGTTCAGTGGAAATTTTAGTAAGAACTACTTATACTTCACAAACTGGAAGTAGCTTTAACAAGAATGGACTACGCTACCTTTAACCCAAAGGTACTAGGCATGTCTGACATCCTTTTAGAAGTGACTTAATGCCAGCCATACACGGTTCGAATTTCGAAAGAATTTTCTTTCAAAAATCGTATCTAAAAATTTTCATATGAATTTCGCACCATTAGTGGGCTGTAGCAACAGCCGATTTTCATGTGGAAATCAAATTTGAGAAATCGGACATGTTGGAAATTTTTTGAAAAACTAAGGATTTTCTAATCAATGGTGGGAGAATCGTGCGAGAAATGTAATAAGAAAAAAAAAAATTTACGGAGAGAAAAGAAGATTTCCGGCCATGAAAATTCTTTTCTGTAGCAACATGAGGTGAAATTGAAGGCTTGGTCGGCCGAATTTCGAAAATCAATGATGGCACCATCGGATCACAAAAAAAACAAAATTTTCAGATTTTGAAAAGAAAATTTGTTTGAAATTCGACCATGTATGGCCTGCATTAATACTTTCAAGAACTGTTCCAGCTGTGTCAAATCTACACTGACAAAGACCGATCACAATGCTTCACCATTCCAAGGACTTGAGATCTGCCAGTGAATGCACTACAAGTTCCGTCTATAGAAATGGATTGGTAGCACACTCATCTGGAAGTGCAGAAAGTTTATTGAAGTGTCAAATACAGATTAAAGTGTGATTACTGTGATGTACAGCACTGGACCACTAACAGATAGAAATGTAGACATGTTTCACACACAGCAGTGCTTATTCATTACCAAGTCCGGTCTGCCACTGTTGCAGATAGACTTATAGTTCTAAACAGAACACGAATACAGTGATCATAGTTCTTTGGCACTTCTCTAACTAAAAGGAGATGGAGGGAGAGTCTGCAGGAACATGGCATTGCATCCAGTTGCAATGCTTTGGAGGCTCACTTACAAAAAATAATAAATTCACTTTTTTTTCCTGCAAACATTTATTTACTTTTTTTTTATAAAAAGTGCAGTTAGCATTAAATCAATTATTTGATGTTTGCATGCTCCTTCCCTCTTTTTGTGTCTTTCTGATTTAGAAGATAAGAATTATCCATGCTCATGTACTTTATTAATGTGTTTTGTTATTGTAATGCAATTGCTCTTAGTATAGTGGTATCCACCGATATCAGGCAGAGTGGCAGGGGAGTGCCCTGCTTTTAGCAGCCTGTTTTTATTGTTGTCTATTGCAGCGAGTTGGGCCATGATATATTCCACTGTTATCCCCCTCATGTTATGCACTAGTTTCACCAACTCTTAGTTGTCACTCACTGTTTCTCAGTGCTCTCTGTTACTTTAATGTTTGCCCTCATGGAGTAAAGCGCTCACCCATATAGAGTTAGAAGGCTTATTGTCCTGTGATACACTTACAACATCAAGAAATTCTCAGAAACATCCTTGTAACCTGCAAAGTCTAGAATAAACTACATTGGATTTCACTCTGACTTTTCTTGGTGAGTTGATGCTGCCTGTGGCTTCTACTACCTCAGCAAGCCATCATGAGCAGCATTGTCTGCACAGACTGGGTCTCAGAAGTATGTTTTATTAAATGAGATAGTATTTAAACCATAACACAGAATGTCTGTGAAGACTACTTACCAGTTTGGAGTAACTGGAGGAGAGCGAGAAGGAAGACTTTTGGTCTCAAGGTGTTCCACAGACACAG
The DNA here is from genome assembly GCF_037356315.1 of Lithobates pipiens. Classification (NCBI taxonomy): domain Eukaryota; kingdom Metazoa; phylum Chordata; class Amphibia; order Anura; family Ranidae; genus Lithobates; species Lithobates pipiens. The sequence goes on along the minus strand of NW_027507764.1, from coordinate 250,410,184 downwards.
ATCTTCTTAAATCTGCATTCCATACCATGCCACCAATCACTTTCCTGCAAAGCTGACTGCTGGCAGACCTACAATTGCAATAAGAAAAGACTGAATTACAAATATCTAAGGAGTCTTTAAAAAAATGTACCCACTTGGATTTAACACTAGTAATTCTTATATAAATGTAAAAAATTTTTTTTCCAGATTTTGACATGTTCAATTAGGGCTTTTATAGCAAAATTGCACCTGAGCAATATTCATGCAAATGGATCATATCAAAAATAGTCAACAAACAGGGGTTCATTTTGGTGGACACACAATAACAGATGTTGTAATCAGTTCCAGTAAGAGAAGGAATGTCAGGTCTGTGTCAGGCTAAAAGGGCTACAGCAGAGGCTTTTAAGCCCCAGCTTGAGGTGGGAAAGCACTCATTGGCATGAGGGGCTAAGGCCAACACCAGGGGGCTTGGGCACAGTGTTTTCGTATGGGGCACTCTGTGTCCACATCGGATGCTCAGTGTTGCTCTGGGTTCTAAATTGTTTCTTTACTTCTTGGATTTGGTACTGCCCCCTTATTACTGATTGTGGCTATCCCATCCTCATAAATTCTCTGACCCGACCTGTCTCCTTGGTGGGGGGTGTTGTTTCCATCCCCAAGCCCACCTATATATGTTTCCCCCTAGCAGTAACCAGCTAACTATAAAGTGCCATGCCTCCTATGGTGAGTACAAAGGGAACAGTGCTCTCAACTCGTCAGTGCCATAAACCACTGTCAGTGCAATCTTTACTAAAGCTAAAAAAAATGAAACCATTTCACCTGCTTAAGGGCAGCACCCTAACCACCAGTGTAAGTGGGGGCACTGACCATAAGTGTAAGGAAACACAATAAACCCTAACTACTAATATCAGGGGACACAATGAGCACAGCTATATAAAGAGACATGTTGAGAAATGACTGCCAATGTATAGAGGTACACTGAGCACTGACCACCAATTAAGGAAAACATGCTCACGGGCATGCTCACTACAAATATATGAGGCCACACTGAGCACCAATGTAAGCAGGCATGCTGAGTAAAGGTAGCATAATGATCACCAACATAAGGGCACAGTTACTCCTGCATGCTGTGCTGTACAATGATATAGGTCTGACCCCTGCACTCTGACTGGTGCACTGTATGCAGTATGTTGTAAATTACATAGTTCTGGCTGCTGCAATGTATACCTATTTATCATATCCTATCTATTTACATAACCCAATCTAGCATTATTTTTATTTATTTCTTTTTTGTGACTGTTGGGACACGGATGCTTTTTTCAGTGAATTTATCAAGCCATATAGCTACCCATTGGTGACAAAATGTCATTAATGTAAAATAAAGCTGAACTTAATTCAGCCAAAAAGTCCCTAGGTCCAACCTCCCTCCCACCACAGAACTAGGGTTAAATTCTTGTTTTAACTTCCTGAAAGCTGGCAATCCTCTTATGTAGACTTGTGCACAATGGAAAATATCGTTTAGTTTCGGTTTGTTGTCATTCGTAAAATACATCATTTTGTTCTATTATATTCGTTATGTTACGTTAATAAATTTTCGGATAATTCGTTATTATTCGTAGAGCGTCGAATTCATTCGTTCGTATTTGTTGAAATTCGCTATTTATGTATGTATAGACATTCGTGATAATGATTCGTAGCTTGGAAAGTTGTTTGTTTATTGAATGTTTTAACACACACAATGACAACGTCTCTTCTCCTCGGCTCAAATACAATACAACACCCTTCTAACTCAGTTCTCAGGAATGCACTTTGCCAGTAATCCATCCTCCGGCACAAAATTAATTAGCTGATTGGACTATAAGATTTACTTTGAGCTGACCTTTTGTTTCATTAGATCATTAAAGAATTACCGAATCATGTTGAATTCATTCGAATTAATTTGTTATATTTCTTTCGTATTTGTTGTACTTCGTTATTTTTTTATTCGGACATTCGGATGCAGTTAGAATACAACACCCTTCTAACTCAGTTCTCAGGAATGCACTTTGCCAGTAATCCATCCTCCGGCACAAAATTAATTAGCTGATTGGTCTATAAGATTTACTTTGAGCTGACCTTTTGTTTCATTTTCATCTTTAACCACTTGCTTACTTGGCACTTAAACCCCTCTCATGCCCAGACCAATTTTCAGCTTTCAGCGCTGATGCACTTTGAATGACAATTGCGCGGCCATATAACACTGTACCCAAATGACATTTTTATCATTTTTTTCCCACAAATAGAGCTTTCTTTTGGTAGTATTTAATTACAGCTGGGAGTTTTATTTTTTGCTAAACAAACAAAAAAAGATGCAAAAAATAATAAAAAATCATGTTTAATAGTTTGTTATAAAATTTTGCAAACATGTCATTTTTCTCCTTCATTGAAGTGCGCTGATGAGGCGGCACTGATAGGCTGCACTGGTGGGCACTGATAGGCTGCATTGGTGGGCACTGATAGGCTGCACTGGTGGGCACTGATAGGCATAGTTAAGGCGGCACTAATAGGCACAGATAAGGCGGCACCGATGGGCACAGATAAGGCGGTACTGATGGGCAAAGATGGGCACAGATAAGATGGCACGGATGGGTGGCACGGATGAGTGGCACTGATAGGTACCACTGATAGATGGGACTGATGGGCACTGATAGGTGGCACTGATAGGTGGCTCTGATAGGTGGCTCTGATAGGTGGAACTGCTGGGTGGCACTGCTGGGCACTGATGGGCACTGGTAGATGACACTGATGGGCACAGATATGTGGCACTGGGGTGCAGCACCTTTGTTGAGGCAGATTGTGGGCACTGCTGGGTGGCACTGTGGGCACTGCTGGGTGGCACTATGGGCACTGCTGGGTGGCACTGACAGGAGGGGACACATTTTTTATTGATGTGGCACTGGCAGGGGGCAGGTGGGCACTGGCAGGGGGCAGGTGGGCACTGGCAGGGCTGGCCGTGATCGGGACTGATGTCCCGATCATGGCCGCCGGTGATAATAATAGCCGATTACCAGCTCCGTTGTATCACATGATCAGCTGTCATTGGCTAACAGCTGATCACGTGATAAGGGGTCGGGATCGACCCCTTCCTCGGATCGGTGATCAGGCGAGTCTCATAGACTCGCCGATCACAGAGCGCGCCCCTCAGGGCACGGGACGACGTCATTAGACGTCGTCCCGGCAAAGGAGATCCGCGCAGTAGCCGTCATTCGGCTATAGCGCGGGTCTCTAATGGTTAAAAAATGACCTAATCACGTTGAATTCATTCAAATTAATTTGTTATATTTCTTTCATATTCGTTGTAATTCGTTTTTTTATTCGGACATTCGGATGCATCCGAATGTCCGAAAAAAAAAATGCAAAATTCGGCCGAATTTCGATTCGTTACGAAACGAATTGCACAAGCCTACTCTTATGTAGGCTGACCTTCAACAGCCTCACAAACAAAGCAGGACCTTGAGTCTTGTGTTGTATGCGATGACATCGAAGAAGCCTCAAAGAGAAGCAGATTCATGAGACTGATTGTATGGAGGGTAGGAAGCCTGTAGGAAGGAGGAGTAAGGTAAGTGTTCTTTCATTTTAAACTTCTCTAGACTAACAAGCATTTAACCCTTGCTTACTTGGCACAAATTATGGAGATGGCTGACTGGTTTTCTGCTTTAATGCTTCATATAAATTTTCAATACTCCTTGACATTTTGCATAGCTATGGCCATTCCTCCGACACTGCATGCACTATTTTTGGTATTTTCAGTGGTGTCCTAAGCTTAGTCGATTTTAACACCCACTACTATACTTTATAACTACGTTGCATTTTGAACACTGTATGCAATCTTTTTGCCAAAGCCATTGCTAGATAAGAAGCAACTGTCAGAGAACATTTAGCTCTACAGTGAACATATATGCAGGCTTTGCCTGAGCTCATTGTGGAAACTTTAAGGCCTCATGCACACTGGATGTTATAATAACGTTATAAAAACGCCAGTAGTTTGCAGTGAGTTTTTCAAAGTTTTTCAGCGTTTTTGCAATAGTGTTTTAATGTTTTTACAATAGCGTCTTTAACTGCTTCAGCCCCAGAAGATTTTATCCCCTTCCTGACCAGAGCACAGAGTATGAACAGCGATCTGTTAGTTTTTTTGCACAGTCCCATCCCCCCTTCAGTTAGAACACAAACTAGAACACACATTAACCCCTTCACTGCCCCCTAGTGTTAACCCCATTCACTGCCAGTGACGTTTTTACAGTAATCAATGCATTTTTAATCGCACTGATTGCTGTATTAATGACAATGGTCCCAAAAATGTGTCAAAACTGTCCGATGTGTCCGCCATAATGTCACAGTCATGATAAAAATTGCTAATCGCCGCCATTACTAGTAAAAAAAAAATTATTAATAAAAATGCCATAAAACTATCCCCTATTTTGTAGATGCTATAACTTTTGCACACACCAATCAATAAGCGCTTATTGCGATTTTTTTTATCAAAAATATGTAGAAGAATACATATCGACTTCAACTGAGGAAAAAAAATGTTTTTATCTATTAAAGCGAAAAGTAAAAAAAAATTGTCGCTCTTTTTTTGTTTAAATCGCCAAAAATGAAAACCGCAGAGGTGATCAAATACTAACAAAAGAAAGCTCTATTTGTAGGAAAAAAAGGACGTCAGTTTTGTTTGGGATCCACGTCGCATGACCGCACAATTGTCAGTTAAAGCGACGCAGTGCCGAATTGCAAAAAGTGCTCTGGTCTTTGGCCAGCCAAATGGTCCGAAGCAGTTAAATAGTTCCCTTGCATTTTAGGCAGTCACACCTTAAAAAAAACAGCAACCATATACAGTATGTGTCTATATTGTACATATTATTTTCAATCATTTTTAAACAAACAAATAGTTTTACTCACTTGGCCTGGTTAATTGTACCCAATGTCCAGTAATTAGGTACCAGCTTCTTTTCATGAGGTAGTGATCGCCTAGTCTGAAAAAATGTGTGATGTTCCACACAGGATTTCCAAAGGTTTTTACATGCGCGATAATTCAGCATATTGAAAGAAATAATTTGGTCTCTACATTCATTCTGCAACACACATGAACATATTATAAATATAGACATATAAAATAAAAATATTGAAATGCTAAACTAAGGCTTAATGTATACAGGATGTTTTTACAACCTCTCCTGAACGATTTGACTTGACAGATAGTAACCCACGTTTAAAACGTCCATTTTGCCGCGTTTACATTTTTGCATTTAAAAGCATTGGAAAAAAATGTATTTTTTTTTCAAAATGGTAAAAAATGAAAAACACCTGTAAACGAAATGTGGCTAAACGCGAGTTACCGCGTTTAGTCATGTTAAAAATCACTTGCCGCTTGAAATGCCTCTAAACTCAGCGTCTGAACTAGTTTTTTGGCTTTATAAAAAAGACCTCTAAACTCAACTGCCTAGAAATGACTAGAAACGACCCTGTGTACATGTACTCATAAGATAACAGGGAAGAGTTCAGGAGCAGTTGAAAAAAAATGCCCAACTGCTCCTAAACGTCCTTTTAGCAGCAGCAGTGTACATGAGGCCTAAATCTCATAATGAAATCAAAATTGCCCTACCACTTCAAGTTATTAAAACCATTGAAAATCAAAGCAGGATATTCCTGAACTTGCTGGATTCTGGCACTTCCTAGAAGATCCTAGTGCAGGAGAAGTGAGTATGCAGACAAGGGGTAAGGGAGGATTGGGGTTACAGGAAGGGTAATGTAAAGGTTATCAGGAAGATACATTTTAGCTTTACAAGTAGTAGGCTAGATTGCCACCATTTCCACTGTATTTTGCACAGGTTGATGTTTTATAAATACATTTGCATTGACATGCATTGACCTCAAATTTTGACACCAAATTAAAGTTTTTTTTTTCTATACACAGCAGGAGCCAAAAAACATAGGTGGAGATTTACTAAAATCTAGTGCAACTCTGCATAGAAACCAATCAGCTTCCAGGTTTTAGTGTCCATTTAAACAGAGAGCTGCTGTTGGCCCCACCTCCTCTCTCGCTTGATTGGCTAACTGGGTTTAATTGACAGCACCGGGAGCCAATAGCGCCATTGATGTGTCCTAGCCAATCAGGAGAGAGAGTCATGGACGGTCGAGGTAACTTGTGGACATCGCTGGATAGAGAGGGGACTCAGGTAAGTATTAGGGGGGCTGCTGCACACGGAAGGCTTGCATAGAATGCATTAAGATAAAAAACTTCTGCCTTTACAACCCCTTTAATTAAACAAGCTGAGAAGTTGATTGGCTACCGTGCACAGCTGCACCAGATTCTGAGTGCTTCACTTTTAGTAAAACTGCTAAATTTTTTACGTTCCTTAGTGTGTGTTGCAGTGCCTTTTGATACATTGTAATGTGTTGTGCTCTGTTTAAAAGCAGTGTTTTTCTTTTTTTCCCAGCAGCTTATCAACACAATGCAATCCAGCACCCATGAAGTGAATGGGCCTTAGTCTTATGGTTACAAGTTACTATTAAGCCCTGTTCACACCTGACCATTTTATTTATTTTTTTGTTTGAAGCTCTAAAATGCTTAACAAGCCAAATCCCATTAATTTCAATGGCCCCTGTTCACATCTGTCGCCTGAAGCGAAACGCCTGTCGTTTAAAAAAGTACGTTTTTGTCAGGTTTAGCCAAACCTGTCTAATTTGGTGTTAAAAACCAGGAGCTCGGAAGGGAATTTTTTCCCAATTAAGGTATAGCTTTGTAAGAATTTGTAGAATTATTCAACCATTAGGCACCTGAGGTCTTTATATAAATGGCTGAATGTCAGATTTCTGGAGAATTTACCATCCATTCTCTGATCATTCATTTTTACATATAAATAATATTTACATACTGTATAAGAACCCTGTGTACATTTGGCCAACATTCAGATTGTTCCTGTTATATAATAAATATGAATAAAATATAATAAAATACATTTAATGAAGGGAGAGGCGTTATTGCCCTAGGCGCTCTGAAGGAGAAGGATGTCCCCTCATATCTCCCTCTCCCCTCTTTCTACCCCCACAGCATTGGAGGGCCAGACTGTCCAAGGGACCCCAGTAGATAGGTTGGTGCACTTCTTTGCAACATCACTATTGTTCCCTTGGTGCTATGCTCCCTTTGAAAGTTTCCTGCTGATTTTTTGTATCCCTGTTCTTCTGGTTTTTGGATTACCTGTCGTTTCCCTTTGGGTGTCTGTGGCCATTTATGGATTTATGTATATTTAATTTACTATGTTTACATGGGCTTTACAAAAAGGATTACTCCTTATACTACCATCGCAGCAGGGCTTCAAGGGGAAGAACCCTACTACAAGATTATTCTTCTTCTTCTCAAAAAACTTTTTACTTTTGGTTTATCTGCACCAATCTCAAATTAAGGTACAAACAATAATCGTATCTTCAAGTTACAGACATTTAATATCATCCTCTCTTAGGGAGTATTAAAAGGGTTTTTAACACTTAATTTACCAATATCTTTTTAATAGACCCCGTGGAATATAGGGTAGTCTTCTTTTATTATTTTTTATTGTGTAAGTACATCTGATCCAGACTATTGCTTTATTGCACTAGGTAGAATATTTATTGATACCCAATTTGCTTTTATTACATCCTTAGTAGTTTGATGTGTCCCCACATTCTGGCACATCAGCCAATTGTGGCTGTCCTGGTGGGACCCTGGAGAGCTGTGGGGATAGCGCTGTGATTTTTTGTGTCTGACATGCAAGTGGGTGTTTAGTGTACATGGCATTGCATATGCAAACACTTTGGTTATTTCAGTTCTTGTTATTGTTTGAATGTTTTGTATTTTTATTAATGTATGTTTTTGCCTCAATAGACCCCTCAAGGATCCTGAAGAAGCAACGTATGGTCGCAAAACATGTTGAGTGGGACATAACAGCAGGAAGACATATGTGATGACAAGTGATATCCCCAATCTTGAGGACCCCCCAAAAAATTGAGACATTTGGATCGCTAGGATTACACTATTTGGTATATTTCCTCGATGGGAGTCACGTGTTGTCCAACATCATTTTAAATGTTGTTTACTATATAAAATGTTTGTACTTTGTCATATATTATGTGTAGATCAATAAATTGTTACATTTTTATATGTGCCGTTTAAGTCCATTACTCCTTAGCAATTTCTATATAATAAATATTGGTTTTGAAACATTTACTATATTAATAAAAGAAATATAGAAAACATTTTCCAGATGCTGTTTTTGCTGTAGATTCCCTGCATATTCAACTAATACTTACATTTTCATTCACCTTATGCAACATGTGCACCTAACTTTATACATATCAGTGAACTCGTGCTGCAAATGCAGACAAATTCAGGCAGAAGAATATACCTGGACTTACTCGGCTATTAAAAGATCCTACTATCAAAATTGAAAGAGCAGTTTTAGACGGACTAAGCATTAAATTATATGTAAACCTTTACCTTGTAAAACAACCTACAGCATTGATTTTCCCAGTGAATGGCTGTATGAGGGGAAGGAGGGGAGTATGTCAGCAGAAGTCTGACATTTGACTGGAGGACAGGCAGGCTGTTCTCCCAGCACAGCCAGAAAACTGACCACGCTGAGAAGTACATGGTACAACAGATACATATCATGAATATGAAATGCTGGGGTAACATACTCTAAGTCTGTGCGGTCATACAAGAAATAATAATGATGAAAGATGCATTTTAGCCTGTAAAAATAATTACATTTCCATGAAATTAAGGCAATGGATCAGCCTGATCCCTGATCATACGCATAATAAATAAAACAAATTTACATGCTGAATACAAAATTACAACACATATTACTACTCACATTTAGGCTCCATGCACACTGAAGCTCAAAAAAGCTTTTTCTGGACCCCAGATTGCTGGCAGAAAACGCTGGTTGAAAAACTTGCTTTTAACAGCGTTTTGTACTAGCGTTTATGAGCGTTCATCAGCGTTCATCAGCGCTTATCAGCGTTTGTCGTTTTTTGGCGGTGAAAAACTGCACTTTGAACGCAAATTTCTGGCGTTCAGAAAAAAGCCCATAAACTCCACCGCTCATTAAGGCTCCATGCACACTGAAGCTGATAAACTGCTGGAGTTTGGGCGTTTTTTGTAAAAGCCCATAAACTCCACTCTATGTTAGCCTATGTGTCCATGCACACATGGACGTTTTTCAGCTTTAATGAGCAGTGGAGTTTATGGGCTTTTTTCTGAACGCCAGAAATTCGCGTTCAAAGTGCCGTTTTTCAGCGCCAAAAAACGACAAACGCCGATAAACGTTCATAAACGCTTGTAAACGCTCATAAACGCTCGTTCATTAGTGTTCGGCATTCTATTTTTCAATGCATTGTGGGATTTTTGGAGTGTCCTCTGTGTATTTTTATAAAAAACGCCCATTAACGCTAACGCTGTAAAACGCTCATAAACGCTAGTATAAAACGCTGTTAAAAGCAGGTTTTTAAACCAGCGTTTTGTGCCAGCAATCTGGCGTCCAGAAATAGCTTTTTTGAGCTTCAGTGTGCATGGAGCCTAAAGCTGAAAAACGTTCATGTGTGCAAGGACACATAGGCTAACATAGAGTGGAGTTTATGGGCTTTTAAAAAAAATGCCCAAACTCCAATAAACTGCAGTTTATGAGCTCCAGTGTGCATGGAGCCATAATGTTTATTTATATAATGCTCAAATTTAGCAACATTCATTTAGGTCTGTATTAAGGCAAACAAAATTTGCTGCAACATTCAAGTAAATAAGGTCACTTACGTGCTTTTGACGTTGTTGTAAGAAAAACTTTTTCCTTTTAAAAGATATTTTGATAATGTTTACCCTGGGGAGAGATAAAAATGACAACTGTGTTCACAGCTAATTCTTTTATAAAATTACATATCTAAATATATTACCAGCAAAATGTTCCCAGGACCAACAAGTTAGACAATGACCTTACTATAGTCTAGAAATACTACTATGCAAAATGAATAACTAATGATCTTAATTGGGTTTCCAGAGCAGTATTTACCTGCACCATGGCAATCAATTTGGTCTGTGAAGTGTGCGCTATGATATTGTGGTCTTAGCCAAGAATTCATATCACCAAGAATGATGGATGGTTAGACATTAACAGTTGTTAAATGACCCATAGCCTACCAAGCTCCAAAGAGACCTTCTTCCCAACTAGTCTACAGCACAAATTTGGTTAATTCTTTGCCCCCATTCCTCCTCCAAAAAAAAAGAAGGATTTAGTTGTGAAGAGATTTCCTAACTTACTGGAAAATCCCTTAAAGTGGAACTTCATCCAAATGGGAAAGCTCTGCTTGTTTGCCCCCCCCCCCCTCCCAATAAGTTTTACCGCTTGTTTTTATTTTTTTGGAGGGGGAGTAGATACCTGTTTTTTACAGGTACCTGCTCCCACTTCTGTGGAGAGCCGAGTGGAAGTTCAGCCGCTCCCTCCTTCCCCCGCAGCCTTTTGGGAAATGTCACAGGTCCCAGAAAGCTGCAGGACCATTCACAAAGTGCAGCACAAAGTCACAGCTGGCTTCCCACAGTAAATATGCTGACGCCTGGACCTGAAGGTGGCTGAAGAGACGGTTCGGTTGAGGACGGGGCCGAATCCCTGGACTGGTAAGTGTCCTGTTATTAAAAGTCAGCAGCTACAGTATTTGTAGCTGCTAATTTAGATTTTTTATTTCTAGTCTGAAGAACAGATTTAATGTGATAATTACCACTATTTTACTCTAAGATATGAAATAATAACTAAAAAAATGATGTTTGCACAATCATATTTTTAATTTGTTTGTTTTTTCTCTTTAATGGCTTGTCCTAGAAGCTTCCTGGTTAAAACATATATGCTAAACGAAAATATCTGTAATCAGACAATTCATAGCATCTTTATTTTCCAAGGCAGACTGACTAAAGGACAACGCTAGTTTTCAAACCAGTGCACAATAGCGGCTGGCAAACAATTATTGTATAAACTATTACTTACAAATGTTTAACCACTTCAGATTGAACACCTGTACACCCCTTCACCAAAGCAATTTTTACATTTCTGCTATAGTCCTACTGATTTGGCAATAGCTTTTCCATTACTTAAGATAACAAAGTAAGAAATGTATATTGTATAGTTTTTAGGACAAACAATATTGTCTTGCAAAATAATTTATTAATGCAATCTATAAAAAATATAAATTTAAAAAAAGCACATAGTGTTACTTGAGATAAAATTATTTAAATGCTATTTTATAATTTGTCCAATTTAAAATGACACTAACATTATTAATTTGTATGGCGACGTTATTTACAAGAAAAATAAAGGCTTTTTTCTTTGCAACACCAAAAAAATGAACAAACAAAACAAATATAAAGTTTGCATATACAGTATCTCACAAAAGTGAGTACACCCCTCACATTTTTGTAAATATTTTGTTATATCTTTTCATGTGAAAACACTGAAGAAATTGCGCTTTGCTACAATGTAATCTAAGTGAAAATGTCCAAATTGGGCTCAAAGTGTCAATATTTTGTGCTTCCACCATTATTTTCCAGCACTGCCTTGACACTCTTGGGCATGAAGATCACCAGAGCTTCACAGGTGTCAATATTTTGTGCTTCCACCATTATTTTCCAGCACTGCCTTGACACTCTTGGGCATGAAGTTCACCAGAGCTTCACAGGTTGCCACTGGAGTCCTCTTCCATTCCTCCATGATGACATCACGGAGCTGTTGGATGTTAGAGACCTTGTGCTCCTCCATCTTCCATTTGAGGATGCCCCACAGATGCTCAATGGGGTTTAGGTCTGGAGACATGCTTGGCCAGTCCATCGCCTTTACCCTCAGCTTCTTTAGCAAGGTAGTGGTCATCTTGGAGGTGTGTTTGGGGTCCTTATGTTGGAATATTGCCCTGCACCCCAATCTACAAAGGGAGGAGAATCATGCCATGCTTCAGTATGTCACAGTAAATGTTGGCATTCATGTTTCCCTCAATGAACTGCAGCTCCCCACTGCCGGTAGCAATCACGCAGCCCCAGACCATGACACTTCCACCACCATGCTTGACTGTAGGCAAGACACACTTGTCTTTGTACTCCTCACCTGGTTGCTGCCACACATGCTTGACACTATCTGAACCAAATAAGTTTATCCTGGTCTCATCAGACCACAGCACATGGTTCCAATAATCCATATCCTTAGTCTCCTTATCTTCAGCAAACAGTTTGCAGGCTTTCTTGTGCATCATCTTTAGCAGAGGCTTCCTTCTGGGATGACAGCAATGCCAGGCTGACCCCCCACCCCCCCCCCCCCCCCACCCCTTCAACCTCTGCACAAGTTCTGGCAGCAGTCATATGTCTATTTCCCAAAGACAATCTCTGGATATGACGCTGAGCACGTGCACTCAATTTCTTTGGTCGGCCATGACAAGGCCTGTTCTGAGAGGAACCTGGCCTCTCAAACTGCTGTATGGTTTGGCCACCGTGCTGCAGCTCAGTTTCAGGGTCTTGTCAATCTTATAGCCTAGGCCATCTTTATGTAGAGCAATTCTTTTTTTCAGATCCTCAGAGAGTTATTTGTCATGAGGTGCCATGTTGAACTTCCAGTGACCAGTATGAGAGAGTTAGAGTGATAACACCAAATTTTACACTCCTACTCCCCATTCACACCTGAGACCTTGTAACACTAATGAGTCACATGAGACCGGGGAGGGAAAATGGCTAATTGAGCCCAATTTGAACATTTTCACTTAGGGGTGTACTCACTTTTGTTGCCAGCTGTTTAGACATTAATGGCTGTGTGTTGAGTTATTTTGAATGACAGCAAATTTACACTGTTATACAAGCTGTACACTCACTAATTTACATTGTAGCAAAGTGTAATTTCTTCAGTATTGCCACATGAAAAGACATAATAAAATATTTACAAAAATGTGAGGGGTGTACTTACCTTTGTAAATTACTGTAAATATTTAGAAAAAAAAAAAAAAGAAAAGAAACCAGCAGGATAATAATAGATAAGTAGAAAAGCCAAAAATGGTTATTTAGTGCTGATTAGGGTAAACTTAGGGTTAATAAGGTGTTAAATTCACAGTTTATATACAACCCCAATTTTAAAAAAAAAGTTGGGGCACTGTGTAAAATCTACATAAAAGCCAAATGCAATGATTTGCAAAACTTAATTTTTAAACAATTTTTGATTCACAACAGAAAACATATCTAATATTTAATCTGAGAAAATGTACAATGTTAACCCCTTTCCGACCAGCCACAGTAAATACACTGTGGAAGGTGGGCTCTCCTGTGTAAACCGACATACCCGTCTGTCGATCTGTGCATGTTAAAATGTGGGTGCGCGCCTGTGGGTCCTGCGGATTTGATGTTCGCTGACCACCCTGCGACCGTGGTGAGGAGAGGCAGAACAGGATCTGCCTGTGTAAGCAAGGCGGATCCCCGTTCTGACAGGGGACAACTCTGAGATCTACTGTTCCTAGTGATCAGGAACAGCAATCTCTTTGTTGTACCAGGCAGCCCAGTCCCCACACAGTTAAAACACAGCCAGGGAACACAGTTAACCACTTGATCGCCCCTTAGTGTTAACCCCTTCCCTGCCACTGTCATTTATACATTGATCAATGATATAAAATTGCACTGATCAATGTATTAATGTCACTGGTCCCCAAAAAGTGTCACTTGGGGTCAGATTTGTCCGCTACAATGTCTCAGTCCCGCAAAAAATTGCAGATCGCTGCCATTATCAGTAAAAGCATAAAAAAAAATCCATAAATCTATTCCCTATTTTGTAACAAACCAATCAATATACGCTTATTGCTTGTTTTTTTTTTTTTTTTTACCAAAAATATGTAGCAGACTACATATTGGCCTTAACTGATGAATACATTTGTTTCTTTATATTTGTTTTGTTGGATACATAATATAGCAGAAAAATATAGTTTATTTCTCAAAATTGTTGCTTTATTTCTTTGTTTATAGCCCATAAAATAAAAAATGGCACAGGTGATCAAATACCACCAAAAGAAAGCTCTATTTGTGGGGAAAAAAAGGACATCAATTTTGTTTGGGTACAGCGTCCCACGCCCCGTGCAATTGTCAAAGTGACACAGTGCCGTATCGCAAAAAATGGCCTGGTCATTAAAGCGGGATTCCACCCTAAAGTGGAACCTCCGCTGATCGGATCCCTCCCCCCCTCCGGTGTCACAATTGACACCTTTCAGGGGGGAGGGGGGTGGAGATACCTGTCAAAGACAGGTATTTACACCCACTTCCGGGCATAGACTCCCGTGGGAGTCTACGCCATTTCCTGCCCTGCCGCGCTGTCTGCTGGGACACACACGGGTCCCAGTGACAGCGCGGAGATTTTTCTATTGCGCTGCGCGACTCGCGCATGCGCAGTAGGGAAGTGAAGCCGATTCGCTTCACTTCCTGATTCCCTCACCTAGAATGGTGGCGGCAGCAGCTGAGAGCTGAGCGATCGATCGGCCTCGGCATCGCTGGAACCCGGGACAGGTGAGTGTCCATTTATCGCTGCTGGCTTTTAATTTTTTTATTTTTTTTGCTGGAATCCCTCTTTAAGGTGCTAAAACCTTTCGGGGCTGAAGCAGTTAAGAAAAAAAATATGCTAATATTGAAACTGACTGCAACACATCTCCAAAAAGTTATGTAGTATTCCTTCTTCTTTTAACAACACCTTGAAAACCTCTGTAGGAGACTAGTTGTTGTTGGGAGCTTTTGGAGGAATATTGTCCCATTCTTGTCTGATATAAGATTCTAACTGCTCAACAGTCCAGGGTCTTCATTGTTGTAGTTTTCATTTCAAGATGCACCAAATATTTTTGGATGACCCAGTGAACTGAGTTTACAGACAGTGATTTTTAGAAGTATTCCTGAGCCCATGTTTATGACAGAATCATGCCTATTTTTTTTTTTTTATTCTTTATTTTCAAGATTATCAAACATTATCACTCATTTACAAAAAATTCCATCTATACATCAAAATTTTTTATATTAAATACTTCCTTTGGCCCAATCCCTCCCCCTCCCCTTGTCCCCCCACCCCTCTCTCACTTGATCCTTCCAATATTATATCTCACTAACATTTGAGCAACTTCAGATAGTTTTCAGTTTTTCTAAATTGCAGCCATTGCCACCACCTATTCTGGTACCTCTCCTCTGAATGCTCTGACTTGTATATTGTCTCTTCAATATTTCTTATCCTTTCTAATCTTTCTATCCATTCCTTTGTTGTTGGAGGTTCCTGAGTTTTTCATCTTCGCGGTATCAATGCCTGAGCAGAATTCAATAGGCAAGGGATCAGGGAGTACCCGTACTCTCTCTCCCCCTTTTCTGAGTCATGGAATAAGCACACCCATGGATCCCTCCTAATCCTTTCTCCTGTTACTTTAAAAATAGCTTGTATTTTCCCCCAGAATGTCTGTATTTTGGGGCACTCCCACCACAGATGTGCAAAAGATCCCACTACCGAACAGCCTCTCCAACACATTGAGGGGTTCTCTCTGCTAATTGTATTTCCTTGCTGTGGGGTTATATACCACCTTGCTAAGAGTTTGTATGGCATCTACTTGTTTGTGGCTACCGAGGAAGTTTGTCTCATTATCCTGTTTCTCTGTTCATCATTACTTAAATAGCCTATTTCTCTCTCCCACTTCTCTAAATAGCCAGGATATTTATGATCTGCTGCTTCTATCAGGATTTTATATATTTTTGATATCCTTTTTTCGAGGCTTTGACAGCTCACTAGTAGCTTCTCCAGAGGTCTAAGTTGCTCCTTTCCCCTCAATGGCTGTGGCAAGGACTGGGTAAAATAGTGTAATTGTGAATATCTCCATTTATCTAGTGTCTTATGTCCCCACTTCCCTATTGAATCATGCCTATTTTTAATGCAGTGCCGTTTGAGGGCCAATGATCACAGGCATCCAATATTGTATTTCAGCCTTATTCCTTGCGCACACAAATTTCTCCAGATTCTCAGAATCTTTTGATGATATATTTAAAGTATTTGCATTTTTACATTGAGGAACATTATTCTGACAGTTTGACAATTTTTAGACACAGCTTTTCACAGATAGGTGAACCTCTGCCCATCTTTACTTCAGAGACACTCTGATTCTCCAAGATACTCTTTTTATACCCAATAATGTTAATGACTTGTTGCCAATTATTGGTTAATAGTTGAAAAACATAATTCCAGCTCTTCCTTGTTAGTTCTACTTACTTTGCCAGCTTCTTGTTGCCCTGTCACAACTTTTTTGAGATGTGTTGCTGCCGTCTATTTCAACATTATCTTATTTTTTTGTTACTTAAAATGGTACATTTGCTCAGTTTAAACATTTGATGTTTTCTATTCTCTATTGTGAATATAATATGAGTTTATGAGATTTGAAAATCATATTCTGTTTTCATGAAAATTATACACAGCATCTCAGATTTTTTGGAATTGTGATTGTATATACTGTATATTTTTTTTTATTTACTTGTCAGGTTGCTCTAACTTACATCTTATGCAGAATGAATCTCATTGCTTCGATCTGCAGATGAATGAAACAGAGTAGACACAAAAAAAAGTAACTTTGTATCCCTATATCCCCTGCCTGAACCGTGTTTATAAACACTGTGTCAAGATGGTCCTTTTTTTATAGCAGTAGATTCTACAAATGATGTGTTTACACAGCAACTCCTGGCTACAATTATGACAGTCGGGAATAGCTGTAAAGTGCAAAGGAGAGAACAGCAGTGGAGCTGAAGGACAGGACCTACTACATAGGCCCTGTGTACTTAGATAATATCTTACTTAAAAATAGGAAATATAGGACCAAAAAAAATATTGCCACCATCCCTGATGTACAAATTTTATGTTTTGTTTTGTAACTCCATGGGACTTACAGGCCGGTTTTACAGTATGCCATACAACATAGCATCTTTATTCCTACATCACAAAAACATAAGCAATTAAAAACATTCTGGCTGACGATTTATATCAAGATAGTTTTCAATCCCAGTTAGAGATGGTTATTTGGTTACTGACTGAAATATTGTTATACTATCCCCCTTCTGGTCATGCACACATATGATTGGAGTGCTTACAGTGATATACAGATATATTTTTTATACTTATATATATATAAATTAGATATAAGCCCTTGTACACACAGTCAGACATTCCGACAACAAAATCCGTTGGATTTTGTCCGAAACTTGTGTTGCATACACACGGTCGGACAAAGTTGTCAGAAAATCTGATCGTACATAACGGGACAACGTTATTTCGCTACGACGGGACTACGTTCAGGCTAGTAGCCAATAGCTTTGGTCTAGGAATTTGATCTGAGCATGCGTGGCACTTTGTCCGATCGGAATTCTCTACACACAATCTGACAAAGTCCGATCGGATCATGTTGTTGGAAAGTTTTATAGCCCAGCTGTAAAACCTGGTCCGTCGGATATTCCGACGGAAACAGTCCGATGGAGCCCACACACTGTCGGATTATCCGACAACACAGTCCTATCAGACATTGTCCATCGGAATATCCAACCATGTGTACAAGGGCTAAGGTGAGAGATCTCTACACTGGGCTTATAGATGTAGTACTCCAGTTTACTTATGTATCTGAATATGTAAAAATGTACCATTGGGAAATCCTTATTGTTACTGCATTTGTTAAGGTTATGGTCACCTTGGATTTGCAGTTGCATTTCCTTACATTCACTGTACAGATTTGTTGTTGTTGCACCTAGCTCTGGGCTGTCCATAGGATCATTTGTGTGTATACTGGCAGCACATGATGGATATGTTATAACATTTTATGATTTTTTTTGTTGATATTATATATCCACACTCCTAAGAAAGATACCAATCAAAATGTGTTGGGTTATCCTGACTTTGGGGACAAATACTGGAATATTTTTACAAAATCATATTTACAGTCCCTTTTGGGTGATTTTGGTATTGTCATAATATATGATTGAAAATCATCTTGATTGTTTATATTTTTATCACGTATGATACTATGTTTTATGATACACTGTTAAGACCCGTTATTTTCTGCTGCTGGTTGCAACCTGCATTCGTAACCAGTTGTGGATACTGAGTGTGCCACAAATGCCCAACAAAAATGTAATCTAAGTTAACGTGGCATCCTTCTTCTCTGCTGCCAGTTTCTCCTCTAGCATTCTCTGGAAACTCCTTGTTATCAACATGACAGCCACAAGTTGCTGTGTAAATATAGCAGCGGATGTAAAAACGTACATAGTGATAAAGTGGGAGTAATTTACTAAAGGCAAATAAAGCTGTTCACTTTGCAAGGGAAGTTTGTGTTAACTTAGTGAATGAGGTAGAGCTCTGCTGAGCTCTCCATCATCCACTCATGTGCAAACATAATAAAAAAAATTTATTTCCTTGCACTTGTTTGGGTATTCTTTCCAAAGTGAATTTTCACCACATTGCCTAAGCCAAGGAACAAATCCTTGCAAAGTGAAGATTCCCTTCCAAAATGAACAGCCTATTTGCCATTAGAGGATCAGCTCCAGTAGTTATAAACAGTTTTAATCCCTTTATTAATCCCTGGGTTACAATGGTCAATCCGAAATTGAATTCTTTCTTATCTTGAAGTGGAAGTAAACCCTCCTATCATACTTAGCCAAGGAAGCTGCCATCTTGGCCTCTGTTTAATCTAGAACTGATTCTGCACATATGATCAGCTATGACACAAGCCATTGGATGGTTTGACAGTTTGGTTGAGAGCACAACTAATTGGAGTGTTAAATGCAACTTTTTTGAAACTGGTAAATGGATGGATTTACGTCCACTTTAAGCAAATATTTTCTACAGATTTTTCTTTTTTGTTTTATTCTATGTTTCCAACCATTAATATGTAAACTTTTAATTTGCTGACCAAAAATAAGTGTTTAGTAAATTAACATACCATGGATAGAAACTGGTGCAAATTTGCTTTCTATATATAGCTATGCCTCCTGAAGCAATACCAATTAACAAGTCTAAGTTATGAAGATCCTGGGAAGAAAAAAATAAGATAAAAATAAGGCACGTTTCTGGAAGAACTTTTAATGCATTCTTATCATGCTTACTATCAATTTATGGCATCATTAATTCAATAAATAGTTTGTAAATAACTGAATAAAGCAATATATCATGTAACTACAGTGGAAATAAAAAGTCAGGTTTCTGTGATTTAAAAAAAATGGGACAAAGATAAATTATTTCAGAACTTTTTATACCTTTAATGTGACCTATAAACTGTACAATTCATTTGAACAACAACCTGAAATCTTTTAGGTGGAGAGAAGTAAAAATAAAAATTGTAAATAATATGGTTGCATAAGTGTGCACACCCTTAAACTAATACTTTGTTGAAGTATCTTTTGATTTTATTACAGCACTCAGTCTTTTGGGGTATGAGTCTATCAGCATGGCACATCTTGACTTAGCAATACCATATTTGCCCACTCTTTTTTGCAAAAAACACTGCAAATCTGTCAGATTGCAAGGGCAACTCCCGTGCACAGCCCTCTTCAGCTCTCCCCACAGATTTACAAATCAGATTCAGGTCTGGGCCCTGGCTGGACCATTCCACAATTTTAAACATCTTCCGGTGAAGCCATCCCTTTGTTGATATGGATGTATGCTTTGTGTCGTTGTCATGCTGAAAGATGAAATTCATTTTCATGTTCAACTTACTAGCAGAAGCCTGAATGTTTTGTGCCAATATTGACTGGTATTTGGGACTTTTCATAATCGTCCATACCTTGACTAAGGCCCCTGTTCCAGCTGAAGAAAAACAGCCCCAAACCATGAGGCTGCCACCACCATGCTTCAATGTTGGTATGGTGTTCTTTTGGTGATGTGCAGTGTTATTTTTCTGCCAAACATATCTTTTGAAATTATGGTCAAAAAAGTTCAACCTTGGTTTCCTCAGACCATAACACATTTTCCCACATGCTTTTGGGAGACTTCAGATGTCTTTTTGTAAAATTTAGCCAGGCTTGGATGTTTTTCATCATAAGAAAAGACTTCTGTCTTGCCACTCTACCCCATTGCCCAGACATATGAAGAATACGGGACATTGTTGTCACATGTACCACACAGCCAGTAATTGCCAGATATTCTTGCAGCTCCTTTAATGTTGCTGTAGGCCTCTTGGCAGCCTCCTTGCCCAGTTTTCATCTCGTCTTTTCATACAATTTGGAGGGACGTTCAGTTCTTGGTAATGTCACTATTGTGCCATAGTTTCCCCACTTGATGAGGACTGTCCTCACTCTGTTCCATGGTATATCTAATGCCTTGGAAATTATTTTGTACCCTTTTCCTGACTGATACCTTTTAACAATGATATCCCTCTGATGCTTTGGAAGCTCTCTGCGGACCATGGCTTTTGCTGTAGAATGCGACTAAGAAAATGTCAGGAAAGACCTACTAGAACAGCTGAACTTTATTTGGGGTTAATTTTAACATCCCCAGTTATAAAAGGGTGTGCACACTTAAGCTGGCCATACACCTATAGATTATCTCCAGATTTTCTATGGTTAGATGGAAAAAGTGGGAGATTCCTCCATCCACACAGTTTAGCGGACAAAAATCTGCTGCACTTTTTCCATCTAACCATAGAACATCTGCAGATAATCTGTAGGTGTATGGCCAGCTTTATGCAACCACATTATTTTAGTTTGTTATTTTTAACCCCGCCCCCCCAGTTTGCTCTAAAAAAAAGTTCTGAAATTATTCATCTTTTTCTCATTGTTTTTACATCACAGAAACATAACATTTTAACAGAGGTGTGTAAACTTTTTATATCCACTGCACTTAACATTGGGATATTGGGAATTCATTATGCATGGCATTTAGGAAGGCTTTGATTCATTCTACCTTTGACAATGCAGGATAAATAAAGAGTGTGATTGTGCATAACATTTATAAGAAATGTTTTCTTATTATATATTACCACAAATTATAGGGTCTATGCCAATCTGCCAATATTAACTGCTTACTCTTACATATGACAGCATTATATATAGATATACTGAGGGGTCGTGCACTTTTTTAATCTGTTGTTTGGCTTACGTTATAGAGGGACAGTAATAGACAATATAAAACATAGACCCTAGATGGTGCCGTTTAATCATCTAAGACATTTACACAAATGCAGCACAAAAAAAAATAATAAATTGAATTGTAAATATGTCTTTAAAGTAAAATAATTGCATACATACTCATATTTTAAACTACATGAATACATGAAGCAGAATGTATTTAAAATATATTGTAATGCTTGTTCTGATAAAATCTAAAACATAAATAACTGTGGTCACAGTAAGCGTAGCTGTAAATGTGGTACATCATAGAAATGATACAGGTGTATGCATGAAAATAAACTATATATTACAACATAATCTGTGTCCACGGTTTATAGTTTCTTCATCACTGCTCTCATATTTTGTAAATGTGGATTTAACTAGGTCAAGCTAATTCGTTATCTGTTTAATATTCTGTGTCTGTATATGACATACAAAATTTAAAAGTTTTTGCGTGGTATGTAGAAAACAGTTTTTCAGAAAATATTTGTAAGTAACATAAATCCTTCTGCAAGTTTGTTTATCACTGACTGTATTGGTAAGATACCCCCTCACAGTGTAATTCAGTGACACCTCTGTAACATCAGAGAAAATAATCAAATTATCTTACTGGGACAGGAAGACACATACAGCAAAAGAAATACAGAAAACATTTTTCTCGACTAATGCCAATATTCTGGAGTTGAGCTTTAAAGCCTAAATCTGGTCAAATAAAGTTAGCCACTGCTATGCGCCTGCACTGCAAGGGCTAATAGTTAGTTTCGCCTAGGGGAGAGGAGAAACAGTTCTACCCTTATCTTCTGCTCCCCTGGCTGGTGGCTTTCCCCCATTCTCCAGTGGTGGACTGTTCCCCAGTATAATCACATACAATGCAGGGCTATAGACCCTGCTTTGGTTTTAATAACATCAGGACCCCAAGACTACTGGAGCATGAGGGAGAAGCAGCTGTAGGGACTGGTCTAGCTGTGGAGATGAGCGGGTAAGTTAATCTTTTTTTTTGTTTTGGGCCCCTAGGCCAAGAAGTGCAGTTGACCCTTGCAGTGCAGGCACAACCCCACTGTAAGTGATAATTTGGTAGTAGCCCCTAGTTGGCGTTTAAAGAACATTTTGCATTTGCCCTTTGCCACGTAAGCTTACCCTAATCATTTTTCAAGGTGTTGTACTTTCATTTTGTTTTAGATCAATTCTAACTTTATCAGTGAGCACACAATTAACTGAAAAGGGGTGTACGTTATTATTTAGCCCTCGGCCTTCACAAACACATGAGGGTTTACTGCCAAGCTATTGTAAGTACATATGAGTCAAACATACTCTACCACTGTGCATTTCAACTCCGTAGAATTCAAGCGTTCTTGCAATGTTAATATAGCATGACTCTGCTTCAGTTTGTCCAAGACCGCTTTAAAAAAAACAAAAAAAGGAAAGAAAGAAAAAAACAATAATTAAAGACAATGTGTGTTAATTATATAACTACAAGCTTTGTTATTTATGATTGCTGGCTTTGTTATGTGGTATTAACCTTTTTCTTGCAGGAGTTTTTTTTTATGTTAAAATATACTTTCTGAAAAGCAGAGGATTTGTAGAATAAAATACTGTAGTTGCATTTTTCTTTTATGCTGCACAATATTTGCACAACAGTTTATCAAATTTATATTTTCAGCAAAAAAATATTTAAAAAATCAAATTTTTAAGTAAAATTTAAAGTATGAGATTGTGTTAATTAAAATATACATGTCAAATAACCCAATAGTGCAGTGCTATACAACAAAACTATCCATGTTTGTGAAATCAATACCCTAAACAAACTGATAATAGATCACACTTCAAAATGAGCATACATAAAGAATGTGCAAACCAAAAAAAAAAAGTTACATAGTTAGCCTGCTTGAAAAAAAAGACACCAATCCATCTAGATCAACCAATAAAATGGAAAAGAAAAAAAAGTGATCTCAAAAGCATTGCATACTCATATTACATATATGAGCATCAAAATACAGGGCTCATAAATCACTAATGAATAAAAAAAATAAAAAAACGAATGAAGAAATTTATAACGTGCAAATGCATCAACCACCAGTGAAATAAAAATTGCATGAATAAAAAATTTATAAGAAATTCATAAAATGACAAAGTCCAACTCCAGGTGAACAGAAGCGCGCTCTTCTCTTGTAATTTCACGCTATATCGTTCAAAATCTTCACCCAGTAAAAACACAATTTGATCATCTCAAATAAATGACCTCTAGAATGATGTAATGTCAGTAAGGCTCGTTTCCCATACAGGGGTAATGTGGTAGTATGGTCTCCATTTTCAGTCAGATACAAGGTTTCAGGCAAAGCTTCCACCAAAGTACCACATGAAAAAGAGAGCCATTAGAGTGTTTACTGTATTCTTTAACCGGTTCCCGACCAGCGCACGACGATGTACGTCGACAGAATGGCACGGGCAGGCATATTGGCGTACATGTACGTCCAATCTTCAATGCTGCCCTGCCATCGGAAGCGCCCCGCCGGCGGCGCGCTCCCGCACTGGTCGGGACCCCCGTGAGTTCGGTCGCGGGACCCGCGGACTCGATCGCCGCGGGCATACCCGCGATCGTCTCACGGGACGGCTGAATGGAGGAAATGCCGTGTAAACAGCATTTCTCCATTCTGCCTAGCAACTAGTGACGCTGATCTCTGTGCCATGTGATTGGAGCAGAGATCAGTGTTCACTAAATGAAAGCCCAACCCCCCACAGTTAGTAACACACCCCTAGGAACACTTAACCCCTACACTGCCACCCACTGGTTAACCCATTCACTGCCAGTGTCATTTACACAGGAATCACTGCATTTATATAGCAGTGATTACTGTATAAATGACAATGGTCCCAAAAATGTGTCAAAAATGTCCGATGGGTCCCCCACAATGTCGCAGTCACAATAAAAATTGCTGATCGCCGCCATTACTAGTAAAAAAAAATAATAAAAAATTATTAATAAAAATGCTATAAAACTATCCCTATTTTGTAAACGCTATAACTTTTGCGCAAACCAATCAATAATCGCTTATTGCGGTTTTTTTTACCAAAAAATATGTAGAAGAATACGTATCGGCCTAAACTGAGGGAAAAAAAATGTTTTTTTATATATATTTGGGGGATATTTATTATAACAAAAAGTAAAAAATAATGCGTTTTTTTCAAAATTGTCGCTCTATTTTTGTTTATAGCGCACAAAATAAAAACCGCAGGGGTGATCAAATACCACCAAAAGAAAGCTCTCTTTGTGGGAAAAAAAGGACCTCAATTTTGTTTGGGAGCCACATCGCACGACCGTGCAATTGTCAGTTAAAGCGACGCAGTGCCGAATCGCAAAAAGTGGTCTGGTCTTTGACAGGCAAAATGGTCCGGTCTGAAAGTGGTTAATCAAAGTTAAATTAAGAGATTAAAAACACTCAAAAATGTTATAATAATCCATCAAGTAATGCAGCATCCACAATGCAAACACAGAGACTCCGCACACATGCAATCCTCAACAGCAGCATTTACAGCATGATGACATAATTGAAACCAGGCTTCTTCCCTTTATGCGATACGTCAAATAGCGAGACTTTCTCAGAAAGTAGAAGCCCATTGCCACCAGCACACTAAATAGCCATGCTAGATAGTGGCTATAGAAGTGATGGCTAACTTTGACACTTCAGATGTTTTGGAACTACATTTCCCATGATGCTCATGCACTCTGCAGTGTAGGTTAGCATCATAGGAAATCTAGTTCCAAAACATCTGGGATGCCAAGGTTCGCCATCACTGGCCTATAGGAACCAGTAAACAGAGAATGTGATCCACAATACCCTTGAAGTCCCGCTGCTCGTAAAGTAGAAGGATATCAACAATAGTGAATCTTTGAACTCTCAGGGTACATTTGCAGCACAAAAATTACTAGCGGATCACATACATATAAAAACATCCATATGCGTTCATATAAATTTATGACAGTAAAATAAATGTAAAATAAATAAATAAAGTAAATATCTGCAGAAGAGGGATCATCATTCTATATCAATTCAGACATTTAAATAAATCAATTATATATATTCAGTATCTCACAAAAGTGAGTACACCCCTCACATTTTTGTAAATATTTTATTCTAGCTTTTCATGTGACAACACTGAAGAAATCTCACTTTGCTATAATGTAAAGTAGTGTACAGCTTACCATATATAACAGTGTACTTTTTCTGTCCCCTCAAAAAAACGCAACACACAGCCATTAATGTCTAAACCGCTGGCAGCAAAAGTGAGGACACCCCTAAGTGAAAATGTTCAAATTGGGCCCAAAGTGTCAATATTTAGTGTGACCACCATTATTTTCTAGCACTGCCTTAACCCTATTGGGCATGGAGTTCACCAGAACTTCACAGGTTGCCACTGGAGTCCACTTCCACTCCTCCTTCCATTTGAAGATGCCC
Organism: Lithobates pipiens; assembly: GCF_037356315.1. Lineage (NCBI taxonomy): Eukaryota > Metazoa > Chordata > Amphibia > Anura > Ranidae > Lithobates > Lithobates pipiens. Next base: position 250,384,582 of record NW_027507764.1, on the reverse strand, counting down.
CACAGATAGGGTTTAGGTCTGGAGACATGCTTGATCAGTCCATCCTCTTTACCCTCAGCTTCTTTAGCAAGGCAGTGATCATCTTGGAGGTGTGTTTGGGGTTGTTATCATGTTGGAATACTGCCCTGCGGCCCAGTCTCCAAAGGGAGGGGATCATGCTCTGTTTCAGTAGGTGACAGTACATGTTGGCATTCATGGTTCCCTCAATGAACTGTAGCTCCCCAGTACCAGCAGCACTCATGCAGTCCCAGACCATGACACTCCCACCACCATGCTTGACTGTAGGCAAGACACACTTGTCTTTATACAATACTACTCAACTGGTTGCTGACACACATGCTTGACACCATCTGAACCAAATAAGTTTATCTTGGTCTCATCAGACCTGGTTCAACAGCTCTCACAATTGGCTGGCAAACATTCAAGGGTATACCCTTTATTGCAAGGATAGAGAGAGTAAAAAAGGGGGAGAGGTATGCCTATATATCAAGAATAATGTACAGGTGAATGTGAGAGATGACATAACTAAGGGAGCTAGGAAGTAGGTGGAATACTTATGGGTAGAGCTCCAAAGGGATGACGCTAAGGGGAAAAAAATACTGGGAGTATGCTATAGGCCCCCTAACCTGGGGGAGGAAGGGGAAACAGATCTATCACAATTTGGATTAGCAGCAAGGATGGGAAGTGTTATCATAATGTTTCATCTAAGGCTCGCCAGTTCCTAAATGTCTTGCAGGGCAATTTTATGGGTCAGATGGTAGATGCACCAACTAGAAATAAAGCGTTACTGGATCTACTAATTACCGACAATACAGACCTGATCACGGATGTGGAAATATGGGCAATTTAGGTAACAGCGATCACAGGTCAACGGGCTTCAGCATAAATCACACAAATAGGAAACATAAGGGGAATACAAAGACACTGAATTCCAAAAGAGCCAACTTCCCTAAACTACGAACCTTGCTAGAAGGCATGAAATGGGATAAAATCTTAGGAACAAAGAACACAGAGGAGAGATGGGTTTGCTATAAGAGCATATTAAATAAGGGAATTAGCCAATGCATCCCATTGGGTAATAAATTTAAAAGAGCGAACAAAAGTCCTGGATGGCTTAACTGTAAACAATGTAAAAAAACATATAAAAGCAAAGGAGAAGGCCTTCAAAAAAATACAAGGTTGAGGGATCAGAATTCAGACAAAGAATGCAACAAGAAATGTAAGGGTGCAATAAGGATGGCGAAGATAGAACATGAAAGACACAGCGAAGGAGAGCAACAAAAGCATTGGCCCCATAAAGAATGAGGTAGGACATCTGGTTACAAAGAATGGAGAGATGGTGAAGGTATTGAATTTATTCTTCTCCTCAGAGGACAAAAATTTAATTAGACTTGGGAAACGTAACATTAATAAATGACTGGGACCGGATGGCTTGCACCCGAGGGTACTTAGGGAACTCAGTCAAGTAATTGCCAGACCATTGTTCCTAATTTTTACTGACTGGAATGGAACCAGCTGACTGGAGAAAAGCCAATGTAGCACCAATATTTATAATGGGCTCAAAATACATCCCTGGGAATTACAGACCAGTTAGCCTAACATCAATAGTATGTAAACTCTTGGAGGGGATGATAAGGGACTATATACAAGATTTTAGTAATGAGAACGGTATCATTAGCAGTAATCAGCATGGATTCATGAAGAATCGTTCTTGCCAAACCAATCTATTAACCTTTTATGAGGAGGTGAGCTGCCATCTGAATAAAGGAAGGCCCGTAGACGTGGTGTATCTGGATTTTGCAAAAGCATTTGACATGGTTCACCATAAACATTTACTGCACAAAATAAGGTCCATTGGCATGGACCATAGGGTGAGTACATGGATTGAACTGGCTACAAGGGCAAGTTCAGAGGGTGGTGATAAATGGGGAGTACTTGGAATGGTCAGGGGTGGGTAGTGGGGTTTCCCAGGGTTCTGTGCTGGGACCAATCCATTTAATTCATTCATAAATTACCTGGAGAATGGGGTAAACAGTTCAATCTCTGTATTTGCAGACAAAACTAAGCTAAGCAGGGCAGTGACTTCTCCACAGGATGTGGAAACCTTGCAAAAAGATCTGAACAAATGAATGGGGTGGGCAACTGCATGGCAAATGATTTTCAATGTAGAAAAATGTAAAATAATGTATTTGGGTGGCAAAAATATGAATGTAATCTATACACTGTGGGGAGAACCTCTGTGGGAATCTAGGAATGGAAAAGGACCTGCGAGTCCTAGTAGATGATAGGCTCAGCAATGGCATGCAATGCCAAGCTGCTGCTTACATAGCAAACAGAATATTGGCATGCATTAAAAAGGGGATCAACTCCAGAGATAAAACGATAATTCTCCCACTCTACTTTGGTCCAGTTGCATCTGGAATATGCTGTCCAGTTCTGGGCACCAGTCCACAGGAAGGATGTACTGGAAATGGAAAATTAGAAGAAAAGAGGTTTAACTTTAAACTACGTAGAGGGTTCTACTGTAAGAGTGAATTCCCTTCCACTGGCAGTGGTCTCAGTGGGGGGCATCGATAGTTTCAAGAAACTATTATACAAGCACCTGAACAACCGCAACATACAGGGATATACAATGCAATACTGACATACATTGAGGTCCATAAATATTGGGACATCGACAATTGACTGCAAAGGATTAAAAAGCGACAGTTTGATGGATGATTGTTAATCTGTCCCATTACTTTTGGTCCCTTAAAAAGTAGGAGGCACATATTCAAACTGTTGTAATTCCTACACCGTTCACCTGATTTGGATGTAAATACCCTCAAATTTAAGTCTGCAAGTTAAAGCACATCTTGTTCATTTCATTTCAAATCCATTGTGGTGGTGTATAGAGCCAAAGATTAGAATTGTGTCGATGTTCCAATGTTTATGGACCTGACTGTATATTTACACACATAGGTTGGACTTGATGTACTTGTGTCTTTTTCAACCTCACCTACTATGTAACTATGTAACCACAGGACATGGTTCCAGTAATCCATGTCCTTAGTCTGCTTGTTATCAGCAAACTGTTTGCAGGCTTTCTTGTGCATCATCTTTAGACAAGGCTTCCTCCTGGGATGAAGGCCACGCAGACCAATTTTATGCAGTGTGCGATGTATGGTCTGAGCACGGATAAGCTGACCCCCCTCCCCTGCAACCTCTGCAGAAATGCTGGCAGCACCTATACGTCTATTTGCCAAAGAAAACCTCTGGATATGACGCTGAGCATGCGCACTCAACTTCTTTGGTCGAACATGGTGAGGCCTGTTCTGAGTGGAACCTGCCCTGTTAAAACGCTATATGGTCTTGGTCACCGTGCTGCAGCTCAGTTTCAGGGTCTTAGCGATCTTCTTATAGCCTAGACCATCTTTATGAAGAGCAACAATTCTTTTTTTTTCAGATCCTCAGAAAGTTTTTTGCCATAAGGTACCATGTTGAACTTGCAGTGACCAGTTTGAGAGAAAGAGCGATAAACACAAAATTTAACACATCTGCTCCCCATTCACACCCAAGATCTTGTAACACTAACTAGTCACATGACACAGGGGAGGGAAAATGGCTTATTGGGCCCAATTTGGACATTTTCACTCAGGGGTGTATTCACTTTTGTTTCCAGCATCTTAGACATTAATGGCTGCATGTTGAGTTATTTTGAGGGGACAGAAAATTTACACTGTTATACAAGCTGTACACTCACTACTTTACATTGTAGCAAAGTGTCATTTCTTCAGTGTTGTCACATGAAAAGATATAATAAAATATTTACAAAAATGTGAAAATTGGGTACACCTGTTTAATTGCTTGGTAACACAACTTGCTAATCAGCCAATCACATGGCAGCAACTCAATGCATTTAGGCATCTAAATGTGGTGAAGACGACTTGCTAAAGTTCAAACTGAGTATTAGAATGGGGAAGAAAGGGGATTTAAGTGACTTGATGTGGCATGGTTGTTGGTGTCAGACGGGCTGGTCTGAGTATTTCAAAAATTACTGATCTACCATACCTATCTTTAGGGTTTACAGAGAATGGTCCAAAAAAGAGAAAATATCCAGTGAACAGTAGTTGTGTGGACGAAAATGCCTTGTTGATGTCAGAGGATAATGAGCAGACAGGTTTGAGATGGCAGAAAGGCAACAGTAACTCAAATAACTACTCGGCACAACCAAGGTATGCAGAATACTATCTCTGAACACACAGTACATCAAACCTTGAAGCAGATGGGCTACAGTAGCAGAAGAGTTAAAGAGGAAGTAAACCCATTAGGGTTTACTTCCTCTTTGTTTCTCTGCAAAGTTAAAGCATAATGGGCTACTATGCATCGCATAGTAGCCCATTATGTATCACTTACATGACACAGGAGCCAGCGATGTCACCGCTGTCCCCTCTTCCACGGAGCGTCCATCTTATTTCTGGGTATCGTGGCTCCGGCGCTGTCATTGGACAGAGAATCGATGACGTCACTCCCGCGCATGCGCACGGGAGCCACCACTAATGGCATATCAGCGTTAGCAGTGGCATCCTCAGTGCACCTGCGCACTGCTGTCTACGGCGCATGCGCCGTAGACAGCAGAGCCTGTCTTTTTGCAAATATCTCCTAAACTGTGTAGGTTTAGGAGATATTTCATGGACCTACAGGTAACCCTTAATCTAGGCTTACCTGTAGGTCAAAGTGGTCTGTAAGGGTTTACAACCACTTTAAGAGCAGGAAACTGAGGTTACAATTCCCACAGGCTCACCAAAATTGAACAATAAAAGACTGGAAAAACATTGCCCGGTCTGATGAGTCTCGATTTCAGCTGCAACATTTAGATGGTAGGGTTTAGAATGTGACGTAAATAACATGAAAGCATGGATCCATCCTGCCTTGTATCAATGGTTCAGGCTGGTAGTGGTATAATGGTGTGGGGGATATTTTCTTGACTACAGTGTGCCCATCTTCTGATGGCTACTTCCAGTACGATAATGCACAAAGCTCAAATCATCTCATACTGGTTTCTTGAACATGACAATGCGGTCACTGTACTCCAATGGCCTCCACAGTCACCAGATCTCAAGCCAATAGAGCACTTTTGGGATGTAGTGGAACGGGAGATTTGCATTATGGATGTGCAGCCGACAAATCTGCAGCAACTGTGGGATGCTAGCATGTCAACATGGACCAAAATCTCTGAGGAATGTTTTCAACGCCGTGTTGACTTCATGCCATGAATAATTAAGACAGTTCTGAAGGCAAAAGTGGGTCCAACCCGGTACTAGCTAGGTGTACCTAGTAAAGTGGCCAGTGGGTGAGTGTGTATATATACAAGCAGTCCCCTAGTTATAAACATCCAACTTGCAAACAACGCCTACTTACAAACAGAGGGAGACAACAGGAAGTGAGAAGAAAGCTACCCCTTGGAAGGGAAATCCACTCTTTTTTTGGCTGGGGCTACACTTAAAAAATGTACCTGTTCCGACTTACAGATTCAACTTAAGAACAAACCTACAGTCCCCATCTTATTTGTAACCCTGAGACCGCGTGTGTTATAAATATATACATACATATATATATATATATATACACACAGTATATATATACACACAGTATATACATACAAACACACTATATTACCAAAGGTATTGTGATGCCTGCCTTTACACGCACATAAACTTTAGTGGCATCCCAGTCTTAGTCCATAGGGTTCAGTATTGAGTTGGCCCACCCTTTGCAGCTATAACAGCTTCAACTCTTCTGTGAAGGCTGTCCACAAGGTTTTGGAGTGTGCCTATGGGAATGTTTGACCATTCTTCAAGAAGTATCTGTGAGGTCAGGCATTGATGTGGACGAGAAGGCCTGGCTTTGCAGTCTCCGCTCTAATTCCGCTCTAATTCATTCCAAAGGTGTTGAAGTCAGGACTGTGCAGGTCAGTCAAGTTCCTCCACCCCAAACTCGCTCATTGATGTTTTTATGGACCTTGTTTGTGAAAAAGGAGAAGTCTCTCTTAGGAAGAGGGTCTATTACATTTTTTACTAGTTTTTCTTGAGATTAGGTGTGACAAATTTAGAATGTTCAGGTAAAACTGTGTACAAATCTCTCTTTAAAATGCTCCAATATTTCCTAAACTGTATTTTTTAGTCTAAAAACGAAAAAAAAAAAAAAAAATCTAAATCTTCTTTATCTTGTAACCTATTGTCCCCTTTAACCACTTTCTGCAAAAACTATTCCACAATAATTTCTGACTGTTGTACAAAATCTTCCTGAGGTGCCGTTCCAACGTAGTCTCATAAATTGACCTCTGGGCACATTTGATAACCACAAGACACAGTTGAAATTATAAAGGAGGATATAATTATTACAGTGAGCCAGTTAAAAAAACAGTTTGTGTCATAAATCTTCCTGTCAGAAATAGTCCAAAGGAAACTCCAGCTTGAGGACTTTGTTTTTGTTTTGCATAATCCTTACATAAAGTACTATAATGGTATTACAAAACATAAAAATACAGTACTGTACAATCAGCAAAACTTAACAAAAGTTTGGTCCAACAAAGTTGGACCAAAGTAGTGCAGGGACTACTTTGAAGTCGCACAGATATGAATGGTACTCATTGAAAATCATGGAGTACAACTTGTCATGCGACTTTGCAGTCCCAAGTCGCACAAGTGTGAAAGGGGCCATACAGTGAACTTCTTTTGTTCTTCTTCTTTTTCCTCTTCAAACTCTATTAAATTTTCGTTAGTTAGCTCTCCCCCGACATATTCCACTTATTCTTCAATATCTTCCACTCCAACATCTAACTAAGCATGTTAGCAAGTGCCAGTTTTTCTATTTATGACATTGACATGTTCATCTTTGTCAAATTCTTCAAAATTCATCCACAAAATGTTTTAGGCACTTTATCCATATGCGCAGCATACACTTATTTGTCACTCCCTCCCAAGCTGATTCAATGTTTTTCATGCAGTGTGAAATGTATGATATCCACAAATCATGAAGGGTTACTTCACCATTTTTTTTACTGTTACGGCTTTAGAAAAAGTTGTGCACAAATAGTAGAATTTGAATGCAGCTATAGCTCTCAGTCCATTTGTTGAGGAACCAATACTCAAATAAAGCTTGCGTCATCCATGGGCGTCTGGAAATAGGGGCTGGGGGGGGGGGCAATTGCCCCTTCCCAGAATCATCAGGTGTTGGCTTGCAGTTGCACTGTGTCTGTGTGTTGTGTTGAAATGTCCGCCGCTGACTTTTTCTTCTAGGTCTGCAGCTGCTACTACGCTGCTCTCTGCTCTGTCCTGACACTGTCATATGTTCTCCGCTTGGCAGCTCGGCCTTTCCGCGCTCTTCACTGATTGGCTGCCTGTGTAGTGTGTAGGTGTGTTGTTGTAGATGGATCCGCCCACTCAAGTGTGAGCCGCAGAGCCGAGTCATATCCGGGCCGACACTGCCACCGCCCACTCAAGTGCGAGTCGCCCAGTAATATACTACCTGTGCCTAGGCAACATAAGAACTGCGAGGAACCACAGGTAACAGCAGTTAGTAGCAGCCAGGACTTCCAGGAGGAAGAGCATTTTGATTTATTTATTGCTAATTTGCTGTAAAGATATGTCTCTTTAGTGTATTATGTTGTTATTATCATGACTAAAATACAGAGATAATTCATGTCTTCATCACTTTGTATTAGAAGTTACTACTCAGGCCAGACCAGTCCATGCCCATATCATTTATATAGCCTAGAGAATGCAATGTACATTTTTTGCATTGCAATATATCTGTTGTGGCCTTATTTTGATCTTGATGAAAACAGCTATACAGACTGATCAAAATATGGCCAGAACACCCCCCACCTGCCCCCCCCCCCCCGAAAAAAAGTTCTGGGGACGTCATCCATGCCTTGTTATTTACTTGATAGTAAAAGAGCAGCATGAACTTGCTAGTCTGCTTCAATGCGTCTGTTCTCTAAGCAATAGATGAGGAAAGGCTTTAACTTGAACCCAATAAAATTTCTTCCCAATAATAATGTCCTTACAAACTCTGAAGCCGGGCATTGTTTTAGCTTCTTTGTATATGTAGGACCTTTCGGGCATTTTCTTCCAAAAAAAGCCTAGTTTCATCCATATTGAAGATTTGTTCTGGACAGTAGCCAAGTTTGCCTGTCATTTTTGCTGCCTCATTGCTGACACTAAAAATTATGTAGGTTGAATCTGCAACAAAACTGTTGAAACTATTCATGGCTTGCTGCAAAGGTTTCCATCGATTCTTCACCTTTGAACACCTTTAAAGTCTCAAAGATACTGAGTGCCTTGGTTTACATTTTTAAAGGGCTCTTTTTTGTATCTGGTCATCAAATCAGATTGGCAGTAATTTCTCCAAGTCATGAATGAGGCCGTTCTGCTGCCTAGTTATTATGGCTTTAAAGCCTGTTGATGCTTTAACCGCCTCTTTGACTCTATGTTTATCATTCAGGATTGTTTAAATAGTTGGATGCACCAGCTCCAACTCATGTGCTATCGTTTTAGCTTTTTAACTATGAGCTTCATAGTTATTTATGACCTTTACTCAAAATCAATAGCCTTCCTTTGTTTCTTGGTGCTTTCTCCAGGTGAGGTCAATGCCCTCGTTTTTGCTGACATCTTGTACTATGGGGTGCAAAATAAAGTGCAATACAGTACAGTATATGATTTCAAATACCCAGATCTCACACCACTACTGCCTCATTTAAATGCTTAAAGAAGAAGCTTTATAAACATGCAGCCACACACATACTGTACAGTACATACACATATAGTATTGTATACTATGTAGTTTAGCACTGTACTGTATACACAGTACTGTACATACAGTAAAGTACAGTAAACAGGTAGTAACGTACACAGTACTGAACCAGCGGAGAGCTGGTCGTAAGTCCAGACGGTCGGTAAACAGGTAAGTTGTTAAGTGAGGAGTATCTGTATTGTTTTAGGTGTTTTTTTTACATTTCTGTATTGATATAGAATGATGGTGGTGTGTGTGTGTGTATGGTGGGGGGCGGTGGGGTTGAGGACACTACAGTGTGGGGGAGGCAGAAGAGCAGAGAACACTGCAGTGGGGGAGCAGAGTACATTACTGGGGGATGATGTTAAAAGGGGCAGAGGTCATTACTGGTGGGGGGGTGATTTGATACAATATGTGTCATGCTGTCTTTTTATTGGGGGCTTTACTTTTATTTATTTTTTAAAGGGCAATGATAACATCCCTCCAATGATTTTCTAGTCCTGTTGTCCAGGTAGCTTCTGAAAGGTTGCCAACCCCTGGTCTAGAAGGTGGCGAGAATTTCCCCAACAGGCTCTAAAACGGTTATTACCTGTGCTGATTGTGGAGAGATTCTACTTTGCTTATAAAGTCATTGTCTTGACCTGGAATAAAGCTTTTATTTGATAGGTATCCTGGAAGATGCACTGAAGAATTATAGTCTCCAAATTCAGCTGAAAAAAAAAAAAAGAAGAATTTAAAAATCATAGTAGTTACATTGTTGTTTAACCTCACTGTTGACATCTATACAGAGTACCTTTTCTTTTTTTATGTAACTTATGGATAAATGGGATTATGTGGACTATATAAATATATTTAATTTTAAATACCTTGAACATTGGCAGTACTCATTGTTCCCAAAATTATTCTTAGGGAAAATGTGATCTCAAAAAATGCTAAAAAAAACGAAAAATAAACCAAAATAATAAAACCATCAAATAAAATGGCTTACCAAGAAAAATTGCATAGTGTGCAGAACTTTCTAACAATCTGTCTCATGAGCTTACTCTACCCCATATATTTCTAAATTTCAGTTCTGTGTTAAAACTAGTAAACTATGTGTTTAAACAAGACAGATTACAAAAAATAACATTAAAATGTTCTGTAATCTTCCAATACGCATTTTACTCCAGAGCTGCAAGAACTCCCACACCCGAATCTTTCAGTGATGTTCCAGCTTTACTCATGAACAGCTTTCAAAGCAGTTTAATCCCTGTTCAAGCTAAGAAAACCGCATTAGCTCCTTGGCAAATTTGCTTGGACCACAGCCACACAGTTCATCCTAAACTGAAACAATACTTAAGTGCACTAGTCTATCTCCGAAATATGTTTAAAAGCAAATATAGAGAAAAATTACTCTAAACATTACAATACATTAAACCGCTACATATACGTTATAATGCATAGTATACATTTACTAAAGCATACCAAAAAGGTAACCCTGTGTTTACAAGCAAAAAATAAAATGAGACTACTGAAATAAGTCAGATATTTGTAGGAATTTAAAAAAATGAAATAATATTTTAATATATGAAAATATAAATCATTCAATAATTGAATAGCATGCTGATTATTAAAGTACCTGTGTGCAAGCCATATTTCTAAATTTTAAATATAATACACAAACATATTATATACACATACTCACATTCAACATTCTTTTTTTGTTTACAAACGATTTTATTGAGTTAAAGACAAAAATAGAGAGAAAGCAAAACCAGTCAATGGAATAACAAACTGGCAGGACATGTTATCACTTAGTAAAAGTAAAGAAATAGGTAAAACAAATCAGTAAACGGGACTTGTATGTTCTGTACATGACACAAAATGAGTCAATAAACCATGTAAAGGTAATATAACAAATCAGTAAAAAATGGTAATACATAGGCCCCTTTCACACAAGCCAGATTTCCTAAGGAATCTGTTCTGATCATCAGGGATTCAATTCACAGATTCCCTCATGATTGGAGCAGAGCAGGCGGATGACACATCTGTGAAAGGACAAAACAGAAAGCGCCACTTATGTGAAAGAGCGAATTAATCAAAAGATCTGAGATGAGGAGATGGCCAGGGCACACTTGGATAGACAGGCGACGCGCTCGGAGCGTCAGCTACTTCTAAAGGCCTGGGGCTGTACTGCACTAACAACCATTTATACTGGAACGCTGGCTGTGGGACTAAAACAGCCAGCAAGTCCATGAAAAACAAGAAAGGAAAAACAAGTGCGTAGCCTGTCTAGCCAAGTGTGCCCATGCTGTGTGTATCCTGGTGGTCTCCCTGTCTCCAGTGACGTCACATCCACCCTCCGGTTCACAATGGTTCTCCCAGCTTCTCTGGATGCTATCCAGATACTACATAGCATCAGCAACTTTTGTGGTCCCTGTGCAAAGCACGATGTCCGTGAGATGGATCAGAGGGGCTTCTCCATGCACCAGATGAGCTTGTGTTTTATTTTGTGCTTAATCCTTTGATTAAATTGTTCTTTTAATACTACACTCAGGTGGTGCTTCCTGTTTTGTCCTTTCATTTGATTTCACAGAGCTGGCTTTTCTCCGACGAGGGCTGCCACCATTAGATTTTAATTGATTTATTGGACTTATGGACTCATTCTCAGCTTATTTATTTGATTCTATTTCATGTGCCCACCAATATAATTGTGATTATCCATAGGGCTTTCATTGCATACCTTTATATTCATGTTTATTTTGTGTGCTGTGCCAGTTATCTTCCGTTTACTTTTTGGATGACACATGTGTGTCCACTCATTTTCTGCAGTCCCACTTCAATTAAAAATCAGCATATACCATCATAAATGGAATGGTACATTTTCTTCAGAATTTTAATAGACTCCATATGCAATATTACTTGAGAGCATGTTACTGAGTCAGAACTACAGTTAAGAGCAATAACCCACTGAATGGCACTAAACAAGAGCACAATAACCTTTCACAGGGTGAAGGCACATCAGGGATAGAAGCAAACAACAGGCACATTGGCATCATTAAGCTAAGTTGGGAGCCTATCGTTTGTGCTGTTTTACTAGCCACTTGTTGCCCCCTTGGGCACAATATTTTACAGCACCAAAAAAGTAAATAATGGTGCCACATCTGGGCATCCCCTGAAGTACTTGGCAGGAACCAACTGAAAAATTGCATGAAGTTTCGCTGGAGTCATGCACCACCTAAAATCATTTCTCGAACTGAGATTGAATGCGTACATTTATGGAAGTTTGAGAGCCTATCTAACCAATCCTGGGTAGATAATTCCAATGCAGATCCAGCTTCCCATTGAACTTCTTTGGAAGGTGAAGACCGTTAAGGAAGCAATATAGTGCTGAACTCATATCGGGAAAGGCACATCTGCTCAAAATTAATAGGTGGAGATGTTATGGTCAGTGCAAAATGGGTACTATAAAAGTGTTGCATTTGCCAATATTTAAAGCCCTCAGAATTACAGAGTCATAAAATTGTTGAATTTGAGGAAGGCGCAAAGTGAAAATCAATCAATCAATCAGTGAATTTAGAGAAACCAGTTTATGGTCAACCTAGTGCAAAAGGTGTGGCTGCCAGAAAAGTAACATCTCCCAAAAAGGATGCTAATGGGAAGACAGAAAATGTGAGTCTATATTTTGTGTTATATAAAGACCATAAATGCAACAATTGGCATACAATTGCATTAGGAGAGGCTAAAGCTATAGGACGGATTTAGACCAGAGTAACTCTGGCAAATGAAAGGGGTACATTGAGAGTGTTTCAAATTTGAGCCTATGTGTGTAGTGGTGGCATACCATTGTGTGAGTTGTACCAGTCTTGCTGGCAAATAATATTGCCACAGATTAGGTAGACCCAATCCCCCTTGGGCTTGGGGTCTATATAACATAATTTCCGCAAATCTGAATCGCTTACCAAACATTTGCATTCTAATGGACATTTACACATTAGCAAAGATCAGTTAGCTTTACACAAGCACACTAGGTAAACACTCCAGGAACGCTCACATGCACATTTATTCATTCATTGACCATAATATTTAACAGACATTTGGTTAATTACTATATCGAAGTAGCATATTATGCATAAAACTAAAATGGGTCTCAGGATGCTTGTGCATTTACCACCAACCTGCTCAAATTGCTTAGCTTGTGTCAGTTTATGAAACAGATACTCTTTTTTAAGCTATTTGAAATCCCAGCCCCCTGCCTCTAATATTTGCCATCAGATCAGCCAACTTCCCATAGCGCCTTTATGTTTGGGGTTGATTATGTATGTGAATACCTCTTTCTAGTACTTTTTGCAAAAAAAAAAAAAAAAACTGAATTCCTCCAGAAGGCACTGTCATTTTGCCCTCAAAAGAAAGAGGAGTATGATAACTTGATTTATAGATTTCAAAGAGAAACAGCTATATCTAGTTTATTCAACAGCTGAAGATACAGGTATAAAAAGTGAAACATGTTTAGATCGAAAAGAGGGCAGGTGGAGAATTCCAGGTAAATAAGAAAGAAAAGAACATACCGTACGTAAGTATAAAAATGTTGACAGTTCTAACAGTCTACTTCTTCTAGGACTGGAAAAGACATGAGAACATTGGCGTTCCTTAAGAAATACATTCTACAAACATTACTGTCCAAGACATATAATGTCATATAATCATCAGTGGGATAAGCATCGTGCTAAATCTTATGAAAGTGGGCCAAGAGATCAGAACTATACACGCTGCAATACAAAGGGGGATGTATTGACCAAGGTTCCTTTAATTTTTAAATATGACTTGAATTTTAACCAGGACCGAGCCTCTTTTTGAGATTTGTTGTTTACAAGTTTAAAACAGTTTTTTTTTTTTTTGCTAGAAAATTACTTAGAATTCCCAAACATTATAATTTTTTTTCTAACACCCTAGAGAATAAAATGGCGGTTGTTGCAATGCTTTCTGTCACACTGTGTTTGTGCAGCGGTAGCGCACTTTTTTGGGAAAAAATACACTTTTTGGAATTAAAAAATAAGACAACAGTCAAGTTAGCTCAATTTTTTTTTTTTATAATTTGAAAGATAATGTTACGCCGAGTAAATTGATACCCAACATGTCACTCTTAAAAATTGCGTCCGCTCGTGGAATGCCGACAAACTTTTTCTCCATAGGCGATGTTTAAAAAATTCGACAGGTTGCATGTTTTGATTTACAGAGGGGGTCTCGTGCTATAATTATTGCTCTTGCTCTACCAATTGTGTCGATACCTCACATGTGTGGTTTGAACATCATTTTCATATGCGGGTGCTGCTGACGCATGTGTTTTCTTCTGCATGCGAGCTCGGTGGGACAGGGCACGTTTAAAATTAGAATTTTTTTTTCTTATTTATTTTACCTTTTATTTTTACATTGTTATTTTATAAAAAAAAAAATGTGAACATCCCTTGTAATAGAAAAAAAGTATGACAGGACCTCTTAAATATGAGATCTGGGGTCAAAAAGACCTCAGATCTCATATCTACACTAAAAGAAAAAAAAAAGAAAATAATAATAATAATAATTTTGTAATTTAACCACTTGCCGACCATTGTACACCGATATATGTCGGCACAATGGCAGTAGTGGGCAAATGGATGTACCTGAATGTCCCCTTCAAGAGCCGGGGATAGCAGACGCTCATGGTCATGCTGTATCCGGCGGGGCGCGCCTGCTGATCTCCCGGCGATCGTGTCACGGAGCCTCAGAACGGGGAAGTGCCTATGGCATTTCCCCGTTCTGGCTTGTGACATAACAGAGATCACCGCTCCCTGTCATCAGGAGTGGTGACCGCAGTCATGTGACTAATAATCCACCCCCCCACCAGTTAGAATCACTCCCTAGGACACACTTGACCCCTTCACTGCCAGTGTCATTTACACAGTAATCAGTGCATTTTTTATTGCACTGATCGCTGTATAAATGACAATGGTCCCAAAATAGTGTCAAAAGTGTCCGACGTGCCCGCCATAATGTTGCAGTCCTGATAAAAATCGCAGATCGCCGCCATTACTAATAAAAAAAAATTAAAAATAAAAATGCCATAAAACTATCCCCTATTTTGCAGACGCTATAACTTTTGCGCAAACCAATCAATAAATGCTTATTATGATTATTTTTACCAAAAATATGTAGAAGAATACATATCGGCCTAAACTGAGGAAATTGTTTTTTTATATATTTTTGGGGGATATTATAGCAAAAAGTAAAAAATAATGCATTTTTTTCAAAACTGTCGCTCTTTTTTTGTTTATAGCGCAAAAAATAAAAACTGCAGACATGATCAAATACCACTAAAAGAAACCTCTATTTGTGGGGGAAAAAAAACATAAATTTTGCTTGGGTGCAATGCTGCACCACCGCACAATTGTCAGTTAAAACAAAACAGTACCGAATCGCAAAACGTGCTCTGGTCAGGAAGGGGGTAAAATCTTCCAAGGTTGAAGCGGTTAGAAAAAAATTTCTCTTTAGGAGCTATGGGTGGAGTGATGTTTTGACGTCGCTTCCGCCCTGCAATGTTATGGAGACGGTTGGGGGCCATCTTCACCTCACTAGTCTCCCTACCCAGCAAGGGGAAACACCCGTTCGCCTCCGCCACTGCCAACGGATCCGGTAAACGACGGAGGGCACCGGAGCGCAGCGGGAGGGGGGATCTCGAAGCAAATCCGCCACAGAGACCAGTCTTATCGAAAAGCAGACCACTGGCAGAAAAAGAGGATACCGGGCGTTATGGCAACTAGCTGCTGCCATAACAACGATATTCCTCTTCAAAGTTAGGATGTATATCGGCATGAGGCAGTCCGTAAGTGGTTAAAGGAGTTCACTATATTTCATTTTTAGTGGAACACCACACACATATAAGTAAATATTCATTTGATGCATAAACCAAGCAAAGAAGTTACTTAGTATATCTATTTACTAGGAACATGAAATAGGGTTATACTTGGAGGAGACACACCATTCAAATGTTTCAGGGTGAAAGGCGGTGGTTGTTTTGAGGAGTCCACCAACTCCAAAAACATACAAGTAATTTCTTGTATTCTTCTTTTCAGGAAATATTGTTACTGCTTATCTATATCCAAAAAAACGGAGTTACGTACCGGTAACATCCTTTTCCGGGAGTCTTTCAGGACAGCCACCTTAGAGAGACCCTGGCTCCTCCCCTCTCAGGAAACACCGCCTTCAATTTCAAGATTTAAGCCTCGTCCTCCCTCTGTTCCTCAGTTCTTCCAGAGTACCTCCGGCCAACTGGGGAGACACAAGAACACGTCAAACAAACAAACTTTCAATCTTACCTGACGGTCTCGTGTGACGAGATCCCGACGATCTCCAAAAACCTGGGTGGGAACCGGGGCTGTCCTGAAAGACTCCCGGAAAAGGATGTTACCGGTACGTAACTCCGTTTTTCCCAAGTTCGTCTTTCAGGACAGCCACCTTAGAGAGGATAAGCGAGCACATTACCTTAGGGTGGGACCACTGCTTGCAGCACTTTACGACCAAAGGCCTGGTCTTTGGCTGACAGGAGATCCAGTCTATAGTGTTTCACGAACGTAGCAAAACTGGACCATGTTGCAGCTCTACAGATCTGTTCAGGAGATGCACCAGCACACTCTGCCTGAGAAGTTGCCACTGCCCTGGTTGAGTGTGCTCTAATCCCAACTGGGGGTTCTAACCCCCCTGCCACATAAGCCTGCCCAATGGCTAACCTTAACCATCTGGCTATCGTACGTCTAGAGGCTCTGGAACCCTTCCTAGCCCCTGAAAACAACACAAAAAGTGAATCAGACTTCCTGAACTGACTTGTGCAATCTAAATAATGAAGGACACATCTTCTAACATCCAATCTATGAAAGATGTGTTCCTGTTCTCTTACTGGATTTGAACAGAAAGTAGGTAGCACAATCTCCTGGGCTCTATGAAAACTAGAGGCTACCTTAGGCAAAAAGGCCGGATCCGTCTTAAAAACCAAACGGTCCGGAAAAACCTGAAAAAAGGTGCCCTAACAGAAAGGGCTTCGAGTTCACTCACTCTCCTTGCTGTAGTGATCGCCACCAAAAACACCGTTTTGAGAGTGATCAGTTTTGATGAGCAACATTCCAATGGCTCAAAAGGTTCTCCTGTGAGAAATTGTAAAACTAAAGAAAGATCCCAAACTGGGAAGGGGGAATTTGAAACAGGTCTCTGCCTACTTAGGGCTTTGAAGAATCTCATTATCCAAGGGTCTGAAGCTAGCTGCCTTTCTAGAAACACGCTTAAAGCGGATACCTGACCCTTCAGAGTTCCAAGGGCTAAACCTTTATCTGCCCCAGCCTGTAGGAACTCTAGAACGGCTACAGAGCTGTGCACATTGAAGGAGCTCTCTGAGCACCAGCTATTGAACCGCCTCCATACCTTTAAGTAAATGGTCCTGGTTTCCTTTTTCCTGCAGTTTAGGAGCGTGGCTACTAAGCGATCTGAGAAGCCCTTGCCCTTCAACAGTTCTTCCTCAGAAGCCAAGCTGCAAGGTTCCACCGCTCTACCTGAGGACAGCAGATTGGACCCTGAGAAAGGAGATCCTCCTGGACTGGGAGAATCCAGGGGGGTTCTACAGATAGGCCCTTCAGAATGGAGAACCACGGCCTCCTGGGCCAGTGAGGTGCGATTAGAATAAGGGTAGTGTTCTCCACCTGAAACTTCCTTAACACTGCCGGAATCAGTACGGGAGGGGGGAAAGCATAGCACCTGGAGAAACCCCAATTCTGTGCTAGTGCGTCCACCGCCAACGCCCCGTCCCCCTTGTTTATAGAAAAGAAGCTGGCTACTTTCGCGTTTTCCCTCGAGGCAAAGAGGTCTATCGAAGGAATCCCCCACCTCTGGGTGATCATTTCGAAAACCTCCTGTTTGAGAACCCAGTTGCCTTCTCTCAATGTTCTCCTGCTGAGGAAATCTGCCACCTGATTTTGCTCCCCCTTCAAGTGGACTGCTGACAGGGACAGGACATTTGCTTCGGCCCACCCGAGGATGGCTTTTGTTAGGGCCCATAAGGATTCGCTTCTGGTGCCCCCCTGTCTGTTGATGTAGGCTACCACTGAGGAATTGTCCGACCTGACTTTTACGTGATGCCCCCTGAGTTCTCTCTGAAAGGTCCTGAGAGCCAGATCTACTGCCCTCAGCTCCCTCCAATTCGAGGATCTCTTCGACTCCCTCCTCTCCCAGGTACCCTGTATCAGGCGGGAGTCTAGGTGTGCACCCCAACCTGAGCTGCTTGCATCGGTTGTGACCACCCTGGATATTGGTAAAACCCACTCTAGGCCCTGGGACAAATTTGCTCCCTTTCTCCACCACCAGAGGGACCTCTTTACCTGGTCCGGAACCGACACCAAAGAATCCAGGGACCCCTGGCTGTGATCCCAAACCTTCAGTATAAATAATTGCAGGGGACGGTAATGTAATCCCGCCCACTGGACCGCCGGGAGCGTGGACGTCAGCAAACCCAATGCCGACATGACCCTCCTTACTGAGATCTGGTGGCTGCCCTGGAGAAACAACAGTGCCTTGTCTACCTTTTGAATTTTTTCTGAAGGGAGGAAGACTTTCTGTACTGTTGAGTCCAACACATATCCCAGGAAGGTGACCCTCTGGGAAGGATCTAAGTTGGACTTCTCCAGGTTCAGAAGCCAACCCAAGTTTACTAACAGGTCTCTTGTTGTCTGTAAATCTCGAGTCAGCTGTGTCGGAGAAGGGGCAAACAGGAGAAGATCGCCGAGATACGCGATCACTGAGATTCCCCTGAGACGCAGATAAGCCAGAACTTCTGCCATTACTTTGGTGAAGATCCGGGGGGAAGAGGATAGCCCAAAGGGAAGTGCTTTGAACTGTAGGTGTAGCACCCCTACCGAGGTTCTTACTGCCAGTCTGAGGAAACGCTGGTGGGCCTCTGCGATGGGAATATGCAGGTATGCATCTTTTAAATCTATCGATGCCATGAAACAGTTTGGTGGAAGAAGTGCTTTCACCGAGTAAACTGAATCCATCCGAAACCTTTTGTAGGTGACTGAGACATTCAGAGGCTTCAGGTTCAGGATAAGCCTGAACTTTCCCGAAGGCTTGCGAACCACAAACACGTGGGAATAGAAGCCCCTGCCTGTCTCTCCTGCTGGGACCCGTACTACCACTTCTTGTTCCTCTAACTCCTGCAGAGAGGAAAGAAGGGCAGACAATTTTTCTGCACATTTTGGCAGCTCGGTGACAAGGAGTCTCAGAGGGGGGAGTTCTGAAAACTCCAAACGGTAACCTCTTCTGATGACCCCCAACACGAACTGATTGGAGGTGATCATCTCCCACTGTGGGAGGAAGGCCCCCAACCTTCCTCCCACTGTGACCCTGTCACTGAGACTTTTTGGGCTGTTCAGGAGGGCGAAAAATTGCTCCCCCGCGCCCTTTGCCCTTGAGCCCCCAACTTTTCTTCTGCCGATTAGTTCTAGGGGTTTCAAACTTCTTCTGGGAATGAGTCTTTTTCTTTGACTGCTCCCCAAATTTCCTCTTAACGGGAAAGGCCTTTTTCTTATCCGCCGTGCGATCAAGCACTGCTTCAAGACCTGCCCAAACAGCAAGTCTCCTGTAAAGGGGATCCCACAAAGCTTTGCTTTGGACACATTGTCTCCCTGCCAGGTCTTCAGCCATAAAGCCCTCCTAGCTGAGTTGGTCAGAGCCGAGGACCTTGCAGACATTCGCACGGATTCAGCTGAAGCATCCGCAATGTATGCTATCCCTTTAAGCAGCATGGGAAAGGAGGATAGAATGGTCTCCTTTGCCGTCCCCGCTTCAATGTGCGCGTTAATTTGGGTAAGCCAATACTCCATATTACGAGCCACCACTGTGGCTGCCATGGCCGGTTTAAGATTCCCCTGTGATGAGTCCCAGGCTTTCTTTAGGAGTGAATCCATCCTTCGATCCATAGGGTTTGAAAGTACCCCCATGTCCTCGAAGGCCAGATCAGTGTGTCTGGACACCTGGGAAAAAGCAGCATCTAATCTGGGAGATTTATTCCAGACGAGAGTCTCCTCTTCCGAAAAAGGAAACCTTCGTTTTAATGCCCCAGAAAAGAAAGGTTTCCTCTCAGGATCCTGCCATTCCTTCTTGATGGCGTCGATCAAGATGTCATGCACCGGGAACACCCGCTTTTTCTGTTCCCCCATGCCCTTGTACATCTGATCATGGAGTGACAGTGCCCTCTTTTCCTCTTGTATGCCTAAAGTGGTATGAATAGCTCCTAAGAGCTCATCCACTTCCTCCAGGGAAAGCTTATACCGTGAGGTTCTACTGGATTCCCCATCCAACCCCTCATCGTCAGATTCCCCTTGGGAGTCTGAGCCGACACGGTCAACCTCTTCCTCAGCTTCCTCTCTGGGACCCCCTGGATTCTCTCCACCTGCAGGAGGAACATCCACAGGGCTAGATGGTACACTCTGCTGCGCTGGTGTAGGAGTGCTCTGGGGCTGAGGCCACTGTAAACTAGAAAAAAGTGTTTTGAAGGACTGGAAAGTATTAGATAGTTCCTTCACAGAAGCCGCCAGATCTGCCCCCTGTTCTGCTGCCTGCTCTCTAACCAATCCCTCAATACACTCTCTGCAAAGTGCCTTGGACCAGGAATCCCCCATAGAGGCTCTACATGAAGGACACTTCTTCCTATAACCATGGGGGGACTTGCTTGTGGCTTTCTGAAAGACAGAAATAAAAGAGAGAGCAGCATAAAATTAAAAAAAGAAAAAGAAACACCAGCGCTACATAGAGGACCACCGGGAGTGCCCCCCCCCCAGGATCAACCACCACCAGGATCCCGGACGCACTGCCCTTCCCCCCGACCACCAAGAGGGAAAAAACACCAGTGGAGCTACTGGTTATAATGTAAGGGAACACCTCCCCAGGGTTCCCCTTACCTTTGAGTGGCTGGTGCTGTTATCTCCAGGAGCTCTTGGAGCCTCTGCTTCAGACATTCTCCTGTTGAGGAAGAGTGGTGCGAACGTGCCTCCTACAGCTGCCTGTACAACTTTAGAAAGAGAGGCTGCACCAGCCGAACGCTTGGTCCCCTTTCACGTGCCGCGTCCGGAACCGGAAGACGCGGATACAACGAAGAAGTCCGCCCCCACCGGAACTGACGTCGCCCGTCATCCGGTCCGGCCTCCAGCTCCAAGCCGACTGCTAACACAGGGGGACCTTGGACGTCTCGTTGCAGCGCCCCCCTGGGCGAACGAAGGGATGAACCGCCCCAAACTTCCTGCTTTCCCCAAGCGAAGTTTAGAGTGCGTGTAAAAAAGGTCAGTACGAGGGTCCAGCTCCCCAGCCGACCGGACTGCCTACCCTGTTGCAGCACCCTCCTGGGTGAACGAATAGGAGAACCTCTAAAAACGTCCTGCTTTCCCCAAGCGAAGATTAGAGTACATGTAAAAGACGGTCAGTCAAAAAGAACCAGCTCTCTGGTCGCCCGGACTGCCGAACCCGTCGTGACACCCGCCTGGGTGAACGAACGGATGAACCTCTAAAACTTCCTGCTTTCACCAAGCGAAGATTAGAGTACATGTAAGACGGTCAGTACGACAGATGATCGGACTGCCGAACGGAGTCAGAGCTCCATTAAGCCTCAGTTTCGCCAACTGATATAGCTAAGGTTCCTTAGCGGTGTCTCCCCGCCGGAGGAAACACCATAACTGAGGAACAGAGGGAGGACGAGGCTTAAATCTTGAAATTGAAGGCGGTGTTTCCTGAGAGGGGAGGAGCCAGGGTCTCTCTAAGGTGGCTGTCCTGAAAGACGAACTTGGGAAAAAAGCATGTTTATATTGTCTTAATCATGGGTGAGTTTTTTTTTTTTTTTTTGTGGAAAGAATAAGTAATTGCTTGTATATAAGAACAGCCTGAGAACAACATGCATACAGAACAGTCACCTGGAAAACTGGAAAACTTCCCTCTAAACACTATGAGGTTCACACAAAATAAAAAAGGGAAAAAACACAGAAACTCAAACTAAAAAGTCACTTCTCATGTATAAAATGTAAAGTTCACTGTTACGTGGACAAGCACTCCTCTGCAAGCAAACATAGTGACCTGCATATTTACATGTACACATTGACTTATATCAGCACTGGTCCAATTGGTGTAGTATTACACGCAACACTGGAATGCATTGTGTATACTGCATATTTTTAAAAGGCCTGGTAGATTGCCTCTCCCTTATTATGAAACAAATGCAAGATACTCCTGCTCTCTCCCTGGTCATACAAAAGATCTGTTGCCAGCACACGTTAAAATCCTCTCTAAAAATAAATAAATGGTCTTTATTGATGCTTGTTCAGTATGTTATACATCATAGGTGCAACTATCAGGGCTTCCTTCATCAGGCTTAAGTAACATGTCCTTTACCTGATGAAGGAACTCCTGGTGGTTCCAGAATGTTGCACCTATGCTGTATAACATGCTGAAAAGTAGGGTCCATGAACACTGGCTTAAAAATGTCTGCTTCTACTGGAGTTTTTTTTAATGTAGAAGCAGCTCAGTACCGTTGGGGGTTGGACCCCATTTGCCTTCAGAACTGCCTTAATGCTTCATGGCATAGATTCAACAAGGCTTTGAAAACATTCCTCAGAGATTTGGTCCATATTGACATTATAGCATCACACAGTTGCTGCAGATTTTTCGGCTGTATATCCATGATACAAATGTCCCATTCCACCACTTCCCAAAGGTACTTTATTGAGATCTGGTGACAGTGGAGGCCATTGAACTACAGTGAACTCCTGTCATGCTCAAGAAACCAGTTTGAGATGATTTAAGCTTTGTGGTATGATGCATTATCCTGCTGGAATTAGCCATGAGAAGATGCGTACACCGTAGTCAAGGAGGGATGGACAATACTCAGGTAGGCTGCGGAGTTTAAATGATGCACAAATGATACTAAGGGGCCCAAAGTGTGCCAAGAAAATATCCCCCACACCATTACACTACCACCACCAGCCTGAACCGTTGCTACAAGGCAGAATGGATCCATGCTTTCATGTTGTTTATGACAAATTCTGTCCCTACCATCTGAATGTTGTAGCTGAAATTGAGGCTCATCCGAACAAGAGAGCAACATTTTTCCAATCTTCTATTGTCCAATGTTAGTGAGCCTGTGCAAATTGTAGTTTCCTGTTCTTAGCTGACAGGAGTGGCACCCTGTGTGGTCTTCTGTTGCTGTAGCCCATCTGCTTCAAGGTCCGATGTGTTGTGCATTCAGAGATAGTATTCTTTACACCTTGGTTCTAATGAGTGTTTATTTGAGTTACTGTCACTTTTCTATCATCTCAAACCAGTCTGCCCATTCTTCTCTGACCACTGTCCTCCCAACAAGGCATTTTTGCTCTCACAACTGCCGCTCACTGAATATTTTCTCTTTTTCGGACTATTCTCTGTAAACTCTAGAGATGGTTGTGCATGAAAATCCCTAGTAGATGCGTTTTTGAAATACTCAGACCAGCCCATCTGGCACTAACAACCATGCCACATTTAAAGTCACTTAAATCCCCTTTTTTCCCCATTCTGATCCTCAGTTTGAACTTCAACAAGTAGTCTTCACCATGTCCAGATGCATAAATGCATTGAGTTGCTATCATGGGATTGGCTGACTATTAATTTATTTTACCAAGCAGTTGAACAAGTGTATTCAAATAAGTGGCCAATGAGTGTAAGTGTCCATGCACATTAAGATGATTAGAGGCATATTTTAGGCTCAGCGATTAGAGGCAGAAATAAAATAAAAAACCCTGGTTTGCGTTTTTGATTGGAGCTTTCTGGCAAAAAACAAACAAAAACACTAAAAACTCTCCTAAACTGTACAAATATCTTTATGACTCTCCCTGGTCATGCCACCCGCCACCATCAGCTGATTTCATGCTAACAGAAATCGTCATGTTCCTTGATTTAAAACTGCACAGTCCATAGCTGTGAAGTTACTAGGCCAGTACACAACGAGTGAAAGGGAGGCCAATCATAGAACAGTATATCCTGGAGATTAATCATACTACACACTCCCACAGTTTTGGTAAATGATTTTGTTTACAAAAAAATACTCTGCTCTCAAAAGTTACCATATTACCCGAAAATGAGTTTTCACTATAGAGACTTAGAAAAACTATTGATTTAATTATAAGTGTCGGGATTGCTCATTTAGGACTTACCTGCATCCAAAATTCCTAATTCAGTTTTGGACAGAGCATGGATGAAGCCAGGGCCGGTGCTACCACTAGGCGAATTAGGCAATCGCCTAGGGCGCACTACTGCCTAGGGCGCCTGGCTGATGGTTTCTCTAATCCCTGTCTCCCACCAGTCTCCGTGTTATGCAAGTGTTCGGTGGAGGTGCGGTGCTGTATAATGCAGGGGATGCCGCCCGGCGCCCCTGCAGAATGTTACATGTACTCAGTCAGGCGCTCCGTCCACCTGTAGTATCATTAGAGGCACAGCACAGCACTGGGGGACGTGTCCTGAGTCTGCCGACAGAATGAAAACAAACACATCCCCTGCTGCTGCGCGCCACTATGAATATACCAGTGACATGTGTCTCTGGTCTCTTTCAGTACTGCCAGCTCTGCCTATACATGATTCAGTCACTGAATTTCAGTGACTGAGATTTGTATCCATCTAATCATGTGACCCCTGACCCCTGTGTCACTTGCAGAGGCCAGCTCTCCCTCCCGGTGTTCTATCACCTCTCCTGTACAGCGGAAGGTGTCACTCACATGCAGACATGCTACAGCCGATCGGAGTAGTCAGTGCCTGGTGAGTGGTAATATCTGGAGGCATGGAGGCGAGGTTTGTGCTGGACAGAGTGATCGGGTGCAGTCTGCAGAGCAGAACCCCAGTAAGTGAACTTCAACTACACTGTATTACTGTATAGGGTGTATGCATGGATCTGTCCTCAGACTCCTCACATGTGTGATGTCATGATTGTCCCAGCACATGGCCTGAATGTAAGACTCCCTCTCATCTCCCCCACACTCCTCACCCCCCTTCTCCCCTCCTCTCCTCATCCTTTCCCCCCTCTCCACACACCTCCCCCCTCTCCTCCTCCCTCACACTCCTCACCCCTCTCCTCCTCTCCTAACACCCCTCTCCCCCTCCTCTCCTTATCCTTTCCTCCCTCTCCACACACCTCCCCCCTCTCCTCCTCCCTCACTCCTCATCCCTCTCCTCCTCCTCCTCTCCTAACACCCCTTCTCCCCCTCCTCTCCTCATCCTTTCCTCCCTCTCCACACACCTCCCCCCTCTCCTCCTCCCTCACTCCTCATCCCTCTCCTCCTCCTCCTCTCCTAACACCCCTTCTCCCCCTCCTCTCCTCATCCTTTCCCCCCTCTCCACACACCTCCCCCCTCCTCCTCCCTCACACTCCTTATCCTCTCCTCCTCCTCCTCTCCTAACACCCCCTTCTACCCCTCCTCTCCTCATCCTTTCCCCCCTCTCCACACACCTCCCCCCTCTCCTCCTCCCTCACATTCCTCATCCCTCTCGTTCCTCCTCTACTAACACCCCTTCTCCCCCTCCTCTCCTCACACCCCTTCTCCCCCTCCTCTCCTCATCCTTTCCCCCCTCTCCACACACCTCCCCCCCTCTCCTCCTCCCCCACACCCCTCATCCCTCTCCTCCTCCCCCCTTTTCCTCTCCTAACACCCCTCCTCCTCCCACCTCTCTCCCTCTCCCACACTCCTCATCCCTCTCCTCCTCCCCCACACTCCTCATCCCTCTCTTCCTCCTCCTCTCCCCCTCCTCATCTCCTAACACCCCTCCTCCTCCCCCCTCCTCCTAACACCTCTCCTGCCCCCTCTCCTCCTCACCCACACTCCTCATCCCTCTCCTCCTCCATTACCAACCCCTTCCTCCCCCACACTCCTCATCCATCTCCTCCCTCCCTCCCATTCCTCCTCCCTTTCCTCTCCCCCACACTCCTCACCCCTCTCCTCCTCCTCTCCTAACACTCCTTCTCTCCTCCTCCCCTACACTTCTCATTCCTCTCCTCCCTTTCACTCCTCCCCCCTCACCTCTTCCCCACACTCCTCATCCCTCATCCTCTCCTACCCCCCTCATCCTCTCCTCCCCCCCCTCATCCTCTCCTTCTCCCCCCATCCTCTCCTAACACCTCTCCTACCCCCAACTCCTCCTACCCCACACTCCTCATCCCCCTCCTACTCCTCCTCTCCTTCTCCCCCACACTCCTCCTTCCTCTCCTCCCTCTCACTCCTCCTCCCTCCCACTCCTCCTCCCTCACATCACCTCTCCCCCCACACTCCTCATCCCTCTCCTGCTCCTCCCCCATCCTCTCTCCTCCTCCTCTCCTCCTCCTCCCCCCTCATCCTCTCCTAACACCCCTCCTCCTCCCTCTCCTAACACCTCTCCTCCCCCACACTTCTCATCCCTCTCCCTCCCAATCCTCCCCCTCTCCTCCTCCTCCCCTTCCCTTCCTCCCCTTCTCCTCCCCCTCTCCTCCTCTCCCCCTGTATTCCCCCATTTCTCCTCCCCTCTCTTCCTCCTCCTCCTCTTCTCTCCCCTCCTCCTCTCCTAAAACCCCTCACTCCTCCTCCCTCTGCTCTCCCCTCCTCCTCTCCTAAAACCCCTCACTCCTCCTCCCTCTGCTCTCCCCTCCTCCTCTCCTAAAACCCCTTACTCCTCCCTCTCCTCCTCTTCCCTCCTCCTCCCCCACACTCCTCATCCCTCTCCTCCTCTCCCCACT
This sequence comes from Lithobates pipiens, assembly GCF_037356315.1. Classification (NCBI taxonomy): domain Eukaryota; kingdom Metazoa; phylum Chordata; class Amphibia; order Anura; family Ranidae; genus Lithobates; species Lithobates pipiens. Next base: position 250,358,040 of record NW_027507764.1, on the reverse strand, counting down.
CCTCCTCCCTCTTCTCCTCCTCCCCCCTCTCTTCATCCTCCTCCGCCCTCTCCTGTTTCCTCCTCTTCCTTCCCTCCTCTTACACTCCTTCCTCCCTCTCCTCCTCTCCTTCTCCTCCTCCCCCTGTCCACCCTGCCCCTCTCCTCCTCCTCCTCCTCCTCCCTCTCCCTCTCCTGAGAGAGCAAGCACCAGGGTTACCCACCAGTCGTACCTACCCACAGAACAGCCATCTGCAGCCACCAGCCATAGCCACTGCAGGGCAAAGGGGTGGGGTTGGAGGTCTTGCTAAGGGGCGGCAAAATTAGGTTTCGCCTAGGGTGTCAAAAATTCTTGCACCAGCCCTGGATGAAGCTATAACATTTTTTTTGCTGTCTGCATGCCTTTTGGGGAGATTTTACCTCGCTGTCAGCCAGGACATGACCCAGGAAGACATTAACAAATAAGACAGCATTTCAGTACATTGAGGAGGGATTAGATTTACTGGTGACTTGTTTTTATTGTGGCCCTACATTTCTGTCTATGTGAAAGATAAAACCCATTATAGTTTGCTCCTCAGTTTATTTATGAAGAATATATTTTAATAATCTGAACGCCAGTGAGCATGTTTGTTTCAGAAATCAAGAAGGTTAAAAACAAACAAAAGTAAAATGACTTACATTGTACAGCATATGACGCGAGAACAACAGCCGAGTTTAGTGGACATGGTAACCTAGAAGGGAACATGTATTCTGAATGGTTGAAGCAGATAAAATAACATAGCAATCAAACAATTAAAAATTCTGACATATTTTCTTTTTTCTACATGCATATATTTACATATTATGTGTAGTTTTACAAACTACATAGCGTTATACAGATCATTGCTGCAGAGAAGCTTTCAATGTAATATATCTAATAATAAATATTTTCAACTGCTTGGAAGGCTAACCCCAACCCTCAACATACACACAGCATAGGCAGCTGTAAAACGGTAAGAAAAGTAAACCAACACTAAATGGACTGACCCCAGCACAGTACTATAATGACAGAGCCAGAAGCATAATCAATACAAGCAGGATAATCAGTGCCATACCAATACAACCAGAATCATAACCAGTACAGTATTGCTACAACCAGAAGCATATTTGGGAAGGAGGTAACTAGTTTGCTCCTTGAGATTTGTTAGGTCCCTTCTTAAAGTGATTAAGTGAAGACTTCCTGTCTGCACAATTTACCCATGTAAACTGGGTATGATGTACAAGAGTAAAGTGTGCAGGCAGGTGGCACTGTATAGGCTCAGCAGCACTGATAGAAAAACCTACCTCTGAAACCTTGCCCATTGCAGGAAAGCCAGATCATATAGCATTAGGAACACTGGCCAGCTCAAGAGGTCTATGTTGCTCACTGGCACATCATAGCTGGGGCTGGGTTTTTGTGAACTAGTAACAGTTTACATATGAGCTGGCAGGGGGTTAGTTTAACACAGTATGGTGGTTTGACAGAGGCATTAAAGCCTTGCTAGGTGCTGGTACTGGGTATAATGGCTTTAGAAATCCAGCCTGAGAGCCAGTCTGGAAAAGCTCACTTATATTACCGATAAGTTCAGAAGATTGCATTTGAGCTGTGGGGGAAAACATCCAGAATCAAAGATAAAACAAATTAATTCCATGTAGATGGTGCTTCTGTTCAAACTAAGGCCCCTTTCACACTTGTGCGACCTGAAAGTTTCACGATACGATTTGAAGCAACACTTGTGTAATCTTGAGGTCTATGGACCTCAAGTTGCATCAAAGTCAGACCAAAGTAGTACAGGGACTACTTTGAAGTCACAAAGCTATGAATGGTACTGATTGGAAATCATGAGGCACAACTTGTCATGTGACTTTGCAGTCCCAAGTCACAAGTCAAGTATGAAAGGGGCCTAAAGCCAGATTCTGCCGAAGAGTGGTTTTCTAACCAATGGGCTGTGTGCTGTGAAAAATGTCAAGATGAGCAGAGCTACAAGAGTGCCATCTCATTGCCTGTGTTAACTGTATTGATTTTATGTACACCACAGGTGCATTAAGTTTAACTGATGCCGCTCATAGGAAATGCATTTGTCATAGTATGGAGGCATTCCGATTTGGCTAAAAAAGTTATCACAGTCCTATTTAAACAGATGGCAAAAGCTGTTGCCTTATTTTTGGGGCTTACCCCAGGTTTTGGGCAAGTGAGCTACACTTAGAATTCTATGGAAACTTCTTCAGAACTGGAAACAAACAGAATATGGATAAAAACAAAGTCTGTGAACACTCAGAAGGATTATTTCCTAATCTACTGTAGACAACACATTTAACTAGATTAATACTTTATTATTTATTAGATATATCTTACCTTCCCTCTAAAATGTCACTTTTAATTTGCAGGAAATACAAGTGTCTGAAAGACAAATTTTAACATAATTATTAACATCCCAGAAAGACACAGTAGAAACCAATGTGACAGTAAAGCAACATTGAAGCAGTTTAAATAAAGCAAAAACATGTGTTTAATACCACGGCTCATTATGTTTACACAATATTTTCACTCTAAACTGTAAAATACATCAGATAAACAAATAATATAATTGTGTTTTTATAATAAACTAAAAATTATATTTTTACCCACAAAAATGGATACCACAACTAAGCAAATTATCGTATTTAATTAAACCAGAAATGATGCACTATGTTGTTCCTTGATCATTCTATGGAAATGTAATTACACTGTGCCCAAAATAGAAATGAAATATCAATTACCTTTGTAGCTACACCAGAAAAAAACAACTTAATTATAAATTGCAGTTGTGCCCCAGCAATTCAAGTTCAGCAATGCTTTATGTAATAAGGAGGGAGAAACAGTCATTCAGAATTATATAAAAGACTAAACTGTTAGCAAGTGATGTCCGAGAACATGCAGTATTAAATTAAAATATTAGCACATAAAGACAGTGCAACCCCAAATTAATAATTATTTTTTTAAACAAACAAAAATGTATAATTCTGTATTAAAGTGGTTGTAAACCCTTTAAAAAAAATCCTGAAAAAAAAAATCCCGCAAGACAAAGACATAATGAGCTAGTACGCATAGCATACTAGCTCAGTATGAATAACTTACCTGAGAACGAAGCCCTCGAAGCGGTCCTCCGTCTTCCTCTTCGCCACTGCCATGGATCCCGGATCGACTTCCGGGTCTCGCGGCTCCGGCGCTGTGATTCGCCGGAGCCACAATGATGTCACTCCCGCGCATGCGCGCGGGAGCCGACACTCGCGGCACATCGCCGTGATCTGCGGCCTGCCCCAGTGCGCCTGCACGCCGCTGTCTACGGCGCATGTGATGTAGACAGCGGTGGCTGTCTTCGGGTAAATGTCTCCTAAACCGTATAGGTTTAGGAGATATTTCTTGGACCTACAGGTAAGCCTCAATCTAGGCTTACCTGTAGGTCAAAGTTGGTTGTAAGGGTTTCCAACCACTTTAAAATGCAATATACAGCAGCACAACATTACAAAGAAAACGTATGTAACTAAACAAATCTAACGAAACCACAAACAAAAACAAAAATGTACAAAAAAAACAAAAAAACAAAAACAACAATGTAGATATTGGTGAGCAAACTGAGATAACCACATACAGTGAGAGAAAAAAGTATTTGACCCCCTGCTGCTTTTGTACGTTTGCCCACTGACAAAGAACTGATTAGTCTATGATTTTAATGGTAGGTTTATTTTAACAGTGAGAGACAGAATAACAGCAAAAATATCCACAAAAATGCATTTCAAAAGTAATACATTTATTTGAATTTTAATTAGTGAAAAAAGTATTTGACCCCTTCCCAAAACATGATTTAGTACTTGGTTGCAAAAGCCTTGTTGGCAATCACAGAGGTCAGACATTTCTTGGCCATCAGGTTTGCACACATCTCAGGAGGGATTTTATCACACTCCTCTTTGCAGATCCTCTCCAAGTCACTAAGGTTTCAAGGCTGACGTTTGGTCACTCAAACCTTCCGCTCCCTCCATATGTTTTATATGGGATTACGTTTGGGAGACTGGCTAGGCCATAATGTTTCTGCCTCCGTGTTTGACAGTGGGATGGTGTTCTTGGGGTCATAGGCAGCATTCTTCCTCCAAACACAGCGCGTTGAGTAGATGCCAAAGAGCTTGATTCTGGTTTCATCTGACCACAACACTTTCACCCAGTTCTCTGAATCATTCTGATGTTCATTAGCAAACTTCAGACAGGTCTGTACATGTGCTTTCTTGAGCAGGGGGACCTTGTGGGTGCTGCAGGATTTCAGCCCTTCATGGCGTAGTGTGTTACAAATTGTTTTCTTGGTGACTATGGTCCCAGTTTCCTTGAGATCATTGACGAGATTTGTAGTTCCGGGCTGATTTGTCACCGTTATCATTATCATTAAAACTCCACAAGATGAGATCTTGCATGGAGCCCCAGACTGAGGGAGACTGACAGTTAATTTGTGTTTCTGCCATTTGCGAATAAATCGCACCAATTGTTGTCACCCTCTCACCAAGCTGCTTGGCGATGGTCTTGTAGTCCATTCCAGCCTTGTGTAGGTCTACAATATTGTCCCTGACATCCTTGGACAGCTCTTTGGTCTTGGCCATGGTGGAGAGATTGGAATCTGATTGATTGCTTCTGTGGACAGGTGTCTTTTGTACAAGTAGCAAACTGAGATTAGGAGCACTCCATTTAAAAGAGTGCTCCTAATCTCAGTTTACCTATATAGAAGACACCTGGGAGCCAGAATTCTCGCTGATTGATGGGGATCAAATACTCATTTCACTCATTAAAATACAAATCAACTTATAACTTTTTTAAATGCGTTTTTCTGGATATTTATGTTGTTATTCTGTCTCTCACTGTTAAAATACACCCACAATTAAAATTTTAGACTGATCATTTCTTTGTCAGTGGGCAAATGTACAAAATCAGAAGGCTCAAATACTTTTTTCCCTCACTGTACTGTGTATAGATCAGGTTGCTATCTGCTGACTTGATAGTAAACCATATACGAATGCAATATTTCATTATTACCTGACTTTAAAAAGAAAAATAATAGTTTTAAAAATACTAAAGATCACAAAGAATAAAAAAAATGTGTGCAAGAAGATGTTATGAACTATTTACTTCTACCAGTATCCGTGCTCTAGACTGTCTTCTTTTTAAAAGCTGTCCCATACCACGGGTTAGATTTCTGAAATACATTACTGCACAGGAAAAGCTGGCAGAAGGACTGGACGTAGAAGTGTTCTGTGCAGCAACATGGCACTGGGGGACCACCTACTTTATGCAAACCCAACAGTTTGATTTGAATATATTTTAAAAATGTGTAACAATAAAAAACAAATGTTATGTAGATGTAAGCCCTTGTACATGGTCGGAGAATCTGTCGGAATGAGTCTTATCGGACAGCGTCGTCAGATAATCTGACTGTGTGTGGTATGCATCGGACTGATTCCGTCCGAATCTCCGTCCGATCCAAATTTCCAACATGTTGGAAATATTTCCCGACCAACTGGGCCGGACGGACCTAATCCGATCATGTGTAGAGCATTTTGATCGGACCAAGTGCCACGCATGCTCAGATCAAATTCCTACATCAAAGCTATTGGCTACTAGCCTGAATGTAGTCCCATCGTAACGAAATTACGTCATCACGTTCTGAAAGATCGGATTTTTCGCCAACTTGGCCTGACCGTGTGTATGCAACAGTTTCGGCCACAATCCGTCGAACTAAATCCGACGGCCAAAATCCGACGGATTTGGTTGGCAAAATCTCCGACCGTGTGTACGTGGGCTTAGAGTAAGGAATGCAGTTAGGGTAGACAAAGAGCCCAAAATCATGACAAAAAGACTGACAACTGTGTAAAATAAGGGCATTTTATGAGTTTACAAAAATGAAAAACAGATGGCTGACAAGCAGGGTATTTATGGCAGAAGAGACAACTTTGGTCTCTTCTACCATAAATGAATACTTCTGCCTGTCAGCTGTCATGTTCACTGAACCTCGCATGCGCAGCCCAGCGAACATTTATGGCCCGATCGGCCCCAACCCGTATCACGGAAATCCCATGCCCTATCAAATGGCTGAAGGCACAGGACCCGGAGGAAGAGTGGGCGAAGATGGGAGTGTGGGGGGCCAGCCAGATCGGTCCCATGCTGTGCATACTAGTACATTATGGCTTAACCCACCTGGGGGGCCTTAAAAAATGTCTATAGTGGACTTTCCTTCCGCTTTAATAGATGTTTTTATTCACAATGTTTTTTTCTCGTAAGTTGTGGCTACCAAAATCTGCAAACTTTTACACAGCTATAAAATCTGAAATTGTCTGAAACCAGCAAAGAATATACGGAATGAGCAACCAAAAGTTCAGCAATAATTAAAAGAGAAGCATGGCTTTTAGAAAAAAACAAGCAGTCATGCACGTCTAAATGGCTACAGCACCAATCCCAGCTGTAACTGCCTAACTGCCCCCCCCCCCCACATAGTCTTTAGCCTGCCACTCACTGGCTCTCTGCGCCTCAAGCGCACACTGCAACGCTGGGCTGGGGGGGGGGGGGCGCTGGCTCGGATTCTCAGCGGCTCACTGAGAGGCTGAGCCAGCTGCTGACCCAAGCATCTGGATGGATCCCGTCCATATAGCCAACAGGCTTTAGCCCAATGTTGGCTGAAAACAGGTCACAGGAGTACAGCAGGAACTGCAATCCAAATATCTTTGGCTATACTTCTTCTTTAACCCCTTCAGCCCTGAAGGATTTTACCCCCTTTCATGACCAGGCTATTTTTTGCAATATGGTACTGCATTATTTTAACTGACAAATGCGCAATACTGCGATGCTGTACCGAAACAAAATTGATGTCCTTTTTTCCCACAAATAGAGCTTTCTTTTAGTGGCATTTGATCACCTCTGCAGTTTTGAATTTTTTTGCACTATAAATAAAAAAAAGACTAACAATTCTTTTTTACTTTCTGCTATGAAACATACCTAATAAAAACAAATAAAAAACAAAAACAAATGTCTTCATCAATTTAGGCCAATGTGCATTCTGCTACTATTTTTGGTAAAAAAAAAAAAAAAAAAAAAACAGCATATATTGATTGGTTTAGGCAAAAGTTATAGCATCTGGGCGTGGCTTGGACATGGCCGAGTGAGGCAGCTTTCTCTTGGAGCTCCCAGCCTGCACCCTCATACCCAGGTGAAAACAGTCCGAAATACCGGTATGAGTGCATCATAAAAATACAAGACACGATTAGCCATGAGAGGAACCCGCTCAGGCAAAACTCTGAGTGAGATTCAGTGCTACTTTCACCGTCTACAGGAGATCTCCCCCGGGGCCAGAGTGACGGAGTCACAAAGCCCAGCAAACAATACAGCTCAGCTAGGACATGCGGCAGACTCCGGCGATCCCATTGCGGACACCCAGGCAACACCCGGCAGCCTCACGGACGACACTAACATCCCCCAACAGGCAGAGATGGCTCACCCTCAGCCACCAGGAGCCACCCCGCTAGACCAGGACATCAGGGAGATGCTGCAGGCGCTTCCTACTCAGTCCCCCATAGAGGCTCTGATCCTGCGTTTGGAAGAGACGCACAGGCGGGACATCCAGGAGGTCAGAAGTGTGGTTGCCTCCCTGACAGAGAGGGTATCTGCCGGCGAGACCTCGCAGACATTCCTGGACGTGCGGGTGTCAGTGCTGGAGCAGTCCCGGGACCAGCACCGAGAATCTGCAGTAGCTCTGCAGCTCCATCTCAAGGACATCGAGGACCGGAGCCGCCCCAACAACCTGCAGCTCCGGGGGGCCCAGAGACATCCGTGCTGGAAAACGTAGAGGACACAGTCAGAGGATTCTTCCGCGAAGTACTTGAAGACCCGGAGGTTGACATTATCCTGGACAGATCGCATAGGGCACTTGGCCCCCGACCCACAGATTCAAGCAGGCCCCGGGATATAATCTGCAGGCTCCACCGCTTCACGCAGAAAGAGGACATCCTGCGGCATCCCTGGGAAAGGGGAGACGCGGAAGTGAACGGATCACAAGTCAAGATCCTCCAAGACCTCTCAAGATCGACCCTGCGACGCAGAGCCCTCCTACGCCCGCTACTAGACCTGGCCAAGCAACACGACTGTCATATCATTGGGGGTTTCCACTGTCATTGATTTTCTGCAGAGACACGGGCTCCTTCACACTACACACAGCAGCGGACCTGCCAGCTTTATTTCATTTCATCGGCACAGAGCCAATCCAAGTCCCTGATTGGCTATAGCTTCTTCCTTGCCAGCTGGGATGTTCGGGAGCCGGGGTGAATCGCGGCCCCCTACCACCTTGCCAATACCTGGGGAGAAGTAGATGCAGATTGGGTTCCGGTGGCGCCCCACATGAGTAGGCCGTAGGCCACCCTTCCCGGTCACCCACCCCATTGCCTGCCCCTACACGCTCTTCCCCAGTTGGGAACTCACCTGACATTAACTGCTATATTGAGGGTCCTGGCCCTTACCATCGAGAATTTTTCCCCCTGGCGAGGGCCCCCCCTTTTTTGGAGACCATCTACCACCCGCCATCTTCATTATGCACAGTCCCCGCGGACAGCCCATCTGTTCTTGCCACCCCGGAGGTGAATGTCTAGGCCGAGGGCACTGGCTCTGCATAACTACTCAGAGAGGAGGGACATGGACCCTCTGGACCTGCCCGAAGCACACAACACTTCTCCTCAAGTTCCTGAGGGGTAAAGTCCCCCTCCTTGGTTATTGGAGGGGTGACACCTTGTAGTACGGGTTTTGGGCTGGTGTTGGGTGGGGGGGGGAGTACTGTTTCGCTGTCCCGGACGTCCTGACGGGGAGCAAATCTGGGATACATATACTGCCCTGCCCTGAAGTGAAGAATTTGGATGTTCTCTGAGGGCCCCCACAGCCAAGGAGGGGGGCTCCCCCTCGGAATTCCCGACAGGGAGGAGGGGAGTAACCTGGTCGGATGCTGCAGCAGAAGCTTTCCACTGGCTAGGGGGCTTGCACTTGTTTGGCTGCTGGGTTAACCCACCTAGACATACGGTTGGGAGGCTGAGCCTTCCCCCCTCAAACTATGACTTCAATTTGCAACTGCTGGGAAAGTCTCCCCCAGGACTGCCCAGCATCTATGGGACCTGCTGTTGCCCACAACGGTGGGGGTGGAGGTTTTTCAGCCACAGGGCCTGGGGGCGGCAGGACCCACGCGAGGGAGTTACACTGCACTTGAGGTTTCGCCTCTTGCAGGTCACACCAACATATTTGCTGATCTGTCTTAGTCACAACATTGATGTTTAAAGATGTTTCCTGGTTAAATGTGAATTTTGATGCAACATTTAGCTATGTTTTGTTATATTAACATGGTTTAGACTACCGGTGTTTATTTCATCTAACAACATAATATGCCTGGGGTGAGTGGAAAGGGCCATGGAGTCACCTTCTGGCTCTGTGCTTCTACTATTCTAAATATTACAATGATTTTCTGCTTCCACAGTGGCCTACAGGTATAGAATATATACAGTATCTCACAAAAGTGAGTACACACCTCAATTTTTTGTAATTATTTTATTATATATTTTCATGTGACAACACTGAAGAAATAACACTTTGCTACAATGTAAAGTAGTGAGTACAGTTTGTATAAGAAGATTGCCAGGACCCTGAAACTGAGCTGCAACACAGTGGCCATAGACCACACAGCGGTTTAACAGGGCAGGTACTACTCCGAGCAGGCCTCGCCATGGTTTACCAAAGAAGTTGAGTGCACGTGCTCAGTGCCATATCGAGAGGTTGTCTTTGGGAAATAGACATATGAGTACTGCCAGCATTGCTGCAGAGGTTGAAGGGGTGGGGGGTCAGCCTGTCAGCTCCCAGACCATATGCCACACACTGCATCAAATTGGTCTGCATGGCTGTTGTCCCAGAAGGAAGCCTCTTCTAAAGATGATGCACAAGAAAGCCCACAGTTTGCTAAAGACAAGCACACTAAGGACATAGATTACTGAAACCCGTGGTCTGATGAGACCAAAATAAACTTATTGGGTTCAGATGGTGTCAAGCGTGTGTGGAGGAAACCAGGTAAGACAAAGACAAGTGTGTCTTGCCTACAGTCAAGCATGGTGGTAAGAGTGTCATAGTCTGGAGCTGCCTGAGTGCTGCCGGCACTAGGGAGCCACAGTTCATTGAGGGAACCATGAAAGCCAGAAAGTACTGGGGCATACTGAAGCAGGGTATGATCCCCTCCCTTCGGGCTGCAGGGCAGTATTCCAACATTATAACGACCCCAAACACACCTCCAACATGACCACTGCCTTGCTAAAGAAGCTGAGGGTAAAGGTGATGGACCTAAACCCTATTGAGCATTCAAACAGAAGGTGGAGGAGCACAAGGTCTCTAACATCCACCAGCTCCATGATGTCATCATGGAGGAGTGGAAGAGGACTCCAGTGACAACCTGTGAAGCTCTGGTGAACTCCATCCTCAAAAGGGTTAAGGTAGTGCTGGAAAATAATGGTGGTCACACAAAATATTGACACTTTAGGCCCAATTTGGACATTTTTAGGAGTGCACTCACTTTTGTTGTTAGTGGTTTAGACATTAATGGCTGTGTGTTGTGTTATTTTGAGGGGACAACAAATTTATACTGCTATACAAGCTGTACATTCACTACTTTACATTGTAGCAAAGTGTAATTTCTTCAGTGTTGTCACATGAAAAGATAGAATAATATATTTACTTTTGTGAGACACTGTATACTGGAGCAGGGCTACTCTGTAAAAGGGTGGTAAAGACCAGATTTTGGGAGCTCAGGGCCCCACTCTCCTGAGGGAGGTCAGTGTGTCTGACGGGAGCTGTGTGGGATGCTGCCGTGCATCAAGGTCAGGTTGGGACTGAGAAAGGCCCAAGCCTGAGTGGAAGTCCGAGAGAGACAAGTGCAGCTAGCGAGCTGCAAGGAAAGCCACGGAGCCAAAGTTCAGTGATTGTGCAGAACATCGGGATGTGTTTGGTGGACAGGAAGACCAAAGGTGCTTGATGGTCAAGAAGATCCTGCAAAGGTGCTCGGAGCAGTGAAGCTGCCACGAGAAAGCCAGGTGGCTAAATGCTAAATTTTTGCAGTGATGCTGTGCCCTTAAAATACAGTTTTAGACTGCCGCAACTCATTGTAAATGCACCTACCACGCAAGTGTAATCACCCCAATCTTACATATGGTGGAGGATGTGGGCATAACTGGCAGAGTTTTAGATCCTTGCTGACCAGAAACTGTGAGTAGAAATAAACAGTGTGCAGCAGCTAATCTGTACACAGTGAAATCTGCATGTGAAAGTGTGTTGTCTCGCAAAGTCTTAAAGAGACATTATGACAATGTGTTGCGTGCCTGACTGTAGAGATGTGGTGGTCAAAGTGCAAAAAGGAAGCAAGATTTGTTAAGATGAGAAACGAAATTCTGTGGCTGGAGGGGTTATTACCGACAGAACAAGCCCCATACTGGTGCAAGATGCATGTGGCCGCAGAGGATCAAGTGCAAAAGAAAAGCAAGTAATCACTCAGTGCAAGGAGTGAGCTGATGGGAGTGGTTGGCCGTGGCAGCGATGGAGAAATCTGTGCTGCTGACTTCATAATGCACATGTTGCTTTCTGATCATGTTGAGGACTTTTTTGGATGCGTTTGCGATTAATGCTTCCTACAGAGGGTGGCTCAGAGGTCACTGGGCTGAATTGGTGCAGCCTTTTCTGACAGAGGAGTACCAAGGGGTGTACTGCTTGATGGGTCATAACCAAGTGGGACTACCACAGGTACCTAGAAATAATCCAATCTAGAGAGCGCTGGAAAAGTTTTGCAGGAAGAATGTAGTCTCCCACAGCAAACAGTGAAAGTCTGTTGGCAGACAGGGAGAGCTACAGTCGAGATGTGGCTTAGGTTTTGAGTGAAGATGTTTGTGAAAAAGTTTCTGTCATCACCCGTGGCAACCGTGGAGGAAATTTTGTTCAGCCTACAGAGGATGGCAGAAAGCACAAGAAACCAGTGGTTTCATCTTATGCCTGTGTGAGAAGTAATCAGCCCAGAGAGGAGGGGACAGTGTCCAGCATTCTGCAATGAGTCTTACCATGTGTTTAGGTCTGCTGTTACCCCTGGCAACAGGACTGTAGGGGGTCTACCTCTAGGACACCATATTGCAGTCCCACTATAAGTTGCTGTTCACCGCCATTACTAGTAAAAATGAAATTAAAGTTTTATTATCTTAATGCATTCTATTCATTAAGATAAAAAAAAAAAAACTTCTGTGTGCAGCAGCCCTTCTCAGCCCCCCTAAAGGCCCATACACACGATCAGACTTTTTGACAACAAACATGCAAATTAGCTTGTTTGGAGCAACATCCTACTGTGTGTACGCTCCATCGGACAAACTTTTTTGGTTTTCATCTGACTTTTGTTGGCTGTGCGAACGGACAAACTTTCTGGGAACAAAAGTCTGATGGAGCAAAGTCTGATCGTGTGTACAGAAAACCATAGGACTTTTGTACAAAGTACAAACAGGCATGCTCAGAACCAATGCAAAAGATCAGACAACAATACAGAAGTTGACCAAAGGTGGCGGTAAAGAGCAGAAAAACCACGTGATTTGGTGAAAGTTGGCTGAAAAAGTCCTGCTGTGTGTATGCAATACAAGTTCAGGGCCGACGCCCTTTGTACAAAAATCCAAGGGAAAGTTTGTACAAAGTCCTATCGTGTGTATGAGGCTTAACACTTACCATCACTTAAAAAAATAAAAATTCCAGTATATATATCCCATAGTTTGTAGACACTATACCTTTTAGGCAAACCAATCAATATACACTTATTGGGATTTTATTTTACCACTAACAAGCAGTATAATACATATTCACCTAAATGTATCAAGAAATTAGATTTTTTACATTTATTATTGGATATGTTTTACAGCAGAAAGAAAATTATACTTTTCTTTTTTTTTTTTATTATCGGTCTTCTTTGTTTATAGCGCAGTCTCTGCTCTAATTCATCCCAAAGATGTTCTATTGGATTGAGGTGCAGGCCAGTCAAGTTCCTCCACCCCAAACTCACTCATCCATGTCTTTATGGACCTTGCTTTGTGCACTGGTCCAAATTATTTGGTAGAGGGGGGATTATGATGTGGGGTTGTTTTTCAGGGGTTGGGCTTGGCCCCTTAGTTCCAGTGAAGGGAACTCTTAAGGTGCCAGCATACCAAGGTATTCTGGACAATTCATGCTCCCAACTTTGTGGGAACAGTTTAGAGACGGGCTCTTCCTGTTCCAACATGACTGCGCACCAGTGCACAAAGCAAGGTCCATAAAGACATGGGTGAGCAAGTTTGGGTTGGAGGAACTTGACTGGCCTGCACAGAGTCCTGACCCCAACCCGATAGAACACCTTTGGGATGAATTAGAGTGGAGACTGCAAGCCAGGCGTTCTCGACCAACATCAATGCCTGACCTCACAAATGCGCTTTTGGAAGAATGGTCAAACATTCCCATAGACACATTCCCAAACCTTCCCAGAAGAGTTTAAGTTGTTATAGCTGCAAAGGGTGGGCCAACTCAATATTAAACCCTACGGACTAAGACTGGGATGGCATTAAGTTGCATGTGTGTGTAAAGGCAGGTGTCCCAATACCTTTGGTAATATATTGTACTTTGTAGGACAGATATCAATATGCAGCTTATTTAACTTTTCAATGTCTGCAATATTTATTGCAATTTATACAGAATGGGGGAGGATTAGAACGGTCGGTTTTTTATGGCTTAGGTTCAAGTAAAGGGTTAAATTTAGGCAGATAACTGAAAACTTTTCACTTTGGAGACAAATTCAACCAACTGTCCATTTATGGTAGGAACAGTTTCCTGTAGGCTAAAGAAAGTGTACCACACACACAGTGTCAGATTACAGAAGTGATTGGTGGCCATGGTGAAAGGTAGGTATTGTATGTTATTGTAACACCATGCAATGGATGTAATGAATAAGTACTCTATGCAAGACAAGATGACTGATACAATTATAGGAACTCACCTAAATAAAACATTGGAAATAATAACATGTAATTAGCACAAATAATTCTTATCATTTAGAGCTCTTTAACAGATGAAAATAACGCATATCACAGTTTCACATTCATTCAGCACTGACTCCCTTTGTATATATACTGTATAATGCCTGTCAGCTATTACTGTTAATATTTGAATGGGGCAGTACCTCCTCCTATGGTCACCAGCCCAAAATAAATTATTTGCACTGGCTTAAGGGGAAAATACATTGCTTAGGTCTATGTCCCCTGACAGGGCCACGGAGTCACCTTCTGGCTCTGTCCTTCTACTCACCCACCTAGGTCCGCTCAATACCTAGAGGGATCTCTGGAGGGCGCTACAGTTGTTTAGGCTACACTAGATACATCTCTAGTGTCATCTTTCTAACCTCCTTCTTCTCTTCTTTATTGCCTGTTTCTCCCACCCAGCTCTAACCCACCGTCACTTTCTCTTTATCCCCCTACCCCCCCCTTTTTTTCCCTCCCCTAAACCCACCCACCCCCCCCCCCCCCCACCCCTGAACATGGAGTCACTTCACATAGTATCATTGAACACCAAAGGCCTAAACGCGCCTGAAAAACGTTGGATGCTACTCCACGATATGCGCCACGCAAGGGCAGACATTGTCCTACTGCAGGAGATGCACTTCAGAGAGAATAACCTCCCGCTACAGATTTTACCCCCTGGTTTATCACTCCAATTATACAGAGGCTAAGTCCAGAGGGGTGTCTATCCTTATTTCGGCTAAGGTACCCTGGACTCTCATAAACACGCAGACAGACAAAGACGGCATTATTTATTCCTGAAAGGAATGATAGGCGATCAAAAGGTGACTCTAGCTAACATCTATGCCCCAAACGACCGCCAAGACATGTTCCTGAGGAAAAGACTAACCCAACTTCTGAGATTTTCAGAGGGGAGCTCATCACAGGAGGAGACCTGAATATACCCCTAAATCCTACAGAGGATACTTCCTCAGGTACATTGTCCACCTCACGAGATACATGCAAACGCATTGGCCTAGCACTCCACTCCACGCCTTTTTCACCCGGGGGAACTACACGTTCTACTCGAAACCCCGCCAAAGTTACTCACGTATCGATTATTTCCTAGTACCCCACAGGGAACTACACGCGATCAAGGACAACGCGATCAGGTCGATTACGTGGTCAGACCACGCCCTGATCAGTATGCGGTACGCCATATCACACACACAAGCTAGACAGCACCCACACTGGTGACTTAACGAAAGTCTTCTTCAGGACCCAACGGTTTTATCCGACATAGTTAAAGAACTTGGCCACCACTTTGACACTAACAGCACCCCAGATAGTAACACAGTAGTAAGGGAAGCCCACAAGGCTGTGATTAGAGGGATCCTTATCAAATATGGATCCAGACTGAAACCGACAAGGACAGTGCAACTAGACCTATTACTCACAAAACTCAGAGACTTGGAACTAACACACAAGGTAACACCAACCAGGAGCCTGGGAACTGACCTCGATACTACCCGATCGCAAATAACTGACCTCCTACAATTTAAGGCCAAAGCAGCACTGCAAATATGTCACAGGAAAACATATGAGGCTGGAAACAAGTGCGGGAAATGACTAGCCCAGACTTTGCAGACACAGTGAACAACATCTTATATCCCATAAATCCTAACCGCCTCTGGACAGAAACAGTCATTACCTCAACAGATTACACAGGAGTTTAGGAGTTACTACAGCTCCCTTTATAACCTTACCTCCCCTCCGCCTACGCACGCCGATATGACTAACTACCTAGAATCATCCCACATACCGTCATTACCAACGGAGATCCAGGAGCTCCTGAAGGAACCCATCACACTACCTGAACTTCAATTGGCCCTGAAAGACGCAAAACCAGGCAAGGCCCCAGGACCAGATGGTTACACATGCTCTGTGTAATGGTTTTGCACAGAGCAGCCCGTAACCTCCTCTTCTTAGGTCCCTCACAGGTGCTCCTGGTCCCTTCCTCCTGCTGAGTACCCCCGCAGCAAGTAGCTTGCTATGGGGGCACCCGAGCCGGTGATGTGTGTGTCCATTCAAATACGGAGCTGCGGCTCTGCCCCGACCCCTCTCTCCTTAATGGCTCACTGACTTTGACAACTGAGGGAGCCAATGGCACCTGCTGCTGTGTCTCAGCCAATCAGGAGGGAGAGCTGAGGCTCTTGTGCAACATCACTCAATCAAGATGGGGCTCAGGTAAGTATTAGGGGGGCTTCTGCACACAGAAGATTTTTATCTTAATGCGTAGAATGCGTTAAGATAAAAAAAAAAAAACTTCTGCCTTTAGAACTACTTTAAGCTTATAATGCTTTTTTTTTAGGACTCCACTTGTGTGTTTTTTAAACGCACGCAAAAACGCACGCAAAAACGCACATTTACAAAATGCCCTAAAAACTTGTGTCATGTTCATTGTTACTGGTACTGCAAATGCAGAAGCAAATGCACGTTTTGCTGCATGCAAGAACATGCAACAAACATGGCAAAACGTGAGGGAAAAAAACAAGTAAAAAATGTCATGAACCACTTTGCAGCATTTGTCGTGCATATGGAAGCACATTGAAACGAATTGTTTGCCCTATGTGTCGCACAAAAACTGTGCATAAAAGCCCATTTTTAAAATGTTAGGTATAAATAGGGCTTTTCTACTATGCTTTTATAAACAACCCATGCTTGAGGTGGATAAATAAAAAGTATCACAGTCAGTACTCAATTAATTCTAAACAACCTATGTAATAGTCCTTAAAACATTATGTAGTCCACTCTTGGTTTGGGTGGTGAAATATTATCAAAATGTGTATATTACCGAAATTTTTATATCTATTCCAAGCCCTACCCATTACTATACCTAGGAATTATTTTAAAAAGAACACATGCACTGTTTATTGGATTCAAATGGGAGAATTAGAATTGGGAGTTCCTTGTTGATTCTCCCTAAACATTTTGGCAGACTAGCTGTCCCTGAGCTTTATAAATACCATCAGGCGGCCCTTTTAGACCGTTTGATTGATTGATGTTGGCATGAAGATCTAAAAAGATTTGGCCAAATTTAGAACAGGCGCAGATCCGTGTCTCGCTGCATAGGTCCCCCATGGTGTTATAAGGATCTCCCGGCCTCTCTTAACACTCACCCACTTATTGGGTCCATGACACATTTGTGTTTTTGGCTTTTTTCTAAAGTTATCTTCTGTGGAGTCTCCGTTGTTCCCTATTTTGGGTAACCCGCAATTCACCCCGGGATTGCGGAAAGGAGCATTCAGTATATCGATTGATGCGGGGTCATACCAGGCCTCTTACTTCGTGATATCAGGGTCTTGGCCACACATTGCAGGCAATGACATCAGCTGTAGGCCCCTACTATCTGGACTTCAGGCGAGTTGTACAATTGAGACTTTTTTTTTCATACTTTACCTGCCCCTGACATCTTTGATCGCAGCTTGTCTCCATTTTGAAGAGTGCTGTGTTTCCCCATACCCTTTTGAAAATGTATTCTCTGCTGATAACACCCTTGGAGGATTATCAGCTAACTTTTCTGCAAAAATGGGGATAGAACCTTTACAAAAGGTCAACATACTAATATAATATATTTTATATTAAACACCTCAATTTGCGCGAAAGTGCAAGAAACAAGTTTCAAGATTCTCTCTCAGTGGTATCGGACCTAGTCCTTTCTTCATAAGTGCTTTTCGAATATCTCTGATCAACGTTGACGATGTCAGGAGGAATGTGGGACATTGCTACATATTTTTTGGTCTTGTGTGAAAATAGAGGGTTTATGGAAAGAAGTCCGGAAAATTATTCAAAAGTTCACAGACAATAAGAATCCTAAAGACCCGGCCTTTTTCTTGCTACATGTCTCTAAAATCCCTGTAAAAATTTAGAAGAAGTCCTTCAGTTGGGTTATGGCTCAGTAGGGTGGAGGAGTTGAACAGGATGGAAGATTTGGTTTGGAAATCTCAGTAGAAGCGAGAGATATATTTGAAAACTTGGTCCTTATGGAACATATTAATCTATTCAAAGGAAGGAAGGGCTCTCATTGATGTGAGTCCTAATAGTTGATTGGATTTGCATAACATGTCCTTTAAAATTGATCTACAGAGGTTTCTCCCTTTTTGTTGCCATTCCTTTACTTTTATTTTTTTATTTTTTTGCAGTCCGCTGAACCTTTGGGGTTTATTTTGGGGACTGTTGTATTTCATGACCTCTGATGAGGGTCTTGTTTTCTAAATTCATATCAGAGGTGGGGGGGGGGGGGTAACTTAATTTGGTTTGTTGATATACACATAATATTATTAAGGATGGACTAGGTCTAATTGTAAACTCTTTAGGCATGCATTTGTTGTTTTGATGGTTTGTTCCCATTATCTTTGCTATGTATGTAACTTATGTAAACTGTAATTTTTCTCTCTTTTTTTTTGTAAAAATGGAAAAAAATAATAATAATTATATTTAAAAAAAAAAAACATTACTGAAATACCTATATTACCCTCTCGTTATATTTCATACTTTGTAGTGTCCAGAGAGATAATGGTGCTAAATTAACCTCCCTAGCGGTAATTCCGAGTCTGGCTCGGGTTTTGATTTCACTAACAGGAGCGGTAACCCAGAGCCAGACTTGGGTTATGCGATGCGCTGGATGCAGGGGGGGACACAGGTAGAGTTACTTACCTTGTCCCCTGGATCCAGCGATGTCTCCCGCGCTGTGTGATCGAGCTGTCCTCCGCTCGATTCACACAGTGCCGAATGCCGCCGAGCTCCGTTCCCTGCGACGTTACGGCGCACGGGAGCGGAGAACGGCGGCAAATTCAAAAAAGTAAAAAGACACAAAACACACAAAGTACTGTAATCTATATAAAAAAATTACACACCCCCTTTGTCCCTAGTGGTCTGTGCAATGCCCTGCATGCACTTTTATATTATAAATACAGTTTTTTCTGCCTGGAATTTGGAGATTGCCCATAGCAACCAAAAAGTGTCCCTTTTTCAGTGTTTTAGGATTTGTTTACATTATTGAATAATTTTTATTATTCTTTATTATATTATAAACTTTATCATACCCGGGATGTCTGCTAGACTCTGGTTTGAACAGATTTAAGAGAGTTATTCCTAAGAATTACAGGACTACAAAATAAAACGCCAAATTTCCATGCAAAATAATTGTACCGCTTTCAGCACCTAAAACCAGACTGAATCATACCGCCAGGGAGGCTACAAAAATAATCATCCTAAACTGTGACCATCTTAAAAGGCAAACTGCACCCATAAGACCCCGTTCACATGGGAGGCTTTTTTTTTACACGCTTTTTTGCTAAAAATTGTGCATGTAAAGTGCCTGAAAAATGTCTCATCTTCAGTCCCAGTGTGAAAGCCCGAGTGCTTTCACACTGGGGAGCTGCGCTGGCAGGACGTAAAAAAAAAGTCCTGCAAGCAGCATCTTTGGGGTGCTTTAGGAGCAGTGTACACACCACTCCTAAAGTACCCCTACCCATTCAAATGAATGGGCAGCGCTGCTGAAACACCAGTTAACGCGGCAGTACTGTAAGTGTGAAAGGGCTCCAAGCGTATGCCTATATATGAGATACAAAAAATCCAGCTAAAACAGCTACAGTATATTTGTAACAAATCATGCATCCAAGAGAAAGAACTGAAGGCATACTTCATAATTAGATATAATACAAAGTCTATTTGTACTCATGAGTTGTCACATTTATTCCCCAGAGTGATCATCAGTCCTATATCTAATGCTGAAGCTTATGGTCATATGATATCAGATAATGGTTGAAGGGATCGCTGTCCAGGCAGAGTAGCTGATCAGCTGATTATGACTAAGTCATTCTACCAAAACCCATCAGCGATTAATCACATAACCAATGCTGTGGAATTTTTTTAAAACTTACAATCATTTCATCATTATTGGGGACATTCTCCCCCACTTCCTGTTACTGTGACACACATACATGAAACAGGGGTATGTGGCTTTTTTTTTTTTTTTTAGCACTCATCACTGTATTAGTGTCACTGGTCCCCAAAAAGCGTCACTAATGCCCCGTACACACGAGCGGACTTTTCGACATCCAAACTCCGACGGACTGAGTCCGGCGGACTATCCGATCGTGTGTGGGCTGCAACGGACTTTAGCGAAGCTAAAGTCTGACGGACTTTAGAAATGAAGCATGCTTTAAATGTTCCCGACGGAACTCCGCCGGACCCGGTCCCCTTTGAAAAATCCGCTCGTGTGTGTGCTACTCCGACGGACTAAAACCGACGCTAGGGCAGCTATTGGCTACTGTCTAGGAACTTCCTACGTCGAATCCAGTCGTACGTCATCACGTTCGACTCCGTCGGAGTTTGGTGTGATGGTGTGTGGTCAAGTCCGTTCGGTCGAAAAGTCCGCCAGAACTCCGTCGGAACTCCGGCGGAACTCCTTTGGAGGTCTGTCAGACTTAATCCCTCTCGTGTGTACGGGGCATTAGGGTCAGATTTGTCCTCTGCAATGTCGAAATCCCACAAAAATAAAAAATAAAAATGAAAAACGCCGATCGCTGCCATTACTAGTTAAAAGTCCATAAATATATCCCATAGTTTGTAGACACTATAACTTAACTGCCCAAACCAATCAATATGCGTTTATTGGGATTTTTTTTTACCAAAAAATATGTAGAAAGATACATATTGGCCTAAACTAATGAAGAAATTCGTTTTTTTATATATTTTTTTTTGGATATGTATTATAGCAAAAAGCAAAAATAGCATTTTATAATACAATAACCAGCAGATAATCACCCCCATAAGGGGTTCATTTATACTGTGAAAGTAAGAATATACATATAACTTATATCATATATACAGTATCTGACAAAAGCGAGTACACCCCTCACATTTTTGTAAATATTTTATTATATCTTTTCATGTGACAACACTGAAAAATGTACACTTTGCTACAATGTAAAGTAAAGAGTGTGCAGCTTGCATAAGGCCCCTTTCACACGGGCGGATAGAATTCAGCTTTTAGCTGTGGATAGATCAAGTTATCTACCGCAGCCGAACTCAGACATTGCTTTCCTATGCATGGGGTTTGGTGTGGTTAGAAAATAGTAATTTGACTGCATCCAGGACCGATTTATTGCAGTTATCTGTAGCTATCTGCAAATAACTGCAAGTAATCACAGTGTACTATTTCACCTGCAGATAGCAGCCGCAACAAGGAAAACAACAGGAAGCACATCAGAAATGGCAAGAATGTTCCAACACAACTAAACGCAGCCGCATGTAAACGCACGTAAATGCAGTTAATCGCAATGTACAACTGCAAGTGAACGCTGTGCCAGGATTTCTCTGGATTTCAAAATAACAAAACATGCTTTTAACAGTGGTAGAACAGCTGCCTGTGTGAAAGAGGCCTAACAGTGTGAATTTTCTGTCCCCTTAAAATAATTTAACACACACCCATTAATGTTTAAACCTCTGGCAACAAAAGTGAGTACACCCCTAAGTGAAAATGTCCAAATTGGGCCCAATTAGCCATTTTTCCTCCTCGGGGTCTTGTGACTCGTTAGTGTTACAAGGTCTCAGGTGTGAATGGGGAGCAGGCATGTTAAATTTGGTATCGCTCTCACTTTCTTATACTGGTCACTGGAAGTTCAATATGGCACCGCATGGCGAAGCAGCACGGTGGCCAAGACCATACAGTGGTTTAACAGTACAGTTTCCACTCAGAACAGGCCTTGCCATGGTAGACCAAAGAAGTTGAGTGCACATGCTCAGGGTCATATCCAGACGCTGTCTTTGGGAAATAGACATGAGTGCTGCCAGCATTGCTGCAGAGATTGAAGGGGTGGGGGGGTCAGCCTGTCAGTGCTGAGACCATACGCCACACACTGCATTAAACTGGTCTGCATGGCTGTCGTCCCAGAAGGAAGCCTCTTCTTAAGATGATGTACAAGAAAGCCTGCAAACAGTTTCCTGAAGACAAGCAAACTAAGTACATGGATTGGATGTACTGGAAATGGAGCGAGTACAAAGAAGGGCAAAAAAGCTAATAAGATAAACTTATTTGGGTCAGATGTGTCAATCGTGTGTGGCGGCAACCAGGTGAGAAGTACAGGAGTGTGTCTTGCCTACAGTCAAACATGGTGGTGGGAGTGTCATGGTCTGGGGCTGCATGAGTGCTGCCGGCACTGGGGAGCTACAGTTCATTGAGGGAAACATGAATGCCAACATGTACTGAAGCAGAGCATGATCCCCTCCCTTCGGACACTGCAGGGTAGTATTCTTACATAAGGACCCCAAACACACCTCCAAGACAACCATTGCCTTGCTAAACAAGCTGAGGGTAAAGGTGATGGACTGGCCAAACATGTTTCCAGACCTAAACCCTATTGAGCAAACGGAAAGGTGGAGGAGCTCAAGGTCTCTAACATCGTCCAACTCAGTGGTGACATCATGAGGAGTGGAAGAGGACTCCAAAGGCAACCTGTGAAGCTCTGGTGAACTCCATGCCCAAGAGGGTTAAGGCAGTGCTGGAAAATAATTTAAGCCACACAAAATATTGACACTTTGGGCCCAATTTGGACATTTTTCACTTAGGGGTGTACTCACTTTTGTTGCCAGCGGTTTAGACATCAATGGCTGTGCATTGCGTTATTTTGAAGGGACAGCAAATTTACACTGTTACACAAGCTGTACACTCACTACTTTTCATTATAGCAAAGTGGCATTTCTTCAGTGTTGTCACATGAAAAGATAGAATAAAATATTTACAAAAATGTGAGGGGTATACTCACAGTTGTGAGATACTGTATACAACTTATATCATATATTTTACACACAGTGCCTTGAAAAAGCATTCACACCCCTTGAAATTTTCCACATTTTGTCATGTCACAACCAAAAACGTAAATGTATTTTATTGGCATTTTATGTGATAGACAAACACAAAGCACATAATTGTGAAGTGGAAGTAAAATTATAGTTTTCAAATCTTTTTACAAATAAATCTGTGAAAAGTGTGGCATGCATTTGTATTCAGCCCTCCGAGTCAATACTTTGTAGAACCACCGTTAACTACAATTACAGCTGCAAGTCTTTTTGGGCAAGTCTCTACCAGCTTTGCACATCTAGAGAGTGACATTTTTGCCCATTCTCCTTTGCAAAATAGCTCAAGCTCTGTCAGATTGGATGGAGAGCATCTGTGAAGAGCAATTTTCAAGTCTTGCCACATACTCTCAATTGGATTTAGGTCTTGACTTTGACTGGGTCATTCTGAGGCCGCGTACACACGGGCGGACTGTCTGACGGACTTGGTCCGCTGAAACGTGTTTCAGCGGACAATCCGCTCATGTGTGGGCTTCAGCGGACTTTTTCAGCGGACAGACTGGCGGACTAAGTCTTTCGGAATTTCCGTAATATTGTCCGTCCAAACTTGGTTTCAGCGGACAGTCCGCTCGTGAGTAGGCAAGTTGGACGGACTAAGTATGGCGCATGCTCAGAAAGGATTTACACGGCCGAAGGTTGCATTGCAGTGTATTGGACGTCGTATTTCTAGTCCCGTCGTACGTGCTGTACACGTCATCGCGCAAGCTTTCAGCGGACTGTCTGTTCGTCGTGTGTGGTCAAGTCCGTTCATTCAAAAGTAGGACAGACTTAGTTGGACGCCCGTGTGTACGCGGCCTAACACATGACTATGCTTTAATCTAAACCATTCCATTGTAGCTATGGCTGTATGTTTAGGTTCATTGTCCTGCTGGAAGGTGAACCTCCGGCCCCAGTCTCACTTCTTTTGTAGACTCTTAGCCCTTGTACACACGGTCGGACATTCCGACAACAAAATCCGTCGGATTTGGTCCGACAGATTTTGTCCGAAACTGGTGTTGCGTACACATGGTCAGACAAAGTTGTTGGAAAATCCGATCGTTCGTAATGTGATGACGTAATTTCGTTACGACGGGACTACGTTCAGGCTAGTAGCCAATAGCTTTGGCCTAGGAATTTGATCTGAGCATGCGTGACACTTTGTCCGATCGGAATTCTCTACAAATGATCGGACAAAGTCCGATCGGATCATGTTGTCGGAAAATTTTATAGCCCAGCTCTAAAACTTTGTCGGTCGAATATTCCGACGGAAACAGTCCAATGGAGCCCACACACGATTGGATTATCCGACAACACGGTCCGATCGGACATTTTCCATCGGAATGTCCGACCGTGTGTACAAGGGCTAACAGGTTTTTTCTAAGATTGCCCTGTATTTGGCTTCATTCATCTTCCCATCAATTCTGACCAGCTTCCCTGTTCCTGCTGAAGAAAAGCATCCCTGCAACACGATGCTGCCACCACCATGTTTCACAGTGGGGATGGTGTGTTCTGGGTGCTGTGCATAGCGTTTTGCTTTTAGGCCAAAAAGTTAAATTTTGGTCTCATCTGACCCGAGCACCTTCTTCCACATGTTTGCTGTGTCCCCCAAATGGCTTCTCGCAAACTACAAACAAACGGGACTTCTTATGGCTTTCTTTCAACAATGGCTTTTTTTCTTGCCACTCTTCCATAAACACCAGATTTGTGGAACACCTGACTAATAGTTGTCTTGTGGACAGATTCTCCCCCTGAGCTGTGGATTTCTGCACAACAGCTGTATTTATACTGAGACTAAATGACACAGATGGACTCTATTTACATGACTTCTGAAGGCAATTGGTTCCACCAGATTTCCACTAGTTAGGGGTAACAGAGTAAATATAAATGCACAGTAAATATAAATGCACGCCACATTTTCACATATTTATTTGAAAAAATAAATAAAATAAAAACCTTTTATCATTTTCCTTCCACTTCACAATCATGTACCACTTTGTGTTGGTCTATCACATAAAATCCCAATAAAATACATTTATGTTTTTGGTTGTAACATGACAAAATGTGGAAAATGTCAAGGGGTATGAATACTTTTTCAAGGCACTGTATAATAAATATATCCAGAAATAGGATATACATAGTATTTTAACTAGGAGTCAGACATTAAGCTACAGTGTGAAAATAATTGTTTGATCCCCTGCAGATTTTGTAAATTTGCCCAATTACAAAGCAATGATAAATGTTATCATAGGTGTATTTTAAATGACAGAGACAGAATATCAACCAAAAATCCTGAAAAACACAATTCAAATGTTATTAATTGAGTTGCAGTTCAGTGAGTAAAATAACGGATCCCCTGCAAACCAACAATAATTCTGGCTCCCACAGATGTGCTTGTGTGGTACAAAGATTAGTCCTGTCAATTTAAGAAGGTGCTCCTAACGACAACTTGTTATGTGTATAAAAGGCACCTGTCCACAGAATCTCTTTCTTCCTTTCAAACCTCACCATCATGGACCAGACCAAAGAGCTGTCAAAGGACATCAGAGACAAGATTGTAGACATGCACATGGCTGGAATGGGCTACAAGACCATCAGTAAGAAGATTGAAGAGAAGGAGACAACTGTTGTAGCGATTATTCGCAAATGAAAGAAATGCAAAATAACCATCAATTGCCCTTGGTTTGGAGCTCCATGCAAGATTTTTCCTCATGGGGTAGGGATGATTATGAGAAAAGTGAAGGATCAGACCAGAGCTACCCAAAACTACACGGGAGCAGCATGTGAATGATCTCAAAGCAGTTGGGACCACAGTCACCAAACAAACCATTGGGTGGATGCCATCTGGTCCAGGTGCTTTATCCACCTTTATTCTGTCTAAATATTTCTGGACCATATCACTTTTGAACCATTGTGGACCATTTAGGGCTGTGTCAATACCATCCCCATTATGGATTTGAGCTCCCCCATGCTCCTTTTTATACACAGAGAAAGTATTTAATACATTTGCCTTCTCTTTGTCCCCAGTTACCTACTCCAGATTATTTTGTAAAGGGCCTACACGCGCAGACCTGACCTTTTTACTATTAATATATTTGAAGAATTTTTGGGGGTTTGTCCTACTATCTTTTGCAATCTGTCATTCGTTTTATATTTTGCATCCTTGATTTCCTTTTTACATATTCTGTTATATTCTTTGTAACATTTAAATGATAGTAGTGTTCCTTAATTTTTATATTTTTTTAAAAGCTGTTTTCTTATTATTCATAGCTTTTTTTTTTTACTTGGGCCATGAGCCAAATGGGTTTTACTTTTAGCCTGTTTAAACCCATTGCCAGTTCTAACTACTTGGTCCAGAGGGTTTTCCCCCCTTCGTGACCAGGGCGTTTTTTGCTATTCAGCACTGTGCTACTTTAAATGGCGATTGTGTGGCCATGCAACACTGTACACAAATACATTTTTTATCATTTTTTTACACAAATACATTTTTTGGTGGTAGTTGGTGGTGATCACCACTGTTTTGCTTTTTGTTTTTTGATATAAATGAAAAAATACCAAAAATTTTGAAAAAAACAAAAACAAAACAATATTTTCTACTTTGTTATAAAACATATGTAGCGCCGGTACTCCTAATGAGTATGCGCTATGTTCGCAAATGTAGTTTCTGCCCAAAACTATAGTTAAGTTTTGGGGTTAATTGTGCTAAATTGTGCTTTGGCATCAGTTTGGCTGGGCTGTATTAATGTTCTTCCTGATCATAGATGAGGGTCGCACCTGTGAGAGGCCTTAGAACGCAGTCTGGTTGGATGCATTAGGTAGCAATCTCTCTCTTGGAGCCAATTAGTGGGAGTTTGTCTCGCTGTGTATTCCAAGAGAGGGTACTTAAGGTGCTGTTGTTGGCGACTCCATGGTCCTGGTCCTCCTGACCAGCCCCCAGAGGCCCTCATGGTCTGGGGTGCGGATCCATCTGTTAGCAAGCCTCGGAACTGGCTAGTCCGAGGTGTAGTAACTGGAAGGAGGATTCTAAGGTGTTCCGGTGCCGTCTAGGGTTTGGAGAGGCCCAGCAACTCTACACGCGACCAGGGGAGGACTCTTCAGTAAGAGAGCCACAGACAAGGCTGGCTGCTCAGTAAGGGCCTGGAAGCTGAGCTGCCATGGACATTGATTGAATCCACAATTTTTAAGGTATTGCCGGACCGGCTGAAAGATGCTGGTACAGTAAGAAAAGTTCCTACTCCTATCCTTCCGGTCACAACTACGTTTTTCAACCAAGTCTGTGTGAAAGACTTTGCAAAGCTAGAGTTACCTGTTGGCTGCTAAACCCCCAACTCAAGGATTTATCCAACAGTTAAAGAATCCAGTTGTGAGTGCCCATTCCCTGGATTATGTACAGAGAGAGACTTTTATTAAAGTCAGCAGTTCCAAGCACCTGAGCTAAACTTTATCCTGATACCCTCTATTCCCAACTTAAAGACTGAGTTTGTTCAACTGTTTTATGCAAAATAAAAATCCTTACAAGGAATTCAAGTGTCGGTCTTTACAATTACTGGGTCACCAACCCTGGGAACCCCTAGACAAGGACAATGAGTATGAGCTGGCGGAGGTAATCGGTAAGCCCAGAAAAATTCAGCCGCTCCTTCGAGGGTAAGTGCTACACACATAAATTTGAATATCAAACAATATAATTTCTTATTAAATTTAAGCCAAAATATATTCTGCTACATGTCTTTGGTAAAAAAAAAAATTCCAATAAGTGTATATTATTTGGTTTGTGCAAAATGTATTTTGTTTACAAACGATGGTATACCAGAATGTATGCAGCTAAAGGCGCTATACGGTACGGGCGGTGATCAGCAACTTATAATGTGACTGATGGTGGCGAGCAATCTGACACAGACACTGGCTGGGAGGGTCAGTGACCAGTGAAAATACTGTATACTGACACTGTACTAATGACTAATAACCAATTTGTTGGGAAGGGGTTAACATCAAAGTTCAATCAAGGGGTTAACTGTATGCCTAACAAGTGTAATGAGAGTAGTGTGTGCTGCTTTTACTTTATTATCTGCCTGCTTTTCCTTCTTGCTTTTCATGGAAAAGAAATGGCCAGACCGCTATGCACGGTACACAGACTTCTGTGTTTTTGAAAACACAGAAGTCTTTGTGTGATTGGGCACAGCCGCTCAGCAGGTTTCAGATAAAATCATTGGCTAAAATCTGCTGCCAAACTCATGTGATATTCAATCATAGGATGGGTTGGCAGATGCATGAATGACTTAAACCTTGTAGAAGGCCGACAACGTACATGTATATTTACTGTAAGCAGTCAGCA
Organism: Lithobates pipiens; assembly: GCF_037356315.1. Taxonomy (NCBI): domain Eukaryota; kingdom Metazoa; phylum Chordata; class Amphibia; order Anura; family Ranidae; genus Lithobates; species Lithobates pipiens. The sequence goes on along the minus strand of NW_027507764.1, from coordinate 250,329,744 downwards.
GGTGGTTAAAGAGATCACCAAGAGTCAGTTGATAGCCTGTCTCACTGGCTCCCTGTGGTCTCTCAAATCCTCCTTTAGCCACTTACCAACTGCCTCACATACATATATGGTGCCAGAATGCCATCGATGTGCAAACAGTTGTATAGGTAAGTCGGGCCCTTTAAGAGCAAGAGCAGGCAACCGCTGCACGGCGGGGGACCCAATGCCGGCCACCCACTGTTGCAGGCACGAGAGCGTGAGCCAGGATTTGTGTGTGTGTAAACACACAAATTCCTGTTCTGTCAGGGGACAGGAGACAGATCATGTGTTTCTACTAAGTAGCAACACCGATATGTCTCTTCCACAAGTGAGTCGCCTCCCCATACAGTTAGAATCACTCATGAGGGAACACATTTAACCCCCTGATCGCTCTCTAGTCTTAACCCCTTCCCTGCCAGTGACATTTACACAGCAATCAGTGAATATTTATAGCATGGATCGCTGTATAAATGTCAATGGTCCCAAAAATGTGTCAAAAGTGTCCGATCTGTCCGCCGCAATGTCGCAGTACCACTAAAAATCGCAGATCATCGCCATTACTAGTAATAAAAAATAAAATAAAAATGATATAAATCTTTCCTATAGTTTGTAGACGCTATAACTTTTGCGCAAACAAACTATATAAGCTTATTGCAATTTTTTAACCAAAAATATGTAGAAGAGACTATATTGGCCTAAACTGATGAAGAAATTTGTTTTTTTTAAAAAAAGATTTTTGCGATATTATAGCAAAAAGTAAAAAAATATTGTTTTTTTTTTTTTTTTTTGCAAAATTGTTGGGCTTTTTTGTTTATAGCGCAAAAAATAAAAACCGCAGAGGTGATCAAATACCACCAAAAGAAAGCTCTATTTGTGGGGAAAAAAAAAAAAGAGCATCAATTTTGTTTGGGTACAGCATCACATGACCATGCAATTGTCAGTTAAAACGATGCCATGCCGTATCACAAAAAATGGCTCTGTCAAGAAGGGGGTAACTTCTTCTGGGGCTGAAGTGGTTAATACATCTTGCTTGCCAGCACACAAGCCCTAATTAAGGGGAGGTGTGTGCCCCTGAAACATGTTGGAAATATCTTCAGTCCTGCTATCAAGACAAATCAACTTTTACTGGACTTGATACTAACCTGCAGCACATTAATCCTTTTCTTTATTGTTATATATTATTGTGATCACTCCAGGGTGACCTACAATATAATAGTATAACACTGTTATCACTTCATTGTGATCGCTCCAGGGTGATCTACAATATAATAATATAACACTGTGATCACTTCATTGTGATCACTCCAGGGTCCCCTAGTGCAGTGGTTCTCAACCCTGTCCTCAAGTACTCCCAACAGGCCATGTTTTGTGAGTTTCTCTAAAATAGCTGTCCAAAATACCAAACCATTGACTCTGAAAGCATCTGTGCAAGATAAAGGAAAACCTGCAAACATGGCCTGTTGGCGTTACTTGAGGACAGGGTTGAGAACCACTGCCCTAGTAGATAGTCTGCTTGACAGAATACTAATCCTAACCAATGTATCACCCATCAGTGGGTCCATCACTCCAGTATTGCACTCTCTGTTCCCATAACCATTAAAATAGCTTTACTGTATTTAAGCAAAGGTCAAGAAATTCTGCTGTTTTCAAAATTCTATACATTTTGCAACAATCGTGGAATAAAACAGGGTAACATGACAAAATGTGAAAGCTGCATATACAGCATGTTTCGAGCTACTAAGTGACACCTTAGCAAAATCCACAATTAAGTTATTATTAGGAAGGGAAATGCAAACATTCAGAACATTACAAAATACAAAGCATAAAAAAAAAAAAATGATAAAACTATAAAACTAGGACATATTTCCACAGGTCAGTAATCTAGCAAAGAAGCAAAATATTTGTATTCTAAGTGTAGCACGCTGTAGATAAAACAAACTAAACTAAACTATGCAGGTCATTAATCATTACCCTAATGTAGTGTTTTCAGAGGAAATGAAGGTCAAGTAAATAGGGATTTAATAATTAAATAAGAAAAATCAAGATTACAATGAATTACCTGGTTTGATCCTGCTGTAGCGTGTTGGGGTCTGGAATGAAAAATTGTACTCTGAAGAAGAGAGAGCAAGGAAATCCTCCTATATTGAAATATCAATAGCAAAAGGAAATAAGGTTTTAATAATATTAAAGTTAGATTTAGACGTTAGATTTATAATTATTAAGGGTCTGTGTGCTTAAGGAGCAATGCTATATTAATACATTTCTTGTATTTCTCTGAAATGGAAGTGAAGTGTAAGAAAAACCTTTAGACTCGTTTCACACTGGGGCATTTTTCAAGCGCTTTAGCGTAAAAAAAAAGCACCTGTAAAGCACTTGAAAGCAGCCTCATCTGCAATCCCAATGTGAAATCCCGAGTGCTTGCACACTGAGATCCCTTTCACACTGGGGTGTTTTTCAGGTGCTTTAGCTTAAAAAAAAAGCACCTGTAAAGCACCTGAAAGAAGCCGCAACTGCAATCCCAAGGTGAAAGCCCGAGTGCTTTCACACTGAGGCGCTGCGCTGGCACGGCGTCAAAAAAAGTCCTGCAAGCAGCTTCTTTGCATCGCTTTTGGAGCGGTGAATACACCGCTCCTAAAGCGCCCCCTTCCCATTAAAATCAATGGGAAGCGCCTGCAAAATGCCCGAAAAGCGTCTGCAAAGCGCTTTTGGCAGTGGCGCTTTGTGGCCACTTTTAACCCTTTATTTGGCCACTAGCAGGGGTTAAAAGCACCCCACTAGCGCTTGAAAAATGCTGGTAAAGCGCCGCTAGTTTAAGCGGCACTTTACAAGCATTTTTTGGGCGCTGGCAGTGTGAAAGGTCTCTTAAAGCACTTGGGCTTTCACATTGGGATTGCAGATGAGGCTTCTTTCAAGCACTTTACAGGCACTTTTTTTTAACGATAAAGCACCTGAAAAACGTCTGAAAAACGCCCCAGTGTGAAAGGGGCCTAAACCACATTAAGACCTTGGACATACTACACACAACATGTGAACCCACCTGGACTAGCTTTCATTCTGAAAGCGAGGTCCTAGTCTGTAGAAAAGCATCTCTTTATACACCAATCAATGTAGCATCAGGTTACACAAAGGATACTTGTACACGGTACTGATGTTTGAACAGTTTTCTTGGACAAAATTTCTTGTGTTTATTTTGTACATATTTGTCAATGCATGAGTAAACTAATTTCCAGCTCTCAAGAATGGAATTTTAACCTCTATAAATTTACATTTTTGCACATATTCATGCCTAGTTTCACGTCTACATGCCTAAAATACTGACCGGCGACTCAGATTTCTGTATTTTTTTCCCTCATCTATACGCACTGCATGTTTGTGTGCCTGTATATAAACAATTTAGCTGCAGCTGTCAGAAGTAGCTAATTACAATGGAGCTTTTTTTTATATTGTATTTACCTGCACCTAACCTGAGAAAAAAAAAAAAAAACATTCCCCTATATGGGCCTTTATAAGGCTTAAAGTTGGAATCCATGCAAAAACTAAAATCCTGCATCTATAGCCACCAATATTCTAACCTCTCTAGCCCTGTAAAGAAAAAAAACAAGTATACATACCTTTTCTGCAAGCGATCCAACCTGATCTCCAGTGGCGGAAGCTCTGTTGAGTACACGTTCGACAACAGCTGTGAAATAGGAAGTGACGTCACCCATAGAGTTACTATGGGGCTCCCATTGACGGACGTGTCCTCTGCACCCATCTACACAGAGAAGCCGCGCTTGACAGCTCAGCGTGAGATCAGTGCTTCCGCAGCTGGAGATAGGGTTGGATCGCCTAGACTAATTAATTAATTAGGTTAATGTTAGTATGTTGGTGGCTATAGATGCTGGGATTTTAGTTTTTGCATGGACTTCCACTTTAACGAAAGTTGTGGCAAACTTTTTTGTTTTGTTTTAGATAAAATGCGGGGAAAGATATTCCAGTCCAGGCGACAATGGATTTGCCATACAAGAAGTGAGGGTGAAATCTCCAAGAGCAACAGAAACTGAAATAAATAATTATCTGTTTCAGTACAGTAGTGTAAATGTCAGCTTTATATTGCGGTCTAAATTCCTTTAGCAGATTTGACCTCACTTCATTGTCATAAGAACCGAGTGTGAGAATAATTTCTCTAACGGAGCCTTGGATACCAGTAAACACCCAACAAGGGTTTTTAACTACTCTATCCAAACATCAGGACAAAAAAAACTTCAAAAAGATTGTTATGGTGGTGGTATATGGTGGGGACAGACCAATATTCACAAACAATTCTCTCAATCTGTGTATTGCATGAGATGAGGCAACTAGGGCTTTAGTTAAATAGGAACTTCATCCCCCCTTGCTATTTTTTCTGTGGCATTAACAATAACATACTAACACATCCAACAAATCTAGAGGCGTTCGCTAGCGATTCACCACTGCACACATGGGCTCATGCCGATATCTTCCTCGGATGTCAGCGGAAGCAAGCTGTCCTGGTTCTTGCATTTGGTTCCCTGATGACGCGTTACTGCACATGCTTATTTGTGGTAAGCCTCCTAGGATGTTTGGATTTCCCAGGAGTATGCGGGCGGCTAAGAGGATAAATCATTATCGCCTAGGCAAAAGGCCCTTGCATTGAAAACAATTTTGGGAAAATGGGTAAATATGCTGACGGTTCGCCTTTACTACCAAAAGACTATAATTATTTATATTATTATGGCCATTGGATGTTCACATCAGTATTTTATCCAACTTGAAAAAAATTCCTCGCAGTGGAACACAATCATTCCCTCCATTTAGCAGCTGAGGAAAGAGGCATAAAGCTTTGAGTTAAAATCTTGTCATTGTCAGCCAGAACTGTCATTGGAATGATGGATGTAAGGACAGGCAGCTTTTATAACCATCTATTCTCAGGGAGATATCTGTCCAGCTATGGGTCCCTTGAGAAACACTGCACTAGACAGCAAGTTATAAAGAATTTTCATCACCTACCAAACTCTGCATGTCAAGGTCCCAAGTTGCCAGGGACAGCAGCGCTTTTTTTTTTTTTTGCTATGCTATGGATTATGGATTTGAAAGCGCACTTTACAAAACTATAATAATGAGAAATAATGGGTCACAGGTAATACTTTAAACTGATATTGAGCTTGCTATATCAGACTTACCTTTTAGCTGTTTTCGAATTGGTTTGTTGGGTTCCAACCATTTCTAAAATTAAGCATGCACAAATAAATCAGAGAGCATATTAGACACAGGATATAAAATAATTAATGAAAAAAATGAAACTTTTAAAAAAATCTTTCCAAATGTATTAAAAATAAAAAATGGAAAAAATTACATGTACATAAGTATTCACAGCCTTTTCCATGACACTCAAAATTAGGTTCAGGTGCATCCTGTTTCCACTGATTATCCTAGAGATGTTTCTACAACTTGACTGGAGTCCAACTGTGGTAAATTCAGTTGATTGGACATGATTTGGAAAGGCACACACCTCTCTATATAAGGTCCCAAAGTTAACAGTGCATGTCAGAGCACAAACCAAGCCATGAAGTCCAAGGAATTGTCTCTAGACTTCCGACACAGGATTTTATCGAGGCAAAGATCTGGGGAAGGGTACAGAAAAATGTCTACAGCATTGAAGGTCCCAATGAGCAAAGTGGCCTCCATCATCTGTAAATGGAAGACGTTTGGAACCACCAGGACTCATTTTAGACAAGGCCACCCAGCCAAACTAAGATATCGGGGGAGAAGGGCCTTAGTCAGGGAGGTGACTAAAAACCCAGTGGCTGCTCTGACGGAGCTCCAGTGTTTCTCTGTGGAGAGGGGAGAACCTTCCAGAAGAACAACCATCTCTGCAGCACTCCACCAATCAAACCTGTATGGTAGAGTGACCAGACGGAAACCACTCCTCGGTAAAAGGCATATGACAGCCTGCATGGAGTTTGCCAAAAAGGCACCTGAAAGACTCTCAGACTATGAGAAACAAAATTCTCTGGTCTGATGAAACAGAGATTGAACTCTTTTTAGCCTGAATGGCAAGCGTCATGTCTGGAGGAAACCAGGCACCGCTCATCACCTGGCCAATACCATCCCTACAGTGAAGCATGGTGGTTGCAGCATCATGCTGTGGGGATGTTTTTTCAGAGGCAGGTACTGGGAGACTAGTCAGGATCACAGGAAAGATGAATGCAGCAATATAGACATCCTTGATGAAAACCTGCTGCGGATCACTCTGCACCTCAGACTGAGGCGAAGGTTCATCTTCCAACAGGACAATGACCCTAAGCACACAGCCAAGATAATAAAGGAGTAGCTATGGGAAAACTCTGTGAATATCCTTGAGTAGCCCAGACTTGAACCAGATTTGAACATCTCTGGAGAGATCTGAAAATGTCTGTGCACTGACGCTCCCCATCCAACCTGATGGAGCTTGAGAGTTCCTGCCATGAAGAATGGGAGAAACTGCCTAAAAATAGGTGTGTCAAGCTTGTAGAATCATACTCAAAAAGACTTGAGGCTGTAATTGGTGCCAAAGGTGCTTCAACAAAGTATTGAGCAAAGGCTGTGAATACTTATGTACATAAGATTTTTTCATTTTTAATTTTTAATACATTTTCAAAGATTTTAAACAAACGTCTTTCACATTGTCATGTTTATAGAATTTAGAGGAAAATAATTAATTGAATCCATTTTGGAATAAGGCTGTAACATAAAATGTGGAAAAATTGAAAAAGTGAAAAAGACTTGGGAATGGGGCAGAGGTTCCTGTCTAGACCTAAATCCCATTGAGAATTTGTGGCAAGACTTGACAATTGCTTTTAACAGATGGTCTCCATCCAATCTGACAGAGCTTGAGCTATTTTGCAAAGAAGAATGGGCAAAGCTGGCAGAGACATACCCAAAAAGACTTACAGCTGTAATTGCAGTGAAAAGTGGTTCTACAAAGTATTGACTAAGGCCGCGTACACACGGGCGGACTGTTCGTCCAACTTTGTCCGCTGAACAGTGTTTGGGCGGACAGTCCGCTCGTGTGTGGGCTTTCAGCGGACAGTTTCAGCGGACAGTTGGACGGACAAGGTTTTTCGGAAATTCCGTAAAACTGTCCGCTGAAACCTTGTTTCAGCGAACAGTCCGCTCGTGTGTAGGCTTGTTCGTCAAACAAAGTTGCGCGCATGCTCAGAAAGGATTTTCACGCCGAAAGCTATAATGCAGTGTATAGGACGTCGTATTTTTCGTCCCGCCGTACGTGCCGTTCAAGTCATCGCGCACGGTTTCAGCAAACTGTTCGTCCGTCGTGTGTGGCCATGTCCGTCCATGCTAAGTTTGAGCGGACTGTTTGCCGAAACTGTTGGACGGACAAAGTTGGGCGAACAGTCCGCGCGTGTGTACGCGGCCTCAGTGGGCCTGAATACAAATGCATGCCACACTTTTCAGATATTTATTTGTAAAAAAAAATTTAAAAATCATTTATCATTTTACAGTTACATAGTAGGCAAGGTTGAAAAAAGACACAAGTCCATAAAGTCCAACCTATGAATGTTCCTTCCACTTCGCAATTATGTGCCACTTTGTGTTGGTCTATCACATAAAATCCCAATAAAATACATTTTACGTTTTTGGTTGTAACATGACAAAATGTGGAAAATTTCAAGGGGTATGAAAACTTTTTCAAGGCATTGTACCTGCAGATCTAGCAATGAAATTTTGGGGTACTTGGAGACTTCTTTTAGCATAAGCATAAAGCTCTTGGGCTGAATGTGCTGGGCCAGCCCTGGTCAAATTTAAAGGCATTCGAAAATATAAACCACTTGAAGATTATTTTCCTTAAAGTGGAGTTCCCCCCAGTTTTACAACTTTGCCTTAAAGGAATGACAACCCCTCTACCACTTGTATATTTTTTTTTCCTTACTTACCTTTTATGAAGTACCTTGTGTACTTCTGGTCCCAGCCTCACCGCGGCCCAGTGTGTCATGTCCTCTTCTCCCCCCACTGCCTTCTGGGACCTTTTGACAGGGCCATTCAGGAAGTGTTGCGCGACTCGCGTATGTACAGTAGGAAACCGGCAGTGAAACCTGAAGGCTTCAATACCAGTTTCCCTTAGTTGGAATAGCAGCGCCTGGACCCAATCTGATGGATGGATCGGCCTTGGGGGGGCCGACATTAAAAGTCAGCAGCTACGGTGTGTCCTTATTAAAAGTCAGCAGCTACGGTGTTTGTAGCTGCTGACTTTAAAAAAAAATATTTGGCTGCATTTCCGCTTTAATCTGGAATGATTGATTTAAAATAATTTGGTGATCTTTTAAAATCCCTTGCAAGATTCACAGGCATCTGCAACCTTCTTTCTGGGGACTTTTTGGCCTTTTCATGGTGAAACCACTCACATCAATAGCAAAGAAAACATTGAACCCTAGATACCCAAGTTTTAAATAAGACAAGTAAAAAAGACAAAAGACAAACACCTTGGATTGAGAGTAACTTGGTCTGCAAGTGTTTTGCAAGACAAGCACATTTTTTTTTAAATACATTTTGTCTTGATAAACGAGCAATGTCTTGATATACAAGTAGCGTCACATCACTACTGAGTATAAAGGATAAAAGAGGTGTCTCTAAGGCCGCGTACACACGGGCGGACTGTCTGCCCAACTTAGTCCGCTGAACAGTGTTTCAGCGGACAATCCGCTCGTGTGTGGGCTTCAGCGGACTTTTTCAGCGGACAGTCTGACGAACAAAGTCTTACGGAATTTCCGTAAGACAGTCCGTTCAAACTTGGTTTTGTCCGTCCAAACTTGGTTTCAGCGGACAGTCCGCTCGTGTGTAGGCAAGTTGGACGGACTAAGTATGGCGCATGCTCAGAAAGGGTTTACACGGCCGAAGGTTGCATTGCAGTGTATAGGACGTCGTTTTTCTAGTCCCGTCGTACGTGCTGTACACGTCATCACGCACGCTTTCAGCGGACTGTCTGCTCATCGTGTGTGGTCAAGTCCGTTCATGCTAATTTTGAACGGACTGTCTGTCGGATTGTCTGCCGAACTTAGTTGAGCAGACAATCCGCCCGTGTGTACGCGGCCTAAGTGTAGCAATATGGTTACATTTACTGAAGGTACAACATTTAGCAACTCACATGGTTGATGATTAAAACAGGCACATCTAAGTATGCAGGCATCCAGAGTAAAGCTGTCCACATAGATCATCCTCTGCACCGCCATCAACGCCATCCCTCCCATGCTGCGCTCCACGGGCACGTTAAGCCTCGCTTTCAGATCACTCTACAGCAGGGTAGTCTTCCTGGTTCACGATTGCAGACTGACAGCAGTGAGAGCCGGCAGTGAGGAGGATGGGCTATGTGGACAGCTTTTGCCTGCATACTTAGATGTGCCTCTTTTAATCATCAACCATATGAGTTGCTAAATGTTGTACCTTCATTAAATGTAACCATATTGCTACACTTAGAGGCGTCTCTCTTCTCTTTTATACTCTGCAGCTCCTGCTGGATTTCGCTTCTAATCCCCTTGTGGAGGCTTCCATTTGTGGATGGACATTTTATGGTTACACAACCTATCACATTGCTATAATCTTTTTATATTGACTGTAAACTGAAGGACTTATGAATAAATGGTTGTGGAATGAATCATCTGAGTTTCCATTATTTTTTTGGTGAATTTGAACAGAATAGGGAAAGTTTAAAAGCCCGGTCAGATTTTTATTGTAGTCTGTGTCCCCGCTGGGTAGATTCACCATCTCTATTTGTCCTAGTGACTGCTGTCAGTAAGACAGAGATGGGAAATCCAAAACCATGCAGTTGTTAAAAGAAATAGAAGGTAACTGATAGGGATACCTGTTCGAGGGTCAAAATTCAAGGGAATTCCACTATATTGCAGATCCATGGCAGGAATGGAAGGACGCAAACAATAAGATACAGACAACTAAATAACAATTTTTAACCTTTTCCTACTCTACCCAAAAACAAACTAAAAAATTACAATATATATATATATATATATATATATATATATATATATATATATATATATATAGATAGATATATATATATAGATATAGATATATATAGATATAGATATATATAGATATAGATATATAGAAATATAGATAGATATAGATATCTTTATCTTTATCTATCTATCACTCACTCACACTTGCAGATGGATGCACCCTGTTTGCACTTAGCTGCAAGAACCCCAGAGAGGGTCCTGCGATTAGCTGCGATTGGGAAACCGAATTAAAATTACAATGGGAAGCTGCTGGCTCTGACAGCTAATCGTGCCCATTTGCATGTGATCACCCCTAGGGCAATCAAATGTGAGTGGGTGTGATTCGAGAGCCGGCAGCCTCCCATTCGCTGCCCACTTGCAGCTAATTGCAGGACCCCCCCCGATGGGGTTCTGGATCATAGAAAAAACGTTCATTTGCAAGTTTGAATGCATCCTTAAGCACAATCTTTTAGCGATTGTTCACAAGGTCCCTATTCTCATAGTTTTGTTTTTTGAAACCCCCACTATGAGATTTTGTCGGCAACCAAACCAAAAAAGAATTACGGTTTATAAAAGAAAAACATTGTATTACAAAATTATTAAAAAATACATAACCTTGTTTAAAAAAAAAAACACACACACAGGGCCATGTTCTGGCCTAAAAAACATTACACAGATGTATACAAATTAAGTTGATACTTTTCCAATATTACATCTTTTGAAGGATTTTGATATTCAGCAGATAGCTTGCTTGGGCATCATACATCCAAGATTTATCAATTTATCAATTAATCCGAGATTTATCAATTAATCTCTTCCTCATGCATAACCAGATGCCTCTCCGAAATATCAAAGAAAGCTTGCAATAATATCTAGAAATGCGTTGAATGTATGATCTCCAAGCAAGCTATCTGCCGTTGTCTTGTCTAATAACGTCCTCCATCGGATAGTGTCCGCTAGCATGCGCAGTGCACAGCAACACAGATTCCGAAAATTGCCGAGGATGAACGGTGCCTGCGCCGTGAGTCCAGGTTCCATCCCCACTATCCAAGTGGACATAGAGTAGGAATAAAAAAGAGCCGAGCGCAGCGAGGCCGAGCCCGAAGCGTGGCGAGCGAAGCTCACCCGCGAGGGGGGCCTTTAATACTCACAACCCTATGTCCGCTTGGATGGTGGGGCTACCACCTCCACTCACAGCGCAGGCGCCATTCAGCTTCCGAAATTTTCAGAAGCTTCGTCTGCTCCGTACTGCGCATGCGCAGTACGGGGCGGACGCTATATGATGGCCGGACACTATACGGCAGAACACCGTATATCAAGCTCCTGGAACAACAGATATGAATATTGGAAAAGTATCAACTTCATTTGTATGATGTTTTTTTAGGCCAGAATATGGCCCTGTCTGGTTTTTAAACAAGATTCTGAATTTTTAAATAGTTTTGTAATAAAAGTTCTGTTTGGTTTGGTTGCCAACAAAATCCCATAGAAGGTTCCGAAAAACAATCCTTAAGCACAATTACCTTATCTGAACATACACACAAAAAATATAAGAAATAAACATTTTTATTTGGACACACTCACATGTGAATCTAAAGAATCTTCATTGTGCTGTAAGCCAAAATATTCCCTCTCTTTTAAACTTAAGTGATTGAAAACCATGTCCAGCAATGCTTGACCCGTGTCTTGTTTCTGCAATACAGAAAAAAAAAAAAGTCTGTTAGTTTTTTATGATTACAAAAAAACACCCACTAACCAAAGTGTTGCAAAAGACTCTATAGACTGAGTAAATATATGTCAGTGTTCGTGTGAAACTATCCTGGCCAATAAATACTGGTGACATATAGTATACCAGACTTCTGAAATGTTCATACTTCCACTTTCAAAATAGATGTGTGAATTCCTTCCTATTTTTGGCATGAATGTAGAAAGTCTACTGTGTTTGGAAATTCAGAGTAGTTTTAGTTAACTGCTCAAGTTCAGAAAAATAAAATCAGCCTCCCCGGAGATATGTAAACCGGCTCCATAGAGAGTCGGTCACAATCTCCTGTCATGTGAATTGGATGCGAGGAACCCCGCATCCTATTCGCACTAGTGTGAACCCAGCCCGACAGTGAGCATATATGAGTGAGAATATATGGCTATGGTTGCTAGATTAACACAGGTGGTAAATTCACCTTTTGTTATGTTACACTTGTATTTAGAGTTTAACATGTAATATGTTCCAGCAGATATTCCCCTCACCCCTTCAGTACCTTTCCCTGTGACAGTGGGTGGGGGTTCCTCTCCCCTGTTGTGCACAGCTGCATGATTCGTTCACCGAGATCTGTGAATAAACTAACTACAAATCCACTCTTTCACCGTGGCAGACAGCTTATAGTTCTTAATCGAAAATGAACACGGTAATCAGAGCGACCATAGACAGCTGGATTATTTGTAAACTGACTAACAGAAAGCCCATACAGAGGTCGTCACGGTTCCGCAATTCAAATGGCTTGAACCAGCTAACTTGTAAGGAGACCGGGTGAAAATGGAAGCCCTGTCAGTGGTGACAGCGCGCCACTGGAGGGCTTTATGTTAAGCAAAGTCACATGATGTGCGAAGTGTAAATGGGAAATATTACTGCGCTAACTTAAAACGTGGAAAATGGAAAGCTGCTACATAGGTAGATGTTATGTTTGAGCAAAGGTCATGACATTGCATTTAAAGCTCTTTATTTTTACCACAGAAAGTAAAATGTTTATTTTTTGTTTGGCAATTATTTAAAATTGTAAAACATTATATATTTTCTGAAAGCAGAGGACCTGTAGAATAAAATAATAGTAGTTACATGGCACATGATATTTGCCCAAATATTAATCCAATCAAATAATTTAGGGGAAAACAATCAATCTTGTTTTTTTTTTTTTTAAATAGAAAAAGACTGCATTGAGTAAATTGAAACCAAATATGTCAAGCCTTAAATTGCACATGCACTATAGACAGCAAGACAATTCTTTAAAAAACATTCACAGTTTATCAGATTAAAGTTAGCCATAAATAATGGCCCTGGAATTATTCCTTTCACTCCAGTGAGCACAGTGATATCTAATGTGTTGCACAAACAGCATTTTCCACACCCTGTGAAAGAGTTTGGACAGCTTTAAAGCTTTTGTGTGAGATCATCTAGGGCACTGCTGCCTCTGATTGCAGTGCGATTTATGTCACTACTGTTTCGATCACGGTTCTCCTTGCCGCAGAGGTAGTTGCAACTCTAGACCTGTAGTGCAAGGATCCCTCTGCTTATCCATTCTGTGGAGCTATACTTCTTACATCTCTTCTGCAGCTTTTTTAGTATTCCTTACCAATCATTATGGTGGGCAGCTCTGACACAAGCAATCAAAGCCCTGCAACACATTGAATGCACCTTGGAGATTCTGAGGCCACATGGAAAAAGGTGTTATGGTCAGATAAGACTAAAATTGAATTATTTGGCCTCAATACTAAACGATGTGTTTGGCGGAAATCCAATACAGTTCACTATACAAATAATACCATGCCTACAGTAGCATATGGAGGTGGTAATATCCTGCTATGGGGGTGTTTCTCTGCAGCAGGGACTGGAGCACTTGTCAGGATAGAAGAAAAATGGATACCCTCAAATTCTTGAGGAAAATCTGCCCTCTGCAAGAAAGTTGGCAATGGGAAGAAGGTTTACCTGCCAATATGACAATGACCTAAAGCACACAGAAAAAATTACCACACAGTGGTTCGAGGAGAAACAGGTGAATGACCTTGCAAGTCTTAGTCAGAGCCCAGACTTAAACCGTATTGAAAATCTGTGGAATGACTTGAAGACTGCAGTCCACAAATGGTCACCATCAAATTTAACTGAACTTGAGCAGTTCTGCAAAGAAGAGTGGGCAAATTTTGCAAAGTTAGTAGAGACATATCCCAACAGACTAAAAAGGCTGCAATTATAGCAAAAGATTGTTCAACAAAATACTGACATAAGGGGGGTGATCTTTTTTCTAACGCAGTGATTCTGTTTTTGAATTGTTTTTTTTCCTGACATACTGGCATACTATTTTTTACTTAGATGTTATAAGTTGCACTAGTAGATACAACAGCAAAGCAAAAATGTGATTATTTTAAAAGGGGGGCGATTCTTTTCTATACCCACTATATATATTATATACAGTATACATACATGCATACATACACACACACACACACACACACACCGTATACACACATACATATACAGTGTATATACTTTAGTTTTTATTTGAAGGATAAGTTCACCTTTCATAACATGTTATACCCATATTCAAGGTATAACATGCAACATGTCCTGAATGCAGCCCCCGAAGTGACAGTAGACCGGTGATCTTCTCCCCGTGTCTGCTGCCTCAAGTAAAAAAAAAAAAAAAGACACGCCCGTGCAGTAAATGGAAAACTACAAGGTCCAGCAGCCTTTGCAGCTTGTAGTTTTCAATGAACTACCATGACACTGTGAGTGCTATGGTAGTTCATGGAGTCTGTTAGAATGTATAGGCTTGCTCGTACGAGATACAAGGAAGCACTTTTTTTGCTAGTTCTGGACAGAATGAAAAATGGTCAGAACATGTTCTTGGGTTTTGTGGCTGTTCCTGTCCCTATAGGTGAGATTTCCATTCATTTCTTATTCAGGAGACAGGGAAGAAATAAATGGAAATCTCCGCAAATCAAAGCGAAAGTTTAAAGATTTAAAGATAAGCTATCTGGTGAAAATATTAGGTTTCCACTCACTTTCTGTCCTAGTGACTGTGGTCACCAGGACAGCAGTAAAACCTCACAGAAGTTCTAAATTCCCCCACGCTATTCGAAAATTGGAATTTAAAAAAAAAAAAATCTGTCTTGAAAATTCTACTGCAGTCAGTATGATTTTTTAAAAGTGCCATAAAAATGTAAATGCAATGAAAGCCAGCACGACTATCACACATTAACATATTGCGGCCATTTTACATTCTTAACATTTCCTACAGGTTTGATTCAAATGTAAAAAAGCATAAGAAATGGAAAATAGATTATATTATACCTCTATTAGTCTACAAAATATTCTATGTGTGTTTACCGATATAACAGGTGGGTATGCTGTAAGAAAAAGTGACAATTATAACTACTTCAGAAAGAAAATGAATTATTCAGTATTATTGTATTTGTTGACCAAATGACAGATGGTTTACATAAACCAAAAGCTGAAAGTACTGTCAAAATTTATGAAAATAAAGGTAAACAGCAAGACAGGAGAAAACACTTGTCAAAACATCAGCTTAGCTGGTGTTTATTCTGGCCATCAAAGTATTGTTTTTTCAGCATAAAAAAAAAAAAAAAAATGCACAAAACAAGAATGTTAATACAAAAGCTATATGAACAACATATTAATATTGCTCAAATCTAAACCCACTAAACTCACTAATAGAATGAGACAAGGAGCCTAATCCTAGAGCCATAACCTCCAAGGGGGTGACCAGATGCCATCTGTTTGTTTGCTACACCAGGGTTAAATAGCCAGTGTGCTGGAGACCTTATCTGTGTAAGCCCTTGTACACACAGTCGGACATTCCAACGGAAAATATCCAATCGGACCGTGTTGACGGATAATCCGACCGTGTGTGGGCTCCATCAGACTGTTTCCGTCGGAATATCCGACGGACAAAGTTTTAGAGCTGGGCTATAGAATTTTCCGACAACATGATCCGATCGGACTTTGTCCGATCGTTTGTAGAGAATTCCGATCGGACAAACTGCCCCACATGCTCAGATCAAATTCCTAGACCAAAGCTATTGGCTACTAGCCTGAACGTAGTCCCGTCGTAATGAAGTAATGTCATCACGTTACGAACGATCGTATTTTCCGACAACTTTGTCCGATCGTGTGTATGCAACACCAGTTTCGGACAAAATCCGTCGGACAAAATCCGACGGATTTTGTTGTCGGAATGTCTGATATCCTGGTGGTAAATAATTATACAGAGTGTAAAGTGGTTAGCACTTCCGCCTAGCAGCACTAGGGTAGTCTGTTCGAATTCCAACCATGACAATACCTTAAACTGAGTTTTCATGTTCTCCCTGTGCCTACATGGGTCTCTTCTGTGTGCTTCGGTTTCCTCCGACACTCCAAAGACATGCTGGTAAGTTAATTGGCTTCTGTCTAAATTGGCTCTAGCATGTGTATGTATGAAGGCGAGTTAGGTTAAGGGGACCAGATTTTTAAAATGACATATTTTCTTTTTTACTAGTAATGGCGGCAATCAGCGACTCTCTGCCCATCGCCGCCCGCCTCATAGCCTGTAAAGTCTTACTCTTTGGGCCCCGGGTACTACTGGGTGGGGAGCGGAGGAAAATCACTCCGTCGGTGAATGCAAGGAGATAAGCAGGCAGGCGGCTGGCTGGGACTTGAGTCAAGGCAGAACATGTGAGCGGAGCTGGATGGGCACCTGAAACTGAAGAAATATTCCCTCCGCTCCAACCAGCACATGATCATCAGAAAGGGGCTCAGATAATGGAAGAAATACACCCCCCTAAGCTAGTAGGAGCGACAGAACGGGGGTGTCTAATTCAGATTTTTTTTTCTATTCTGCACGGACTGTCTTTGAAATTGCCCCAGCCCCTAATCAAGCACAATCCGGGGACAAAACCAGGGACAGACTTGGTCCAGGGACAGTGTCCTCAATCCGGGGACTGTCCCCGGAAACTAAATTAGGGACTTTAGATTATAAACTCCTTGAGGGCAGAAACTGATGTGAATGTACAATATATATGGAAAGCACTGCATAAATTGACAGCACAATAGAAGTATGCGTAATAACAACAATATGAGAGGTCTAAAAAAAGTGAAAGGGGACGTAAAGGCAGGTTTTTTATCTTAATGTATTTTATGTGTGTGCAGCCTCCCTAGCACCCCCTAACACCTACCCTGAGCCCCATCTCTCTCCAGCAATGTCCACCATTTCCTTGGCCGTCCAGGACTCTCTTCCTGATTGGCTGGGGCACAGCCACGGCAGCATTAACTCCTGCTGCTATCAAAGACGGTTAGCCAATTGAGGGAGAGAGGGGGTGGGGCCGAACTGTAGCTGTGTGTCTGAATGGACACACAAAGTTGCAGTTCGGCTCAGGTGCCCCCATAGTAAGCTGCTGGGATATGGGGGCACTCATCAGAAGGGAGGGGCCAGTAGCAGCAAAGAGGGATCCAAGAAGAGGAGGATCTGGGCTGTTCTGTGCAAATCCAACTGCACAGAGGAGGCAAGTATAATAAATTGTTTAAAAAAAAAAAAAAGACATTACAATCACTTGAAGGTGCCTGCAGCTGGGCTTTAATATGTCTTACCTTTTAAAATAATACTCTACATTCAGCATTCTTTAAATCCTAGGGGTACAGAAAATGTACAAGATACTGCAGCTGTACTAAAGTCAGAGGAAGAAAATATTCAGATGTGTCAGCCATGCAAAGTAATGAATTGAGAGGCCAAAGCATAATCCAAAAGCCAGGTGAGGGCAGACAGACCAGGGTCAAAGAATATTAGTCTAAATAAGAACATTCAAATCACTTTTCAAAAAGAAAAAGAAAAGAACTGGAAGCACACTGTAGAATCCCTGGTAGCAAAAATGTATTGTTCCAGATAAATTACATAAAGCCCTGTCTAGGACCTCATTCTAATTGAATCTTTTGTTTGGATCAATGGTTAAATTAATCAAGTCAGAATGGGGAAACAGAATCAGAAGGGCCAGGCCCAAACACACACAGGCCACACAAGTGCAGGGTTGAATTTTACAATATCATTTACATTAATGCAATGTACCAGCAATCTCTGAAGGAAAGAAGATGGTCAAACTTGGCACAGGTGAGCAGATGGTGAAGGCACACGCTCAATCGACAAACACGAAAAGGGTTAATACACAGCAAACCAAAACATACAGCACGTTCAGAGCTTGGATTACACAGGTATGTAGCGAGTATCCAATATTTGCATTTTGCAAGCAGAGTTAAGCATCTACGTAATGCTGCTGAGAGACTTGAATGCCAGGGTGACGTAATCAAAGTTATCTTTGAGATAACTACATTCTGCAACAGCCCCTGTGTTCCGCCCATCAGCATCAAATCCTGGCATTTTTGGGTGTGCGGTAGGCACTGGTGCATCGTTCAGCCCCACTATCACCAGCCTGTCAAAATCTATGAGAGACCTAAAAACGTGGCAACTGGACCCTCTACAGGTTGGTAATTGAGTTTGGGCCACTTGCGTTCATGGCAAGGACTTTTTTAAACAACAAACATGTTATACTTACCTGCTCTGCGTAATGGTTTTGCACAGAGCAGCCATGATTTTCCTCTTCTGGGGTCCCCCATAGATGCTTCTGGCACATCCTGCCTTCAGAGTGCCCCAATAGCAAGCTGCAAACCATAGTATAGATTGCCCACTATAGCAAGGTAAAGAAACTTCTACCTTTAGAACCCTCACTTCCTGCCCAGGACTACATGTTCCATGAGGCATTGCTCCTCATACATTCACACTAAAAAGTTTTCAGGCACTTACTGACATGTATGGACAGTGTACTGAGCTGTATATGTGCTGCACTGTATTTCCTGATATGTAAACAAATAATGCATTCTGTATGCAGGCCAACTAATCAGCTGACCGATTTAATCGATTATGAAAATAGTTGACCACTATTAATTGATTAGTTGTTTCAGCCCTACCTGTCTGTATGCTGAACTACAATTGGTTAAATTAATATTAATATTTAGGCCACTTGCGTTCATGGCAAGGATTTACCAGATTGGCCAAACTGTCCATTGCACATGTAGTCTTAAGAGTAGCTCTGGGTTGCCAACAGGAACAGTCAAATGTGGGGCTTCGTGGCTCAGAGCAGAAGTAAATGCTCTGAGGAAACACAAACTGGTAAGTAGTTTGGTGAATATTAATTTAACCATTACAGAGCAGTTAAGTATAACATGTTTGTTGTTTAAAAAAGAAATAATAATTTTAGAGTCTTTAAAGTGGTTGTAAACCCTTACAAACCACTTTGACCTACAGGTAAGCCTAGATTAAGGCTTACCTGTAGGTCCAAGAAATATCTCCTAAACCTATACGGTTTAGGAGATATTTGCCCGAAGACAGGCAGCGCTGTGTACGGCGCATGCGCCATAGACAGCGGCGCACAGGCGCACTGAGCGCGGCATTTCCAATAATGGAGCTGCCGCGCGTGTCGGCTCCCGTGCGCATGCGCGGGAGTGACGTCATCGCGGCTCCGCCGAATGACAGCGGCGGAGCTGCGAGACCCCACCGAGAAGATGGATGCGGCGGACTACAGGGGACAGCAGCGACTTCGCTGGCTCCTGTGTCAGGTAAGTGACACATAATGGACTACTATGCGATGCATAGTAGTCCATTATGCTTTGCCTTTGCAGGGAATGAAAGAGGAAGTAAACTCATCAGGGTTTACTTCCTCTTTAAGACTGTGTAGGGAAGATCGGCATCCGAACCCAGAGAAGGCAGAGGCTGATAGACTGGATGTAATAGAGGGCATTGCAAATATAGTTAAAGTAAACTTATACCTGTATTGTGCTTTGCATTGAAATATTAATATAAAAGATTTAATCTCCCTTCCAACCTTCATATAGCTTCATGTCTCACTCCTAGTTATAATGCCCATAGTCCCTTCTTCTGGGTGTATCTATCATTATATATGATATAAGTAATATATATTATTACGGTACTTTCACTGTTTCCCATTATAAATGAACCCCTTAGATAGCAATTATCTGCTCTTTTTATACTATATGACAGGTGATACAAAAAAAAAAGCATTCTGCTGCTACTTAACGTCTTATGCGTTTTTTGGTGCTTTTTGCAGAAACGCACTACAGTTCATCTAACATGGTTTCCTATGGAACACCTGCACATCTATGCTTTTTTTCAGCTGCTGCAAATTTGGAAAAGGTCAGGGACTTTTTTCCAACGCAAAATTGTTCTTTTTTTTTTTTTTTTTTTTTTTTTGCTTCTTTGGTTCAATAGACTTCAATGGAGAATCTGCAGAAAAGCATGTAGTCTGTTTTTGCCACAATGAAGCTGGTTTTAGATGTAGTTTTAAAACAACAAGAAAGCGATTTTGTTGCCAACCGATGCTCTAATAATGCGCGTTATTTTTGTACTTCAGATTTGCATTTAAGTACCTTTTCCTAATTACATGGATAAGTAATTACAGCCCACATAAACATAAGGTTGGTGCATCATTGCTTTTGTAAATACACCTTTACACTGGTGTAAAATGTTCTATTAGTTCAGTCTATACTCATTTCAAATGATTAGTCATAGTCAGACTGCAAAGTTAGAGCTTTACAAAAGCCCACGCACCTCCGCACTCAGAGCATACAATTGCAATGGCATATTCAGAATATTTTTTCCATACAATAAGGCACGCTACCACCATGCACCACACGCCATTAAACAAATTAATATTTAATAACGTTTATTCAAACAACAATAACAATTTATGTTATGCGATTTTATTTCACTCTGTGTAAACCCTGTAAAGGATTGCAATACAAACAATATCCAAAGCCTACACAGATAGATCAATAGAGATCAAGCGATCGATCCAACACTCCATTAACAAGCAATTTGTCATTAAACATTATTCCTCTAAATAGCATGTTACCAAAACAGCCTTGTAAAAATCCCACTTTATAAAAAAAAAAAAAAAAAAAAACAATGATTCCTAACAGATTCAGACTAATGGCCACATAATGAACAAAGGCCAAATACTTTAATAGCTTTAGAATGGTTTCCGGGAAAACGCACAGCAATGTCGTACCAAAACACAATACACAGTAATGCATTGTGGTGAATTGTCCTTTAAAAAAAGATACATGCAGGGGCGGACTGACAACTCATGGGGCCCCCGGGCAATAGGAGATCATGGGGCCCCGGGCAATAGAAGATTATGGGGCCCCCGGGCAATAGGAGATTATGGGGCCACACAGTATACACACACACACACGCAGACACATACTTTCCCTGGTTTTATTGAGGCTGGCAACCCTGATGGGGCCCGCTAGTAGCATGGGGCCCTCGGGCAGTGCCCGAGTGCCCCAATGGTCAGTCCGCCCCTGGATACATGTACCTTTTTGGTGGATTCTAGTGCACTGCATAGCATATTCAAATTAATGGGCTTCCATAACAATGCACATTGAAGCATTTTGTTTTGAGGCGCCACAAAGGTGAACGAAGCCTGAATATTTATGGCTTTCAAATTTGTCCATTTCCCTGCAGTAAAACACATGGCTTTTACTTAATGAAAATGCATTTCAAGCATCCCATTCGTTCTCAGTAGCTGGTCAACATCTACAGTATGCACTGTAGTTTAGTGTTCCTAAAAGGAATCTATAAAGTAGGGGTCGACCAATATTGTTTTTTTCAGGGCCAATACTGATTTTTAGGCTGCCTTTCAGGCCAATAGCAGATATCAGGTGCCTATATTCTGTACATCACTGTCACCTGCCATCAAATGCAGCATGTCACTTGCCCCTGTCACCTGAAACCCAGAAGCAACATGTCACTTGCCAATGTCACCTGCCACCTAGATACAGCATGTCATTTACCACTGTCACCTGCCACCCATATGAAGCCTGTCACTACTTACACTACTTCTGGCAACAGAGGTGATGAGAAAACAAAAAAATAAATGTGAAAAGAATCCTGACTCTATGTAAAGTAAAGGTCAAACACCTTTTCAAATGCATTTCACAGGCGGTGAGGTGATAGGCCAACTCCTCACCTCACTACCTGTTTTAACTGCACCCTCGTGCACTGTATGCAGTTGTAGGGCGAATGCAGGGTGGGCATTTGCTTGAATGGATTGTGTTCAGTGGGTAGTACTGCCCGCCAAACGTGAGCAGGTGGATAATTTTTGCCACAAATGCGAAGCAAAGAGTTCCAACCACAGCATGTGTATACTCCCATACACTGCCTTTGTAGCTTAACCATTTTAATACTGCGCTATAGCCATAGGATGGTTAAAACTTGGTACTATAGTTTTTATAGGGTGCCCATAGAGGTCCTCTCAGAACCCCGCCTCCTGGGCCGTGCATCAGATGAACATTGTGACTGCTGTGTTCTTCAGACACAGCTGATTACAGATCAGGGTAAGGCCGGGTTTACACTGATGTGACGCAACATTCGTCCTACTTTGGTTCCGACTTTGCCCTGCGACTCGAAGTCAGAGACACGTCCGACTTCAATGAACGTGGATCCCACTTGGATCCCCGCCAATACTAGGCACTGTGTTTGGTATGAATCTTGAGGGGGAACTCCACATCAAATTTTAAATAAACAAACGGCATGGGTCCCCCCTCCAAGAGCATACTAGGCCCTTATGTCTGATATGGATTTTAAGGGGAACCCACTACGCTGAAAAAAAAGGTGTGAGGGTCCCCCCAAAATCCATACCAGACCCTTATCCGTGCGCGCAGCCTGGCCGGTCAGGAAGGGGGGTGGGAGCGAGCAAGCTCCCCCCCCCCCCCGAACCGTACCAGGCTGCATGACCTCAACATGGGGGGTGGGTACTTTGGGGCAGGGGGTCCCCTTGCGGCCCCCCACTCCAAAGCACCTTGTCCCCATGTTGATGAGGACAAGGGCCTCTTCCTGACAACCCTGGCCACTGGTTGTCGGGGTCTGCGGGCGGGGGGCTTATCAGAATCTGGGAGCCCCCTTCAGTAAGGGGGCCCTCGAGCCTGGACTCCTCACTTTATGTGAATGAGTATGGGGTACATCTTACCCCTACCCATTCACCTGGGGGGGAAAAGTGTCAATAAAAAAAAATAAAAACACACTAGAACGGTTATTGAAGTAATTTATTAGGCAGCTCCGGGGGTCTCTTCCGACTTCTCCGCGCTCTCCAGCTTCTTCTCCTGCTCTCCCGGTTTCCTGTGTCTTCTGCTGGACGCCTCCGCTATCTTCTGCTCTTTTGCCCGCTCTTTTGCTAGCGTTGGCCCGGTCTTCTCCGTCGTCTTCTTCCCTCTGGTCTTCTTGACGCGACACTCTCTCCCGATGTAATAGCGTGTGCACTGTGCGCAACGACTTATATAGGCATGGGGCGAGGTCACCGGGTGATGTCATCCGGTGTCCCCGCCCCTTATGACATCACCGCCCAATAATGCCCCATGTGGTGACATCATAAGGGGTTGGGTCACTGGATGACATCACTCGGTGACCACGCCCCATGCCTATATAAGTTGTTGCGCACCGCACACACAGCATTACAGCAGGAGAGAGCATCGTGTCAACATCGGAAGAAGAGAAGAGGAAAGAAGATGACGGAGGAGATTGGGCCAACACTAGCAAAAGAGCAGCAAAACAGCAGAAGATAGCGGAGGAGCCCGGAAGAAGATACCGGAGAGCGGGAGAAGAGGCTGGAGAGCGCAGAGAAGAGGCCGGAGAGAGCGGAGAAGTCGGAAGGTGCTTTGGGGTGGGGGGGCAGCAGTGCGCCCCCCTGCCCCAAAGCACCTACCCCCAATGTTGAGGGCATGCGGCCTGGTAGGGTTCAGGAGGGGGACGCTCGCTCGTTTCCACCCCCTTTCCTGACTGGCTGGCTGTTTGGATCATCAGAGAACAAGTCGCATGCCAAAGTCGGATCAGGCAAAATGGCGACCCGACTTTGATCTGCCTACAATGATATTCAATGGGCTGAAGTAGAATCAAAGCCTGACCAAAGTAGTACAGGAATCATTTTCAAAGTTGGACCAACTTGTGTTGGACCAGTTAAAACAGCTCCCATAGGGAAACATTGATTTTCACACGTCATACGACATGAGCTCCCACTGTCAGAGCATTTGTCTCAACAGTGTAAACCCGGCCTAAAGAGTCAATCACAGAGACCCTTTAACATGTTTTCAGCTGTGTCCAATCACAGCTGATCAGATGTAAACAGACTTGCTGGTTATTGAAAGTCTTTTCCTCACCCGTTGTGTCTGTATGGGGAAAGGAGTGCGATAACCAGCAAGCACATTGTTTACACTGATTTTTAGGGCACTAACAACTGTCAGTGTGGGCAACAGATTTACGTCAGCAACAGGTACAAAATGCCATATTATATTTTATATATATATATATATATATATATATATATATATATAGATAGATAGATAGATAGAGAGAGAGACACACACACACACACGGTACAAAGCTTGCTGTACCTTACATTGCAGATTTTCTTTTCCATATCTATTCCTGGGCCAGCCTGACTAGTATTCTAAAATAGCAGGACTTCAAAAATTAGCATTTTTGCATATGGGTCACTGCAGGAAAAATGTTTATGCCACTTATTAGCGCCATAATACAGGAGTTAATATCAAACTATGGATGTCATATTTCCACCTGCGCCACTTTCACCAGATGCCATGTTGCCAACATTCTACCACAAAATTCTAAGCCAGCTATACCTCTACTACTACTACTACTACTATTGAAGGTACTTATAGACATGAGATTGCGGAGAAAGAATATTGCCTCAACTGGCCTATTACAGATAAATATGTAAATAACCACATCTGCAAATCTACTTCTGCAAAGCTCAATAAGATGACACTTTTCACTGCATTTCCTTTTATTTTTTCTTCTTTTATTTTTTTTTATTTTTTTAGCCCTGAGGAATGGCACACGGAAGTCCAGATATTCAAGAGTTGAAAACATAAAATGGCAGCTGAGCGTTTCGAAGGCCTTCTCAGTGTCTAGACTGAGGAGCAGCGCTTCAGTATTTTGTCTATTAATGATGTCTATTAAAATTGATGACTCTCCTGTTGTTATCTCCCACCTTACATTCTGGGACAAAGCCCACCTGATCTTTATTGATCAAAGAGGGAACAACTGACAACTGGGCACTTAAAACCCGCCTCGTGACCAGACCAATTTTCAGCTTTCAGCACTCTCACACTTTGAATGACAAATAGAGCTTTCTTTTGGTGGTATTTGATCACCTCTGGGTTTTTTATTTTTTGTGCTATAAATGAAAAAAGACCGAAAATTTTGAAAAAAAAACACGCATTTTTCTTTGTTTCTGTGATAAAATTTTGCAAATTATTAATTTTTCTTCATATATTTTGGCCACAATTTACACTGCTACATATCCTTGGTAAAAATAACCTAAATTAGTGGATATTATTTGGTCTTTGTGAAAGTTAGAGAGTCTACAAGCTGTGGTGCAAATCATAAAAAAATTATCACATCTGATGTACTTGTGGCATCTCATTTTTTGCGACCCGAACAAGCCAGGAAAGTACAAATACCCCCCAAATGACCCATTTTTTTAAAGTAGACATTCCAAGGTATTTAGTAAGTGGCATGGTGAGGTTTTTGACGTTGTCATTTTTTCCCACAATTCTTTGCAAAATGAAGATTTTCAGTGCAATAGGTTATTTCTCTCACATGGCATGTGTATACCACAAATAATGCCCCAAAATACATTCTGCTACTCCTTCTGAGTATAACGATACCACATGTGTGGGACATTTCCACAGCCTGGCCACATAGAGAGGCCCAACATGCAGGGAGCATCATCACGTGTTCTGGGAGCATAAATTACACATCTAACTTCTTGACTACCTATTACACTTTTGAAGGCCCTGGAGCACCAGGACAATGACATGTGACACATACGTGGCACTGATGATAGATGGCAATGATACGTGGCACTGATGACATGTGACACTGACAGATGGCACTAATATGTGGCACTGATGACACATGGCACTGATGAAAGATGGCACTTACACGTGGCACTGATACGTGGCACTAATACATGGCACCGATGACAGATGGCACTAATACGTGGCACTGATGACACATGACACAGATGACAGATGGCACGTGACACTGATAACAGATGGCACTTGACACTGACAGGTGGCACCGATGACAGATGGCACTGATACGTGGCACTGATGACAGATAGCACCGATATGTGGCACTGATGACACGTGACACTGATGTGGCACTGATGACAGATGGCACTGACGACACGTAGCACTGATGACAGATGGCACTTATACATGGCACTGGGGACAGATGGAACTGATGGGGCTCTGATGACAGATGGCACTATGTGGCACTGACGACACGTAGCACTGATGACAGATGGCACAGTGGTACTGGGGACAGGTGGCACTGACAGGTGGCAGTAAGGACAGGTGGCAGTGGGGGCAGATGGAACTTTATTTATTTTTTTACTAACCGCTGCAGCGGTTAATTTCTCCCTCCTCACACGCTGCCTCTGTGTGAGGAGGGAGAGCCGGCGATGAGAGATGATCTCATATGTTTACATATGAGATCATCTCTCATTGGACACACCGATCACGCTGTAAATGGCCGCTGGCTGTGTCCAAGGGACATGGCCAGCACAGAAGTTCTCCCGATGCATGCTCGTGGGAGCGTGCATTGCAGAAGTAAACAGGACGTCCAGTGACTGCCTCCCGGCAATTGGCCTAGTGGTTAAGTGGAGGGATAGCAGTTTTGTAAAAAAATAAAAAGAGCTATAGGTCTGTAATTCTCACTCAGTTTGTGGTCTTTATCAGGCTTGGGCATGAGTGTCAAATGGGAGGTCTGCATGTCCCTCGGGATGTCATTCCTACCCAAAAAAACGTTAAACAGGCATATATGACGCATATGTGGGAGTAGGGTGGGTAAAAAAGACTTATAGTATTTATAGGGAAGACCATCTGGTCCTGGAGCCTTGCTATTTGGCAGGAGTCAGAATCCCGGAAATCTCCATGACTGCATTTTTCACAGATATTTCCTATTGACTGAAGAGTGAAAGCAGTATCATGCTTGTTTAAAGAATGCAAAACAATACATGTTTAGCCTGCACAACTCCATATGTTAATGTACAAATCATGTAATGTAAAAAAGGCCCACACAGCTGAACTGTGGGAAGTGGGACGGGAGATAACAGCTCTCCAATCTGATAGAATAGTGTGGCTGCTCTCTACTCCTACATCATGGCTGCCTCTGGGAGGACATCCTCACTCATTGGGGTTGTGCCTCCCACTCACTTTCCTCCCCTGTTCCATCCAGCACCCGTAGCATCAGTGACCTCATCATCATCATCCCCTCCATCATGATCATTGGAGCCAACTTGGCAATATGCTGCAGCTGGGGGAACATGATCACCAATGTGTTGTTTATCTGTGTTGTCCCCTCTCATTAGGCTCATGATACTCCTTTCCTCTACCTCAGAACCAACATCAGAATCAAGTAATGCCTGTGTATCAAGAAGAAAGTGTCTGATGCTGTGTTCAAATACATCAGCTGACTCATCTATGCATGATGATGGGGCTATGGCAGTGAACGAGGCAGCAGAATAAGCCGCTCTGGTAGCTGCAGTGGACTGCACACTAGTCTCAGTTTAGGTGATAGAGGATGAGGTGGATGAAGATGGTTTAGTAAACCAGTCCACCACCTGCTTGGCATGCCGTGGCTGGATAGCACAGGCAACATCAATAAACCGAGAAAAATGTGCTCTGCCTGAGGACGCAGACCTTGCTGGTCCCCTCATAGTAGTATGGGAATGTCTGCATCTCCTTGATGGCCTCCCTGGCATGATGGGGGGCTTATTACCCAAATTGAATAGATACCGGGAAATGTGTAATTGGATGCACTTTATTCAATGAAAAGTTGTGTTTGGTGCACTTTAAATTAAGGACTGCCTCTGAAAGAAATGTAGTAATTTAGGGTGAGCAACAGCATCCAAGGCAGAAAAACTGCAATTGACAATTTAAAAAAAGGGGGCAGGAACATAATATATACATTATATAGAACTATACGGACACTACCCTATACTATACTAACACTCCACTATACTCAGACTACACTAACACTACACTGACACGTTACACTCAAAGTCACAATAACACACTAAATCGCTAGTAGCAAACAGAGCCCTGCTCTATCTATCTTCACTCCAACAACGCACTGCAAAAGGTTCCTGTGGGAAGGAGCATTTTATAGTGTGGGGTGAGACTGTGAGAACTGAGCAATGATTGGGCAAAGTCATCATGGCTTTGTCAAATCATGGCACTGACTGTGCTCTGTGCCCTGATCGGGCAAAGCCTTGCACCTAACCAGCGGTCAGGTGGGTTGCTTAATTCAATTAGGGCTCCGCACCGTGCATTGTGGGGTGCTCGGCGGGCGAACATCCCGCAGAGCACCCCGCAAAATCGCGTATTCGCTGTGCGGGCAAACAGGCGATGTTCACTCAACTCTACTAGAGAGCATAAACATTGAAGGAAGACCAGGTGAAAATCGAAGCTCCTGCATCAATGACAAAGTGACACTAAAAGGCTCAATTTTTTAGGGGAAATTCTGTATAATACAGTAGTATGCAATACATACTAGCACAATGTGGCATTAACCTGCAGGGTACCCGGTTATTTTTTTCAACCAGAGTTTACTACTGATTTATTGTCAGGTGTTTCTTCCTGGTGAACATTATAAATGATTGGGTTTGATTCACTTGGAGTGAATTTTGGGTAAATGTCACATTTACCGCTTTATAAATATACTCTGATGTCACTAAACGTTTTAGGAAGCTTCTTAACCAGTTAAAGACCGAATACTGCAGATATACTGCGGCAGGGTGGCTCTTTTGTGCAAAAAGACATACCTGTATGGCATTTCTTGCAATAGACACAGGGGGCGCACTGGCCACCAGCGATCACTCCCTAGAGAGGCAGAACAGCGAACTGCCTATGTAAACAAGGGAGATCGCTGTTTTGACAGGGATGAAGATAGAGATCTTGTGTTCCTGTTAAGCAGTTCATCCAGTCCGTCCATCCCCTATACAGTTAGCAAGCACCTCCTAGGGACACACTTAACCCGTTGATCGCCCCTGACGTTAACTC
The DNA here is from genome assembly GCF_037356315.1 of Lithobates pipiens. NCBI lineage: Eukaryota > Metazoa > Chordata > Amphibia > Anura > Ranidae > Lithobates > Lithobates pipiens. Next base: position 250,300,809 of record NW_027507764.1, on the reverse strand, counting down.
CTTCCCTACGAGTGTCATTAGTACAGTACAGTAACGGTGCATTTTTTTAGTACTGATCACTGTAATAATGTCGCTGGTGTCAGTTACGTGTCCGATTCGTCCACCGCAATGTCACCCTGCAGCTACAAATCACTGATCACTGCCATTACTAGGAAAAATAAAAACATTTATAAAAATGGAATAAATCTATCCCATAGTTTGTTGACTCTATAACTTTTGTGCAAACCAATCATTATACGCCAAAAATATGTAACAGTGTTTTATAGCAAAAAGTAAAAATTATTGTTTTTTTTTTTTTCAAAATTGTCGCTCTTTTTTGTTTATAGTGCAAAAATAAAAATACCACCAAAAGAAATCTCTATTTGTGGAAAAAAATACATCAACTTTATTTGAGTACAGCGTCGCATAACCTCACAATTGTCAGGTAAAGTAATGCAGTGCCGTATCGCAAACAAAAATGTCCTGGTCATTAAGGGGTAAAACCTTCAGGGGCTGAAGCGGTTACAGTTGCAATTTACATACCTTGTAAAATGTTAGCAGGTCCTTATACAGGTCAACAATGCACAAGGATGAATGCAAAATCTAACAGCTAAGAAGTAAGCATTAGGCAGGTGTCTTTTTTATTCTCTTATCTGCCCACGTGGATGAGCCCTAACTCATGGCTACAATTACATTATGCTGCAAGACACAGCGTCTATGAAGCAACACAGTAAGCTACTACCTTATGGGACAACTTATGAGTCAAGACATAATTACTTCTATTATCAAATTATGAATCAGTGCCAGGGGAGTGGCTTATAAAGGAATGTGCTCACTGGAAATATTAGTGTAAGAGGGAGGATTGCCGTTTATTGACTGACTATCAGTCACAGTTTAGCACCTTTTTTTTTTCTGGAAGGTGGCCAAGGTTGTCTGTTCATGATATTCATGAATGGGTTAAAGCAGGGGTGTCCAACTTTTTGACCTTCCTTCGGCCACATTGAAATAGGAGGAATTGTCTTGGGCCACACATAAAATACACTAACAATAAGTATAGCTGATGAGCAGAAGAAAGTCAGGCCAATCACAAGTTAACAATCCCGGCTATAGATAAGGTACCTATCTGAGTAATAAAACTTCATTTTTCTGTAATATTCTTCATTATAAAAGTAAAAGAGGTCAACATAAAAACTATTGCGAGATTTGAAACCGGTTTTGATAAACTAACACATCAATATCATCATATCATAGTTACATAGTTAGTAAGGTTGAATAAGGACACCAGTCCATCCAGTTCAACCTGAGTGAGTGTCTACAATTGTCCCTATCCCTGTACATTGCACACTCACATTGGTTCCTACCCTCAAGGATCCAACAATACAAGGTCCTCCATTCATATACTAGGGCCAATTTGGGACGGAAGCCAATTAACCTACCTGCATGTCTTTGGTGTGTGGGAGGAAACCGGAGTACCCAGAGGAAACCCACGCAGGCACAGGGAGAACATGCAAACTCCGGGCAGGTAGTGGCATGGTTGGGATTCAAACCAGCGACCCTTTTTACTGCTAGGTGAGAGTGCTAACCACTACATCACTGTGCCACCCCCATAGGTTGGATTTGATGGACTTGTGTCTTTTTTCAACCTTGCCTACTATGTAACTATGTCAATATGGTTTGATGGATGTAGTAGCAATGCTCAAGGTGCTCATCAGATATTTTGGTTCCAATTTTGCCCTTTGTGTGCTTAATATTTGAAAATAGTTCACAAATATAGGTGATGCTGAAAACTGATGACATGAATAAGGCGTGATTGTGAAGAGTGGGATATGTTTCTTTGAGAAGATAAAACCTATAAAAGTCCAGTAAATAAGCACTGTCAAATTTTTCTTTGGCCCCATGTATTTGCCAGGTGTTAATGCCTTTTTACAAATGATCAAAAAAAAAAAATCAAGCGTCACTGGTTTATTGTAAACATGGTTTATCCTGACAAGAGAAAATCGTCGTTAAAAACTCACCTAAGCTGCATTTTTTAAACCTATTTAGGTGAATTTAGCAGCATTTTCTGTTTGGGAGTTTATTTCATTGGTCAGAATTTTTAAAATGAATAAATGTTCAAATACTAAACGTTAGGTGTGTTTATGTGTTTCTGGCGTTTTAAGGACTCCGGAATGCAGTCTTTGTGCCATCAGAGAAATGTCAGCAAACTCACCTGCCTGTAAACGCCTCTAAACGACTATGTGTACACGGGCACATAGGATAACATAGTGGAGAGATCAGGAGCTTCAGAAAAAAATGGCCAACTGCTCCTCAATGCCAATATAGCAGCTGCATTGTACATGAGGAACTGTTGTCGAGACTGAGAGCAGAGCAGAAGCTGATCATATTCTCTTGGGAGAGGACACAGAGAAGGACCCTGCCACGGATCAGTGGGTGACGAGAGAAGAGGCAGAGAAAATGCAGAATATAAACTGCAGGGGCAAGGGTAATGCATGAGCTGTCATATTGCTTTGTTGCAATGCATACCCTTTCTCTTTATACTGTATGCTGTGCCGCTGTTTGTACAAGCCACGACACGCCTGTGACAAGTGGTAGGACTTGCACCCTGTTCCGAATTATGCAAATTCTCTTTCAGCGTCACAACGATTAAATATTTTGTTTTTCAGTTTAACTCATGGATGGCATTGTGTCTCAGGGCTCTTTTGATCACTGAAAACAATCTCGGACACCTGTGATAATTCGATTGCCAGGTGAGCCCAATTAAAGGAAAAGCTACTAAAGTAGGTTGTTCAACATTATTAAGCAGAGCGCCATTTTCGAGCAATATGGGGAAGAAAAAGGATCTTTCTGCTGCCGAAAAGAGTGAAATAGTTCAATGCCTTGGACGAGGTATGAAAACATTAGTTCACAAAAACGTACGCATGATCATCGCACTATTAAGAGATTTGTGGCTGATTCAGAACACGGGTTTCATGCAAATAAAGGCACATTGTGGAAGATTTATGCCAGAGGCATGCATCGGATCAAGAGAACAGCTGCTAAAACACCATTTCATAGCAGCAAACAGAGATTTGAAGGTGCTGGTGCCTCCGGAGTCCCATGGACATCAAGGTGTAGAGTCCTCCAGAGTCTTGCAACTGTGCATAAACCTTCCATTCGGCCACCACTAACCAGTGCCCACAAGCAGAAACGGCTGCATTGGGCAGAAAAACACAAGAAGACTAATTTTCAAACAGTCCTGTTCACTGATGAGTGCCGTGCAGCCCTGGATGGTCCAGATGGATGGAGTAGTGGATGGTTGGTGGACGGCCACCCTGTTCCAATAAGGCTGCAACATCAGCAAGGCGGTGGTGGAGTTGTGTTTTGGACCAGAATCATGGGAAGAGAGCTGGTTGGCCCCTTTAGGGTCCCAGAATGTGTAAAGATGACCTCTGCAAAGTATGTGGAGTTCCTGACTGACCATTTCCTTCCGTGGTACAGAAGGAAGAACTATGCTTTCCATAATAAAATCATCTTCATGTATGACAATGCACCGTCTCATGCTGCAAAGAATACCTCTGCATCAATGGCTGCTATGGGGATAAAAGGAGAGAAAGTCATCGTATGGCCTCCATCCTCCCGTGACTTCAATCCTATTGAGAACCTATGGAGCATCCTGGGGAAAAAGATCTATGAAGGTGGGAGGCAGTTTACATCCAAACAACAGCTCTGGGAGGCTATTCTGACATCTTGCAAACAAATTCAAGCAGAAACTGTCCAAAAACTCACAAGTTCAATGGATCTAAGACTTGTGAAGCTACTATCAAATAAGGGGTCCCATGTTAAAATGTAACGTGACCTGTTAAAATGTTTAAAAAGTTAAAATGTTGTTCAAAGTTTGATTGAAATAGCTATTGATTTCAGTAAATATGCTGCAAACACAACAAATTAAAATGTTCAGTTTTTTACAACCTATAAAGTGTTTTGAAACTTACTGTGCGTATAATAATTTGGGAAAAAATAACTTATCATTAGGAGGTTTGTTCAATAAAATTTGAATTGTACTCTTAATAGTTGATAACATGAGAATTATGCTGACTGTTGTTTACATCAATTATTTAGGTAAATGAGAAAAATATCATTGGCTAAAAGGCAAAACTTTTTCACAATGGGGCAAAAAAACTGACAGGGGTTATTACCTTCACTTACTCTATCCAAGAATGAAAATATAACATTAACTACATTAAAGAGGAGGTCCAGCCTCCTTCAGAAAAAAATTAAATACAAATAATGTAGCTGCTGACTTTTAATATTAGGACACTTACCTGTCCAGGGATCCCACGGTGTCTTCACCCCAGCCTATTTTTCTATCGGCTCTTGAGTGTTGCCGCCGCCATTGCTTGTATAGGTAACTGGCAGTGAAGCCTTGCTGCTTCCCTAGCCATAGGGAATGGTCCGGCGGTGGGGGAAGGAACCTTCCGGGTGAGGTACCCGCTCAGCTGTCTCCTTAAAAGGTACTAAATGTGGCAACGAAGGAGGAGGGCAGATAAGCGGAGCTTCCAATTTTTGGGTGCAGCTAAAAGCTAAGTGACGTACTCTTACATAGCTTAGCACATGTGCACTTATGTGCCCCTGGGGGTGCCCAGCATGTGATCGATATCACAATGTCAACAAAGCTGTTATGAGCTGTGTTAAATGTACCATTGAAAGCGTTACTGTACAACTACTACCAGCTATACCATGGGTATGCAACCCCCGGCACTGGTGGTGCAATCGGCACCAGAAGCTTCTTTTGCCAGAACCTGACTCCCTCCCCATCAGCAGAGCAGTGCAGGGAAGTGTCAGTGAGACACTAATGGATTCCAATTTCAGAGTTCCCCACGCCGCACCTGCACTGAGGGGGAGGCACTGTGCCCCCACACATTGTAAAAGATGGGAAACATAGCTGCGATTGTCAGCTTTTGTGATGTGAAGACATTGGGTGCAGTTCTGCTAGGGGGGGTCCCTGTTTCCGGGAGGAGGAGGACTGTCATTGGCCACTGCTAAAGCCAATCACAGTCCTGCTAGCCCCGCCCACCATCTAGACGAAGATGACTCGCTTGGTTGCCACTACCAATCTCAGAAAGAAGGGATTTCACTGTGATTGAGAAAACCCCAATCAGGTCACAGTTTGTGGAATTACTGTTGAGCTTCTGGGAAGCTGTAATTATTCCTGAACCTTTGCGTCACTTACTACTGAACCCCGGCACTCTGTGTCCCTTTAAGCCACAGCCAGTATTTAGCACAATGAAAATCACACCCAACTTTTCCTGTGGAGCAGAGCACCGCACTTTTTCTCAGCTGCGGGGTCCCAACTTATGATCCTGCACACAGGCCCACTGCTTTCAGAAAATACATCTGACCTGAGCTAATCATTGCACATCCATTCCAGATGCTTGTATGTGACATCACATACATCACATACAAGCACGTGGGCTGGATGCAAAAGATGGATCCTCAGGAGGAGTGTGCCAGGATAGGTAGATGTTCCACATCTCTGCTTCCTTTTACCACTCTGCATATCACGCATATCATAGAGGAGAAGAGGGTACAGCAGTGGAGCAGATAAGCAGGAGGGTACAGCAGTGGGGAAAATTAGCAGGAGGGGTTCAGAAGTGGGATATATGAGCAGGAGGGTACAGCGGTGAGGCAGATGTGCAGGAAGGTACAGTGGTTGAAGAGATGAGAAGGGGGTTCAGCAGTGGGACAGAAGAGCAGTGGGGTACAGTGGTGGGGCAGATGAGCAGGGGGTTCAGTGTTGGGCCAGATAAGCAGGGGAGTTTAGTGTTGGAGTAGATGATTAGGGGGATCAGTGGTGGGACAGAAAAACAGGGGGGTACAGAGGTGAGAGACAGATGTGCAGGAGGTAGATTGGTGGGGCAGATGAGTTCAGTGTTAGGACAGATGAGAAGGTGATTCAGTAGTGAGACAGAAGAGCATGGGGTTACGGCGGTGGAGCAGATGTGCAGGGAGGTACAGTGTTGGGGCAGATGAGAAAAGGGGGTACATTGATGGGGCAGATGAGCAGGGGGGTTACAGTGGTGGGACAGATGTGCAAGAGGTACAGTGGTGGGAGGGATGAGAAGGGGGTTCAGCGGTGGGACAGAAAAGCAGGGGGGTTCAGTGTTGGGTCAGATGAGAAGGGGGTTACAGTGGTGGGAAAGATGAGTAGGGGGGGTTCAGTGTTGGGGCAGAGGAGAAGGGTGGTACAGAGGTGGGGCAGAGGAAAAGGGAGGTACAGAGGTGGGACAGATGAGCAGGGGGTTACAGTGGTGGGACAGAAGAGTAGAGCGGTACAGTGGTGGAACAGATGAGCAGGGGGTTACAGTGGTGGGGCAGATGTGCAGGGAGGACAGTGATCTGAGAGTGTGAGAGTGCAGGATGTTAATTTCTCACTACTAAAGTAGTTTACAGGATTTACTTTATAAAAAACAAATCCTTTTCTTGATTGAGAGTGTGAAGTTTACATTTTTTTTGTTATAAAATCGGCACGCTCAGATTCTTTGAAAACATTTTTCGGCACACTTTGCTCAAAAGGTTGCCTGATCCATACCATGACATTGTTTCAATTCTGCAATACCTCTATGATGGTCTCAACAGATTAGACAATCCTTAAAACCCCTTTCACAAAGTCACACTGGGGTGTTTTTCAGGTGCTTTTGGGCTAAAAATAGCACTGGTAAAGCGCCTGAAAAACGCCTCCCCTAATCACCACTGTGTTTTTTTTTAGGCTAAATAAACAAATGGGTGAGCGAAAATGTAGAAAAAAAATTTTTTTGTTAGAAAATTTTGCAAACAGGTAATTTTTCTCTTTCACTGATGTGCGCAGATGAGATTATACTGATAGGCATTGACTGGCTACAGTGATGGGCACTAATGAGGAGGCACTCATGAGACTGCATTCATAGGCACTGATGGGCAGCTCTGGTGGGCACTGATGGGACTGCACTGGTAATAGGAACACTGAAAATCAGTGCCTTGATTATCAGTGTACATGTCCCATTTGCAAAAGCCGGTTATCAGCTCACTTCTCCTCTCCTCACAATGCCAGCATGAGGAAAGAAATGCGGATAACCGGCTTCTGTTTACCTCTGTGATCAGCTGTGTCCAATTACAGTGGTAAAGATCACATAACTTCTGAAGGCAATTGGTTCCGCTAGATTTTAGTTAAGGGTATTAGAGTAAAGGGGACTGAATAAAAATGCACGCCACACTTTTCACATATTTACTTGTAAAAAATTTGGAAAACCATTTATCATTTTCCTTCCACTTCACAAATTATGTGCCACTTTGTGTTGGTCTATCACATAAAATCCCAATAAAATACATTTACGTTTTTGGTTGTAACATGACAAAATGTGGAACATTTCAAGGGGTATGAATACTTTTTAAAGGCACTGTAGGTATTCAACAGTTCTCAAACTTCAGCTTTAATGTGGTATAAGAAAATATAAAAAAATCCTAACAACACTTACATTGACTTTGAAGCACTGGTGAGAGCCATCCAAGAAGCGAACATTACAAACGACCTCAGATCTATTTTTCTCCTTTGGAAGTTCTGTTACTCGAATATTGTTGATCCTTCCACCCAAAGCGCGGAGCCTGGAGTTCATAACTAGTATGGTTCCTACAAAGAATAAAAACATTTTTGTAAAAAGAACAATACATTTCTATAGAATATATACAATTATTATTGCAATTATACAATTTAAATAAAAACTTTCGTTCTTGAATTACTACTTCTACTTTGTTTCAAATATTTGCACCCACAATTACAATTTAGAGGGAGACCAATATTTTTTTTCATAGTAGGGTTTCTTTATAATTTGATCTCTTCTCTCCTATATACAAACCTTCAGTTTCTCTAAAATGTTCTTTCTTTAATATCATTTCACTTTATTTCTTTTTACTATCCAATCAAGATGCTCTCTCCATCTTTGTGTCTCTTGATTTTAATTAAGAGACAAAAGTATCCACAAACCTCTTATATTAAATATGAACAAGGCATATCTCTCTATACTTGTTTCCTTAAGCCCTTGTACACACGGTCGGACATTCCGACGACAAAATCCATCGGATTCTTTCCGACGGATTTTGTCTGAAACTGGTGTTGCATACACACGGTCAGACAAAGTTGTCAGAAAATACGATTGTTCAGAACGTGATGACGTTCATTCATTACGATGGGACTACATTCCGACTAGTAGCCAATAGCTTTGGTCTCGTAATTTGATCTGAGCATGCGTGGCACTTTGTCTGATTGGAATTCTCTACAAACGATCTGACAAAGTCCGATCGGATCATGTTGTTGGAAAATTTTATATCCAGCTCTCAAACTTTGTTGGTCGGTTATTCCGACGGAAAAAGTCAGATGGAGCCCACACACGGTCAGATTATCCGACAACACGGTTCGATCGGACATTTTCCGTCGGAATGTCCGACCGCGTGTACGGGGGCTTAGAGCACCAAGTGTCTGTCATTTCTGCCCGCTGCCTTGTACCTCTGCTATAAGCATTCTTCACTTCTGACAAGTTTTCCTGACACCAACAGAAAAATGGTGACAAGGAAGGGTTGTAAACCCTTACATATACCCAGTGAAGTGACTGGCCTCCGGTGATACACAGAGATGAAACAAATCCTCTTACATCAATTGTACCTGCTTATCTACAGCCGTCTTTTCCCTACATTGATTCAAAGTGAAGAATTTACACAGAATCTCTCAGCTCTGAAAAGCAGGGGGCGGAGAGCTAAAGATACATGAGTGACGAGGGCTCTGATTCCCACCCTTCCTTCCAAAAGCACACAGGAACAGAGCTGAGGCTGTTAATCAGCTGGAGATCCCTCCCCTGTCAATATTTTTCTCTTGGTGTCAGGAAAACTTGTCAGAAGTGAAGAATGCTTATAGAAGAACAAGGCAGCAAACTGCTTTATTCATATTTAATATATGAGGTTTGCTAATAATTTTATGATGTCCTCATGGATATTACCAGTGTTATACGTGACAAAGTTGCAGTGCTCATAGTGGAAATGTGATCATGATGACACCAGCATCTTAATAAAGTAGTAAACAAAGTGGAAAGACCAGAAATATTAAAGAGAACTGAATTTGAGAGAAACTGGAGAATTGTATATAAGAGATAAGACAGTGAGGGATCAAATGAATAAAGAAAACCTACTGTGGAATAAATTGAGCTCTTCCTCTAAATTGTAGTTGCAGAAACAAAACATAAGAAAATCGGAAATAACTTAAAGGATACATTTTAGGGACTCTAATTGGGGTTGACACGCAACTAGTAATGTTATGTCACATCCATTACGGCAAGATTAAAATGTATAAAACCCCGATTATAAAGTAAAACGAGGTTCAAAAACATATTCTCCCAAGATATAAATATATGTTTTAGAACCCTTATCATTTACATGGAAGCTAATAATGTGAAATAAGTAAAGTAACTAAGTCATAGCATAGTAAATCCTCAAAAGCAAACATTACACCTTCTCTAAACATGCCTTCCATAAAAAAAAATCTAGAAAAAAGTATGTTAAATACTTTTTTTTTTTTTTCATGTTTTACTAACAATCACATGACCATTGGGTCCTGTATTCCCCTCACCCTGCATTGAGGGCCGGGGGCAGAAACTGAAATTGACCTGCTTGTCTAGCTTACAAAATCACAGCTGCACCAGATTTTGCACTCTCCAGTTTTAGTAAATCAACCCCACACTATTAAAAATGCACTCCTTCATTCAAAAAAATTCCATACTGCTACTTTGCTACTGCTACTACCAATTATTTCATCACCGTGGTCAATGACCATCGATTTGACCTCACTAACAAGCAGAAAATTGAATAGGGCTGAAACGATTAATCGATAAAATCGATAATAATCGATAATGAAAATCGTTGTCAACGATTTTCATTATCGATTAGTTGGTCTGCTAACGGCACGCACCATCTTCCCTGCCTTTCAGTCCCACGTCCGTCCGAGTGTTACAATCCCCTGTGTAAAAGGCCGGCACCGCTGTATACCTCTCATAGCGGCTCTCATGTGACCAGGCACGTCCTCCTCTCTCCTCCTCTCTCTGACGTCAGCGCGGTGACATCACGCTTTGCTGCCTCAAGGGAGAAGAGAGAGAGGAGAAAAGCAGCCGGTGACCACTCACGTGAGCGCCGAGCTGCAATAAGGTAGCAGCTAGCTTTTAAAATATAGTGAACTTTGCAAAGCATTCATCTTGGTATTTATGGGAGGACAAGTGCCCCATCACTGGTGTTCCGGAGGGGGGGTGCCCCATCATTGCTGTTCCTGGGGGGGGGGGAAATAGTGCCCCATCATTGGTGTTCCTGGGGGGAGAATAGTGCCCCATCATCGACTTATCTGTGTTCCTGGGGGGAATAGTGCCCCATCATTGGTGTTCCTGGGGGCGGGGAATAGTGCCCCATCATTGGTGTTCCTGGGGGGGAATAGTACCTCATCATTGGCGTTCCTGAGGGGGATAGTGCCCCACCGGTGTTCCTGGTCTGGTCTGGTCCCTCCGGCCCTCTTTGGTCCGCTCTCTTGCCCCAGCCCACTCCCCCCCCTTTTGGGTCTGGTTCTTTGTCCAACCAAACTCCCTTTCTATCACAACCCCCTCTAGTCCGGTTCTTCTCCCACGTCTCTCTTCCAAACTCCCTCTAACATCTGGTCTCCAAACTAGCTAACACCCTCCCACCCTCCAGTACGGTCCCCTTTCCCTTTTAGGGCCAGCCCCCTCACTGCATTGTCAGTAATGAATGAGGAATTTACTTTAATAGTTATGTTGTGATGCAGTTTGAGTGTAACACTCCGTTTTGTCATTATAAATTGAATGAACGTTCTTAAAGCAAAAAATTTGAGATGAAAGTCTATTATAGTGTATGATCAGCTTGTTGATATCAAATGTAAGTTTCTATAAACATTATAATACATCAAACTTTATTAATACAAAAACAGCCAATAAAAACTTAAAAAGGTGAAAAAAACATTAGCGGCTGATGATCACATGTACATATAACACATTGTGAATAATAGTATTCCACATATATCGGTCAACAGCAGTGTTTCTTTGGAGAACAGAAGAACCCAATGCGTTTCAAAGAAGGGTTTTTTTTTTATCTTCATCGGGGGGTATAATTGTGCAGGATAAATCTCACAAGAAAATACTCCAGCCCATTGCAAGAGTGCATTCTTGTCAGATCATATATTTTCCAAGATCTTCAGAGAAGGATCAGCATGTTACTGTCATCTTAGGCATGGAGGACAGAAGATGGGACAACATTGGTAAATAGCATATTGTAAAATGTTTTCTTGGAGAGTGGGCCCTGATCTAGTAAGCAGACCTTGCATTTGTTTTAATGGTAATATTTTAAACTTTTACTAAAATTAACGGCTCCTTGAATAATTAGTTTGGACTGGTATGCTTCATCATTATGTATATGGCTCAGTTATGGTTTTACAATACTTTGGTTTAAAACAGTATTTTCAGTAAAGCTTGGGGGGGGGGGGGGGCCTACAGTATACCATTAGGGCACAGCAAAGATCTTGTTAGGAGAAGAGACAGTAAGGGCCATGGCAACCTGGCAATCCTGTCTGTTGTTGACTTGCCAGCGACTGGTTAGCTGAGGGGTGTCTAAGTGTCTCACCCCCCTTGCAAACCTGAGTTCTGATAGAAGCAATCCAGAATGTCATTCAGCAACAGAGTCATCCAGCGAGAGAGTGACACATGGAAACAGGTGATAATTTTCCCTTCCTGTGATGTGAGTCACTGCCAAGTTGTCACCAGAGACAAGACCGCTAGTATGACATGTCCCCAAGAGGGGAAAGGGCTGGGGAGAGTACATTTTGAAGGACGATTGCACTACAAATATGCATAAAAGTATTTTTAATTATATACATAATAAAGAAAATATATTAAAAACACAAAAATTACTATTTGAATATAATTTTGGACAAATTTTCTTTTTTGGCTTGAGACATTAGAGTTAAGGCAGTAAGAACCTATATTGCCTAATCACCTTCATTAAATGAATTATTTGAAAAAGGCCTATTTCAAATTATATTTTGACCATACAACACTATCAACTGCATCACTGCCAGCTCAGCATTCAAGTGACAAATTATTCCACTGAGATAGACAGTACATACTTGAGGGATCCTCCCTCGGGAAGTAACAATGTGCTTCTATGCTTAAGTGTTCCTGTGTTCTGGTTGGTATATAAGTGTTTCTAAGTCTGTAGTGTTATCTGCCAGCAAGTATGGGTTGGCACTTTGAGTTATAAATATTTGTTAGCCTGGTGAATCCCTAAAGCACTATTGATCAATGGGCTGTGCAAAGAAGTCTGGGCTTTAACATTTCTGGAGGGTTCTAAGGAGATGATGGACATGTTAACCAACATAACGTAATGGAAATATCTTTGAAGGCACAACTCTAGACCCAATGTCTGAAACAGTAGTCTGGTCCCCTAATTGTGAGGTAGGACTGCATTCTACAGGATCAATAACTTAATGTAACACTGCATCATACAGCCTTTTACGAGAAGGCGGTAAAAAGTCCTGAATATGATTTTTTAGAGATGGTATATCGAATTGTATATAGGTTGATAAAAAAATCTGTAGTGGATATCAATGGAGGATGATCCTATAGCGATACAGAGTCCCAGGATCTTTGCTGCAGGCATCTTCTGGAAAATCCAGGAAGTCACTGCTAGTCGAATTACAGGAGTATGAGCTGAGGTCACCCGCTGCAGCAGAACTGTCTTTTGTGCATCTTTTAAAAGACAAAATAGCAGAGATCAACTAGGCTCAAAGAGAGATAATTCCTTACATACTCAAAACCAGGGCAGCTGATGTTGATGAGGGTTTCAGGCATCAATCACACCGGAGATTAGATAATCCACAAGGTATCAGAGAAGCAGGATCCATAACAGGACAGTGCTTCTTCTAGGCTGAGTAGGCGGTAAAATAAACACGGAGTATGCATGCACAATATTTCACCTCAGGAATGATGTCAGTAGTCAGTCCCTCCAGCTGTGACTATCATCGCACCAGCTGGTAATGGTAGGATCATTAAAAAAAGTGCACAACTGAGCATACTGTGAGGTAGTTTCCAGTGCTTTAGTCTGACCAGCCTTATTCACTACTGTATTTAAGTTTATAGACGGGACATATCAGAGGCTGTGTCACGACTGTGAACCTAGAAAACACTCCGTAGCTGATACAGCACACCGGATTTTAGGAAGTTTAAAATAAATGCCCAAAAGTAGTATCTCAAGCAAATCCCAATGTTTGACATACTGTGGCCAACTCATAATGGTCACAGCATGTTTGCAGACGACAACTGCAATCTCGAAAGATGCAAGAAATTGTTGGTGGCTTAACCTCCCTGGCGGTACAATTATTTCGGATTTTAGGTGCTAAAAGCGGTATAATTATTTTGCATGGAAATTTGGCGTTTTATATTGTAGTCTTGTAATTCTTAGCAATAACTCACTTAAATCTGTCCAAACCAGAGTCTAGCAGACATCCTGGGTAGGATAAAGTTTGAAAAATGAAATCATAAATTATAATATAATAAATAATTACAAATAATTGTACCAAATAATAATATAACAATAATAAAAATTATTCAATAATGTAATCAAATCAAAAACACTGAAATTTGCTTAGCTGCAGAATTGTCACTGTCATTACTTTTCAATATTTGATGACGGATCTCCCCACAAATCGCTATTGCTCAATTCTGCGAGTGATTCTAATTTATTATCGCCGTTTTCTAGCTGGTCTAAAATCATTTTTAATGCAAAGGGACAGTTTTGGTTGCTATGGACAATCTCCAGTTTCCAGGCATAAAGAACAGTTTTTATATTATAAAACTGCATGCAGGACACTGGACAGAACACTAGGGACAAATGGGAGTTGAAATTATTACATACAGCAATGTAATCTGTAAGATTACATTATACTGTATGTATACTGTGTGGTTCACTTTTTGAATTTGGCGCTGATCTCCGTCCCCGTGCGTCACAACACTTGCAGGGAACGGAGATCGGCTCTGTGATGAATCAAGCGGAGGACGAGCCGCTCGTACAGCGTGGGGACATCGCTGGATCCAGGGGACAAGGTAAGTCCTCCTGCATTCAGCGATGCGGTCCCAAGTCTGGCTCGGGGTTACCGCTTTTGGTATAAAAATTCCACCCCGAGCCAGACTCGGGAATACCGCCAGGGGGGTTAATAAATAGTTTTTTTAAATGTACTGTGCTGATTTTTTATTGTGCCCACACTTATGGGGGTTCAAGGGTAAAAAAATTCACTCTGCGCGTATCTCACCATTCATGTGAGTGCAACAAATAACACCCATACTGTTTGTAATATGTGGCAATAGTTGCCTTGTTGCCCCAGGGTCTGGTATGGATTTTGGGGGGACCCTACACTTTGTTTCTTGGTGTGGGATTTATATCCAAAGGGTCAGGAAGAAGTAGTCACATTTAGCAATGGTAATAATAATAAGTTGGGCTATTTTCTCTATTAGTTAACGTTAATGCTCATGTTCGAATGTTTTTAGGCTATTTTTCGCCAGGTGAAAGACAACAAGGAAACTATTACACATATTAGAATTTTTTTTTTTATAAAAAAATAACAAAAGTGTCTATACTTATATGCTCTGTGCAATGGTTTTGCCAGCGCTCCTCCTCTTTATCAGGTGCCCCCATGGAAAGTCGCTTTCCGTGCGGTCTCACTCTTGACTACCGCTGCTGCATTCATTGACGCAAACAGCGGGACCCAGCGCCGCTCCCATGTCTTAGCTTTTGATTGACAGGAGCAGGAGCCAATGGCTCCTGCTGCTATCAATCTGTCCAATCTGAGGAGAGAGACAGTGGCTCGTGCACATCGTTGGACGGAATCCGGCTCAGGTAAGAAAAAAAAAGGGGGTCTGCAGCACATTTTTTAAATGAATACAATACATTAATAGTAATAGTGCAGTACAGATTTATCAAACAAAAAAAGGTTTGCCTGATCCTCACAGAATGGTTTAGATAACCAAAAGTTCTTAACGCACATCCAATGAATTTAGCCAAATGTGAAATTCTGGTTACAGAACAAGCACTCTATCTGTTCATTTTATTAATACGTTATTTTTTGTAAATATTCATGTGACCTCGAAAACTTTAAGAGTGGTATAATAATTTCCATATACAAAAATCAAAATCAGCAGTTGCGGCGTTCTAGATATGATACATATTCTGTGTCCCTTCCCACATAATTATACAAACATCACTTTTGGTCATATTTAACTTTGTGTTATATCAAAGAAATGCAAATTAAATTATTAAAAAATCTATTTAAAAATGTATTCTGAAAGGCAAATATATTTCTGACACAATTCATAATTGCTGTGTTGAAGTTGTTCTGCTAGAAATACTGGAAGATCAAGGTAGAGAAGGCAGACACACCAATGCTGAAGCTAATGACACATTCTTTAAAGCATAGAGCCAAAGCTTTTTTATTTTATTTTGGAGAGTAGGGGAGTGTTAAAACCTCTGTCATTTTTATATCCCTGTGTCTTATTAGGGAGATATTTCTCTTCACTTCCTGTCCTGTAGATTTAACAGGATGTAAGAGGATATTTTTCCAATGTAGGGGAAATCCCTTCATAGACAACTGACACAGTGTCTTCATTGAGAGATTTGCCCCCTACTCTGTTCTGGTGGCAGCTCAAAGTTTTCTATTTATCCTCACAATAAATTTCCTGTAACCGTGGAAATCGGGAGAGTTTAAGAAAATTTGTGAATCTCCCTTCAGAGACAGTAAAAAAAAAAAAACACAACAGTGATTATAACCTCTCACCTTACGCTTAAATACTCAATTTTTTTGAATTCAACTAAACAAAGTAAGTATCATGTATACAAGCCAGAGGAAAGGACATACTGTCCACAGCCACCAAAAAAATTCTAGGCATTATTTATATAGTGAAAAGTGTACAACTGAAAGTGGGAGATTTAGTAAAACTGGAGCACTCAAACTGAGGCAGCTGTGCATGGTAGCCCCCTAATACTTACGTGAGCCCCCTCTCTATCCAGCGATGTTCATGAGTCCCTCGGCAATCCGGGACTCTCCCTCCTGTTTGGCTGAGATACAGCAGCGCGCTATTGGCTCCTGCTGCTGTCAAAGACAGTTAACCAATCAGGAGAAGGAGGGGGCGGGGCCAAACTGCAGCTGTATGGACACATGGAGCTGCAGTTCGGGTGCCCCCATAGCAAGTTGCTTGTTGTGGAGGCACTAGACAGGAGGGAGGGGCCAGGAGCAGCAAAATGGGACCTGAGAAGAGGGGGATCCAGGCTGCCCTTTGCAAAACCAACTGCACAGAGGAGGTAAATATAATACGCTTGTTATTTTTATTTATTTTTAAAAGAGAGACGTTACAATCACTCTAAGCTTTGACAAAAAAACATGGAAGCTGATTGGTTTCTATGCAGAGCTGCACCAAATTTAGCAATTTTAGTAAATCCCCCCCCCCCCCCCCAAAGAGTTATTCGCTTCATCAAGTCTTAAAACATTTCAGCCAATTTAACGAAATTGGAAAAGTAACACTAATCAAAAATGGAGTACAAAAGTCCAGAAATCGAAGAAAACAAAATTTGTATTCTTATAATCTTTGACTGCAGTGTTTGTTCCACAGATTGTTCATCGGAGACGTGTGTGGTAAAGAACATTTATCATTTTAGGCAGGTAAAATCGCGATGAGAAAAAAAAAAGTAAAATAATGACAAATGCTGTACACGCCTTCATTAGTGCGTGCTGCTATCTTTACAATGTGGTGGATTTGAAGAATAGTCGCGTGAGTCATTCCTACATTCTTCTTTCCCGACGTGTATTCAAGAACAAACCATAGCAAGAAAACATTGTGTACAATAATTAGTGTGTGCTGACTGCAGTTTGCTCGTCCTGTTAATTAGGTGGATAAGCATTATGGTAGATCTTATATAATCTAAAAGGAAAGACTCAGCTCTGGTCATAAACCTGCTGTATGACATCACAGCATATCATTCTCAATATACCAAGGCAATCAACACAGTAAAATGTAACAAATGCAAAGTCCAAGCATGAGCTCTAATAACAGGAAAGGGAATGGATCAGAGGATCAGTGGCAGTTTAAGGTTGAGTTCACATTATCATTGAATGTCAGAGTTCACATTATCTTTGCGTGCGGCTCACAGCAGAGATCCGGTGGGTCGTCGTTCACAGTTTCAGGTCCGATTTCAGACAGAATTTTTGGATGACTTAGGACCCGAAACGGACTAAAAGACGCACAGGAACCCTGTGCAAATTCGCAGCACAGATAAGTGAACCAGCTCCATAGAGGGGCCCCCACATCCAATTCGCAATAGTGTGAACCCTGCCTTAAAAGAACACCACAGTGCTAATAATACTGTGCCGAGCCCTCAGTTTTAAAGCTTAAGGGCCCTTTCACATGGGCGACCAATCGGGTCCACCTGTCAGTTTTTCAGGCAGACACGATCAAACCCTTCAGTGTCCTCTATGGAGTAGCGGGTGTCAATGGACATGTATCCACTGGCACCTACCGACATCCAATCTAATCCTGTCCTCTAAAAACAGACAGATGGGGATCCGTATGGCGGGTGTAAAAGTACAGTTTATATCGATCTGCCAGTAGAGGAGAGTGGACTGTGTTGTGTCTGCTCTGCATTAGTGGAGAAAACACTGAGCAGCCATCTGCATGCTCAGCAGGGATCAGCGGACAGATTCCCCACTGAGCAGGCTGACTTCAACAGAGGTCATCCTATATGGAAAGGGCCTATTGGCCTGTACACACGATTCGAATATCGTACAAAAACTGATGTCCAAGGAAGAATCGTGTGATTTTTGGATCGTGTGTACACTACTTTCCAGAGCCGATCACGACAGTTCATCCGATATTATTCGATCAGACAAGCATAAAAATGTTCCTTGTACGATACCAGATCGTACGATTTTCGTTTACTCAGTATAGCGGTCGTCCGAAAATACAATACAAATATGTTACAACACATGACTTCACTTCCAATTTTTTTTTTCTGTCGTACGAGAATTTAGTGACTTTAGTTACCTATTCAATTCCTACTTGTGACTATTAAGTTAAAAAAAGTTGTACGATCTGTCATACTATATTCGGATCATGTGTACGGGCCATTCGTTTTTTTTTTTTGTTTTATTAGCACTGGGATGGTACTTGCAGTGAATGAAAAGTGTCCCCTGTGTTAGTGGCTTTCTTCTTAAGTCCTCTACCCCCCTCATACTACTGCCACAGCTGTAATCTTCCAGTGCTGCAAGGGGTTTATATGAGCAGCTGGGCATGCCATAAGCAATCTTCAACTAGCAACCACCCTCCTCCATGCATAGAAGCTATATCATAGCTTGACGCAATAAAAAGCTATCAATGGATGAGGTAAATACCCACAGAGGCAAAAGGATCCATTATAAGGTTTGGACCTCTACAATAAAACATGACCAATCATTGTTGGTAAGCAATCTTTCCCACCCAAATTATCATAGGTATGGCTGCTTAATTTTCTTTAAAAAAAAAAAAATTTCTATTGTATCTATTGGGTCTTTTTTTTGTTTTTGTTAACAAATTTAAGTATGGGAAGGAAAAGTGGGCCACTGTTCTCCTTCTCAAACCCAACCCTTCATAATCAATAAGAGGTTTAAAGACTTTGCATACTATTTCACCTAAGCAAAAATATATTTCAGGAAAGTCCACAAGATAAGAAGGGAAATTCTAAAACTTAAGCTTAATAATATTTTTAATAATAATTTAATAAATTATTTAATTTAATAAATTATTTAATTTAATAATAAATATTTTAATAATATTTTTAATTATTTTAGGCTTAATATTGTTTTTAAAAATATCCGTTCTAGTTGGATTTGGGTTCCATACCTTCCAAAATGAGAAAGTTCATAGCATATCACAGAAGCCAGTGAAACATATAAAAGTACAAAAATATAAAAGCAGTACATTATCTAGTGAGAATGTACAATATACTTCTTAGGTAAGTATATTTTACAAAAACTCCACAACCACGGGTATCTGCAACTCCACCAAGCACGGTGGCATGAGGGAAGGACAACATATGGAATGGCAGATGGTGTCAATATAACAGACCACCCTCACACTTGGGTGTCCTCTATAGTGTTATCAGACCATAAAGCTTGCAGTGCCAGGTTGGCATTCATGAAAAACATTGATATTGGCACTGGAATTTGACTCTGTGAGAGTTCCGTTCAGTAACTGGAAGGACTTGGTGAGACACTTTAGGATCACATAAAGTAACTATTTATTGGTACATACTGAAATCCATGCACATAGTTAAAAAAAAAAAAAAAAAAAAAAAACACCATTTATTTTAGTTCTGTTTTGGGGGGAAAAAAAGTATATTTACATAAAACAACTAAATGTACCTAAACCTGTCTTCTGTAAACTATTTCATGGGTAAAACACTAGTTAGAGAGGGAGGAGCATTTATTTATTTTATTTTTTTTGTTTCTTCAGAGATCTCCTGCATTGCAGAGTTTTTTAATTTTCCCTTCCTGAACAAGCTTACAGGATGGAAAATAAGAGTAATAGCCTCATTAGTGTGCTGTGCATACTAGTACATTATGACTTAACCCACACTTCATTTTTATTTCAGTGGCAGTTTACTAACGCTTTAAATTTTAACAGTGGTAGTTAAAAGCGGAACTCTAGGCTCCTCTATTGTACTGGAATGAATTGTTCCAATTCCATTGCATGCTGTGAGCTTGTCACAGTGTACATTAGACGCTTCACCAAGCGAGATACAGTCTGCCTCATTCCACGCTGCAGGACATCCGGGATCATTTTGTACTTTCCTCCTCTGTCCGATTGTCCCGAGCCCACCCCTTTTATTAATTGGATTTTATTATTATTATTATACAGGATTTATATAGCGCCAACAGTTTGTTCAGCGCTTTACAACATGAGGGCAGACAGTATACTTACAATATAAATCAATACAGGAGGGAACAGAGGGCCCTCCTCATTAGAGCTTACAATCCATATTCCTTTCAACCATGGAGGCTCAGCATCACATGTGGGTGTTACCTAATATAAAAATGCAACCTACCTCCTCCCCCTAGGAGCCAACCCACTGCTTGCATCAGGGTTCTTATGAGGAATACTGAGACAGAGGGTTGTTTGTTTGTTTTTTTGTTTTTTTTGTTTTTAGGAAGCTATGTGCAGCACCCTGCTGTCCCCTCCCACCGGACATGATCTGCCAGCGTTGCACAGAGAAACGCAGAGATTACATCAAAATAAGGTAAACAATGAAAACAGATATACTTTAGAGGGGAATGAGGGGGGGGAAAGTCAGGCCTAACTTTTATAATAAATTTGAGATATGTATATACAACCTTAGATGCCTATATATCTGGGTCTACAGGTTTTCACTAAAGTCAACTTCTGCCCAAAAATGGTTTCATCCTATGACCAGCTAACAGTGTTTCCTCTATAGACCCCTTTCACACTCGAGGTGTTTTTCAGGCGCTACAGTGTGAGAAATAGCGCCTGTAAAAACCTTAGCTGCAAACTCAAGTGAAAGCACGTGGCGCTGGCAGGGCATTACAGAAAGTCCTGCCAGCAGCTTCTTTGCAGCGGTGAATACTCCGATCCTCCCCATTGAAAACAATGGGGCAGCGCTGCTATACCGCCGGCAAAGCGCCACTGCAGCGGCGTTTTGCGGGCGGATTTAACCCCTTTTCTGCAGCTAGCGAGGGGTTAAAACCGCCCCACGAGAAGCTGAATAGCGCCGCTAAAACGCTGGTAAAGCAGTGTTTTACTGCTGATGCCCAGGGAGGCTCAGTGTGAAAGGGGTCTTATTGTAAGGAGAGTAAACCCTCTTTAAAGGGGAACTATACTCAGCATCAGTCCTGCGATGTGGTGTCTTGGAGCTCCCCCACTGGCTGCTGACTTCCTCAGGTGCCCGGCTTCCAGGTCCTGATCGCCGGCTGCTTTTATTTGCTGGGCTGAGATGACATCACTCCTGAACAGGTGTTCAAGCAGCTTCGGAACTGCCTGCTTGTCCATTTTTTTTTTCCCCATAAAGTTCCACTTTAATTAAGGACGCGGACTGTGCCACCCCTATGACCTTATGTAATTAGTTAGTGGCCATTTACTTTACATTAAAAGGTTGGCAGGCAAACATAGATTCATTAGTCCAGGTAAATGTGACAGTGCAAATCAGTAAAGATACATCCTAATTAGAGAAAGCAGATCCTCACAAGAAGTGAGGGGTTTGATATGTATATATGTCATCTGATCCTGTTTCTGGATTACATGGATGGTGTCAGAGAGTTTAAAGGATAAAGCTGACCATAAAACACAACCTAGGATTTCAGTCATATGTTCATACAGTAGTTCTAAAAAAGATTCATCAGAGCATTAGATCAATGAGTCAACTAATTTCATTCGAAAGCCCCAAAAATTACTCCAAACCTGCTTTTTGAATAGAAACCCAGATGTATTAAACAGGTTTCGATTGTGCCTAGAACATGTGCATTGCAAGATGTAACTACTTGTCACTACTGTAGAAAAACATCAATTTGACCCCACTAACCATAACAAAATGAACATTTCAAAAAGAAAAAAGTTTAAAAAAAAAAAAGAAAAAAATTCTACTATTGGTTGGCCAGCTTAAAATGTTACTAAACTTTCTTTTTTTAACCTTAAAATAACAAACATGTTTTACTTACCTGCTCTGTGCAGTGGTTTTGCACAGAGCAGCTCAAATCCTTTTCTCATGTCCCTCACTGGCGCTACTGACCCCTCCCTCCTGCAGGGCGCCCCCACAGCAAGCAACTCCCTCCCTCCTGCTCGGCCCTGCCCCCTCTGTCTCCCAATTAGCTCACCGGCTGTGAATGACACCCCTCTGCTGACAAAAGCCAATTAGGAGTGCGAGTCCCCCCGATATCCAAGGCTCTCATGGACTTTGCAGGATTAAGAGGGAGCTCAGGTAAGTATTAGGGGGAGCTGGTGCACACAGAAGGGGCTCCCCACCCATCCACCACCTTATACTTACTTGAGCCTCATCTGGATCTAGCGATGTGCGGGTCGGTCTCGCTCCTCATTGGCTCACACAGTCACAGCCAGTGAGCCAATGAGTAAAGATGTGGGGGCAGGGCCAAGCCACACTCTTGTGTGTGAATGGACAATGTCCATTCACAGGAGCAACACACTCAGGAGAAAGAGCCTGCTCGGGTGCCCCCATAGCAAGAGGTTTGCTATTGAGGGCACTCGGCGGGGGGGGGGGGGGGGACCCAAAAAGTAGAGCTACCTTTTTTGTTATTTTCCTTTTAAATTAGAACCTTTGGAATCACTTTAATTGAACAAGCCAATGTTAGAAGCTGATTGCCTACCATGCACAGATTTTGAACTCTCCAGTTTTTGTAAATCAACCTCATGGGGGTTATTTACTAAAGGCAAATCCACTTTGCACAACCAGTGCACTTGGAAGTGCAGTCGCTGTAGATCTGAGGGGGACGTGTAAGGAAAATAAAAAACAGCATTTTGACTTGCACATAATTAGATGATAAAATCAGAACAGCTTCCACTCATTTCAGATCTACCCTTCAGATTTAGGCCGCGTACACACGGGCGGACTGTTCGCCCAACCTTGTTCGGCAAACAGTTTCATCAAACAGTCCGCTCAAAATGCCAGGGACACGCTCCGCTGCCACTTATATAGTGACAATGGGGCGGTGTCACATGGTATATGTCACATGGGTTGGTCACATGGGTTGATGTCACATGGGGACTATGACATCGTAAGGGGGCGGGGACACCATGTGACCAACCCATGTGACATATACCATGTGACACCGCCCCATTGTCACTATATAAGTGACCGCACAGCGCGGCTCTGGCATTCCGGCCGGAGAGCTCGTCGAGTCAACATCTCCAGGAGAAGAAGAAGAACAAGAAGAAGAACAAGAACGGAAGGCGGCGGCGACGACAGCGGCGACAGAAGACCGGGCCACCGCCTGTAAAAGAGCTACAAGAAGGCGCGGTGGCCCGGCAGAAGAACCGAAGGCGGCGACAGAAGAACGGAAGACGGCGACAGAAGACCGGGCCACCGGACCAGGCGCGGTGGCCCGGCAGAAGAACCGAAGAGGGGGACAAGACCCCCGAAGTCGGGAGAAGAGGCCGGCGGCGGGGAGGAAGAAAGCCGGACTCCTCCGCTAGCAAAAGAGCTACACACACATAGCGGAGGAGTCCGGCGAGAAGACCCCCGAAGACCCCCGGAGCTGTGCAATAAAATATTTTTTCTCTGTGTTGTGTTTTTTATTGTACTTTAGTTCACAGGTGAATGGGTAGGGGTACATTGTACCCCATACTCATTCACATAGGGTGGGAGGCCGGTATCCGGGGCCCCCTTCTTAAAGGGGGCTCCCGGATTCCGATAAGCCCCCCGCCCGCAGACCCCGACAACCAACGGCCAGGGTTGTCGGGAAGAGGCCCTTGTCCTCATCAACATGGGGACAAGGTGCTTTGGGGTGGGGGGGCCGCGCGGCCCCCCCTTCCCCAAGGCACCCCCCATGTTGAGGGCACGCGGCCTGGTACGGCTCAGGAGGGGGGGCGCGCTCGCTCGCCCCCCTTTCCTGGCCGGCCGGGTAGCGTGCTCGGACAAGGGTCTGGTGTGGACTTGGGGGGAACCCCCACGCCGATTTTTTTCGGCGTTGGGGTTCCCCTTTAAGCCCATTCCAGGCGGCGGAGCCCGCGACGTCTCCTTCGCGGGCCCCGCCTACCTGTACACGCGCTCGAAATGGGCGGACTTTCCGAGCGGGAACAGTCCGCTCATTTCGAAAGTACAGCGGACAAGCCCACACACGGGCGGACTGTTCGCTCAAACACAGTTTCAGCGGACAGTTTTTCGGAATTTCTGAAAGACTTTGTCCGTCCAACTGTCCGCTGAAACTGTCCGCTGAAAGCCCACACACGAGCGAACTGTCCGCCCAAACACTGTTCAGCGGACAAGGTTGGGCGAACAGTCCGCCCGTGTGTACGCGGCCTTACAGCGACTGCACTTCCAAGTGCACTTGTAGTGCAAAGTGGATTTGTCTTTCGTAAATAACCCCCCATGTGTCTAAAAGTGGAACCAGACTTTAAGTGTTCTGCTCTGCTGTCAATGGAATTCTCTTTCCCTGGCTCATCAACATGGCATATTGACTTCTTTATTGATATGCAAACCCATACTATTAAAACACACACTTTTAATCACAAATACAAGCTTATGCATGTTATGCCTCTTTAATATCATTCTCACCAGTTGTTATTACCATATAAAGTAAATAGGCTTGTTAAGGAGGCCTTTGGTATTGTGAGTGAGTTTGCTGTAAATTAGCAATGGTATTACATAATGTGATTACTGTTTAGTAAGCCTAGTTAAAGAAAAAAAAAATCTGCTTAGGGCTTGCCATTTTGCTGCGATACTTTAGTGGACAGCAGGCTGCCTTTTGTTTCATAATTGGATAAAATTTATTCCTTATAGATGTCTAATGCCTCATGCACACAGAGCGTTTTTACAGTCACTTTTAGCAACCTCAGACTTTTTTTTACAGCTTAAAAACGCCTCTCCATGTTATTCTATGGCCTTATGCACACACAGGCTTTTAGGAGCTGTAAGTGGTATAGGTATTTTCAAGCTGTAAAAAAAAAACCCAGGGCCAGCGCGTTCTGAGCAGCAGCATTAAGCTGTAAAAACACTGACGCGTCTAAATACGTGTTAACGCTGTATACAATGTTAAGCCACATCAAGCGTCTTTAAGCTGTAGTAATTGGATTTGAGAGTAGAAAATAGAGGAGGGCAGAGAAAGGCTGCTAAATGCTAAACGCACATTAACGCCAATGCAAAACACTTCTAAAACACGTTTTGACAGATGCTTTTTCCTGGCGTCAGAACTGGCTTTGCAGCTCGTTTTTTTTTTAGACGCCCTGTGTGCATGAGGACTAAAAGTACAATCCATTATGTGATGATCATTTAATCCTTGTACCTTAAGAACCACTTTAAAGCGGAGTTCCAACCAAAAGTGGATCTTCCACTCATTTGTCTCCTCCACTTCCGGGAGTCTGGGCCACGGCCCGTGACATCACGCGGGGCTCCGTCCTCCTCTCCCTCCTGTCGGGCCAGTAAGCGAGAGGAGCGGGGCCTCACGCATGTGCAGTATCCAGGGTTCCCAGCGTGAAGCCGTAAGGCTACACTGTCGGGTACCTTTACCCGCAATGGCGGCTGCAGCACCCAACAGCTGATGGAAACATCAGCTGTGGTGCCGTCTTCGCAGGACTCCAGGACAGGTAAGTGTCCTATTGTTAAAAACCAGCAGCTACAGTATGTGTAGCTGAAATATATGTGAGGTCAGGAGGCTTGAATAAACCATGTATATACTATATATATCAGGTTGGGTGGTAACTGAAATTCAGCCCTGGCAAACTGCAACAAAAAGTATCCCAAACAGGTGGTGACAGAAAAGGATAGGGCTAACCAAATAGCAGTAAACACCAATTTACTAGTATCAAAATATAATTTATTGGTATATAAAAAACACACATGGGAGTAAATGGATGAGACCAATGACAAACTAACCCTGGCTCCAGTTGATGACAAGCCACAATGGGCTAGTCAAGAACAACTACAGATAGGGGGGACAAGACAACAAATAACAAAACAAATATAAACAAAAATGTCTGGACACCAGGTAAATTGGCGTCAGCCCATCCCACCACTAGGGTGGAATAACCAGCACTTGCTGAATTGAGGGTAGACTAACACCAACCCCCCTGGGGGCTTGAGCAAGCGGAGAAAAA
Organism: Lithobates pipiens; assembly: GCF_037356315.1. Taxonomy (NCBI): domain Eukaryota; kingdom Metazoa; phylum Chordata; class Amphibia; order Anura; family Ranidae; genus Lithobates; species Lithobates pipiens. The sequence continues at coordinate 250,274,926 of NW_027507764.1, read as the reverse complement.
AAGGGGGCGGAAATGGAAGGAGAGGGATCAAATAAATGCTGTAATGGTTATGTGTGGTCATAGTTCTGTAATAAAGCTGGTTAAAGCAAGTTGTTTCCCAAATCAGCTGAACGTTCAGGGGGAAAGGATCCATCAAAGCGTACAAATTCCTATGCATGAAAAGAATCTGATTGGATAAGTCCCCACTGGAGAGTAATAATACAGCGATGGGTATACACCGTAACGGTATTGGCACAGTACTATAGTGATAACAGAGGCAATACATTACAGCTCCTGACGATAGATAATGCCATCAGTCTATGTGGAGTATTTTTCTTGAGCAGTACATTCTTATACAGTTATTCATCTCCTAGGGAGTGGGTAGACCATTGGGGGGGTATTGCCTGGAAAAGTGCTGTGTTGCAGAGCCAATCGGCTAATACTTCTGAGCCAATTCCACAAGGTTCCAGTGAGGTCTGCTGGTGGACCTGCCAAATTATCTCCTTCCATTTGCCGTAAACCAGCAATCGTGACCCTTCCCTCAGTGCATGGGCTCACGAGCGCCATGGAGGATGTTCCCGTAGCGTGGCGTCCAGGCGGAAGTGACGTCAACGTGTTTCACAATAAAAAATGTGTAGCTTCATCACAGTATGTGTAGCTGCTGGCTTTTAATTTTAAATTTTTTTTTTTAGGGGGGGGGGGGGGACCGCTTTAAGCTTTGACAAAATAAAAACCTGGAAGCCGATTGGTTTCTATGCAGAGATGCACCAGATTCTGCACTCTCCCATTTTAGTAAATCAACCCCTTGGTGTGCAACTCTAGATTAGAAAGAAAAAAAGTTCTTCCTCTGAGATTACATAAATCGAAAATCTAACAGAAAAAAAAAGTATATTAATGCTTCTCATCAATGCATTCTGACTAATCGGTAAATGGATGACTACACGCGCCACAGGGTATTCACCAGATACCAAATGCTGCAGTCACAGCCTCTCCTCCTGTCTATATTTCATTTTATCAGATTATGAATTCTGCTGTCATCCTCTACCCACGTGTAAGAAATGTGCTGGACACATAGTTATGAATGTAATTGAACTTGGCTACAACATAGAAGTTTGTAGCACAAATTCATTTCAGTTTTATCACTAGACCAATGATATGAAACACACACTTGACAACACAGGTGAATCACACGTACTACAGGAATACATGTATACTGTAATCAGGCATTTCCCCGTAACACAGGTCCAGAACTTGCCCTGAGGAACATGAAGCCAATCAATTGCACCATGCTCATTTAAAACCTTTTAATCCCATTTGTTAAATGTCGCTTGATCCCACCATTGTCTCATTAATATACTGGCAATCTATAGGGTACTATGGCCTTGAAGAAATGAAGCTTATTTTTTACTAGGTCTCATAATGTTAAGGTTAAATTGTCAAAAAAAAAAAAAACAGAGCTGCTGCCAGGATTACCTTAAAGAAAAGAAAGGCGTTCTTAATTGGCATGTTTACCCTCATTCAGAAAGCCAGTCAGTATTTCTATTTGCAATACTGAGCTAAGGCCCCTTACTGAGCCTATACGCCTTCGAAAGGGAAAGAATACAAGTAATTAACTGGTCAAACTGCAATCCCTGAGAGGTGATGCTGCACTATTATTGGAATTTAAGGAGGATTTAATTAGCACAAATGCTCATTCTTGACTGATTCCTTTTAAACATCAGACTGGATGTGACAGGCTAGCAGGTTGTTTGCAACACAGGAAATATTGTGTGGGCAGAGGGAAGGATAGATGCCACCAAATACCAACAAGAGGAAGCCAATGTCTTAGTAAGCAAATTGAAACTAAAAAAGAGGTAGGATATTATATTAGGACGTTGAGGCAAAACAGACAATAAAATCAACCACAACAACTTAAATTTTAAAGTGTATGTAAATCCTAATGCTATTTTTTTGTGTTATATTTGGTTTCATGACTTACTGTATACGGTTTTCTTAACCAGTTCCCACCCGGCCAATAGCAGATTGACAGCTGGGAGGTGGTTTTGTTATCCTGACTGGATGTCATATGACGTTCTGTCAGGATGCGCCGATTGCATGGCCGCCCATCAATGGACACGGGCCGATGACCGATCAGAGTACTGGCTCGCTGCCAGTTCCATGTGACCGCTGTGGCCAATCACAGCAGGTCACATGACAGTTGTATACAATGGATGGCTTCCTTTCATGTCATCCATTGGATACAACTTGTTGCTAGCTGTGACTGGTCAGTGAGATCACATGGTACCAACAGAGCCAATCATAGCCCACTCGTACCATGTGATTAGCTGTGATTGGTCAGAGCTAATCAAAATAAAAAATATTGAATTTATCAGTTTCATTTAGTATAATACTTGCTTATAGTAATGTAATGCACTGCTATAAAACAAAATGTGTAAAATAAAATAAACCCTGATCACTTCCCCAGAGTAGTACACTGGTACTGTGGTAACACTATATAACTCTGTTCCCAACGTGTTAAAAAATAAAATGGTAAAAAAAGAAAACAAATGTAATAAAAAAAAAAATTCAAAAAAATTCTGACAAAAAAAAAAGACAACTTCAAAAAACTCGCCATGCCTCTCACTAAATACCTTGAACTGTCATTTGGGGCATATTTGTACTGTTCTGGTGTTTTTGGGCTTCAAGAAATGAGTCAGTACATCAGGATTGATCAATTTTCAGATATATACCATATATTTTTTGGACGCTATAACTTTCACACAGACTAAATAATATACACTGATTTGGGTTATTTTCACCAAATAATTGTAGCAGAATACATTTGGGCTAAATTTATGAAGAACCATTAGTTATTTGCAAAATTTTATAACAGAAACAAAGAAAAAACTATTTTTTTTTCAAAAGTTTTAGTCTTTTTTGTTTATTTAGCAAAAAATGTAAAAAAAAAAAAAAAAACCCAGCGGTCATTAATCACTTGCAGACCGGACCATTTTGCTGGTCAAAGACCAGACCACTTTTTGCGATTCGGCACTGCGTCGCTTTAACTGACAATTGCGCGGTTGTGCGACGTGGCTCCCAAACAAAATTGACGTCCTTTTTTTTATTACAAATAGAGCTTTCTTTTGGTGGTATTTGATCACCCCTGCGGTTTTTATTTTTTGCGCTATAAACAAAAATAGAGAGACAATTTTGAAAAAAACGCATTATTTTTTACTTTTTGTTATAATAAATATCCCCCAAAAATATATAAAAAAACATTTTTTTCCCTCAGTTTAGGCTGATACGTATTCTTCTACATATTTTTGGTAAAAAAAAAAATCGCAATAAGAGATTATTGATTGGTTTGCGCAAAAGTTATAGCGTTTACAAAATAGGGATAGTTTTATAGCATGTTTATTAATAATTTTTTATTATTTCTTTTTTTTACTAGTAATGGCGGCGATCTGCGATTTTTATTGTGACTGCGACATTGTGGGGGACCCATCGGACATTTTTGGGACCATTGTCATTTATACAGTAATCACTGCTATATAAATGCAGTGATTCCTGTGTAAATGACACTGGCAGTGAAAGGGTTAACCAGTGGGTGGCAGTGTAGGGGTTAAGTGTTCCTAGGGGTGTGTTACTAACTGTGGGGGGGTTGGGCTTTCATTTAGTGTACACTGATCTCTGCTCCAATCACATGGAGCAGAGATCAGCGTCACTAGTTGCTAGGCAGAATGGAGAAATGTTGTTTACACAGCATTTCCTCCATTTGGCCGCTCCGTGAGACGATCGCGGGGATGCACGCAGCAATCGAGTCCGCGGGTCCCGCGACCGGACTCACAGGGGTCCCGACCACTGCCAGCGGCGCGCTCCCGATGGCAGGGCGGCATCGAATATTGGACGTACCTGTACGCCAATATGCCTGCCCATGCCATTCTGTCGACGTACATCGTTGTGCGCTGGTCGGGAAGTGGTTAAATACCACCAAAAAAAACCCTATTTGTGTGAACAAAAAGCAAAAAATTTTGTTTGAATGACAATTGCGAGATCATGCAACTTTGTACCCAAAGTGCGATAGCGCTAAAAGCTGGAAATTGGCCTGTGCAGGAAGGAAGTAAAAGTGCCCGGTATTTAAATGGTTAAGCAAAATTTATTTTTTTGGGGGGGGAGGGGGCACTCCAGTTTAAAGGTTTCTTGCCTAGAAATCCTACCACTGTAAGCACATCCTGTTCCAGCCTTAGTTGCCTAGTAGAAAATGAATAAAATGCCATTTGGCTTCAGTGACTAAATGTGCGAATAGAACTGTTCAGGTGCACAAAATAATCAGCATGTGGCCCTGCTGTTCAAATCCATGCTTATGGCTTCCTTTATTTCTTCCCTTTATTTATACCTAGTGATCTTTTTAGTAACACGCTTCCTAGCCTAGGGTGACGGGACTACAGAGCCTTGCCTCTTCGTAACAGAAACGTTCTGTAGTCCACTGAGAGAACTGTGAATAGTGTAAGTGCAGTACAAGACAAGACAATAGGAAGTTACAAGTTTAAAAGAATGTGTATCCCAATATACAGTGCCCTGAAAATGTATTCATACCTTGACATTTTCCACATTACAACCAAAAACATAAATGTATTTTTTGGGGATTTTATGTGACAGACCAACACAAAGTGGCACATAATTGTGAAGTGGAAGGAAAATGATAAGTGGCTTTCAATTTTTTTTTTTTTTACAAATAAATATGTGAAAAGTGTGGCGTGCATTTGTATTCCACCCCCCTGAGTCAATACTTTGTAGAGCCCCCTTTCACTGCAATTACAGCTGCGAGTCTTTTTGGGGATGTCTCCACCAGCTTTGCACATCTAGAAAAAAAAAATGTTGCCCATTCTTCTTTGCAAAATAGCCCAAGCTCCATCTGTGGAGAACATCTATTAACAGCAGTTATCAAGTCTTGCCACAGATTCTCAATTGGATTTAGGTCTGGACTTTGACTGGGCCATTCTAACACATGAATATGCTTTGATATAAACCATTCCATTGTAGCTCTGGCTGTATGTTTAGAGTTGTTGTCCTGCTGGAAGGTGAACCTCCGCCCCAGTCTCAAGTCTTCTAAACATTGCCCTGTATTTGGCTCCATCCATCTTCTTATCCATTCTGACCAGCTTCCCGGTCCCTTCTGAAGAACGTAATGCCACCACCATGTTTTACGGTGGTGATGTCGTGCTCAGGGTGATATGCAGTGTTAGTTTTCCGCCACACATAGCATTGTGTTTTAAGGCCAAAAAGTTCAATTTTGGTCTCATCTGACCAGAGCATCTTCTTCCACATGTTTGCTGTGTTCCCCAAATGGCTTCTTGCAATGAGACTTCTTATGGCTTTCTTCTTTCTCCCATTTGAGTTGTGGATTTCTGCAGCTCCTCCAGAGTTACTATGAGCCTCTTGGCTGCTTCTCTGATTAATGGTCTCCTTGCCTGGCCTGTCAGTTTAGGTGGACGGCCATGTCTTGGTAAGTTTGCAGTTGTGCCATACGCTTTCCATTTTTTGAACAGTTCTCCGTGAGATGCACAAAGGGATATTTGGGATATTTTTTTTTTAAAACCTTCAGAATACTTTACAGAACACTTTATTAATCCCAAGGGAAATTGGGAAATTGTGGATTCCTTGTTTTACACATCTCCACAACTTTATCCCTGACCTGTTTGGTGTGCGCCTTGGCTGCCATGATGCTGTTTGTTCACTAAGGTTCTCTAACAAACCTCTAAGGGCTTCACAGAACAGACATATTTATACGGAGATTAAATTACACACAGGTGGACTCTATTTACCAATTAGGTGACTTCTGAAAGCAATTGGTTCCACTAGATTTTAGTTAGGGGTATCAGACTAAAGGAGGCTTAATACCAATGGCATGCCACACTTTTCAGATATTTGTAAAAAAAAAAATTGAAAACCGTTTATCATTTTCCTTCCACTTCACAATTATGTGCCACTTTGTGATGTTCTATCACAAAAATCTCAATAAAATATGTTTAAGTTTTTAGTTATAAGATGACAAAATGTGGAGAATTTCAAAGGGTATGAATACATTTTCAAGGCACTGTAGCTGCGTTAGGTGTACCAACTAAGCATGTTTTCAATACAATCACAAACCGTATATTAAATAAAGTATAAATAATAAATTAAACATGAAATAAATCAAATGTCCATCAAAAAACTGTCTGTGCAGCGCTCCGTGCTCTTCAGTGTTATATCTATAAATCAGGCTCTCCCACTCCAGTGCTTTTTAGCAGTTTGCTTGGCCAAAGATAGCAACACAGCTTATCAACTGTTTTCATGAAAATAGCAAGAATGTGCAGACAATGGATTTACTAAAATGTACATGTTCCTGGATACTGGCTTTTTCACACCACTCACATCATAGCCTCTTAAAAATAAAGGTTTGAACCTTTTCTTTTTTTTTTTTGGACACAACAATGCTGCATGCTCCAAATTAGCCCATAGCGGTGCACAAGCTGGTACACCATTAAACATTGGGAAACAAATTACAGTTGATCTTATAATTATATATGTAATATGCCAGTTAACCGGAACATATATTTTCCTGATGCTTATTTGACCCTGTTTTGTTCCCATATAACTTGATATATATATATATATATATATATATATATATATATATATATATATATATATATAAGAATAAAAAAAAAAAAAACATTGAGGGACTCACACAGTATTAACCTCCCTGGCGGTATGATTATTTCGGATTTTAGGTGCTAAAAGCGGTACCATTATTTTTCATGAAAATTTGGCGTTTTATATTGTAGTCCTGCAATTCTTAGGAATAACTCTCTTAAATCTGTCCAAACCAGAGTCTAACAGACATCCCGGGTATGATAAAGTTTGAAAAATGAAATCATAAATTATAATATAAGAAATAATTATAAATAATTGTACCAAATAATAATATAACAATAATAAAAATTATTCAATAATGTAATCAAATCAAAAACACTGAAATTTGCTCAGTTGCAGAATTGTCACTGTCATTACTTTTCAGTATTTGATGACGGATCTCCCCACAAATCGCTGTCCCTCAATTCTGCGAGTGATTCTAATTTATTATCGCTGTTTTCTAGCTGCTCTAAAATCATTTTTGATGTAAAATGACAGTTTTGGTTGCTATGGACAATCTCCAGTTTCCAGGCATAAAGAACAGTTTTTATTACATAAAACTGCATGCAGGACACTGGGCAGACCACTAGGGACAAAGGGGATGTGAAATATTTACATACAGCAATGTAATCTGTAAGATTACATTATACTGTATGTTTACTGTTTGTTTCACTTTTTGAATTTGGCGCTGATCTCCGTGCCCGTGCGTCGCAACGCTCGCAGGGCACGGAGATCGGCGATGTAATGCATCGAGCGAGACACGGCTCGCTCGTACAGCGGGGAGACAACGCTGGATCCGAGGGAGAAGGTAAGTAAACCTCCTCCTGGATCCAGCGATGCAGTCCCGAGTCTGGCTCGGGGATACCGCTTTTGGTATGAAAATTCCACCCCGAGCCAGACTCGGGAATACCGTCAGGGGGGTTAAAGTGGTTCTAAACCCTGTACAACCACATTTACCTACAGGTAAGCCTATATTAAGGCTTACCTGTAGGTGCTGGAAATATCTCCTAAACCTGCACAGTTTAGGAGATATTTACAATATATGCTTGCACGGTCATCGGCGCATGTACACTTTAGAAAGGGCTCGAAAGGGCTCGTGTCGTGACTGGCAGCTCCCATGCGCAAACACGGGAGTGACGTCATGCTACTCTGGCCAGTCACAGAGCCAGAGTCCGCGGCGCCAGAAGGAAGAGGGCTGAAGATAGACGCTTCCAGGACAACAGTGACATCCCAGGCTTCATTTTCAGGTAAGTGACACATAATGGACTACTATGCGATGCATAGTAGCCCATTATGCTTTACCTTTGCAGGGAAATAAAGGGGAAGCAAAACCCATCAGGGTTTACTTCCTCTTTAACATTGTAACTGCATTCAATTATATATTCATTATAGTTATTTCACAGAAATGAATGCAACAGAAAACAATTTGTTCGCCAAAGGCCTGGAGACGGAAAATCGGCTGGGGTGCTGACATCACAGGCTCCCTGGACAGGCAAGTGTCCTTATATTAAAAGTCAGCAGCTACAGTATTTCTAGCTGCTGACTTTTATTAATTTTTTCCCCAGGCTGGAACACCGCTTTAAGTATTTTCAATGAAAAAAGCAGAAAACTTTGCTGAACTCATACCTTAAAAAAGAATCTAATCAAGGTACATCGCGATTATGACACATTTGGATTACTGACTGGTATGTGACAAAAATGCACAATTGGAGACGAGACAACAAACCTTTCACAGGTTTGGTAACAAAGAATTACAAAGCCAAGTAACTATGGGCTGGCTGAGATCTTCTGATGTGCTGCCAAATCATACAAAGGACTTCCAATTACTATGATGACATATGGTTAAAGTCCAACTCCGGGCACAATAAACTTACCAGCATTAAAAGAGTTGTACACTCAATTTCCTCAAAAGCCACCGTCCATATCGTGCAATAATTCTTCACCAGTAAATGTTCCGTTTACATGTGGGTTGAAGCACAGCTCCCGCTGCACTTCTAGGCCTGCTTGGATCCAAGTGATTCACCTCTCCTAAACCCCAGTGCAATAGTCACATCCCCGCCTCTCTTTTCCTACCCTTTCCCAGCCTGGGAAGCTTGGGCTGTGCATAAACAAGTACATTTGTGGAGTAAAGAAAGTGTATATTATGGCAACTGGCTTTAGAGTAACTGAGGATTCAACTAATTTTACTACTAGTAACGTTTATTGTGCCCAGAGTTGGGCTTTCAAGTAGATCTCCACCCCAATCATCGTAAATACAGTAAAAGGAACCTTTAAAAATATTTTCAAATGGCAATTTTAAAAAAATACGTATTTACTGTTAATTTCAGGCTTTTTCTTTCGTGAATATGGTAGGGTTTGTAAATTCAGTGCTTTTTTTTTTTTTATCTTCATGCATTTTTATTAAGGGCAGAGGATTAACTTTCCTTTCTGGAATTTGTTGCCACACCCCATGATGACCCAATGACTTCTGCCTCCAAAAATAGCAAAGCATAAGTACCATGAGTAGGAGGCATACACAGGTCTGTGAATGAATTAATGAAATCCTGCAGAATTTCATTAATTCATGCATACCTCTGTATCAGCCTCCTTGCACAGGTCATCTGTTAAGAAAAGCACCCTCATGAAATCTGTGTAGCTGGGAGAGAGGCCCTGGCTAAATACAGTACATTGCCAGTGCCTCACTATACCAGAAGGTCAGAAAGTAGGAATAAAGAAATTTACAACTAAAGCGTTGATTTTAGATATGACCAAGAGGATTAGGGTAGTGCAAATGAGAGGGGTTTTGTATTTTTATATTGGACACCCTCATTCCAAAAATAATGAATTGTGAGAGGGATGTGACACATTATTATTATGATTAATTGCATTTTTAAGTTTTGTATATCCATGCTTTCTTCCCCTATCAATCCCCCAACCTTTTCCCTTTTCTATTTCCTCCCCTTTACTTTTTTTTTTTATCCCTGTCGAAAAATTGCTTCATGTTCATTGCTTTTACGTCCTGATCAAATGTAAACAACACATTTAAAAACGTTCTTTGTGCCACGTTTAGCAGTGTTTGCTTTTAAAAGCGTTTTTTGCATTGAAAATGGTCAGAAATGTATCTCCATTAAACACGTCTATAAGCGAAAAAGGTGGCTAAACGCGAGTTACCGCGTTTACAGGCATTTAGCATTTCCAATGCCTCTAAACGTCCGTCCTGAACGCATTTTTTTGCTTTCCAAAAAATGCTTCTAAACTATAAATGACCCTGTGTACATGTACTGAAAAGATAACAGAGGAGAGTTCAGGGGCAGCTGGAAAAACACACCCAACTGCTCCTTAACATCCATTTACCAGCAGCAGTGTACGTAAGACCTAATGTCCCTATAAAGAATTACAAAAAAACACTGCTCATACACTTACTCTGAGCAGTGAAAGCATGTATACCCTTGTTATGGAAATAGACATGCCCTCCCACAATTACCAAATGACTGGCCAAAATAAATCCGATAAGAAACATGGAGGACCTAACCTTCTCCCTCCAAAAACTGAGATGAAAACTTGGCACTATTTTTGAATATACTACTTCTGCAGAGTAGTGCGCCCTGTTAACAGGACTATAATTCTGACCACATCAGAAAGCCCCCCCCCCTCCTTTTTTTGGAGGGACACTGGTTGGGCACAGACACAGGGTGCCTTTCACTCCCCCCTTATCCTACCATAGCCTTCTCTCTGGTTTCTCACTTTCTGCACTACAGAACCCCCCTCCACTATCGGGATGAGGTGCATGGTCACGTGACAGAATTTTTTTAACCATGTAAAAAAAAGGTGAGAAAGATCATTTTCTGAATCTAAGCAACAGCAGCTGTGGTGCCTGCATAGTTATAACTGCATTAAAAAGGGTCTATAGCATTGTATGGTCACAACTACTTTAAAGGAGATGTAAGGCCATCCCTCCTGGGGACATCACAAAGCTGGTCCAGGTTCTGTAGAAAAACCAACAATGTTAGGATCTGCCCAGATGCCTGACTTACCCTCTCATTGGGCTTTAGCCAGCCACTACCCCTGTCCCCCAGACAGCCTGGCACTCAAATCTCCATACATATCCATCTAGATGGGTATGTATGTTTGTTTTGTTTGTGAACCCACACTTCTCATAAATCTGCATTGTTTGCACTATTGATGTTTTGATGTACCACTGCTCAATACACCTGGAAAGTGTTATAAGTGAATTGACTGTATTTCCCTGTACCCTGGCTATACTGAAAAACCTGCCGAATAAATATTTAATAAAAAAAAAAAAAAAAGTTTCAAAAAAGTCTCCTTTATTGCCAGATGGCTGTCATTTCAAAGGTGCAAAATAATTAAATTCATGCAAAATACTTAATTAACCACATGAAAGGCAATCTGGTATTTCATAACACCATCTTTTTATCAAGATAAAAAGCTCAATTTCAGTTTAAAAGTAAATCAATGTGTGGTAATGTGATAAATCTCTTATTTCAGTTAGGTTGCTGCTACTCTTATCTCAGTGCAAGCTTCTGGACACAGCATTATAAACAGATTGTACCTAAACAATGCACTTTCTACTTGGTTTATCTTAGAATTCGTTTTTCCATTGCCTTCATTCAGCAACAATACCAGCTGCAATGACTAAGGGCAGCCATAAATGGTTCCAATCTGTCTTCTCTGTCAGACAATTGCCAGCAGGAGGGATTCCCCTGTCAGCACTGTCTGTGTTGATGGGGGAATCATGCCAATTTGTTGAAATTCGCACTGTCTATGGCCTGCCTAAGGCTGGCCATAGATTATGCAATTTTCTTTCCTTCAGTTGCTTGATTCCCCCATCAACATGATCAGTGTTGGTGTGGGAATCCCTCCCACTGCAATATTGTATTCTGACAGCTGGAGGTTTCCCCACCATCAGAATACAGTGATACATCAGAATACACCATCGCATAGTAGTCCATTATGTGTCACTTCCCTGACACAGGAGCCAGCAAAGTCACCGCTGTCCCCTGTAGTCCGGAGCATCCATCTTCTCGTGGGGTCTCGCAGCTCTGCCGCTGTCAATGACGTCACACCCGCGCATGCGCACGGGAGCCGACACGCGCGGTAGCTCCATCGTTGAAAATGCCACGCTCAGTGCGCCTGCGCGCAGCTGTCTACGGCGCATATGCCGTAGACAGAGGTGCCTGTCTTCGGCGTATAGGTTTAGGAGATATTTCTTGGACCTACAGGTAAGCCTTAATCTAGGCTTACCTGTAGGTCAAAATGTGTTGTAAGGGTTTACAACCACTTTAACTTATGTAGTAAAATAAAAACGTTTAATATATATATATATATATATATATATATATATATATATATATATATATATATATATATATATAAAACAGCAGTTACTTTCTGCACATCCTCTGTGGCTCCACCTGTGCACTCTGATTGCAAGTGCTATAATAGATATAGAGTACTAATATGTAGCATTATTTACAGCTGGAGTTTTGTATTGCCACTGGGGAATTCCGCCCTCAGTAGTGAATTCCTACTTTCTCCTCTACTCTCTTCCTCTTCCAGTCTATTGGCCAATTAGTTTGTAGAAATATTCCTCTGTGAGCCCCTAATCAGTCACTCCTCCACCCTTATCAGTCACTCCGCCTTGCCTGTTTCCAGCAGCCTGGTGCAGTCCTCTTCTTATGGATCTCTGTTCTGCCCTTACTAGTCCCCTGGGATTCCACACTTGCTCCTGCTACTTCAATGGAGTAGGAGAGGCCATGGGAGGATAGGGGAGCACAGCAACAACAGCAGCCCCCCACTATCAACCAACTGATAATGTGTGGTAGCCACTATAACTCTGGATCCTCTCTTACCACTGTACCTGTGCAGACCTTCACCTAATTTCTGAATGCCCCCTCCTTAGCTTTTAACAGTGCATCTGTACAACTCCCCAGAGATTTTCATCCACTGTCTGCCTGCACACATTTCCACCCCCCCTGCTTCCAACACCATCCGATCAATCTAAGTCACCCCATCCCCAATCTCAACATTGCACTTGTATGCCCCCATTTAACCACCACCCCTGCTCCCCCTATTCTCACCACTATGCCTGAACCACTGGAAGCTGCACATTTGCATGCTTCTCACTGACTTGTCTGCACAAGCCCGCCTCCTTCATTACACTAAATCTGTATACTTATACCAGTTCTTGCTCTTATTACCACCTTCTCACCACTGTGACTTTTCCCCTCTCCTTACACCAATGTGCCTTCCTTACCTCCACCTTGCCTGTAGATCCATCTCCCCATGCTTTCACAATGCACCCCACCCCACTACCACAGCTGTACACCCTTTTTACCACTGCACCTGAATCCCCTTCTCTCGCCAAGCCTGTGCACCCTTCCCCTAACCTCATTCCATACCCCGCTGCTTGTTACCTTATACCAGTGAACCTTGGCACTCCAGATGTTTCGGAACTACATTTCCCATGATGCTCATGCACTACTCTGTAGTGTAGTTGAGCAGCACAGGAAATATAGTTCCAAAACATCGGAGGGTGCCAAGGTTTGCCATCACTGCCCTATATCAACTGGAAGTGTACCCTCCTTTTAAAACAAAGGTCCCCCCACCCACATGCATGCTCTCACCACTGCATATGCAATCCCATGCTCAAATCACCCCAACCTTGCCCATGCTGGAACAGCCACACTTTTGCCACATAAAAAAAATAATAATAATAATTAGTGAGGGCACATTACTTTACTCTGTAATACCCACAGCAGATAGGATGATTTGGAATTGTTGCTCAAGGAACCCAGAGAAATGTGATAAGCAAATCATGAGATTCAATTTACCGGCAACCACAAAGAAAAAACTGGCAGCTGACCTATAATTCCTATAATTTTATTTTTCACTTGCTCATGATGCTGCATCACTTACAAGAAAAAAAGAAAAAAACAAAGGTCATGCCCATCATTTTACAGTTCAGCTACTACAATCATATCAATAATTCTGCACACTTCCCCATTACAAGGAATAAATGCTTGTCTATGGGTAGAGGATTAAGCCTTAACATTTACCCTCTTCGGTCTGCCCCATAGCAGTTTACTGCTACTGGCTGCATCTCTTCTCCCCTCTCTTCTTCTTCACACAGTGACCCAGGCAGCGCTTCTGCTGCTATCAATCAAATGAAGTGAGGAGGAAGCAGGGGCTGTGGCTCCAACAACACACATAGCCCTAGAGCGAGCATACATGAAGAAGAGGGGGACTCAAGTTTGACGGCAGCTGACCCAAGATGAGGAGAATTGACAGCTCTGTGCAATACCATTGCACAGAGTAGGTGAGCATACCTTGTTTATTATTTTAATCTTATCCTTTAGTAACACTTTAATAAGCATTTAACCCTAATTCACATTGATGTGATTTGGCATGCGATTTGACATTTCACATCGGCGACAATTGCCTGCAATGGCAGTGTCCGAATCGGTGCGACATAGTACCGATTCCCAAAAGTAGTTTCTATACTACTTTTGCCAATTTCCCGCACAGATTTCTCTGAAATCGTCCCGAAGTCGGGACTGACATGGGGGAATGAAATTGTGCGAGTTCAGCTGAACTTGCATGATTTCATTCCCGCAATCAGTGTGAACACGGGCTTAATCCTTTCAGTGATGGGAGGCCCACTGAAATAGTGTTTTTTGTTTAAGTCTTAGAGACCCCTTAACTATACTAACTTTTTAAAACTGTGGATTTTTAGGTTTAGGCACTTCCTTATATGTGGGTTGCTCAGCTACTAAGTCTATGCCTAACCCCTCCCCACGTGCTGTACTGCTGACGATTTTCATATGCTTTCATAAAAAATATTTATATAGGTTTGCTAAATAACTCTATTGGGTATTGGGTTCTTTAAAATGAACGTGAGATTTTCAAAAATGGAAGCGTTTACAGCTGTCTTACTCTCACGTTCTCTACCAAATTTTGGATTGAAAATCAAATGTTTCAATCAATAAGCAGTGCCTCGTCATGTAGCGTTGGTTAGTAAATGGGAAGCCACTATAAATACACAATTGAAGAGCAGAAACCTGACTTTCGAGAGGGAATCCCAAGAGGAGGGCCCCACTAGTCAGGCTTTATCTCCCATCTATAAACTTCTGCTCGTGGAACCCTCCCTCACGCCCCCTAAGTTCTTAACCCATGGGAGAGAGATCTCCAACTTGAACTAACACCAGAGAAACTTACATAAATGTTAACCATATCCTACAATTACAATTGTATTTATCTACAGTAAATACCAGGAAACTATCTACAAAATTGTTACGCAATGGTACCGAACCTCAGTCCTACTACACCGAATATACCCCTCTTTATCAATCTGTCTGTTGGTACTGTGGTGCACATAAAGGTGACATGACTCATGTTTCTGTACACGGGTCCACTCTATAGTGCAGAAGTTCACTGGCCGACCCATTCCATACACCCCAGTAGTCTTTCAACCTTATCACTCTGACATCCCATTGAAGACATATAAACGATCAGTTGTTAGACACCTGATCAGTGCAGCACACTCCTATATCCCTACGCTGTGGAAATCTTCTATCATACCCCCTTTGTCACTTTGGTTTCAGACGATTGAAGACATTAGCGAAATGGAAAGTCTGACTACTGTCCTAAAGTTAACAGAGGAGAAACTCATAAGCTGTGTTTCTCCTGGACGGCATATACTTGCACTATGGAATTCCAGAAAATCCTTGCTAGCTGAAAATATATTAAATCTTATAATCATCCTAGGCAGTGCTTGGTTATCTCTAAAATTTGCACTTGGAGCTAGTACAGATGCGCGCCATCCTGGGAGAAGTTTGGATGGGCAACTTGCATTTTCCCCATGAAGCTGGGTGACACAAACCCAAACAGAGGGGGAAAAAGGGCACCTTTTCCTGCCTATTCCCCCTTTCCCTTCCACCTAGTCCTCACTCTTACACCCCCAAAACCCCCTCCATTTTGGCTTAAGCCCATACATTGTGTCTAAATACAGAGAACTCTGGTCCTTGCTTTCAATATTGTAAAATCTAGTTTAGTTACTGGTCAATAAATGGCCGTTTTAGACATGTACTGTACAACGCTACGTAACTTTACCTTCTGCCAAAAAAACCTGTACGATGGTAAACAGGCTTCTGGGCAGTCTGAGGTGTTTGCTTTTCCTTTTCTGTTGTTCCTATTTGTTTGTAATAACATTTTGTATACTTGTTCTGTAAACATTGGTAAAATATTAAATTATTCTAATGCATTCAGTACTTATTGAAGAGCAGAATTCTATTCCCAACACGAGAGGACCACAACTTAAAGTGTTACTAAACCAACAATAAAATCAATCTGTATATGCACTAAAGCATGCTTGTTAAACTCACTGTGGAACCTAAGGGGTTAATCATCTGCATTGTGTAAAAAGGTTGCTTGATCATGTATGCACAGATCCTCCCCCTCCCTGCACTGTCAGCCCAGATAAGACAGAGCCTTTGGAGTCAGGCTGCACGTGCTCAGTTTGGTGTGTATTGCTAGAGAGTTTGTTTTTGTTTGTGTTTTTCTTGGGAAAGTGCATGTTATCAGCACAGGGCCAAACTGCACTATCCAGACCTGTCCAGACAGAGGGTCAGGAGCCCTGCAGCCTCATAGGACAGCTCAGTGCAGTATGAAAACCCCTCCTACAAGCTTCACCAGTAACTGATAGAAATCACAAGACTGCTATATACTCCTGATGAGAAAAGGTATTTAGCAGCTATTTACTAAAATAATTAAAATTCCATAGTCTGTGGTAGACCAGATATAGTGAATGCAGGGTCCTGGGTTCAGTAACACTTTAAGTTTGGAGTTTCAGGGAAAAAAACTATTCTGATTACAGAGAAGCCAAGTATAGTATGTCGATATACATATCCATATACCATTGTGTTGGGACATAACACAATGGTATATGGTAAATTACATTTTTTTACAAATGTTATTATAAAACACAATACAAATGAATATACTGTGAGGGAGACATGCAGAGCCCACCATTGAATAGCTCCCATTCTGGATTTCACATTGTATTTTTCTACGGTTCACTTTTTGCGTATTACTGTGTTGCCTACTTTGTAGCCAAACAACATCACACACACACATCAAAAAAGTCACCACTGAACGGAGAAATCGCTTCGCTGGTCCAAAGCTAGGTTTCTACTACACAGTAATGCTGCCTCAGGCATGTTCTCTCGTAAACTGCACCAGTCCCTACAGCCTGCCCATGTCTACAAATTGAGAAATAGCTCCGGTCATATGGTCACTCACCCTAGTGAAGTATTAAAAAAAATTTCTTCTTTCTACCGAGACCTGTTATCCCCCCCTCGCAGCCAATACCCAACGCCATGGGTCATTGGTTGGATTCGATCCATCTCCCATCTCTCGCGGAATCACAACTGAACACTTTAAACGCCCCATGCACCGACCAAGAGGTTATGACCACTATTAGGACTCTTAAATCTTCTACAGCCCCTGGCCCAGATGGTTATACCTCTCTATATTATAAAAAAAGTTTTCCCAGATCCTGGCCTCAAAGTTGACTAAACTTTTTAACCAGACATTACGAGGGCAGACGCTCCCAGAAGAGATGCTGCGCGCTAATATGACACTGATCCCCAAACCTCATAAGGACCACTCCTTGCCCCAAAACTATAGGCCTATTTTGGTTTTAAATAATGACATTAAAATTTTAGGAAAGATTTTGGTGAATAGATTGGCCCCCATTATTAGCACCCTGGTGGGCCCAGAACAAACTGGTTTTATCCCCAATAGGCAGATCACTGATAACATCAGATTGGCTACAAATATCGTTCAAGACGCAAACCTTTTTTCACGCAAAGTTTTGATTTTGGGGTTGGATATCCAAAAGGCATTTGACAGTGTCCTATGGCCATACTTAGATCAGATTTTGGCCAGGTTTGGGTTCGGGGGAGAATTCGTGAATGGGTTTAAGGCACTGTATCATAGACCCCAGACTAGGATCAAACTCCCCGGTAGCTCTTCAGAATTTGTTGCCCCCTCTCCCCACTGATATTTGCCCTGGCTTTGGAGCCCCTGGCCAGGGCAATCATAGCAGACCCAAACATAGGGGGGTACTTGAAGGAGGAAGGGGAGTACAAAATAAGCCTATATGCGGACGATGTCCTTCTGTTCTTACCCAACCCTCTGATAGCACTCCCCAATCTTCTCGGGTTGTTGCGCTCCTTCCAGAAGCTTTCGGGACTAGGGGTCAATCTGTCAAAGTGTTCTGCCATCTATAGTGCCAATTTTCCACCGGCCTTTATTATGGTCCGGAGATGGTTGAGGCTATGGTCGACCTACCGGATCCCATTAATAGGTAGGGTAGTAGCTATTAAAATGTCGATTTTGCCAAAACGATTGTATTTTTTTAGGGCTCTCCTTTTGTATGTATCTCGTCAATCCCTTACCGCGTTACAACATGATATTAACGCCTTTATTTGGCAGGGTAAGAGGCCCAGACTTGGGAGAGCCCTACTACATCGACCTCTGCTGCAGGGTGGCCTGGGCCTTCCAGACATGTGGCTATATTATTTAGCAGCCAGGCTGGCCCAAAAACGGCTCAGTGGCATGCCCCTACGGCTGGAATTCCATGGTTGCAGTTTGAGACTCAGTCGCTGCGACCATACTTTCTCCCAGGCATCCTGTGGCAGGAGGGTCTGAGGCCGAGTGACCTGGCTCCCCTTAATGCTATTGTAAGTAGCTCCCTTTATCTCTGGTCACTGTACCACCTTAAATTTAAACTACGTCCTGATAGACCCAGTTTGGCATCGTTTCTGGGCGATAGGAGATTCCCCCTTGCTTTTGAATCTCCTGTCGCCTTTGGATGGTGGATTCGGAAATCTTTGGTCACCCTGCGAGCTCTATGCATTCGAGGGGGTGTCTTCGCCTCCTTCTCGCAACTCCAGTCACAGCATGAGGTACCGAGAGGGGAATTTTATAAATTCCTTCAAATTCGCCATTTTTTTCAATCACACTATAGACCCACCCATGCCACCTCTAATACTCAATTTGAATCTATATGCTATCGGCACTCCAGAGATAGGGGTATTATCTCCACCATATATAAACACCTTATCAAATCCCAACTACCTGAGAAATCTAGGGCTATGTGTTTTTGGGAAACCGATCTGGCCACAGAGTTCTCATCTGATGAGTGGCGGAATATGCTTCTGAATATGCATAGATGCTCCAGATCAATGGCTGTAAAGTATACTGTGGTGAAGCTACATACACGGTGGTACCTCACCCCGGATAAGATTCACAGATTCTACCCCGCGGTCCCCGACCTTTGCTTTAGGGGATGCCTGGCGACGGGCACCTTACTCCATAACTTTTGGAGCTGCCCTCAACTCCAGGGCATTTGGGATCAGGTCTCCGCCACAGTGTCCTCTATTGTAGGTTTTAATGTTAACTTAACACCTGAACACTGTTTGTTGTTTGCCCCGATAACTGGTGTTTCCCATTCCACCCAGAGGTTGATCAATACGTTGTTCTGCGCCATCCACTGGACGATTGCGCTTCATTGGCGCTCGCAGATAACTCCCTGGTCGCAGGTCCTCCGTAGGATGGATGCTATCCATCTCATGGAACGGATACACCATACAATTATGGATACTATGCATATTCACACGGCTAAATGGGCCGATTGGCCGTTATATCCAAGTATCGCGGGAGGGCCGTCTCTTCACCACCCTCCGCAGGAGGGGATTTGAAGTCTGGATGGACTTGATATCCTTGTCGGGATAGATTGGGCCTACCAGTTCTTGACTCCCAGGATTGCCCCACTGGATAGCTTTGTCCTCCAATGCCCATTGAACCGGGTTGCAGCTAGCTGCTACTCAGGTGCGGAGCTGTAGCCCCTATCGTTGTTTGCATGAGAAGTCAGCAGTAATAACAATTACAATGTTCCTTTTTTATGTTTTGTTATTGTTTATTATTTCATTTAGCCTCTCACTGATATCCTGCATGGTCTCGATTAGCATCACTTGGTGCGTATGGCCTAGGCTATTCGTGTACTATCTGTAGAATGTTTTGCATTTTGCCTTGTACGATGCTGTCCCAGCTGTATTTGCCTGAAGTGTACTTTTTTTTGCTATACCTTGATGCAGCCATGTACCTGCTTCTATTGTTCTGTTTATTCTTTTATAACCAATAAAAAACGTTTGTAATAAAAAAAAAAAAGTCACCACTGAGGAAGGTAGATACTCTAGTAATGGGTTTATTGCATAAATGTCACTTGCCTTTTTTTCTTCTCCCCTTAGGTTTTAACAGGCTAAAAAATATTTGACCCTATAAATCTAACTTTAACGAATAAGGGGAGTGCTAGTAATAAGACAAATAGATGCATTTTTTACTGAACACATTTTTGTAAACTTCTGGAAAATCTGTGCATGTATCCTGGTAACATTTCCTTCCTACTGTATCGACCAGGGAAGGCTAGCATCATTTTGTGTGTACTACTAACATGTCTGCCAAGTAAGGAACTCAGCAAACAATCCTGCTGCTGTCTGCCAAAACTCATCACTGAAAAGATGCTTCATCACAGTATTCAGTATTATACTGGCCTAAATGTTGGTTGCAATGTCTTAAGCCCCATACACACGATCGGAAATCCTGACAACAAAAGTCCGATGAGAGCTTTTGGTCAGAAATTCTGACCATGTGTATGCTGATGGAATTCCCACTAGCAAAAGATTGAGAGCAGGTTCTCTATTTTTCAGAAGGAAAAAGTTCCGATCGGAAATTCCGACGAGTAAAATTCCTACGCATGCTCAGAAACAATTTGACGCATGCTCAGAAGTATTGAACTTAATTTTCTCGGCTCATCGTAGTGTTGTATGTCACCATGTTCCTGACAGTCGAAAGTTCAGAGAACTTGTGTGACTGTGTGTATACAAGCCAAGCTTGAGCGGGATTCCAACCAAAACTCAGATCATGTGTATGCGGTATTACCTGCCCCAAAATCTTTTGTCTATTTTGCCTCTTCTTACTCACCCGGAACTGTATTTTAAGCTCACGTGAAAACAAGTTACATTTCTACAAGGTAAGCTCCCACAAGCCAGACTTTTTTCTTTTCTTTTTTTTACAAGGCAAGCGCCCGCAGGCCAATCTTTTCAACAAGGCAGGTTCCCGCAGGCCAGCGTTTTCTACAAAGCATACTGTTTTAGGACAGCTTTTCCACAATACAGAATTCCTCATATCCAACTTTTTATAAGAGGCAGCTCTACCACTTGGCTAACCTCTCCACATGGAAGGCAGGCTCCATCAAAGCCAGTATCTTTACATGGCAGGTAGCACTACTCACTGGCAGAATTTTAGCAAAGGCGAAAGTTGCTTCTTCCCCCGCTCTTTGAGGGGGGGACAGACTCAAATACACATGTTCTAGGGAAGGTATTGTGGTAGAAGTAGGGGAAACGCTAAGGGCAGAGGTACAGGGTTAGTTAGGACTTAAGTTACTTAATGTTGAGTAAGCAAAAAAGAGCTTAACTGAGCACATTTAAGAAGGATCAAAGCAGTTATTGAGCAAATACAAGAAGGTGGTACAGCCTGACACCTTGACTGTGAGGACGCACCCCCTCCGCACTGGGTAAACACAAATCCTGCCTTTCTCAATACCAGACAATGTAATTTTGGGTAACTGCTCAAAGCTTACCGTATATACTCGAGTATAGGCCGACCCGAATATAAGCCGAGGCCCCCAATTTACCCCCAAAAAAACTGGCAAACTTATTGACTCGTGTATAAGCCGAGGGTAAGACATGCCTGTCCATCCCTGTGTGTGTGTCCGTCCATCCCTGTGTGTCCGTCCATCCCTGTGTGTCCGTCCATCCCTGTGTGTCCGTCCATCCATCCCTGTGTGTGTGTGTGTCCATCCATCCATCCATCCCTGTGTGTGTGTGTCTCCATCCATCCATCCATCCATCCCTGTGTGTGTGTGTCTCCATCCATCCATCCATCCCTGTGTGTGTGTGTATCCATCCGTGTGTGTGTGTGTGTGTGTGTGTGTGTGTGTGTGTGTGTGTGTGTGTGTGTGTGTGTGTCCAGCCTACCTGTGTCCCGAGCCTTTGTCCCGAGCCTCCGTCCCGTGCCGAGCCTCCTTGCCTCCGTGCCTCGCCGCCGTGCCTTGCCTCCGTCCCGTCCCGTCCCGTGCCGTGCCTTGCCTTGCCTCCGTCCCGTGCCCTCTTCGTTCGTTGGCGCCTCGGCGGCCATTGTAAAATTCAAAAGCTGCGCCGCCGCCTTCGCCTGTGATAGGCGGAACACTGAATTTCCCAGCAGCCTGTGTTCCGCCTATCACGTACATTGTATCATCCTCGTCCGTAGTACGAGGATGATACGATGTCCGTGATAGGCGGAACACAGGCTGCTGGGAAATTCAGTGTTCCGCCTATCACAGGCGAAGGCGGAGCCGGAGGCGCGGCTTTTGAACTATAGAATGCCCGCTGTCTGTCTGCTCGACACGCTGATCGAGCGGGCAGACAGCGATGACTCGAGTATAAGCCGAGGGGGGCACTTTCAGCCTCAAAAAAGAGGCTGAAAATCTCGGCTTATACTCGAGTATATACGGTATGTTAGCATTCTGTTTAAAACATTTTTGGAGATACTTTTGTTAAAAGGCAAATAGGTTGTTCACTGTGCAAGGGGACTTTCCCTCAGCTTAAGGAATGCTGTGAAAATTCACTTTGCAAAGCATACCCAATCACATGCTTGTACATGCCTGAATGATGGGAATCAGCAGAACTTCACCTCATACATTAAGCTAAGAGTAATTTCCCCTGAAAAGTGAACAGCCTACTTTGTCAAAAAGGTCATCCCCTGCCTTATGATTGCTCTCTGATCTGTGGTCAGTTACAGCCTTGCCACTTGGCAAGCAGGCTCCCTCACTCCCAGCCTGTCTTCATGGTAGGTAACCTCCCTCACAGCCAGCCTCTCCACATGGCAGACTCTATTCAACAAGCCTTTTCACATAATAGGCCCGAACAAATGTTGAATACAACTTACCCTTCTTTCTCCAGGGTAGCCTCTCCACCGTGATATCTGAATACAGAGACTACTTCATATAGGCCCAGATGTTCAGACATTATGTGAGAGATTTACTAAAACTGGTGCACATAGAACAGAGTAGCCACAGAGTAGCAGATAAATTCCCTTTGGGACAGACCTTAGTTCAATATAGTTATATTAGCTGAAATGTTGTCAAATTTGATGAAATAGATGACTCTTCAGCAGGGATTTACTAAAATTGGAAAGTGCAAAATCTGGTGCAGCTGAACATGGTAATCAATCAGGTTCCAGGTTTTATTGTCAAAGCTTAAGGCGGTTGTATACCTCTCTTTGTGATATTTACCTACAGGTAAGCCTATAAGACTTACCTGCAGATAAAATGAAGATCTCCTAAACGTACACCGTTTAGGAGATATTCACCCTGCATGTGCTCTGAAGGTCTGGCGTTTCGTGCCAGAACTTCAGAGCTTCTTGCCAGAACCGAGGGCTCCTGCATGCATTTGCACCAATTTTAGTAAATCTCCTCCTATTTGCTCTTTAATCTACCGAGTTTAGCCACAGCTTTACCAATACAGTGACCCTAGCAACACCTCTGTACACAACAGTTTTAAGAAGAGATGATGAAACCAGCTACATGTCAATCTAAAATGATCTTGGCTATTATAATAACAACATCTTCTATGCAATGCTAGTAAAGGAAAAGAACAGTTTCAACCTGCTCTTTCAGCAAAACTATGTTTTTCTTATGCCAGTCCTGTGACCGCCCACAAAGAAAGGCATGACATAACAAGCAGAGTCTACCAAATGTTCGCTATTCACACGCCAAGTGCAGAAGCAGTTCAACAAAACTTTGATCAAGAACAGACCTGAAGTTTGTCAGTCATTTTAAAGAGATTAAAAAGAATACTGGAATCTTACTTATTCTACAACAAAAACTTGTTCTGGATGTGGAAGTATTCAGTCAGATATACTATATACCTCTTCTTAGGCCCGGATCAACATAAACAGCACAAACTTGCATTAAAAACATCCATACTAAAATGTGTGTGATGTTAGGCAATGGTGCAGCTGGCATGGTTAATGAGTTCATGCTTTAAATATGCATCTGCATTTTAAATGGCGCAATGTTGGTTTGGTTTGTTGGAAAACTGTAAGCATTGATTTTACCTGATCTAAATGCTTGTAAATGTATGAAATCATGTTTAAAGGCAAAAAAAACGAATACAGATCCGTGGCTCGGCTCAAGACTGGCCCCTCCTGCACATGGACAACGTGGGTACTCGCCACCCTAGTCCATCTCCACTCTTCTTTGAAGAAAAAAAATAAATAAATAGCTGCACTCCAATTAGCTCTTCTTGCAGTATGTGTAATAATCAGTGAATTGACGGCATAAAATGATGTCTCCAACCCAAAACCAGCCTTCCTTAACGCGTTTCACCATTCCTGGCTTGCTGATAAAGATAGTGATGGGCCTTATGTAACCATCTTGTGACGGCATCTGTGGCTATTAAAGTGTTTTACAAATATGATGTGGTTACGGGCCAGCATTTCATTTTTGATGAGCGGGTCTAACTTGATTTAAAGTGACACTAGAATTCTGGGTTGATGTAACTTACTGTGGTTGCATTCATTCTCCACGCTGTATGTAGAAACATAACTACCCTCTCTTGCTCATTCCCAAGATGGATTAGGTATTAAGGATTATATGAACTGAAGGGTGCGCAGATCAGTACACATGACCACAACTAAGCGCTTGTTCCAAACAAACAGAAGTGAAGAGGAAAAGGAGAAGTGCGGAAGCCCATGGGAAGACATTACAAGGAATGAGAAAAACACAAGATTATTTGTGGAAAATAATTACTGAGCCATTAAAGAGAAAAGTAAACTTTCTTTACAGACTTTTACCTATAGGTAAACCTATAATAAGGCTTACCTATAGGTACTGTAAATATCTCCTAAACGGGGGTTATTTATGAAAGGTAAGAGGCATGGAGGTTATTTACGATTATTAAGGCAAATCCACTTTGGACTACAAGTTGCAAAGTGCACTTGAAATTGCAATAAAAGTGCAGTCGCTGTAAATTTGAGGGGTAGATCTGAAATGAGGGGAAGCTCTGCTGATTTTATCATCCAATCATGTGCAAGCTAAAATGCTGTTTTTTATTTTCCTTGCATGTCCCAATCGGATCTACAGCGACTTTACTTCCAAGTGTACTTTCAGTGCAATTTCAAGTGCACTTTGCACTTGTAGTGCAAAGTGGATTTGCCTTTAGTAAATAACCCCCATGGAGGAGCTCAGCTATGAGGAAAGATTAGAGGAACTGAAATGATTCCCTCTTCAGAAGAGAAGATTAAGGGAGGATATGATCACCATGTATAAATATATAAGGGGTCCATATAGTGAACTTAGTGTTCACGTTCAACACAGAGGACAAGGGGGCACTCTTTACGTCTAGAGGAAAAAAGATTTCATCTCCAAATAAGGAAAGGTTTCTTCACAGTCAGAGCTGTGAAAATGTGGAATAGACTCCCTCCAGAAGTGGTTCTGGCCAGTTTAGTAGATTGGTTTAAGGCCTGGATTCTTTCCTAAATGTACATAATATAACTGGGTACTAACCTTTATAGGTAAAGTTGATCCAGGGAAAATCCGATTGCCTCTCGGGGGATCAGGAAGGAAATTTTTCTGCTGCTGTAGCAAATTGGAGCATGCTTTGCTAGGTTTTTTCGCCTTTCTCTGGATCAACTGTGGGTGAAGGATTGTGCTTATGGGATTGTATCATTTTTTTTTTTTTTGGTTGAACTAGATGGACTTGTTTTTCTTCAACCTGACTAACTATGTAACGATGTGTTGCCTAGTTGCATTGGGTGTTTAATACTCCACACTATGTTTCATGCATTGTAGTAAAATGATCATTACCACTCCACATTTGTGTGATTTGGCCCCTATGTGGGTTAGACAAAAATTATGAATAGAAATAATAAACTGTAACATAAAATAGCATTATTACTTGGAAGGCATGCCAAGCAGAGGAGGCAGACCACTTTTTTTTTTTTTAACCAGCATTCCATGGAATGCTATTTTAAGTGATTTGATGCATCTGATACATCTAGCAGCCCAAGATTTTAAATGTAGTCAATTAGGTTTTAAAGCTGAATGGTAGGCAACAGCTAAGTCCACAACTAAAAGAAAAGAAAATACATTATGTTTTACCTGCCAAAGTTTGTAATTCTGTTCATTCAGTCACGTGACCCGAGAAACCTCTGCCAGGCAGAACAGCCTCGCTGGCATCTACTGCAGGTACAGCTTGGTTAAGGTGTTTGGACAATGATGGAGCAGCAGAGTACTGATAAGGTCAGCTCTGTTCTCACACTCATAGACTGACAACACTATGTATAAAGTCCTGTTTGAGTGCTAACCCTAGATCTCCCAGTCAGTGTTGCTGTAAGGTAGGGGATTACAAAAAGCTCAAATAAATACAATTTGAAAACAGCATGGAGTTCAACTTTAATTTTCGGACTTGCATCATTAAGACCCCTTTTACACTGGGGCCGCGGTTCAATTAGCGATAAAGCGCCGCTTGTTTTATCAGCGCTTTAGTGCTGTTTAAGCAGCGCTTTCAGCCACTAGCAGGGAGCTTTTAACCCCAAAGAAGGTGTTAAAAGTACCGTACCGTGTTGCCCATTCATTTCAATGGGCGGGGCATTTCAGGAGCGTTAAATACAGCGCACCCAAACCGCCCCAGAGATGATGCATGCAGGACTTTCCCAACGTCCCACAAGTGCACCACCACAGTGTGAAAAATCACTCTGAAATCAACGGGAGGCGGTTTTCAGGCACTTTACAGTCGCTATTTCTTGCTTTAAAACATCTGAAAACTGCCTCAGTGTAAAAGGTGTGTTACTTGAGTAGACAAAGGTGGTAAAGAAGAATGCAATTACAAGACTATAGTTTGATAAAACATGTACTGCTAAATGTTTTTTTAGACATGCACATTACTGAAGAATACTGTCAGATATTCTCATTATTGTGCATTATTAAAGGGGTTCTAAAGTCAAAGGTTTTTTTTTTTTTTACCTTAAATCATTCTTTGCATTAAATTAAAAAAATGCTCACTACCTGTATAAAAGTCCCCCCCCCCCCCCACCTTAGACACTTACCTGACTCCTTACAATGCTCCAGTGCTGTCCCAGCTCCAGCACTGCTCCTCCACTTCCTGGTCTCACAGGAAACACTGAAGTCAACAGGAGCCATTTCCTGTCAAACTACTGTGAGGGAGGGAGGGGTAGGGCTTATCAATGCAGTGTGTGTTTATAGAAACACACAGCCTAGTTCGGTATCCCCTTAGCACCCGGTTGGTAAAGAGGCACCCAGGGCGGACAGCACCAGCGGGGGACCACCAAAGAGGAGGTAAGGACTGCTCTGTGCAATATCATTGCACAGAACAGGTAAGTATAGCTGTTATATATGTTACCCTTTACTATCACTTTAAAGCATTCAATAGCGATTGTGAATTTAATATAGACAATATTGCATGGATCAAGTACATAAACATAATTCATGATATTGATTTTTAAAGGGAATTTTGACTGTAAAGGTAAATTGATAGATATTTGCACAATTTTTTGATCCTTAAAGCTGAACTTCAGGTAAATGAAAACATGACCATTGTAACGAGGCTCCCCTGCCCTGCATGGGTAAAATGCTGGTTTCTCCCACCAGTACAAAGCACTTTTTACTTGCCTCACCCCTCACAGGCTACTCATTCCATGCAGCTGGTCATCCTGAAAACTTTTTCTCTTGGGCGCTCTGTCTGGCAGTTGAAGTTGTTACATAGCCAACACATACAATGCAGAAACAACAGTCCTGCTTTGTGAGGACACTAAAAGCCTGCCCAGAGCGAAGGAGAAAAAAAGTGAGCGCCAGCTGCCGAGTAAGCCAAGTAAAAGTCCTTGTTCCAGATAACCTGGGCAGAAGTCATTAAAATACCTCTATATTCAGACTAGAGATAACTGAATATTTTCTCTGTTAAAGAAGACCAGAAAAGGAACCATTGTAGGTGGTGATAACATACCACTTCATAATGATTCATAAGAAAATAAGACAAAAAAAAAAAAAAAGACATATAATGCAGCCTGTCACTAGAATTAACAAAGCAGCCTGTTTTTCTGAGTCTTCTCCATTACTTTACCTGTTTTTTACCTGTTGCTCCTGCTGTTATTTCTTTAACTTACGGTCCCATTCACATTTCACAATTACGCTTTTTTGATTTGGCTGCCCTACACGTGACAAGCTCACATAGGCTGGGTTCCAATATGAACACGCCTGTCTGAGGTTGGGTTCACACTGCTGCCGGACGCAGCTCACAAGCAGGAGTCTGATGCGTCCTCGTTTACCGTCTCGGTTTACCAATTTCAGCCCGAATTTTTGGCTGAATTCGGACCTGAAATGGTCCAAAAGACATACAGGCTCCTGTGCCAATCGCACTGTAGTTGCTGTGGAGATATGTGAACCAGCTCCATAGAGAGCCAGTCACAATCTCCTGCTGTGAGAATTAGATGCAGAGGGAAACCCACATCCACTTCGCACCAGTGTGAACCCAGCCTAAAGTAGCTCCTGCTTCTTTTTCAGGTGCAAAGCGTGGTGCATTTTAGTGTTTATCGGATGTTTTGCTTTACACAGACAGTTGCTGGCCACGTTTGGGGTGCCATTAACAATGAATGGCTCCGCAAGCATGATGCTCTTTTTTTACGTTTTCATAGAACGTACAGAAGTGAATTGGGTCTAACAGACGTGGCTGTGCAGCAAAACTATTTACCACTGACAGGGGTGCTTGCAAGGGTTAGCTTTCATCCATTTTCTTAGGCCTGATTCACACCTATGAATTTTTAGTGCTTTTTACATTTTGCAAATTTGCACTACAGTCCATTTAACATGGTTTCCTATGGAACATGTTCTGTAGTACAAATCTGCAAAATGTAAAAAGCACTAAAAATGCATAGGTGTGAGTCCAGCCTTAAAGCCTTTATCCCAAAAGTAAAAAATAAAAACAGTTTCTGTAACTGCTTAAAAACGGTTAGCTGGAATTTAATTTTAGCCAATTTTAGTCACTTATGTAAAGTCCATTTAAATTTACTAGATCCTCCAAGACTATTCTCTCCAGACAAGTGCTGTTGCCTAAAGCCGCGTACACACGGGCGGACTGTCTGGCCAACTAAGTCCGTCAGACAATCCGACGGACAGTCCGTCCTACTTTTGAATGAACGGACTTGACCACACACGATG
Source organism: Lithobates pipiens (assembly GCF_037356315.1). Taxonomy (NCBI): domain Eukaryota; kingdom Metazoa; phylum Chordata; class Amphibia; order Anura; family Ranidae; genus Lithobates; species Lithobates pipiens. Next base: position 250,245,960 of record NW_027507764.1, on the reverse strand, counting down.
AACAGACAGTCCGTTGAAAGCTTGCGCGATGACGTGTACAGCACGTACGACGGGACTAGAAATACGACGTCCAATACACTGCAATGCAACCTTCGGCCGTGTAAATCCTTTCTGAGCATGCGCCATACTTAGTCCGTCCAACTTGCCTACTCACGAGCGGACTGTCCGCTGAAACCAAAGTTGGACGGACAATATTACGGAAATTTCGAAAGACTTAGTCCGCCAGACTGTCCGCTGAAAAAGTCAGCTGAAGCCCACACACGAGCGGACTGTCCGCTGAAATGTGTTTCAGCGGACTAAGTTGGACAGACAGTCCGCCCGTGTGTACGCGGCTTAAGACAGAAGTGTTTTACTGGATTTATCCTATGGTTAAAATAAAGAAAAAGAAAATCAGGACAATACAGCCCTCATATTTACGGATTGATAAGCTGAAATATATTGTTGTTGTTGTTTTTGGGTTTAACGCCTAACTCCAGCTTTGCTATCACTTTAAATAGGTCATTTGTGCCAAGTTTGCCCAAATGAACTATTTCCTTTACAAATACATGCAACCACAGTCAGCACTATATAAACGGTATGTAGCATCATCTACATACAGTACACAGCGCTGTGTTCTGGCAATGGTACGGGGCCATTCACAGGAAGTCTTGTATGTTTATCAATGAAGGCTTGCTCTAAATGGCTGGATGATGTCACAATCACCTCCTAAGCCATTCAGAGGAAGCCTTGTATTCACTGATAAAATACAAGGCTTTCTGTAAATGGCTGGAGCAGTGTTCAGCCCAACTTAAAGTGTTACTAAACCCAGGACCCTGCATTCACTATATCTGGTCTCCCACAGTACACAGAACACGGACATGCAAATATTTTAGTAAATATAAACTGCTATCTACCTTTTCTCATTAGCGGTATATACCCTGTTTCCGCAAAAATAAGACCTAGAGTGATTGTCGGCGATGGCTGCAATATAAGCCCTACCCCCCAAATAAGCCCTACCCCGTTTCCCCGAAAATAAGCCCTACCCTGACAATAAGACCTACAAGGACTTGTACTAGGGCTTATTTGGGGGGTAGGGCTTATATTGCAGCCATCACCGACAATCATGCTTGGTTTTATTTTCGGGGGAAACAGGGTAGTAGTCTTAGGACTTCTTTCAGAGACTGGCCAAGCACTAATTAAAGCTTGTAGGAGGAGTTTTCATTCTCCCCTGACTGTCCTATGAGACTGAATGACCCCTGACCCTCTCTCTGGACAGTGCTGATTGGCCCTGTTCTGATCACATGCACTCTCCCAAAAAAAGAAAAAAAACTCTAGCAAAACACACCAAACTCAGCATGTACAGAGTGCCCCCAAGGCTCTGTACTATCAGCAAATGTATTGGGGACTGTGGAAGAAGGGGAGGATCAGAATAGGCAGGATCATGCAGCCTTTTTACACAAAGTGGAGGATTAACCCCTTAGGTTCCACGGTGAGTATAACAAGCATGTTTTACCGCATATACAGTCTGATTTTACTGTTGTGGGTTTAGTAGCACTTTAGTCTTGTTGCAGCAGCAGATGGGAAAGTCCTGAACTTCTGTCGGAACACAGTACTGTATATTGTAAGTAACTAATACTCTATGGCAGCTAGAAAACTTTGAACAGGATATTATACAAAACGGTTAAAATAAATGAACTCAAGTTGTAAAATTAAAAGGTACAGAGGGATTCAAGCTGAGAAATGAAGGTGTATGTAAAGCTTCACAATATACTTCTCTTGTTTGTCGATTGGTCTTTTAAACAAACATACTGTTGAAATAGTTTTGTTATACCCAGGACCGTCTTTAGTATAGATTGGACCCTGGGCAAAAAAATTCTTAGGGCCCCCCCCCCATGCAATTTCCCTCTCCACCTACTCTGAGACATACAATAAATAGCAGCTAGACTTAAAATCAGTTTTCTGTATCAGATCAGGCAGAAATTGTGATTGGTTGCCAGCAGTTACAGCATATCACTACTGACTAGTTGCTAGAGGTTACAGCATCACCTCCTCACAGCAGGGGAGCATGATATACATAGGAATGCTGCCTTTATTTGCATACCAATGCCGCCGACCGCAGCTATTTACTTAGTATTGTCGCCGCTATTTACATACGAATGCCAGTTATTTACATGTAAACATAGGATCTGCAGGCGAGTCATCTACACACAACAATAGGGCAGAGCTGGGCAGCATTAGTACCAGCACTGCACACTGAGATATTGGGACACAGCACAGGAATAAAACTTCAAGGGACAAGGGAATTTAAATCTGGATAGTTGGCAAGTATGAGGCAGCTGTTTTGGGCCCCACAACAATGACAGGGCCCAGGGCAGCTGCCCCTTTTGCCCTGCCTTAAAGACGGCCCTGGTTATACCTGTTTGATAAATACAAAAAATTCCTGTTGCCCCTTCCAGAAATGAAGCAAGCGTGTAAGTCCCTAACACTTTGCAGTGTTATTAGCCTCAGAATTACAGAACATCTCAACTAGAATTACAGAGACGAGGAGGCATTTTGTAATCCAAAGCTACTTCCTGTCACTGGGTGACAACACTGCTCCTCCAAAGATTCAGTATAGTTAGTGAGGGACGTCACTCTACAGCAGGGTTTCTCAACCAGGGTTCCATGGAACCACAGGGTTTCTTCAGAGGTTGCTAGGGGTTCCTTGAGCAATGAGCAGTTTTTGCCTCTCAGATAAGTTCCCACTAACACCAATGATCTTTTTGGCTATCTACAAGGACGTTCTTCCAAATGACCATAGTTAGGAGCGTTCTTCCCTATGACCATCACATTAATTTATCATGAGTTGTAGATAAAGTCATTTTTAGCAGGGGTTCCCTGAGGCCAGAAAGTAATTCCAAGGGTTCCTTTGTGTTGAAAAGGTTGAGAAAGGTTGCTCTACAGCAACAAATGTGTTATTGGGCAGGACGGAGGAGGATTTCACCTAAAATTAGAGGCATCGTCACAAAGGATTCGTCATACTGACTGTAAGGCCGACCATCAGCGGTTTGAATCTCGGGGTCTTCAAGTTTCTAATCGTGTATGGGTAGGCTGAATGTAGTGAATTCATCAATCATCTTGAGTACAACCAGCCTGACGGATTTTACATGCAATTATCACTAGCGGCTGGTATAGCTGCTACCGATAATCACAGTCTTCTCCTGGTGGAGATGGCTCCCCCCCACCAGGAGAAGACAAAGGTTCAGCATGAGGGTCTCCCCTGTCAACACTGTCAGTATTCATGGGGGGAAATCGAGCAATTTTCTTTTGCAACCAAGAAATTTGCATCAAGTATAGCCTGCTTAAGTTATGTCCCTCATGCCATTTTTTTCTTTGCGATTTTGGCTATACTTAGACTTTAAGCACTTACTTCCACACACTTATTGAGCTGGATACATTAGATTGCATTTTAAGCAAATCAAGTGACTACATGGCTGACATGTTTACAGAGAACATGAGCTTAGCCTCACTGTTGAGAGCTGTAGTATGCAATATTTAACCCCAGAGTAGTTGACATTGTCAAACAGAAGGCATCATGGAGGAAACAAATGTTTCCTCAACAGAAGGGCCTGAGGAGACATACTTTGCATACTTTACAACAAGCCAAATAAATGAGGTCACACACATACTATAGTATGGTGAATTACACACCAAGGGATGTGACCCTTTAAATCCTATCCAATCATCATTTACATTTGCTGTGCTACAGATTACTGCACATTATTCAAGGGCATCCTGCAGACACCGTAATGTCAGCTTTCTCCATCATGAAATGACAGGTTCAACATAGCTCCCAAATGTCCCCGATTTCGAGGGACTGTCCCTGATTTGGAGCAATATCCCTCTGTCCCCTGTTCCCCCTCATTTTGGTCTGATCCATATTGTTGTATATAAAATGCACTTTTTATCTTTCAAAAATAAACCTTTCATCCAAATTCGAAATTGGTGCATTTGTAAATTTTAAAAGCCAATATTGAAACAGTAGTGGTAAAAAAAAGCCCTTTTGTTTTTGTTAATTCTCCTTTAAGAGGGTGTGGCAGGGGGCGTGTCATATGCCTAGATACATTTGCTAGTAGGTGTCCCTCATTCCCATCTCAAAATGTTGGGGGGGGGGGGGTATGGTTCAATGAGAATTGGTAGAGCTGTATGAGAGAAACATACTGGATGTAGTATTTGCTGATTGTAGTTGTCATAATTATACATTTTAATTGGCATGTACCCATAACAGATATGAATGTGCCTAAACAGGCATGATTTAATAAGCAAGGACTAATTATAATGTGCATTATAAGTTAGGGAGATTAAAGAAAAGTTTCTCTTTTACCTTGCCTATCACAGAGACTGCTTCTTTTACTAGAGACAATTACAGTTTGCTAGTAGATTAAGAGTTTGTTTGCTTTAAAAGGCTGTAGAGTCTGGCAAGTTACAATTGCCCATATATTAAGCACTTGCATAATGGGCAAATTCAGAAAATTTTCTCATATATGTAAATATGTGTTTTTTTTTGCTATAAAATTACTTAAAAAAAAAATATATATATATATATATATATATATATATATATATATATATATATATATATATATATTTATTTATTTTTTTTTTTTATTAGTAGAGGCCTCAGAGAATAAAATAGCGGTCCTTGCAATTTTATATGTCACGCATTTTTTGCGCAGCGATTGATTTTTCAAGCGCAGGTTTGGGGGGAAAAAAAAATACAATATATAACCCAATTTTTTTTTCTAAAATACGAAGTGTGATGTTACCCCAGGTAAGCAGATGCCCAACATGTCATGCTTTAAAATGATGCACGCTCATGGAATGGCGCCAAACTACAGTGCTTAAAAATCTCCATAGGCGGCTCTTTAGAAATTTCTACAAGTTACCAGTTTAGAGTTACAGAGGAGGTCTAGTGTTAGAATTATTGCTCTCGTCCTGACATTCGTGGCGATACCTCACATATGTGGTTTAAAACACCATTTAAATATCTGGGTGTGACCTATGTATGCATTCACCGCTGCGCGCAAGCAAGGGTGGGAAGGGGGTGCTTTACTTTTTTCTTATCATTTCTTTTATTCCATTTTTTTTTCTCTACACTTTCCCTTTAAAAAAAAAAAAAAAAAAAAAGTATCACTTTTATTGCTATGGCAAGAATTGTAAACATCCCTTGCGACATCAATACAACATGACAGTGAAAAATAAAAGATTTGTGCGGCGCTCAAAAATGTTAGAAATTCATAAGTACAACCTAATAAATAATGTGAATTGACCACCAGGTTAAATGAAAACAGTGAAATGTGATGCGAAATTCACCCTAAACTAAAGTCCGTGTTCTATCATATAGAGGTTTTTAAACCATGAATACAACAGTCCATGGATAAGAAACTATGTAGCCAAAAAGTGGATTCCACGTGCCATCCGCGCTGGTCAATTCACATTTTTTATTAGGTTGTTTCACATTTTGAATCCTTGCACACACTTTTTTCTTTTTCCCATATTTATTGGTATACACTTACTTGTCTTAGAAAGAATACAAATAACTTCTATTTAGATGATATTTGCTCATCCTGGAGTTCATGTTATTAAAGACAATTAGAGACTTCTGATACACTGTAATGCCGCGTACACATGACCAGCTTTCCCGTCAGAGTAAACTCTGAAGGTTTTTCCGACAGAGTTCTGACTGAGTTCCAACGGAGTTCCGCTGAAATTCCAATGAAACTGTCTTGCGTACACATGATGACACCAAAGTCAGATCGTCAAGAATGCAGTGACGTACAGCACGTACGACGGGACTAGAAAAAGGAAGTTCAATAGCCAATAGCCTCCATCTCATACTTGCTTCAGAGCGTAGTTTTTGGACCGTCGGAACAGCATACAGGCGAACGGTTTTCCCAATAGTAATTGGTTCTGTCGGAAATATTTAAAAACATGTTCTATTTCTAGGTCCGTCATAATTTTCGGAAAAAAACTCTGATGAGGCTCACACACAATCGGAATATACGATGAAAAGCTTCCGTTGGACTTTTTCTGTCAGACATTCCGCTCGTGTGTACGCGGCATTATAGATTACCTACAATGTTTTTAAAGCTTGTTCCAATACCGTATGCCCAAGATTTACTTACATGGCATGCAATAACTGCCCAAAAACATTATTAGGAACCAAAACCTTTTTATACCCATGTCCCAGTTTTCTTTGGCAGAGTGGAAACCACCAGTTGAAATGCTGTTGTGACTAAGAACATGAGATAAAGCCAGGTCAGACAAAAAAAGCTAGGCCGGGCCAGTTATGCCTATGTGCTGCTAAGAAAATAAGTGGAAAACTGCATCCTCCACAGGCCTTTCTTGGATATGTAATACAACCAGACAGCTGGACACTCTATGGATGGATACATCCATAGAAACAGTGCAGCAGATGTCCTCTTCAATTCAACACATATGTTCTCCCATTAGACCGTGTCACAGGTAGATAGGGAACCATGTCATTCATTATTATTATTATGCAGTGTGCAGTGCACAGCCACTAAATAAGAGGATGCTGGCTGCCAGCTTGTTACTATAGGTTTTTTTGTTTTGTTTTTTACAGGTATTTATACAATGGCCAACAATTTTCGCAGCACTTTATATATCGTGCATTCACATCAATCCCTACCCCCAAGGACTTTAGAATCTAGGGTCCGTAGGCCAATTTAGACAGAAGTCAAATTAACCTACCAGTATGTTTTTGGAATGTGGGAGGAAACCATTGTACCCAGAGGAAACCTACACAACCACAAGGGGAAATGCAAATCCCATGAAGTGTTTTGGTAGGGATTCAAACGTAGAACCCTAGCTCTGCAAGGCAGGAGTGCTAACCACCTAAGCCTTGTACACACAGTCAGATTATTGGACGAATTTTCGTCAGTTTTTTGTTGGATGTTAGTCTCAAATCGAAAGTGAAGAGGGTATTCACTATCAGAAAATTCAACATCAGAAGTGACATAATGTGTTGAATTGTTTTGTATGTGTTATTTCATTTCTGCCCATGAGTAGTCTTGCTCTTCAGATTTTTTTTAGTCAGAAAACCATAGAATGAAAATAAAAAAAATAAAAAAATATCGGACGTTGTGGTCAGATTAGACAAACATTTTCAAGCCAGCACATCCAGTTTTTGTCTGCCGAAAATTCGGAATCGGATGTCAAAGGTAGCATATCAACAATCAGAAAATCAGCAGATCATTCATCGGATGAAATTCATCTTCAGGTTTTCTGACCATGTGTACAGGCCTTTAGCCATTGTGCTGCCCAACACCAGGACACTTGAAAACGATCCTTGTAGTGGGGAGGGTTAATTGCTTGTTTGGGCAAGGGGAAAGTAAATGCAATTTAAAGGACAAGTTCATCTTTACAAAAATAATAATAAACAGACATTTTTTTGCAGGTAAAAAACATAAATAAAACATGCATTTATTATTAATTTGTTTTCAGCAGATCATGAGTGTAATGCCGCGGTCCTACAGACTGTCTATGTAGCCGTCAGCCTGTACCTCTGATATTCAGGGCCAGATTTTCTACTCGGCACTGTAGGCATTTGCCTACAGGAGCCCTTCCTAGAGGGGCACCCATCAGTATGAGTTTTTTTTCTTTCTTTCTTTAACCCTTTCGCTGCCAGATTTGAACGTCGTATGGACTTGACAGAGAGGGTTTTACACACAATCCGGTGGCTGCAGCATATCTAACAGGCAGACTCCTGCCTATCAGGTGGAAGCATTTGGGCAGCTGTGCTGCCGCCCTATTGCTTCAACACACCCCCGTGTGTGTGTTCTCCCTGCCATGTATTTCGGTTGCCCATCTGCGGGCCCAGGACTGACATGGCAGAAGCCAGAGGGTGGAAAGGAGGGAGAACAGCAGACACACACCCATACTCTCCTCCCCTTCTTGTTGGTTACCTCAGAAAGCAACGTGTATGACGTCACTTCCGGGTCACCCTGTCACTTTCCCGGCTAGCTTAGCTGGGAAGGCATGTATTTCAATGCGATGTGCACTGCAATACATCCAGTGGAGACCAGAGAAGACATGCAGGATCTTTTAGAACCTGTCACCTAAAAATCCTCACACATCACTTTTTGTCCCGTGATGAAAAAAATAATAATAATAATAATAATTAAGTTACACCCAAGCACAATTCTCTGCCTATTGGCTTTCGAGATTAAAACATGGCCCTATACTATACTATAATGTTTAGGTAGACTGAACTTTTAATGGGTTAGAAAGACCCAGACTATGGAGCCTTCGATTATACCAGACCTTGGGCTTTTGTATGACCCAATTTCAGCAAACAATTCAGAAGGCTCAATCTGCTATAAAATGTATGAGTTATTTGTAGAACAATTGTTATTTTTAGCTAAAAGAATAATGTCAGCACTCAATGCTTAACATAATGATCATAATAACTTAAATAAACCGTGCGCACCATGAGCTGGAACTTACGCCCAATTGCTTCCTCCCCCTTCCAGTGTCACATTTGACACCTTTCAGGGGGAAAGGGGGGGGCGCTCACCTGTTTTTGACAGGTCCCCTCCCCACTTCTGGGAGACCGGGCAGCGGCCTGATCTCCCAGAGGTTCGGCCCCCTCCCCCTCCCTCCACCGCCGGGCTAATCAGAAAACACAGGGCGCTTAGCACATGCGCAGTAGGTAGCGGGGTGTTAAGCCAAAAGGCTTCGCTGCCTGGTTTACTTACCTGGAATGGTGGCGGCTACACCCAACAGTGATCCAAAGATCAGCTGGAATGCCGACATTGCAGGGTCCCTGGACAGGTAAGTGTCCATATAGTAAGTCAGCAGTTACAGTATTTGTAGCTGCTGACTTTTCATTTTTTTCCCTCAAGGCAGAACTTCGCTTTAAGAAAGTTGTAAAGGTCACAGTAAGGTATGTTGGAAATATATGTAAGAGAAGTGACAACAGGTTTATTCTGATTAAAGTATTCTTCCTGCCATAGGAATTTTGCACTCTCCCAGGTTTTCAACGCCAAACCCTAAAGGAGTAAAAAAACTAAAGGTAATGATCTGAGATAGATCGTTTAAAAGGTTTAAAGGATTTGTAAAGGTTCAGCTTTTTTTTTTCTTTCTTTTTTTTTTAAATAACAAACATGTTATACTTGCCTCAGAGGGAAAAAGGGTGACCCCTTTTGCCGCATATCTGGGGGCACTGGGGCATGCTCACTCCCGAGCCATCTCTGTGTGTCTAGGAGACACACAGAGCATGGCTTGGCCCTGCCCCCTCCTTACTGGCTGTGATTGACAGCAGCAAGAAAATAGCTCCTGCTGCTATGTCTCAGCCAATGAGGAGGCAGAAATCTGGGAGAGCATCTGCTCTCATGCACAAGGCTGGATCAGGATCGAGCACAGGTGAGTATAAGGTGGTGCTGAGGGGGAAGCTGCACACTGAAGGTTTTTTTTTCCTTCATGCATAGAGCCCTCGCTCAGACTACCTTCCTAGCCTAAGAAGCAATTGCCTTCCTTTTTTCTGCCTTTGAACCACCAGTCTTTTTTGAACCACCAACAAAACATGCCAGTGTGAGCGATCACTGTTACAGTGTAAATTCAGGTATGTGTCCATTACTTTTCATTAGAACTGCACAATTAATCGTTAAGCATCATTAATGCGATTTTTTACCCCTTGCAAGCTTGACAAAGTATTTCTAGATTCTTTCTATGCAGAGAATTCTCTCTGCTCTGCTGAACCCGACAGCCCTCAAAAGAAAGGAAGAAAAGAATCACAACATTCTTTAGCAGTGGAGCTTAATCGGAGTTCCACCCAATTTTGAGAGGTGGTCTTAAATGAAAGACCAACTCTCCACCCCCAGTTTTTGGATATATACAATTTTATTTTTATTTCTCTCATACCTTTTTAGAATTCCTAAGAGTACTTCCGATCCAGCCGGGCCACGGCAGAGGATGTCACATCCTCTTCTGCGGCGAATCCCCCCGTTGTACTCTGGGACATGTGTGTGTCCCAGAAGACAAGCTGCCCATTCACAAAGCGCCGTGCGACTCGCACTCACTCCACTGCCGGTTGGAATGGTGGTGCCTGCACCCGATTCGATGGACAGGTCGGCCTCGGGGGGTCGCGGGCTCCCTGGGTGTCCTTATTAAAAGTCAGAAGCTACAGTGTTTGTAGCTGCTGACTTAAAAAAAAAAAAGTGCTTGCCCCAACTTGTTCATGCCCCGACTTAGTTGGGGTAGGCGGAGCACTTTGGTGGGGGTGGGTCAGCCGACACTTGACCTTTGACCTCTGTGGGACACACCTGCTGACATTTGGGGGAGGTCCCTATTCCAATCCCTGAGTCCTAACCTTGTTCTTCTAGGGGAAACCCTAACCCCTGACCCTAACCCCTAACCCCAAACCCTTGGCTGGAACACCGCTTTAAGTATAAACATTGTAATGACTTGTCCTTAAGATCAAAGGAATACACTTTGGTGTGTAAATAAGGGAAGTTTAACCACTTAAACACTAAACCTTTTTCTGATACTTGTTGATTTTAAGTTAAAATATTTTTTTTTTGCCAGAAAATTACTTAGAACTCCCAGACATTTTATATAACAGGGACCCTAGAGAATAAAATGGTGGTTGTTGCAATACTTTATGTCACACTGTATTTGTGCAGGAGTCGTTCAAATGCAATTTTTTTGTGAAAAAATTAGGCTTTAATGAATTTAAAAAAAAAACTGGCAAAAAAGTAACCCATTTTTTTTTTTTGTATAAATGTGAAAGATTTTTTATTCTAAGCAAAAAAATTTTCATTCTCATCTTGGCCAGAATCGTGCTCTACTTTTCATGCAAAATAACTCTTGAACTTTTTTCCTTGTTGTGCAATTCGTTCGCAGCTGACATACTGTATACACTGCTTGGGTACCTTAAGAACCCTTTAAGACTGGGGGGGGGGGGGCCATTAGAGGTAAAGCGCTGCTAGTTTTAGCTTTTTCGGCCGCAAGCAGGGCCCGTTTTCAATGGGCAGGGGCAGTGGAAGAGTGCTGTATACACTGCTCCCACACCGCCCCAAAGATGCTTGCTTGCAGGAAAAAATTTTCCCCTGTTCTGCAAGCGCATTACCTCAGTGTAAAAGCACTCAGCGTTCACACTGGGGAGGCATGAGAGGTGTTTTTAGGCGCTATTTGTAGCACTAAAACGACCGAAAAGCACCCCAAACTGAAAGAGGTCTAAGGTACATGGCTGTACAATGTTTTCTCTCCTTGTCGTTAACATCCGCTCATAGTTTTTACTTAATGTACGTGGGTGGTACCAGCCGGTTACTTGTGGATGTAAGCACTACTTCTGTTTATATTTGTTCTTGGAATATGACAAAATTGCTATGTCTCGGCTGGATTCTTATTTTTCTAAATAAAGATTACATTAGAATAAAAAAAGCTTCAGCCTTTAGGCCCCATTTGAGTCATTTTCTGCTGGAAGCTCTAAAACGCTCAACAAGCCAAATCCCATTAATTTCAATGGCCCCTGTTCACATCTGAGCATTGTGTCACCTGAAGCAAAACACCTGTTGCTCAAAAAAGTACATGAGCTTTTTTTTTTGACAGATTACAAGCGTTTTTGGCCCCATAGACTTCAATAGAAACCAAGAAAGTAACTCTCATGTGCTTAAAAAAAGAAGGAAGTGTGTCTAGTCCTTATTGTCAAAGCCTAGGGTCCTGCTGCCCTCTCAGGACAATGGGTATCTAAATATACTGAAAAACAACAAAAACAAGAGAAGGGTGCACCGACCTAGTGCAATTCCATTATAAACATTAATTAAAAGATTTATCTTTTTAAAAGTTTTTATAATGGAATTGCACTAGGTTGGTGCGCCCTTCGCTTGTTTTAAATATACTTCAATAGAAACGCCTGACTTGAGCGGTTTACGAGCGTTTTCTGCTCAAACAGCAGCTCTCAACCCCTAATTACCCCCCTAGTGCCTTCTATTGGCTAAATAAAAAATGGTTGAAGCTATAAAATGCTTCTTATACACTTCTAAAACACTTTAAAAAAAGCCTGAAAAACACTAGTAAAATCGCTACGCTCATGCCGCGTACACATGACCGGACTTACTGGCAAACTAGGTCCGATGGACTTTCCAAACGAACGGACTTAACCACACATGAACGGACTAAGTCCGTTCGAAAGACCTCTCGTTTTGAACGTGATGGCGTAAACGGGACTTTCAACAGCCAGTAGCCAATAGCTGCCCTTGCGACGTATTTGGTCCGTCGGACCAACACACAGACGAACGGTTTCCCCCGATTTGAGTCTGTCGGAATTGAGTCTGCTGGATAGATTTGAAACATGTTTTAGTTCTAGGTATGCCGGATTTTATTTCCAAAAAACGAACGGATTAGCCCACACACGATCTGATTGTCCGACAGACTAATCCTGTTGGACCTAGTTTGCCGGAAAGTCCGGTCCGTGACATCAGGTGTGAATGGAGCCTTGGAACCACTTTAATGATTTCAAGATACTTCATATATTACAAGAAACTGTAAAACTCTTTATGAGTTCCTCATATTTGAGGGGATTAAAAAAGAGACATTATATGACCCTGATTTATTATAGATGATTTCACAATGAAACGGTTTTAATTTACACGTTAGACTAGATAAAGAGATGTTAAAGGCAGTTACATAAATCAGAATATCATCTACAAAAATACCGGTAGATGAAAAAAGATCGAATTCGAAATGCTTAATGCACAACTTTTTTCTGATGCCAACTGTCAAAAATGTGACAGAAAAGAAGTCTTGCCGGGAAAAATGACAAAGTTGAAATTCTTTATGGGATTTTTATTTTTGCAGGTAGGTGAGACTATACTGACAATGTTGTGTTTGGTCAGGGGTACATTTTAGGTAAGAACATCCACGGCAAAACATATTGTATATTCTTTCCCAGGACATTTTTTTTTTTTTGTTATAGTGGATTTTAATACATATTTTTATATACTAACTTGTCATTAGGAATAAAACAGGGAAATTGTATTTATATCTACCGTACTATATTACCAGGTAAGACTGCAGATCTATCTATGACTTATCAATTTAAAAGCAGCATTCTAATTACTATACATGCACTGTTAGACGGCCCTAAGGACAGATTTGAAAAGTACCAGTCTAGGAAATATTAATATTCATGAGCAATCTTAAGAATGTATAAAGCTCATTCAGGAGCAGAAGACAGTCTTCCTGCCACTGCATACATTTCATAGTACTACAGACTTTTGATTATGCTTGAATGGGGATATTGCAATTTTGCTTAATGCTAAAAAATATGAAAGTAGACACTGCACTTCAGATTGTAAATAAATTGCACATATGCTTTAGTATTGCATGACAGGTCTGTTTCATTCCCTTTCATCAGAACGCCAGTAAAGCCCCATACACACTATCAGATTTTCTGCTGATTTTTGTCTGCAGATTTACCAAAACCATGTAGTAGAAGGGCCTGCCTGATTGCATACACATTGAAAATCCAACGGATTTTGTCCGAAACTTGTGTTGCATACACACGGTCGGACAAAGTTGTCGGAAAAAACTATCGTTCGGAATGTGATGACGTTAGTTTGTTACGACGGGACTACGTTCGGGCTAGTAGCCAATAGCTTTGATCTCCTAATTTGATCTGAGCATGCGGGGCACTTTGTCCAATCGGAATTCTCTACAAACGATCGGACAAAGTCCGATAGGATCATGTTGTCGTAAAATTTTATATCCAGCTCTCAAACTTTGTTCGTCGGACATTCCGATGGAAAAAGTCTGATGGAGCCCACACACGGTCGGATTATCCAACAGCACTGTCCGATCGGACATTTTCCGTTGGAATGTCCGACCGTGTGTATGGGGGCTTAGGTTTGACCTCATATTATATGGTTTTGGTAAATCTGTAGGAAAAAAATCAGCAGAAAATCTGATAGTGTGTATGGGGCTTTAGTCAAATCTAGGTATATGTTGGGTTTATTACTACATTAATTGTAAGAACAGTGGGTAATATCTCCATTTAATTGTTCTGGTCAACAAATGAAATGAATTCCTAACGTGGTTCTTCTACTGCTCCTTTCTCTGTCACAGCTGGCCAAAATACCAGGCATTTGTTGCTGTCCGAACCTACGGGGAGCCATGGCATCACCCTGCTGTCACACCACACTGATCAGTGCTTGACATTTGCCATTCCTGCCTAAAAATGGATTGATGCCTAGATAAAGTCACTTAAAGCGGGAGTAAACCCGCTGATATTTTTTTTTCCCAGACCTGTAAGGCAAAAGGCATAATGAGTTAGTATGCACCGCACCGAATCCCCTGTGCGCATGCGCAGCTACAGTCAGTGGCTCATTGCAAGGGGAGATTTTTTTTTTTACCTACAGGCAAGCCTTATTATAGGCTTTCCTGTAGTAAAAGTAAAATAAAAAAAAAAAAAAAAAAAAAAAGGGACTATACAACTGCCAGTCTGCTCACATAATTTTTAATAACATCTTTGACATTCCTTCCTCAAACGCTTTGCATATTATTTTACATAGAATGTGATTCTGTACTTGCCAAATATGCTGCAGAAATCTTCCTCCACCAAGCCTGGCTGCAAACATTTTAACTGTGGGCAGCTGAAGCTGCTGCCTGTTCACTTCCTGGATTTACACACAGAGGCACACCTCCAGCTCTGCAGCTCTAATTGGCCCTCTTAGGACTCATACCCCCTCCCTTCCTTTTCTGGTAAACTCTCACAAGAGGGGGAGAGAGGGAGAGAGAGAGCGCTGTGCATGATGTCATAAGCCTAGGCTTTTTACCAGACAAGAAACAAGAAGTGGGCTGTATAAGGTATTTACTGGCAGAAAAAAAATAAAAGTTTTACTATGCAAAGTTAAAGCAGCAAGGGCAGAAGATTTAATAGATGGAAAGTTTAAAAAAAATGACCGCTTTAACTAGAGCTCAAGGGCCGCTTTTTTGAAAGAAAACGTCAGCCAATAGTCGTGTCCCGTTCTGTACAATGGAACCGTTCTAATTGGAGCGACACAGACTTAGAAAAAGGTTCCTGTTCGACTTTGGGGGCGACTTGCATTGACTTCTCTAGCCACTTCAGGACCGCCGTATTGCCATTGTACGTCAACACAATGGCACAGGCAGGCACAATCACGTAGATTTACGTGATTGCCTTCCAGCGGGTGGGGGGTCCGATCGGACCCCCTCCCGCTGTTTACGGCGGTCCGGTTCGGTCCAGGAGCGCTCCGTGATGAGGGGATGGCCGTTGGTTTTCGGCCACCCCCTCTGGATCGCTCCTGGCCAATGAGAAGCTTCCTCCCCTGTGTATTGTTTACACAGGAAGGAGGAAGTGATGTCATTCTCCTCGGGGCGGTCTTTTTGACCGGACTACGAGGAGAAGACTAATAGTAAGTGTGCACCAACACTACACTGACATGTAGGTACACACAGGCACACAAACCCCCCCCCCCCCGATCCCCCCCCGCCCCCCCTCCCCCCCCAGTCACAGTGTCACTGATTGCATTGATCATTTCTTTACTGATCAATGCATTCAGTGTCAGTTGTGACAGTAAAAACTGCCAGGACAGTTAGTGTTAGGTCCAGGGTAGCCCCCTATCACCCCCCAATAAAGATTTAACCCCCTGATTGCCCCTAGAGTTAACCCTTTCACCCCCTTTTGCCAGTGTCACTAAGCGATCATTTTTCTGATCGCTGCATGTGTCGCTAGGTAGCTAGTTATTTTTTTAGGTTCACCGCCAGGTTTTTATATCGCTAGGTACCCCGATATACTACCCAATAATGGTTTTAACCCCCTGATTGCCGCTAGTTAACCCTTTCACCCCCTTTTGCCAGTGTCACTAAGCGATCGTATTAGTGTCGCTACAGTCGCTAGGTAGCTAGTTATTTTTTTAGGTTCACCGCCAGGTTTTTATAGCGCTAGGTACCCCGATATACTACCCAATAATGGTTTTAACACCCTGATTTCCGCTAGTTAACCCTTTCACCCCCTTTTGCCAGTGTCACTAAGCGATAATTTTTCTGAACGCTGCATCAGTGTCGCTAGTGCCGCTAGGTAGCTAGTTATTTTTTTAGGTTCACCGCCAGGTTTTTATAGCGCTAGGTACCCCGATATACTACCCAATAATGGTTTTAACCCCCTGATTGCTGCTAGTTAACCCTTTCACCCCCTTTCACCAGCGATCACAGTATAAGTGTCACTGGTGACGCTGGTTAGCCAGTTAGTTATTTAGGTTCCCCGTCAGGTTTTTATATAGCGCCAGGGACCCCCATATACTACCTAATAAAAATGTGAACCCCCTGATTGCCCCTAGTTAACCCTTTCACCACTGATCACCGTATAAGTGTTACGGGTGACTCTGGTTAGTTTGTTTTTTATAGCATCAGGGCACCCACCATTTATTACCCAATAAAGGTTTAACCCCCTGATCACCCGGCGGGTGATATCAATTAGGTTTTAGGGTCAGGGTCTGCGTAGCCCCAGGCAGCGCTAGGTTAGTGCCAGTACCGCTAACACCCACACGCAAAGCATACACCTCCCGTAGTGGTATAGAATCTGAAAAGATCAATATCTGATCTAAACAGATCTATACTAGCGTCCCCAGCAGTTTAGGGTTCAAAAAAAACGCATTGTTAGCGGGATCAGCCCAGATACCTGCTGGCACCTGCGTTTTGCCCCTCTGCCCAGCCCACCCAAGTGCAGTATCGATCACTGTCACTTACAAAACACTAAACACATAACTGCAGCGATCGCAGAGTCAGGCCTGATCCCTGCCATCGCTAACAGGTTTTTTGGTAGCATTTTATATTCAAATCCGGAAGGCAGTGCTTGGTTTTCGGGGTCCCGTACGTGGCTAGGCTCCCAAAAAGTCCCCCACATGTGGTATCCCCGTACTCGGGAGAAGCAGCAGAATTTATTTTGGGGTGTAATTTGACTTCTGCCCATAGCATGTGTGAGCAATATATCATTTAGTGACAACTTTGTGCAAAAAAAAAAAAACTTTTGGCAAAATATAAAATATTCCATGGACTCAACATGCCTCTCAGTAAATAGCTTGGGGTGTCTACTTTCCAAAATGGGGTCATTTGGGGGGGTTTTGTGCTATTTTGGCATTTTATGGCCTTCGAAACTGTGATAGGTAGTGAGGAGTTAAATCAAAAATTTGCACCCTTAGAAATCCTGAAGGTGGTGATTGGTTTTCGGGGTGCCGTGCGCGACTAGACTCCCAAAAAGTCCCACACATGTGGTATCCCCGTACTCAGGAGAAGCAGCAGAATGTATTTTGGGGTGTCATTTCACATATGCCCATAGCATGTGTGAGCAATATATCATTTAGTGACAACTTGGTGCAAAAAAAAAAAAGTTTGTAATATTCCCGCAACTTGTGGCAAAATATAAAATATTCCATGGACTCAACATGCCTCTCAGTAAATAGCTTGGGGTGTCTACTTTCCAAAATGGGGTCATTTGGGGGGGTTTTGTGCTATTTTGGCATTTTATGGCCTTCGAAACTGTGATAGGTAGTGAGGAGTTAAATCAAAAATTTGCACCCTTAGAAATCCTGAAGGTGGTGATTGGTTTTCGGGGTGCCGTGCGTGACTAGACTTCCAAAAAGTCCCACACATGTGGTATCCCCATACTCGGGAGAAGTAGCGGAATATATTTTGGGGTGCAATTCCACATATAACCATGGCATGTGTGAGCAATATATCATTTAGTGACAACTTTTTGTAAAAAAAAATTTTTTTTTTTTTTGTCATTATTCAATCCCTTAGGACAAAAAAAATAAATATTCAATGGGCTCAACATACCCATCAGCAATTTCCTTGGGGTGTCTACTTTCCAAAATGGGGTCATTTGGGGGGGATTTGTACTGCCCTGCCATTTTAGCACCTCAAGAAATGAGATCGGCAGTCATAAATTAAAAGCTGTGTAAATTCCAGAAAATGTACTCTAGTTTGTAGACGCTATAACTTTTGCGCAAACCAAAAAATATACGCTTTTTGACATTTTTTTTACTAAAGACATGTGGCTGAATAAATTTTGCCCTCAATGTATGACTAAAATTTAGTTTATTCGATTTTTCTTATAACAAAAAGAAGAAAATATCTTTTTTTTTTCAAAATTTTCGCTCTTTTTCCATTTATATCGCAAAAAAAAAAAAATCGCAGAGGCAATCAAATACCATCAAAAGAAAGCTCTATTTGTGGGAAGAAAAGGACGCAAATTTCGTTTGGGTGCAATATTGCATGACCGCGCAATTACCAGTTAAAGCAGCGCAGTGCGAAATTGCAAAAAGACCTCTGGTCCTTAAGGTGTTTATTGGTCCGGAGCTGAAGTGGCTAGAGAAGTCGTTTTGCAAGTCACCGCAGCAGTCGTGTCCAGGTCGCCTGAGGAAGTCCCGCTGCAAGTTGTGCTGCCTCAGTGTGAACCGACACTAAAGGTATAACAAAAGTAGATGCAAATATCTACTGTATTTGCAATGTAGTATCAAGGTTATAAATGAGCTCCTATGTTTTAATATATATATATAGCTTGTTTTGCATATTATGTAACACACCTTTTAAACCTAGTCTACAAAGGAGAAGAAAAAAAAACAACTACAGTCTAGACTAGAGAAGTGGTGAGCTGGGCTGTCAAGCAGTTAGGGCCGGTTCACACTGCGGCGCGAGGCGAGGCGACACGGCTCGCCTCGCCTCGCTCCCGCAAGTCGTCCCCATTGAGTACAATGGAACCGTTCTGAGAGGAGCGACTCGAGTCGCTCCGACTCAGAAAAAAGGTTCCTGTACTACTTCGGGGCGACTTCGGGGGCGACTTGCATTGACTTCTATGCAGAAGTCCTCTGCAAGTCGCCGCTGACCCCCCCTGCAAGTCGCGGCGAGGAAGTCGGAGACGCCTCGCTGCGGCTCGCAGTGTGAACCGGCCCTTAGTGCAAAAGTTCAAGGGAACAAGGGCTAAAAAACTAAAAATAAAAAATAAAAACAAGATATGAAAGGCCGGTTCACACTGGTGCGATGTCAGAGATTGGATGTGATTCGCACCGCACTGCAGTGAAAACCACATGCGATCTCTGTGTGATGCGATTTCAGCCATAAAGATCGTATGGCTGAATTTGCATCGAACTCGCACAGGACCCTTTTTTTTGTCTGCAGCAGAATCGGATCACACCCATGCAATCCAATTCCTGTCTGAGTTTGCAGATCGCACTATGTGACTGTGTGTGTGTTTATGCATGTATGTAGGTTTATACACTATATTGTCAGAGGTATTGGGATGCCTGCCTGAATTTAATGGCATTCCAGTCTTAGTCCGTAGCTGCAGCTATAACAGCTTTAACTCTTCTGGGAAGGCTGTCCACAAATTTCAGGAGTGTCTATGGGAATGTTTGACCATTCCTCCAGAAGCACATTTGTGAGGTCAGACACTGATGTTGGATGAGAAGGTCTGGCTTGCATTCTCCATTCTGGTTCATCCCAAAGGTGTTCTATCGGGTTAAGGTCAGGAGGATCAGGATGCAAGCCAGTCAAGTTCCTCCAGTCAAGTTCCTCCACCCCAAACTCGCTCATCCATTTCTTTATGGACCTTATTTTAAGGTAAAAGAAAAAAAAAGAAGGACATCCAGCACTGTGTGCGGTTAAATCTCTTCTCCCCTCTTCCTCTTCACACAAGGAATTGAACAGCAGCAGGAGCCATTGGCTGCTGCTGTCAAACAAAAGCAGCGAGGAGGAAGTGGGGGTGGGGCCAAGCCCCGTTGTGTGTGCCTATGGAGCACAGCAGGCACCATGACTTCGTACTTGGTGGCAAAACCCTTGTTGGCAATAACAGAGGTCAGACATTTCTAGTAGTTGGCCACCAGGTTTGCACACATCTCAAGAGGGATTTTTGTCCTACTCTTTGTAGTTCATCTCCAAGTCATTAAGGTTTCGAGGCTGATGTTTGGTAACTCAAACCTTCAGCTCCCTCCATATATTTTCTATGAGATTAACCACTTTCAGACCGGACCAATTTGCTGGTCAAAGACCAAACCACTTTTTGAGATTCGGCACTGCGTTGCTTTAACTGACAATTGCGCGGTCGTGCGACGTGGCTCCCAAACAAAATTGACGTCCTTTTTTTCCCACAAATAGAGCTTTCTATTGGTGGTATTTGATCACCCCTGCGGTTTTTATTTTTTGCGCTATAAACAAAAATAGAGCGACAATTTTGAAAAAAAAAAACGCATTATTTTTTACTTTTTGTTATAATAAATATCCCCCAAAAATATATAAAAAAACATTTTTTCCCCTCAGTTTAGGCCGATACGTATTCTTCTACATATTTTTGGTAAAAAAAAATCGCAATAAGCGATTATTGATTGGTTTGCGCAAAAGTTATAGCATTTACAAAATAGGGATAGTTTTATAGCATTTTTATTAATAATTTTGTTTTTTTTTTTTTTACTAGTAATGGCGGCGATCAGTGATTTTTATTGTGACTGCGACATTGTGGGGGACCCATTGGACATTTTTGACACCTTTTTGGGACCATTGTCATTTATACAGTAATCACTGCTATATAAATGCAGTGATTCCTGTGTAAATGACACTGGCAGTGAAGGGGTTAACCAGTGGGTGGCAGTGTAGGGGTTAAGTGTTCCTAGGGGTGTGTTACTAACTGTGGGGGGGTTGGGCTTTCATTTAGTGAACACTGATCTCTGCTCCAATCACATGGAGCAGAGATCAGCGTCACTAGTTGCTAGGCAGAATGGAGAAATGCTGTTTACTCGGCATTTCCTCCATTCAGCCGCTCCGTGAAACGATCGCGGGGATGCCCGCGGCGATCGAGTCCGCGGGTCCCGCGACCGGACTCACGGGGGTCCCGACCGGCGCAGGAGCGCGCCGCCGGCAGCGCGCTCCCGATGGCAGGGCGGCATTGAATATTGGACGTACCTGTACGCCAATATGCCTGCCCGTGCCATTCTGTCAACGTACATCGTCGTGCGCTGGTCGGGAAGTGGTTAAGGTCTGGAGACTGGCTAGGCTTCTTGAGCCACTCCTTTGTTGCATTGGCCATGTGTTTTGGGTCATTGTCATGCTGGAATACCTATCCACAAACCATTTTCAATACCCTAGGTGAGGGAAGAGGTTCTCACCCAAGATTTGATGGTACAAGGCCCCATCCATTGCCCCTTTGATGCGGTGAAGTTGTCCTGCCCCCTTAGCAGAAAAACACAGCCAAAGCATAATGTTTCCACCTTCATTGTTTGAAAGTGGGGGTGGTCTTCTTGGGGTGACAAGCAGCATTCCTCCTCCTCCAAACACAGTTGAGTTGATGCCAAAGAGCTAAATTTTGGTCTCATCTGACCACAACACTCCCCTAGTTCTCCTCTGAATTATTCAGATGTTCATTAGCAAACTTCAGACGGGCCTCTGTACATGTGCTTTCTTGAGCAGGGGGACCTGCTGCAGGATTTCAGTCCTTCACAGAGTAGTGTGTTACCAATTGTTTTCTTGGTGACTATGGTCCCAGCTGCCTTGAGATCATTGACAAGCTTATCCTGTGTAGTTCTGGGCTGATTCATCACTGTTCGCATGATCATTGAAATGCCACAAGGGGAGATCTTGCATGGAGCCCCAGACTGAGGGAGACTGATAGTTATTTTGTGCTTCTTCCATTTGCTAATAATCATACCAATTGTTGTCACCCTCTCGCCAAGCTGCTTGGCGATGGTCTTGTAGCCCATTCCAGCCTTGTGTAGGTCTACAATCTTCTCCCTGACACCGTTGGACAGCTCTTTGATCTTGGCCATGGTGAAATGATTGGAATCTGATTGATTGCTTCTGTGGACAGGTGTCTTTTATACAGGTAACAAGCTGAGATTAGGAGCACTCCATTTAAGAGGGTTCTCCTAATCTCAGCTCATTACCTGTATAGAAAACAGCTGGGAGCCAGAAAACTTGCTGATTGATAGGGGATCAAATACTTATTTCGCTCATTAAAATGCAAATCAATTCATAACTTTTTTGAAATATGTTTTTTCTGGATATTTTTGTTGCTATTCTGTCTCACTGTTAAAATAAATCTACCATTAAAATTATAGACTGATCATTTCTTTGTCAGTGGGCAAACGTACAAAATCAGCAAGGGGTCAAATACTTTTTCCCCCTCATTAAGTACGATTAAAAACAAAACAAAAAAAAAAACGCTTCTCTTTTAAAAGAAGGTGATTACTTTAGGCACATATTTTTTTTACACAACGTTCTGCCAGCTCTGCCAGCAAAAGCCTGCATTCAATGCAGAAAATATGCATGTGCCCATGTAAATGAAGCCCAACAGCCCTGTGCAGTGGGATAATTATGAGAAGAACACTACAACCTCCAATGTACTTACGTGCAATTATTACCATTAAGGCAGTTTTTCCATAGTCTGAGCACAAGTTTGGTTTAAAAGATTAATGTTTAACAATTTTAACAGCTGAATAGTAAAAGGATTTGGGTGACCTGCCAATATAATCATCAGCTACCAGTGACTTTCTTTCCTAATGTAGTACCCGAGGTTTGCCATTGCCAGTGTGAATTTAAATATCATAAAACTTTTAAAGGGGCACTTAAGATCAAAAGGGTTCTTTCTTTTTGTAGCAATACAACTGAAGAGCGAGCTTTGAAGGGAATGTCAATCTTCCTTAATTGTGTAAATAGATTCTGTGAGGTGACATATGGCATGACCAAGAGACGCGTTCTTTAGCCATTTTAAGCATCTGTGCCTTTTGTTTTTTTTCGTAAAAGCATAGAAAGCACTCAATTAAAATGTATTATTTTAGCCCTCAAAGCATAATGATTTCTCAAAGAGCTCAAAATAAACAGCTAGAAATTGTAAAATAGCTGTACATTCTCTACTTTGTGTACTACCAATTAAGAACTACTAATTATAAATTGTTGAATTACAGAAGTGCAAGTTGGCACAGCTTAATGTGCCTACTAGGGCTCTAACAGCTAAAAACAGATAAAAAAATAAAAATAAAAAAAGGATTGAAAGGCAAGTAAAAAGTTCTTTTTTTCAAAAGGAATATTATATGAGTGAAAAGTCGTATGACTTGTTCTCATTGAATGCTCAACAACTCCTGTATTTACACCATAGGTGTGATTGCTTATGGTGGGTAGTGGCACACCATGCCACACATTCATTTATTACATTCGCTCAAAGCTTTTGACTTCGGCTCATAGAAAACTGCTACAGATTGAAACTATATTTAATAATGATAAATAAAAGGGATTTTATGAGCGGGACCCTATCTTTTTATTCATGTAATAGAATTCTGCATCTGGCTGATTAACAATGAGTCACACTGCAGAAGCCACCTACATACTCCTGTATCTCCAGTAAATGACAGTAACCTCCCGTCTACCTCCCTTTCTGAATGAGCTATTGTGTGGCAGTCTGAAAAATTGCCTCTCCTTGCATTAACTTTATAATAACTCTGTTTTCACACTCCTTTTAACATATATTGTGTGTGTGTGTGTGTGTGTGTATATTGTATGTTTATATATATATATATAAACATACATATCCACACACACAGGTTTTTTGTTTTTTTTTCTGTTCAGAGATTCAATGATTCATTACATTATTTCTTTGTAACATAGCTGGTTTACCCAGAAGACCGAGAATGAAACCCTATAAAGCTATAAGAACTCTATATAGAGATGTCTCAGCTCTGCATTGTACGAGTCTCACCTGTCTCTCCGCTGATTCCTGATCTCGGAATACACTGCTGCTCAGCGGCAAGCACCACATGTGTGTATGCAAGCATCATCAAGAAAAAAAAAAAAAATGGCCCACTTTAGGCTTTGATGCCTCCACAAAGTCTTTCACTTTCAGATTACTCTGCCCGTTACAAGGAATACCTGCTTTTGGGTGCAGGTTATATACTAGCATGTTTTGAGCTGTTTCACCAAACTAGGCTTCATGCCAGAGCTTGCTTCTCTTTTGATCACCACCAGCCCAGACCTTAAGGGTCCGTTCACACAGGGGCAACTCCGATCCGACTTCAGGTCGCCCCTAGTCGCCTCAGGTCGGACAACATTTAAAAAGCAATGTAAGTGAATGAGAGCGGTCTTAATGCACACTACTAAAGTCGCTCCGACTTCAGAAAAGGTTCTTGTACTACTTGAATCCGACTCCAAGTCGCCTCCAAGTCGTATCTCCATCTATATGGAGGCGACTCTGACAGAATTATCAGCTCTCAAGAGGGCACTCCATGCCAAATTTATGAATAAAAATTTGGCGTGGGTTCCCCCTCCGAGAGCATACCAGGCCCTTAGGTCTGGTATGAATATTAAGGGGATCTGGTATGGATCTGGGGGGGACCCCCCCGCCGTTTTTTCGGCGTAGGGGGTTCCCCTTAATATTCATACCAGACCTAAGGGCCTGGTATGCTCTCGGAGGGGGAACCCACGCCAATTTTTTTTTCATAAATTTGGCGTGGAGTTCCCTCTTGAGAGCTCATTCTCTGATTGGCCGCGGCAAAAGTCGCCTGGCCTGGGGTGACTTAAAGTCGTGTTGTAAGTCGTGTTCAGGTTGTGTCCAAGTTGCCTCCAAAAGTCGTGTTGAAAGTCGTGTTGCCCCTGTGTGAACGGACCCTAAGAGTTCCTTCTCAAGGGCACCTCCATGTTACGGGGGGGGGGGGGGGAATCGCTACGCTGATCCCCACTGAGCAGGCAGATGATAGGTCCATGTCCACTCACTGTGTGGCAGCAGTACGGCGAAAAGTTCCCCATACTAGCTGTCACGGTTTGAAATCAGTGCAGCCATGGGGGGCTTCACCCACACGGCTGTGTATAAATGAACTACAAGCTGCGAATGCCTTAGCGGTTGTCGGCTTGTAGTCCTCAATGAACTACCAGGGCGCCGTGGAATGGTGGGGTAGTTCATTGAGTCTTCCTGTCAGCTAGCATCGGCTTACCCATATAGGATGTATCCGCACACTGACAGTATGCAGGAGACCTGCATGGCACCAACGATTTGCCGATTACTGGTGCAAACCTTTTGCAGGCCCTGCAACAAAAAAATAATAAAAAATTTAAATAAAAAAATAAAATAAAAAAGTATCTAATCCTTTAATTGCATTTCTATTCTTCTTTCCTCTACCCTGGTACTAGGGATGCACCAATACCGTTTTTCTTTTATGACGGAGTACGAGTACTGATACTTTTTCTCAAGTATTCGCCGATACCAATTATACCAATACTTATTTTGCCCTTGGATGCATTCATATTTTACGGCTCACACCAGTGCGATTTGTCATGTGATTGAGAGTTCAAAATTGCATGACAAGTCGCACCCCATTTGTGGTATCATTGCGACGTGCATTGACTTCTGTTAAATGAAGTCGTAAGCCACAATGAAATCAGAGGTCCAAATCGCACTAAACTTCAGCGTGATTTCAAAGGCGCAGATCAGTGCGATTTGGGCCTCCATTTTCATTGCGGCTTTCAACAGCACTAGTTGTCCTCCTGGTGACTGCATATTGGCCTGACCCAAGCGATACAGTCTAACACTTTGACTTAGTGTTCTAAACGCCTGCCTGCTTGACTGGTTTTACACCTTTTTATTGTTTAGGATAAGCGCAACAAAGCACCTAAGCAATCTCTAGATCAATGTTCCTATGGTAAATAACTGGGCTAAACGAATGTCTCCAAACCTGGCTCACATTCACAGCAATCTATTCAGCTGAGAGTGAAAGGGGGATACAGGAATAAAGTATAATGTTCCTCTATTCCTGAGTTTACTGTAGTAGAAAAAGAGTTTGGCTCTCCACTAGAAGGCTGGTTCTGAAGACAAATGCTGTATTTCTACCCGCTAAGTCCATATAGATAAAATGATCAGAAATTTTAACATGACATGGTCTTAAAAATCTTAACCCAAGTAATGTGGGAGAAACGCCTTCTCTTGGTCAACATGACCACATCATGGTGCTGAATATTGACCGAAGGATTGCGGGACAATGTGGCCCACATTTAGCAGAGTTGTATTAAAAAGTTCTATCACTTCCAGTATAGGGACTGTCCACTCTGTATGTACACTTTGAATATTATCCTGTTTGGCTTCTGTTGCCAACCTATTTCCTGCTTGATTTTATGTGTCATATAGTTGCCACCAGCCTTGACCCTGCCTCTGTCTCAGTCCATGTACTTCATTCAGGCTATATAATTCTCTTATAGCTGACCCATGGCATAACTATGACATAACTATGATCTGATCCACCGCATTGTAGTTCATCTCAATTCTTCTGGCCTGCTTGATATCACAGGTGACCAAAGCAATCTTTGCTGTGTCTGTATGGTTTCCGTTTGCTGAAAAGAGGTCCTTACAAGCCTCCTGAGCTTTTCCTGGCATTCTGTATGCTGGCTAAACACCATTACTAGCAAACATTTTCTGGTTCCATTCATGGCATATAACACTAATCACTAATTGCTAACTAAAATCCTTATTTAAAGCCCACATCTTCTGTAATATAAAAGTATATATATTAGATTATATTTATATATACACACACACACACACACACACACACGGCTCACTAGTCAGGCCTTTAAAGTGGTTGCAAACTCTGTTACACTACTTCTACCTACAGGTAAGCCTATAATAAGGCTTACTTGTAGGTGTTCTAAATATCCCCTAAACTTGCACAGTTTAGTCGATATTCACCATATACGCTGCTGCCAACATCATCGTGGCCTGGGCCAATCACAGTACCCAAGCCTGCAAAACCTGGAAGTAACTCAGGTGAAAGATGTCGGCCGTGGGAGTGGCGTGCGGGCGGCACTGCAGGCATCATTCTAAGGTAAGTATTTTATAATGAGCTAGTATGCGATGCATATTAGCTCACTATGCCTTTGTCTTGCAGGTTTTTTTTTTTTGGGAGGATTTTTTTGGAGGTTTAAAACCTCCAAGGGTTACTTGCCACCAGTATCCCCACCCAACCCCTACCCTGCCCCGCCCCTATAAAATTATCTAATGTTAAAATGTTTTATGCAGAATTAAAGTGGTTGTAAATCCCTTTTTAGAATAAGATTTACCTATAGGTACTGTAAATATCTCCTAAACGTGCGCCGTTTAGGAGATATTTACCTTGTAGTGCGCCAATAATGTCATTGGCGCATGCGCTGTGAAGAAACCGCCCTCTATGCTGTCTCTTCCCAAGCGAGTGCCGTGACTGGTGGCTCCGGTGACGTCACACAGCTTTGGCCAGTCACACAGCCGGAGTCCGTGGGCCCCAGAAGGAAGAGGGGCGAAGATGGATGCAGCCTCCAGCGAGGACAGCACAGGCTTAGTTTGCAGGTATGTGCCTCATAATAGGCTAGTATGCAATGCATACTAGCCTATTATGCTTTACTTTGAAGGGAACAAAGGGGGAAGTAAAACTCATCAAGTTTTACTTCCTCTAAGTTACAAAAATAAATATTAACAACAACTTTATCAGTGCCCATGAATGCAGCCCCATCAGTGCCCATGAATGCAGCCTATCAGTGCAGCTTCAGTGCCCATTAATGCAGCCTCGCCAGTTGCCATCAACGCAGCCTCACCAGCGCCCCATCAACGCAGCCTCACCAGCGCCCCATCAACGCAGCCTCACCAGCGCCCCATCAACGCAGCCTCACCAGCGCCCCATCAACGCAGCCTCACCAGCGCCCCATCAACGCAGCCTCACCAGCGCCCCATCAACGCAGCCTCACCAGCGCCACATCAACGCAGCCTCACCAGCGCCCCATCAACGCAGCCTCACCAGCGCCCCATCAACGCAGCCTCACCAGCGCCCCATCAACGCAGCCTCACCAGCGCCCCATCAACGCAGCCTCACCAGCGCCCCATCAACGCAGCCTCACCAGCGCCCCATCAACGCAGCCTCACCAGCGCCCCATCAAGGCAGCCTCACCAGCGCCCCATCAAGGCAGCCTCATCAGTGGGCATAAATCCCCATCAATGCACCCTCACCAGTGCCTATGAGTGCAGACTGACCAGTGCATGGGGATCAGAGAGAGGAGAGGAGTAGGAGAAGGAGAGCAGTCCAGATCATCACACAGAGCGGGGATCACCCGCTGTGACAGCTTTGATTTGAATTGCCCGGCACCCGTAGTCACACAAAGTCCCACCTGCTGGAACGGATCCTATAACAGACGTCAAGTCCCGGCATTGGACCAATATTCTGTATATCAAAAGGAGCTGGTCCAGGAGGCGGGACCATGCATGACTGCGGCCGCCAGGCAATTCAAATCAAAGCTGTCACAGTGGGCGATCTTCGCTCTGTGTGATGATCCAGCCGGCTTTCCTCTCTCTTCCCCTGGCCAATCAATGAGGGAATGCCCCCCCCCCGGCAGCCCCACACTCGCCCTCAAGCTTTTTCCACGCGCCAGATGTGAGCAGGCGAGTGGAATTTTTGAGAGCTGAGAGATATAATATAATCTATTTATACATACATACATACACACACAATGTATATATATTTTTTTTCTTTGGTATGTTTTTCGGGACATCCATCCCCTCCCGCCACGGCGAGGTATGTCACTTCCACTTTTTTTTCGTGCCCTACTCCTCCGACCCCCTCCCCCCCACCGCCGTTTCCTTCAGGATCACAATGCTTCACTTCCTGTTTCCCTTAGTAAGGATGCCGGCGCCAGCACCCAGAGCTGATGGACAAGTCGGCTTCGGGTGCTGACATTGCGGGATCCCTGGACAGGTTAGTGTCCTTATATTAAAAGTCAGCAGCTACATTATTTGTAGCTGCTGACTTTAATTTTTTTTTTTTACCCAGGCTGGAACTCTGCTTAAGGCTGGGTTCACACTGCTGCGGGGGGAGATCCGGATGTGATTCGCACCGCAAATCACATCCGATCTCCGTAGCGCTGCGAGTTCAGCCATACAGATAGTATGGCTGAACTCGCAGCGGTCCCGCAGCAAACTCGCACGGGACCCTTTTTTTCGTCCGCAACAGAATCGGATCGCATGGGCGTTCACACCATGCGATCCGATTCTTGTGCGAGTCGGCAGATCGCACTGCGATATGCGATCGGATCTGGGGGTGTCATTAACATAACATTGACACCCCCAGCCGTCCGCATAGGGCAGTGTGAACTGCCGGCGGGAGTAATGCGATGCGGGAAAACGCCGCGGATTCGCGGCGTTCCCGCATCGCAGCAATGTGAACCCGGCCTTAAAGTAAAAAAAAAAAAACCCAGGAAACTTTGCGAGAAAGAAAAAAAAAGCATCAAAAACACTCATGCAGAAACGCATCCGGAGTGCATTTCCGTGGTCTGAACTAGCCTAGGGAAAAAACATAACTAGGTGCTATAATAGGTGGGGATTACTCCCTGCTGGTGCACCCAGTTTCAATAAAGAATTTCCATGTTTCTTAGTTAGTTTTAATTAGTTATTAAAATAATCTGTAACAATTTGAATGTAACAGAAAACGTTAAATTTGTAGGTTCCCCTGGATAATTGCTATGGGACATATCTTCTGTGAACTAAATAATGATTCCCAAGACATATCCTGTGAACATCTGTGACAGTGTATTTATTATAATAATGTGATTTTAATCTCAACCTTAATACTTCATCATGGACTATTACATTAAGGTTTCTGGCATTCTTCAGGGCTTCTGACTCTTATAACAACAAAAGACTAAAATGGGCATCAGTTCTGCTGCGTTACATGAGACCTCCAGCCATATTGTGGTTTTTAAATAAATGCGTCACACATTATACCCATTTCATGTACTTTCTAAAAGTATTTGTAGAATTAAAAATCATATGTTCGTCAAAACTGAATAACAATAGATTTAAATAAAGCAGGTGAGTATATACAGTACACATAAGGCTTCCTATAATATTTATGAACCCTGTTGGCAAGCAGATTTATCCGTATTATCTAAACACAGAAGTTGGCACGGTCAATCACATATACCATTAGACTGTGCTTAGAAGAACTAACCACTTTAATACTTCAATGCTGACAACTACATATAAATCACTTAATTAAAAAAATTGTAGTAACTTCATATTTAACATCAGGAAGTCAAACATTTGAATGAAAATTTTCTGGCACACAAAAACATGTTCCCAAATACAGTATTTTTGTGAGTCCTGGAAGTTTATATATTTCCATAATGGACGGGTAGCAAGACTCTCTGAAGGAGCTTGCTGCCAATCACACTCATTCAACATGAGACCCTCAAGCCTCAACTGTCTATGTCACATGGGGTAACTGCATGATCTATTGATCAATCCTGCTGGAGCCGCCCTACAAGCGCACACAGATAATCATGTGGGCAGAGAACAGGGAAGAGGGAGCAAATGCCATTTACCCTCCTGGAGCCACCCCCCTCAGGCTACTGAAAGGTCTCACATGGGGTGGCTTACAGAGGAGAGAGGAACACTTGAAAAGCTTCCTGCGTGAGAACTAGAGAACCACACACTCTGATAGTGGCAACGCAATGGCCGGAGGATTGGCTACTATTGCGTGGCCACTGACAAATGGGGAAGCCCGTGGAAACAGCAGGGTCAACCAGGTACAAACAATGGAAAGTTGCAGATTCTAAAGCCTCTGCACCAAGGTCTAAAAAATAATATTAAAGAAACAGAAGACATCTTCATTTATTTGTCATTTAGCATGCCCTTTTAATTTTGAGCGCACTAAGTATGATGTGCAACACAAATGATTTAACACAGATGTCTGGTGGAACAAAAAACAAAACAAAAAAAAAAACTACCCTTGAAGGACCAAGCTTCCTCCGTTGTTGGCTAGGATGCTTAGGGGCCCACCTACAACCGGGAGCATCTGTGAGAGAAGAGGCGAGTGCTGCTTGCTGGTGATGAGGTACATAAAAGTAATTTTTCCCTGGTACCCCAAGCAAAAATTAACATGTAACCCTTGCGGTACGAGGGTAGCCCACTGCAAGGGTAGTTATTTTCAGTTCCTCAAAACAACGTTCACTTTAAGGACTCCTAACCTCCTGACATGCCATATTCGGCATGTCATTTATTTTTTATTTTTTGGGGGGGGGGGGGGGGGAGTGGGTACCTAGTTTTGACAGGTACCCAGCTCCCACTTACGCTGCCTAGGCGACTACTCCTTTCACCCTCCCTCCCTGCAATCTTCTGGCACATGTTCCAGAAGACTGCTCAGCCATTCAGGAAGTGCAGTGCGCACCAGGCTGTGAAGCCTCAAGCTGTGATGACGGCACCGGGAAGAGGCGGGGGAGAGAACCAAGGCCTTCGGGTGGCTGCATCACTGGATCGTGGGGCAGGTTAGTGTGTTTATTAAAAGTCAGCAGTTACACTTTTTGTAGCAGTTGACTTTTAATAAACAGAAAAATTAGTGGAACTCCGCTTTAAGCAGAACTATAGGCAAAACATTATTTTTTCCATATACACACACATACACACATATACACACACACAGTTGTGGTCATAAGTTTACATACCCTGGCAGAATTTATGATTTCTTGGCCATTTTTCAGAGAATATGAATGATAACACAAAAACTTTTCTTTCACTCGTGGTTAGTGTTTGGCTGAAGCCTTTTATTATCAATCAGCTGTGTTTACTCTTTTTAAAATCATAATAGCAACAGAAACTACCCAGATCAAAAGTTTACATACCCCAGTTCTTAATACCGTGTATTGCCCCCTTTAACATCAACGACAGCTTAAAGTTTTTTTTGTGGTATTTGTGGATGAGGCTCTTTATTATCTCAGATGGTAAAGCTGCCCATTCCTCTTCACAAAAATCCTCCAGTTCCTGTAAATTCTTCGGCTGTCTTACATGAACCGCACGTTTGAGATCTCCCCAGAGTGGCTCAATGATATTGAGGTCAGAAGACTGGAGATGACCACTCCAGAACATTTAATTTATTCTGCTGTAGCCAATGACAGGTCGACTTGGTCTCAAGTTTTGGCTCATTGTCATGTTGGATTGTCCAAGTACATCCCATGCGCAGCTTCCTGGCTGATGAATGCAAATGTTCCTCCAGTATTTTTTGTTAACATACTGCATTCATCTTGCCATCAATTTTTACCAAATTTCCTGTGCCTTTGTAGCTCACACATCCGCAAAACATCAGCGATCCACCTCCGTGTTTCACAGTAGGAATGGTGTACCTTTCATCATAGGCCTTGTTGACTCCTCTCCAAATGTAGTGTTTATGGTTGTGGCCAAAAAGCTAAATTTTGGTCTCATTACTCCAAATGACTTTGTGCCAGAAGGTTTGAGGCTTGTCTCTGTGCTGTTAGTGGTATTGTAAGCGGGATACTTTGTGGAATTTGTGTAGTAATGTCTTTCTTCTGGCGACTCGACCATGCAGTCCATCTTTCTTCAAGCGCCTCCTTATTGTGCATCTTGAAACAGCCACACCACATGTTTTCAGAGAGTCCTGTATTTCACCTGAAGTTATTTGTGGGTTTTTCTGGCAGTAGTGGCTGAAATTTTAGTTGGTCTACCTGACTGTGGTTTGGTTTCAGCAGAACCCCTCATTTTCCACTTCTTGATTACAGTTTGAACACTGCTGATTGGCATTCTCAATTCCTTGGATATGTTTTTTATATCCCTTTCCTGTTTATACAGTTCAACTACTTTTTCCTGCATATACTTTGACAATTATTTTGCTTTCCCCATGACTTAGAATCCAGAAACATCAGTGCAGCACTGGATGAAAGATGCAAGGGTCGGTCAGGAGTCCAGAAACTCATTGACCTTTTATACACACACACTAATTACAAGCAAACAGATCACAGGTGAGGACAGTTACCTTTAATAGCCATTCAAACCCCTTTGTGTAAACTTGTGTGCATGTTATCTGCCCAAAATAAACTTTTGGGTAGCTTCTGTTGCCATTACGATTTAAAAAGAGTAAACACAGTTGACTGATAATAAATGGCTTCAGCCAAATACTAACCACAAGTGAAAGAAAAGTTTTTGGGTTATCATTCACACTCTAAAGACATGCTGGTAGGTAAATCGCATCCTGTCTAAATTGGCCCTAGTATGTATGAATGTGTGTTAGGGACCTTAGTTTGTAAGCTCCTTGAGGGTAGGGACTGATGTGAATGTACAATGTATATGTAAAAGCACTGCGTAAATTTATGCTGCTATATAAGTAACCGAAATAAATAAAAATATTCTCTGAAAAATGGCCAAGAAATCATAAATTCTGCCAGGGTATGTAAACTTATGAGCACAACTGTATATGATGACATCACTTGTTTATCGAGTCAAAATTTATTTACAAATTTTGCTGGTCTTGCATAACGCATTCAAACCAAGGCTTTACTGTATTTCTATAACAGCCGTTCAAATGGATACTACTGAAGTCGCTGCAAAGTCAGAAAAAGTTCCTGCACTACTCTCGCGCAACATTGATACGGCTTCACTGCCAGAGAGTGTAAAAGTCGTATCAAAGTCGGACTACAAAGTTGCACTGAAAATCACGCGACTTTAGAGTCGGCTAATGTGAATCAAGCTTTGAAAAAAAAAAAACTGAAAATTCGATCTAGTACAAATTCAAACAAACAATGTGTACGGATCTCTTAGAAATATTTAATACATTCCTGCTCATAATAAATAGCCAACTGCTGAAAACCAAACAGGTTTCTAAACACGCATGGTGTCAGGAAAAGATCCGATATTATACAGGAGCTACATTCCTGAAATGGGATCTTTCCCTTCCCCCTCCACACTTTGCACAGTGAAAACTCCTCAGGCTCAGGGTAAATATTGATGTCAGTTGCAACATTGAAAAAAAAAAAAAAAAGTGTATAGGAAGGCCAAGTCAGAGGCAGCAGCTTCCACTATGCTAACATACCCAAAGCCGCCCACTGATTGGAAGTTAAAGGGCTAAGTCCACTCCGAGGAAGGAGAGCTGCGTGCACTTAGGCCTGGATCACACCTATGCAGCTTGCAGTTTGCATATTCCGGGTGCATTTTGCATTTTTCAATACACCTTTTTGATCCATTGAAGTCTATGGAACCAAAAACCAGAAAAAAGTCCCTGGCCCTTTCCATAATATGCACACATGTCAACTACATCCATAGGAACCCATGTTATACCACAACCACACGGGACCTATTCAAGGAAATGCGGCCCCACTGCAACAGCGAGCCCAAATATGGCACTGTATCACCATTCAGGGGCGCTTCACGCCCTCATTTGTGTGTTCTATGCCTTTCTGCAGGCGCATTTCTGAGGTGTTCCGGTGTGGTTTTTCCCTTCTGTTTTTCTTAAAGTGATTGTAAACCTTTACATATACCCAGTGAAGTGACCAGCCTCAGGCGATACATAGCGATTAAAGTGGATTTCTGCCCATTGTTTTTTTGACAAACACAGACATTCAGGCAGCCGCAGTATTGCCTCCTAAATGTATTCCAGCCACTCCTCTACTGCACTCTGAAAAATGAACCACTGCAGATCGCTTTTCGAAGACTTATGTGAGTGTAAAAGATCCCTAAAGGTTTGACCTCATATTATATGGTAAAAATCTGAAGGGAAAAAAATCTGCAGAAAATCTGATAATGTGTACGGGGCTTTAGGCTGGCTCCATATGTGGCATTACATGTACCTGTGCTGTTTGCGGTGCCATTGAGGTGCCTTTCCTGGCATTATTTCATCCTTGCACTTCCATACATTTGCAGTGCATTTGTGTCTCAGTGTGAAAAATGCAGCAGGCTGTACTTTGTGAAATGTATAAACTGTGTAGAATAGACTCCCTAACATCCATCCATCCATCGGGGTTCATAGTCATTTCCAAACAGGTTTCACCACATCTGCTATAAAAAAAAGCCCTAATAGGGATGCTGAGAGTCATTCCAATGCAGGGTCCCATCTACTGACCAAGTCCTCCACACACCCCATCCACCAATCACATCCTGTATATTCACCAAAACGACCAAATCTGATCATCAGACAAAAAGTCATCCCTGGATTACTACTGATTGATTCCCATCTCCTATAGCTTGCCATACACTAGACAAACTCCATAACAGTTTTTAATTCATTAAAGTATTTTTTATTTTTTTAATTGCATTTGAAAGACCCCTGCGCAAATACAGTGTGACATAAAATATTGAAACAACCGCCATTGTATTCTCTAGTG
Organism: Lithobates pipiens; assembly: GCF_037356315.1. Lineage (NCBI taxonomy): Eukaryota > Metazoa > Chordata > Amphibia > Anura > Ranidae > Lithobates > Lithobates pipiens. The sequence continues at coordinate 250,210,812 of NW_027507764.1, read as the reverse complement.
TGTCTACTAAAACATACACACATTAATATATATATATATATATATATATATATATATATATATATATATACATATACATATATATATACACACACACACACATTTCTAATATGTTTGTGGGTTCCAATTAATTTTCTAGCAAAAAAAAAAAATATTATTTTAACTTGAAACCAACAAATGTCGGAAAAAGGTTTAGTGTTTAAGTGGTTAAACTTTTTTCACTTACACACAAAGTCTATTCCATTGACAAATTGTTACAATGTTTATACTTAATTTTAGCTGATAAAGAATGTTGTGATTGTTGGCAGACTGCCCAGTTTTTTCCTTCCTTTCTTTTGACAGCTGTGGCTTCAGAAGAGAGAAGAGAGAATTCTTTGCATAGAAAGAATTGTGAAACACTTTAGTCAAGATCAGGATAACAATTCTTGACGATTAATTGTGCAGCTCTACCCCATACACAAAAAAAAGTCAGCAGCTACACATACCATACACTACACATACTGTACACATACCATACACTACACATACCCTACATATACCGTAGCCGCTGACTTTCAATATTAGGACGCTTATCTGTCCTGAAATCCAGTGATGTTGGCACCCCCAGCTGATGTTTCCCCCGTGCTGCCACCACCATAGACGATAAGGGAAACTGGCAGCGAAGTCTTGCGGCTTCACAGCCCATTCCCTACTGTGCATGCGCCAAGCGCGCTGCTCTCTCTAACTGGGCCTGTGGTGGCGGAAAGAGGAGGTGGGGGCCGGAATTCTGGGGCAACTCGCAGAGGTGAGGTCTGAAGGAAGTGGGGACAAGTACTTGTCAAAAACAGGTAACCCCCAAAAAAGGTGCCAAAAATGGCACCAGAGAGTGCGGGGAAGACAGATAAGCAGAGCTTTCACTTTTGGGTGAAACTCTAATTTAAACGAAATCCTCCTACAGCCATTGTACCTGTTTATCTGTAGTCTTCTCTTCTCTACATCTGTTCAAAGTTTAGTTTATTAAAGTTTGTCAGAGTTCAGAAAAAATGGGGAGGAGAGCTGAAGTTACACTCTGCAGAGCTCAGTGAGGAGAGCTCTGAGAGCTGATTGGAGGGGAGGGAAAGGGAGGGGACACCCCCCTCTCCCCTCACACAGCAACAGATGACCTCGAGCTCCCTCCCCTGTCACCTTTTTTTCTTGGTGTCAGAAGTGATTCATGCTGATAGCAGAGGAATGAAGCAGCAGACAGAAATGATACTTAGTGCTCTGGATTGAGACAAGTACACACTATAGAGGGGTATGCTTTGTTTATATTTCATGTCTGAGGTTTACAAACACTTTAATCTCAACAGAGGACATCTGCGTTCCTTTGCCTTTTTTGATGTTGCATTTTTTTCTGTATGGAATGCAGCAAAACACAGGTTCTACTTTTGTTGACTGTGATGGAATGCACTGAACTGGTGTGAACTAGGGCCATTGCAATCCACGTTAAATACTGTCCATGCGTTTGTGATGCAGAATAAAAATGGGTTGCATCTTGTGTGAACCAGCCCTCGAAAAACCAGTCCGGCTGTCAAAAAAACAAACACAGACATTCAGGCAGCCGCAGTATTGCCTCCTAAATGTATTCCAGCCACTCCTCTACTGCACTCTGAAAAACGAACCACTGCAGATCGCTTTTCGAAGACTTCTGTGAGTGTAAAAGATCCCTAAAGGTTTGACCTCATATTATATGGTATAAATCTGAAGGAAATAAAATCTGCAGAAAATCTGATAGTGTGTACGGGGCTTTAGGCTGGCTCCATATGTGGCATTACATGTACTTGTGCTGTTTGCGGTGCCATTGAGGTGCCTTTCCTGGCATTATTTCATCCTTGCACTTCCATACATTTGCAGTGCATTTGTGTCTCAGTGTGAAAAATGCAGCAGGCTGTACTTTGTGAAATGTATAAACTGTGTAGAATAGACTCCCCAACATCCATCCATCCATCCATCGGGGTTCATAGTCATTTCCAAATAGGTTTCACCACATCTGCTATAAACAAGCCCTAATAGGGCAGCTGACAGTCATTCCAATGCAGGGTCCCATCTACTGACCAATCACATCCTGTATATTCACCAAAACGACCAAATCTCACCATCAGAAAAATAGAAAGCTAAAGTCATCCCTGGATTACTAATGATTGATTCCCATCTCCTATAGCTTGCCATATACTAGACAAACTCCTTAAGAAATACCAAAACGATGTCATACGATGAGAAGTCTAAACAATCCAGGCAATTTGTATCACTTCAGGCAGACCGTTGATGGCACAATCAGATTGTATAGTGTATGGCAGTGTGATGACAGGAGGTGATCGCTGCCAGGGCCTGCACTGACCTGTCAGCTCACTAAGGAAGGTGTCACCCGATCTCCTGATGTAATAATGTGCCATCCACCTCCATTCCAGGAGTGCAGGAAAGTTGTGTACACAGCCGATCAGAGCGCACAGCCGATCAGAGCACACACACACAGTGTACAGGAGGAAGCAGCCTCCTCTATAGGTGTGATGACAGCAGGGACTCTGATCGGGGTGATCGGCAGTGTGTGTCCCCCCCCCCAACCCCGCACTCCTTTACCTGCACCATCCAGCCGTGTCCTCTCTACAGGGTGAGGCCACACATTCCAGCCCGATCTCCTCCAGGGCTGACAAAGGAAGGCAGGTGGTGCTTTTCTTCTATCCAGGAAGCAGATCCCTCGTAGTGCCCTGTGTGTCCCACTCCCTGTACAAGTCTCCTCCTTGTCTTCTGTCAGTACACCAATACAGCTCCTCCTCCTCTCCTCCTCCTCCTCCCTCCTCACCATTCATCAACCTTCCAGGAGAGGAGATCTCCACTCATCATGTATGCTGTCACCCTCCTCATACAATCTCATTGTACGATCCCAACAAGTAGGACTGACTGGATAGTTTAGGCCGGTCCTCATCTCACATGTTACATCTACATTTGATTGTACAGAGATTGTAACATGTGTGGTGAGCCTTACCCAGATGTGAAAGTGTCCAATAGCATACGTCCGTGTGAAGGCCGTGTTCGCCCGCACAGGGACGTACGGATGTTTTGTGAATCCACATACAGGCCGTCCCATTCAATTACAATTGGGACGGAGCGGGTGCATGGACATTGGACACAGACTGCTCACAATCGGCCGCACTGTCTGCGCTCGGGGAGGTTTGCCCTCATATGGCTCATCCTGGAAGTAGTGGGTGTGTCCACACTGGAATGAATGGGACTACCTGTACACAACACGTGTGCATCCCCAACCCTGGCCCTCCGATGGACAGTCATACACATTCTGCTAACACACTGCACTGCTTCCCCTTACAAATTCATTAGCGATTCATTCTACTGACACCAACGATGGGGCACTACATTCCACTGACACCAACAATGGGGCACTATTCATTCCACTGACATCAACGATGGGGCACTACATTCCACTGACACCAACAATGGGGCACTATTCATTCCACTGACACCAACGATGGAGTGCTACATTCCACTGACACCAAGATGGAGCACTGCATTCCACTGACACCAACGATGGAGCACTACATTCCACTGACACCAACAATGGGGCACTATTCCTTCCACTGACACCAATGATGGAGCGCTATACATTCCACTGATACCAACGATGGAGCACTGCATTCCACTGACACCAAACGATGGAGCACTACATTCCACTGACACCAACGATGGAGCACTACATTCCACTGACACCAACGATGGAGCACTACATTCCACTGACACCAATAATGGAGCACTACATTCCACTGACACCAACAATGGGGCACTATTCCTTCCACTGACACCAACAATGGGGCACTATTCCTTCCACTGACACCAATGATGGAGCGCTATACATTCCACTGATACCAACGATGGAGCGCTATACATTCCACTGACACCAACGATGGAGCGCTATACATTCCACTGACACCAACGATGGAGCGCTATACATTCCACTGACACCAACGATGGAGCGCTATACATTCCACTGACACCAACGATGGAGCGCTATACATTCCACTGACACCAACGATGGAGCGCTATTCATTCTAATGACACCAACGATGGAGTGCTATTCATTCCACTGACACCAACGATGGGGCACTACATTCCACTGACACCAACGATGGGGCACTATTCATTCCACTGACACCAACGATGGGGCACTGTTCATTCCACTGACACCAACGATGGGGCACTGTTCATTCCTCTGACACCAACGATGGAGCGCTACATGCCATTGACACCAATAATGGAACACAGCATTCCACTGACACCAACAATGGGGCACTATTCCTTCCACTGACACCAACGATGGGGCACTATTCCTTCCACCGACACCAACGATGGGGCACTATTCCTTCCACTGACACCAACGATGGGGCACTATTCCTTCCACTGATACCAACGATGGGGCACTATTCCTTCCACTGACACCAACGATGGGGCACTATTCCTTCCACTGACACCGATTGAGGCACTTATTCATTCCACTGACACCAACAATGAAGCGCTATTCATTCCACTGACACCAACGATTGGGGCACTTATTTATTCCACTGAAACCAACGATGGAGTGCTATTTATTCCCCTGACACCAACAATGGAGTGCTATTTATTCCCCTGACACCAACGATGGAGTGCTATTTATTCCCCTGACACCAACAATTGAGCACTATTCTTTCCCCTGATACCAACTATTTCTCCCCCTAATACCAATGATGGGGATTTACTCCCACTGGCCACAGTCCGGCCCCCCTAAAGTCTGAAGGTCAGTAAACTGGCCCTTTGTTTAGACGGTTTGGAGACCCCTGCTCTATAGGGTCACTATCAGGGATGAGTTCAGATACTAGCCTGAGATATCCTGCCTGGTAGCTGTCATGGGAGCCACCAATCATAAGCAGGCCAGGCACTCCCGCCCACAGCCATGTGTATACACACCCCCTTGTGTACATGCCAGGCAGGGAATGCCTCCACCACTTATGATTGGGGGTCCTGGCGGGATAGCTCAGGCTAGTATCTGAACATGCCTGAGCCCATCCCTAGTTACTATACACATACTACAATGTGACCGTACAATCCCCACAAATCAACTTTAGATTTACCTGAGCCTCGGCTCACATATATGCGCTTCGCAAGCTGCGTTTGCTGGGGCACAGCAGCCCATTAATTTTAATGGGCTGTATTTCCTGCAGAAAAAAGGGCATGCACCCACAGAGAAATCGCATGGTGATGTATTTCTTTTTTTCTATCTGGAAGAATCATTATGATATTGCAAGAGTCAAATATGTCCATTCACAACAGAAAACATAATAAACGAGGCATGACTCAACATATACGTGTAAAGTATGACAAGGATCCATGGACCCAGTGAACACCAAGTAGATGACCATACAGTGTGTTACATCCACACACCAGGGCCAACCGATCTTCCCTGCTTTTTGGGCATATGCATGTGTAGAAGGGGGAAAGTGGCAAACCCCAAGTCAATTAAAGAAAAGGAGGAGAGGAAGAGGATGGGGCATAAAGAAAGGGGGGGGGGGGGAGTAAAAAGTCCATCCCAACCCTCCGGGTCACACCCCTCTACAGCTAGGTGTTCAGCAAGGTCATATTAACCATAAGATTTCTCTGCGGTTCCTGCACCTAAACCTATAAAGGATACTGTACAATCAAATTGTAATGTGTGTGGTGAGCTTATAACAAATGGCCAAAGCTTGGACAGCATAGCTCCCAACTATCCCCTAAGCCAGCCATATACAGTTTGAATCTCGGGCCAGTTCAGCAGGGACCAGCCAAGATTCAAACCATGTATGGGGCAGGCTGAATGTACCCAAGTTGATCAATCAGCTGAGAGAAAATTAGGGGTGGAGAGCTGCTGTTTGAGCAGAAAACCTGCGACTAAACGCTCGTAAAACGCTCTTCAGGCATTTCTATTGAAGTCTATGGGGCTAAAAACACGTAATCTGTCAAAAGGAAGCTCATGTACTTTTTTTGAGTGACAAGCGTTTTGCTTCAAGCGGCAGAACGTTCATAAGTGAACAGGGACCACTGAGATGAATGACATCTGGCTTGTTGAGCGTTTTAGAGCTACAAGCTTCAAGCAGAAAATCACTCGGGTGTGAACGGGGCCTTACGCTGACCAGGCGGATGACCGGTCCATCTCTGCTCACCTGTCAGGGCCCCGCTGTTCTCTATGGGCAGCCTGTCCATTTTCATCTGATCCCATCCCATCCGCTGGACAGATAGAGAATGTCATCTGTCTGTTTTGAGCAGATCTTATCGGTTCGGATGGCAGGCGGGTGTTAGCGGACACATCTCCGCTGCCTATAGAAGTCAATGGGTGGGCCGCTCGGATCCTCCTGAAAATCGAGTGAAAGGGGGCTTAATGTGATATTAGAGAGTCTTGTTTTTTTTCTTGTTTTTTTTTTTTTTAAATAACAGACATGTTATACTTTGCTACACTGTTTAATGGTTTTGCACAGAGCAGCCCTGATTATTCTCTTCTCAGGTCCCTCGCCGGTGCTCCTGGCCCCTCCCTCCTGCTGAGTGCCCCGCACAGCAAGCAGCTTCCTATGGGGCACCCGTGCCAAACCCACTGCTCTGTGGGTCCATTCAGACACGGAGCTGTGGCTTAGCCCCACGGCCTCTCTCTCCTTATTGGCTCACTAACTTTGACAGGAGCCAATGGCACCTGCTGCTCTGTCTCAGCCAATCAGGAGGGGGAGTCTCGGGCAGCAGAGGCTCTCGTGTAACATCGCTGGATTGAGATGGGGCTCAAGTATAAGGGGGGCTGATGCACACAGGAGGTTTTTTATCTTAATGCATAGAATGCATTAGGATACAAAAAAACCTTCTGGCTTTAGAACCACTTGAAGTTTGATTTGTTTGTATTTCGTCTTCCCTTCCCCGATTTCTGCACTACAGAACAATACACAGCAAATACTCACCTGGTTCCGGGCATCGCTCACTCGTTGGTCAGATGAACAAGCCATCACTGACAAGTGACATTCTGTAGTGTTCCAATAGTGACAACGCAATGGCTCACTCAACTGGACACTGAGGGAGCTTTGTATGAAACCAGATGAGTATTTACTCTGCTCTTCATAATAATCCTATTTCTGCCCGATTGTCTCTAGCGATAGAGTTACTAGTATGACGTGGACCCTAACTGCTCTGATCATTCAACTTACACCATTCATAATTCACCTGTCTCCAAAGTCCCTTTGTTTGTTCTAGTCAATAGGATATCACAATGTAATCACTTATCCATTATCTTTGTCAGTTGTCAGACTCCAATAGCCTGCTGACCACATGAATCATTTAGCGCTGCCCCCCCAGGCATCATCCTATAGGAAGACAATGAAAGCAAATAGCCACCACGTTTTGTCCACTATATGGTTCACATACTTTATGTATAGGCTGCTACAAACCACTCCTATTTGCAGACTTTACTCTCTGTTCTCCATAATAAAACCAACCTGTTAACATTCATAAAAGTCCATTTTACAATAACTATATACATGTAATTAGGCTTTCACACTGGTTATCGCATTTTTTTAAAAATACAACTACTCTACCTACCAATATATTTGTATATACAAAGTTACAGAAGGAACGGAAAATAATTGGCAATCTTATGTAAATTGTTTGGGAGCGATCAGATTTACCCATTTTTGTCTTCTAAACCCTCTAAGCCCCACACACAGTCGGACATTCCGACGGAAAACGTCCGATCGGACCATGTTGTTGGATAATCTGACCGTGTGTGGGCACCACCGGACTGTTTCCGTCGGAATATCCGACCGACAAAGTTTTAGAGCTGGGCTATAAAATCCAATCAGATCATTTGTAGAGAATTCCGATCGAACAAAGTGTCACGCATGCTCAGATCAAATTCCTAGACCAAAGCTATTGGCTACTAGCCTGAACGTAGTTCCGTCATAACGAAATAACGTAATCACGTTCTGAACGATTGGATTTTCCTACAACTCTGCCTGACCGTGTGTATGCAACACCAGTTTCGGACAAAATTTGGTTGTCGGAATGTCCGACCGTGTGTACAAGGGCTTACAGGTTAGATATGCCCCACATAGGTAGGTACATGATGGTGATAATGAAAACCTATTCAACCAGGTGTTTGGTTGTCTTTGTACATATTCAGATTTAGTGCCTTTTTGGTCGCTAATTGTAGATAGGGACCTATAATGTCAGCTGTACCAGGTATAGGGGTCAGCTTCAAACATGGAGCTTACAAAGAGCTAGTCCAAATGCCAAACTACATTGATGGGCTTACTGCTTTATTCATCATTGTTGTGATTGCATGCGGCCACATTAGGTCAATGATGTCACAAACATCCCTGTCCCTTTGTGTTAAAAGGAGAAGTATAACCAAAGCTATTTTTGCTACACTTCTCCTGGGAAACACAGGAGTGGAGTCCGTTCTGCATTCCTGTGACCAGTTTTCTGCAGACAGCAGACTTTAGCCTTACAACACTGAGCTGAGCCAGGCTCAGGAAAGATCCCAGCTTTACATTCAGGATCCACCAAGATGCTTGGACCGGCAGCTGGCTCGGCCTCTCAGCGAGCCACTGAGAGCCTGAGCCAACACTCCCTCCCAGTTCTCTGGGGAGTGACTGAAAACTGTGAACCGAGCGATCAGCAGTCTTTGATCACTCAGTCCTCAGTCTTAGAGCCGGGGGGGGGGGGGGGGGAGCAGATGCAGCATCCGATGAATGCTGCATCCATCTAGGTGTGTATAAATGTTTGCTTTTTCACAAACCCATACTTTTCTTTTAAAGTGGTTGTAAACCTAGTTACACCACTTTTACCTAGAGGTAAGCCTATAACAAGGCTTACCTGTAGGTACTGGAAATATCTCCTAAGCCTGCACGGTTTAGGAGATATTTACCATATATGCGACGTCATCGGCGCATGCGCACTGAAGAGATCGTACCTTTTCTAAGGGGCTCGTGCCGTGACCTGCGGCTCCCACATGAGTGACGTCACGCGACTGCAGACAGTCAGAGCCGGAATGCACGGCCCCAGAAAGAATAGGGGTGATGATGGATGCGGCCACCAGCAGAGAAATCGTGGGCTTCATTTGCAGGTAAGTGCAACATAATGTGCTAGTATATGATACATACTAGCCCGTTATGCTTCTACTTTGCGGGGGGAAAAAAGATGTAAAACACATCCTCTTTAAGTGTAGCTGCTGCGAGGTAAATGTGTTAGTCTTGTTTTTTGTTTATTTTTATTTATTTTATGTTTATTTATTTTGAAAGAGAATATACAAGACAAGGTATAAAACAAGATATAGACCATAAGTAAAAAGCACAGCTCATTAAATATAACAATGGTATAGTTTTGAGTATGGTAAGCAAAAGGTCTCAATATAAGGTTTACGGTACATTGTGTAGTAATCAACATTGTCAGCTTCCATTTTTCAACATATCTAGTATTTGTGTCCAAAGCACTTAGTTATGCTTTACACAGGGTGATTATTCCAGCAGAGTGGGAAAAGAATAGGAAGTAGGGGTTGTCGGAGATCGGTCACTAGAACCTATCCCTGCTGACCTGTACAGAACTAACAAAGAAAGAATCAGAGAGTGAGAACAAAGAAAACAAATATAGAACAATATATTTACACATTACAAAGAAAAAAAAATAATGACTTGGTAAATAAAATGCTTTGGCCATAGCTGATAGTCCACAGTGGGCGGTAGTGACAGCTTCATTCTGCATTTGGTCGGAGTCCAAGTTTGGACCAAACCCAAGCTCATCCTAACTCTCTAAGCACAGCACCACTAATACCAGAGAAATTAAGATTTTTCTATAGGGGAAAGGGTGTGTCCAGTGATTAAACGAGAAGTTCACATTTTCCAATGATACATCCGTATTCAGGCCACAACAAGTTAGTGCTCCAGCTGCCCCCCAGCAGACCGGGGATCTTCTTCTTACACACAGAGTCCATTGATCATGGGTACAATGCTTTGCAGGCTCCCAATAAAATAATAATAAATGCATTTTTTTTCCCTGCAACAATATGTGCATTTATTATGTTTTAAAAAAAGGTGAACTTCACCTTTAGCACCCTGCATACAGCTAATCAGCCCTACCTCTACCCAGCTACACACTCACCGCCCTTCCCTTTCCTGGCCAGCTAAGCTTTATGCCTAGATAAGAGTCTGATATGGATTTTGGAGCGACCTGGTATTTTTTCGTTTTTTTGCAAGGTTCAACTTAAAAGTCTATACAAGACCCTTATCCAGGCACGCAGACTGGTTGGCCAGGAATAAAATGGGGCAACATGAGTGGACACATGCAAACTGAAAAAAACTGCCCCCCCTCAAAATCCATAACAGACCCTTATCCTACACAGAGTTGTAGCATGGATTTTTAAGAAGGACCCTAGAAAAAAAAATGTTGTGGGGGGGCACCCCAAAATGAATACCAGACCCTTTCCTTAAAAAATGACCTGGTATGAATTTAGAGAGAATCCCAGGCTAAAACAAAAATCACATAAAAAAAAAAAAATCCAAACCAGACCCTTCTCATTGAAAAGGATCTGGTATAGATTTAGAGGGTGACCCCTGGCCAAAAAATAAACAAATTACATGAAGTCTAATCCCCCCCCAAAAAAAATATATACTAGTTCCTTACCAAGGCATGCAGCTTGGCTAGACAGTAAGGGAAGGGTCAGCAAGAATGTAGCTTCATCCTCCTGAACCATACAAGGCCACATTCCTTCAACATGGGGAGGTTACCTTGCCTGACAGATTTCAATTTTCTATTCTTTTTGCCTGAAATAATTCACTAAATCAATACGAAACCATTAGCAATGATAATAGTCTGGAATAGAATTTGGGTGGGACTCTTCAAATACTTACTGGACCCTTATCAAGAAAAAGGTTCTGTTATGGATTTTGGGGGAGCATCGTTTTTTTTATTTTTGCATGGCCCCCCTTAAAGATCCACACAAAACCCTTAACAGGCAAGGAGCCTGAGTGGCCATTAAAGGAAGGGGAAAGAAGAAAAACAAACAAATAAATCCATATGGGTATCCCCAAAAAATGCATAGCAGACCCTTATCCTAGATAGGGGTCTGGTATGGATTTTTAAGGGGGACCCACACAAAAAAGAACAAAATGATGTGAGGTTCCCCCCAAAATCCATTCTAGACCTTTATCCAGGCATGCAGCCTGGCTGGCCAAGAAATGACCTGAAGGTGGTCCTGGACACAAATTTGTAATTTAATGGCAGTAGTTATACCACAACTAAATGAATGACTTCTAATTGCAGAAGAGGGAGACGATTGGGCAGGCAAACTGGCCAAATCTGCCCATTTAGTTTGCCCATTCAACCGAGAACTGCTTGAGTTCAATCTAAACTCAAGGTCGACCAAAACCTTGTCTCTACCTATTGATCTAGTTTCAATTAACCAAGTTAATACGTTATATTAAAGTGTCACTAAACCCTCATCATAAAAAAAAAACTATCAATAAATGCTGTATTACATGTTGTTCATACTCACTCAGCCACTATGAGATTCATTCTCTGTATTCTGCAAAAAACCCGGTTGATCCTGCTGTTCTCTTTTTCCACCTCCTGTTCATGTCCCCAATTCAGCTAGGGATTTTGCAGCTGTGGTGGCAACTCTGCACATGCTCAGTTTTCAGAGAGTTTCTGTGCTGAGCATTTCCTCCCTACCACATCTGAGCAGCCCATGTGACTATAGAGTCTCACATGTGGGCGTATACCCAGTGTTAAATGACAGCCTACTCCTTCCCCCCTCATCCATGCCCACTAACCAGTTAAATACAATGGGGGTGGGATATATAATGAAGGCTTCACCTCCTGCGTATTCTAAAACATAGGCTGGAGGGGTATGACCCAGCCTGTGACTGACAGAAATCTGCCTGCACCATATTATTGCCAAAAAATAATAAATATTTGATTTTAAATATACAGTATATTTTTATAGCAATTTAATACAGTTTATTGGCATAGCTCCCAACTGTCCCTGATTTAAAGGGACTGTTCCTGATTTGGGACAAAGTCCCTCTTTCCTTCATTTTGATCCGATCCATATAGTTGTATATAAAATGCACTTTTTATCTTTCAAAAAGTGTTTCCCAATGCTAAACCTTTCATACAATTTCTAAATTCTGTACATTTCAAAAGCCAATATAAAGGAACAATGGTGGTAAAAAAAACAAAAAAACCTTGTGGGTTTCACTAATCTAGAGCGCAGACTGAAGGACCTGGTATGATCTTGGAGGGGGAACCCATGCTGTTTTTGTTTTTTTATTTGGCATGGAGTTCCCGTTCAAGATCATTAGAGCGCAAGTCGCATGCCATCAGTCAAGACGGCGATCCGACTTCAGTGATAATCAATGGGCTGAAGTAGGATCAAAGTCGGACCAAAGTAGTGCAAAGTCGGACTGACTTGTGTCGGACCAGTTAAGACGGCTCCCATATGGAAACATTGATTTTCACCTATGATGCGACATGAGCTCCCAATGTCAGAGCGTTTGTCATACCAGTGTGAACCCGGCCTCAGGGGCATTTACTGGTCTAATTGAACCTTTATTAGACCATCCACAATGCCAGCTAGTCCTGGTATTGTAGTTCCACGAGCAAGAGTTGTGTTGGAGAAGGAGGAGACCTGCAAGTAAGTTTGTGCAGAAAGCAGAGGAGTGTAACCAGTTGTTCCTGAAGACTTCTGCACTGATCAAGTGGGCCTCCCATATTTCCCATCTCCATCCAAGTTTAAATCCCCTAATAAAACAAATGACTGTTTCCTGACTCTCTGTGCTGCAGAAGATGCGGTGTGCCTGGCTGTGCAGGGTGGGGGATCCCATTCACCAGCGGCTCCTGCGGGGCTACACGTAAATAAACCAGCTACTTAAAAATACATATGCATTGTGGCAAAAGCCCAAAAAGACCAGATTACGCAATATTATACAGAAGCCACATTCCATAAATTTAATAATTCCAGTGGCAGTTTCCTTCCCCCTCCACACTTTGCACAGTGAAAACTCTTCAGGCTCAGGGTAAATATTGATGTCAGTTGCAACACTGCAAAAAAAAAAAAAAGTGTATAGGAAGGCCAAGTCAGAGGCAGCAGATTACCCACCCCATTGGTTTTAAGTTAAAGGGTCAAGTCCACTCCGAGGAAGGAAACCAGTATGCACTTGGAAATGGAGACACAAGTTATTGGTCCTAATTACAGCCAGATCTACGTGGGAAGACTGCGGTCTGAGGATCTGTAATCAATGAAGCCATACACTCTTAAGGCCTGTACAGAAGATCCTTACAGCAGCTGAACCACTACAAAAGAGGCCGAGATTAATAGCAAAGGTGACAGTACTGTTATGAGAACTGTACTTTACTTTTCAGGGCTTGTTAGAATTCTCTTGTAACAGGTTGTCTTTAACCACTTCAGCTCTGGATGTTTTTACCCCCTTCCCAAACAGGCTATATTTTTTGCAATAAGGCACTGCATTACTTTAACTGACAATTGCGCGGTCATGCGAGACTGTACCCAAACAAAACTGACATACTTTTTTTCCCCACAAATAGAGCTTTCTTTTGGTGGTATTTGATCATTGAATTAAAAAAAAAAAATGTAGAAAGTAAATTTTTTGCATCAAATACCAATAAGCGTATATTGATTGGTTTGCGCTAGAGCTGCACGATTAATCGTCAAGAATCATTCTTGACTAAAGTGTTTCTCAATTCTTTCTATGCAAAGAATTCTCTGTTCTTCTGAAAGCACAGTTGTCAAAAGAAAGGAAGGAAAAAACTGGGCAGTCTGCCAGAAATCACAACATTCTTTATCAGCTTAAGGGCCGGTTCACACAGCAGGCGAAGCGAGGCGACTCCGACTTGCCTCGCCGCGACCTGCCGCGGCCTCAGCGGCGACTTGCAAATGACTTCTGTATAGAAGTCAATGCAAGTGGCCCCGAGGTCGCCCAAAAGTAGTACAGGAACCTTTTTTCTGAGTCGGAGCGACTCGACTCGCTCCTCTCAGAACGGTTCCATTGTACAGAACAGGGGCGACTTGCGAGAGCGAGGCGAGGCGAGTCGTGTCGCCTCGCATCGCCCGCTGTGTGAACCGGCTCTAACTCAAGTATAAACATTGTAACAATTTGTCAATGAAATAGACTCACTAAACCTTTTTGACATTCGTTTGTTTCAAGTTAAAATATATATATATATTTTTTTGCTAGAAAATTACTTAGAACCCTCAAACATTATATTATATTATATATATTTTAGTAGACACCCTAGAGAATAAAATGGTGGATGTTTCAATATTTATATCACACTGTATTTGTGCAGCTGTCTTTCAAATGCAATATTTTGGGAAAAATTACTTTAATGAATAAAAATAAATAAATAAATAAACACTAACCAGTAAAGTTAGCCCATTTCTTTGTTTTTAAATTTTTATTTTATTTTTTTTGCATGAAAAATTTTACGTTGAGAGAATTGTGATCTTTTTATTCTAAGCAAAAAAATAGTGATTCTCATTTTGGTCAGAATCGTGCAGCTCTAGGTTTGCGCGAAAGTTATAGTGTCTACAAACTATGGGATATATTTATGTGGGACTGCCACATTGCGGCAGACAGATTGGACACCTAACACTTTTTGGGGACCAGTGACACTAATACAGTGATCAGTGATAAAAAAAAATGCACTGTTACTGTACTAATGACAGCGGCAAGGAAGCGGTTAACATCAGGGGCAATCAAAGGGTTAAGTTTGCTCTCTATGAGTGCTTTCTAACTGTGCCGGATGTGCTTTCTATAAAGGAGACACAGAGCTCAGTGTTTTTGCTTAGAAAAAACACAAGATCCCCATTTTTCCCTCTGGCAGACCGCTGTTTTGCCTCTCCTCAGAGTAATTGCGGGTGGCCAGCGGACTTTGCATCCAACAGACCCACTGATTGGCTCCAGTTGTGTCACAGCAGGAGCGAGGCCAAAAAAATAAAAAATCACTTATTAAAGAGCTATTATGCTTAAAGAGGAGGTCCAGCCCCCCCACCAAAAAATGTAAACATTAGGACACTTACCTGTCCAGGGATCCCGCGTTATCGGCACCCCAGCTGATTTTTCAATCGGCTCTCGGGTGCTGCCGCCACTGTCAGTGAAGCCTTGTGGCTTCACATCCAGTACTCTACTGTGCATGCATGAAGCGCACGGTGCTTTGCGAATGGCCCGGTGGCGGGGGAAGGTGGAGGGGTCTGAACTTCAGGGGGAGCTCGCCATGGCAAAGTCACCCGGAAGTGGGAACAGGTACCTGTCAAAAACAGGAGGAAGCAAACAAGCGGAGCTTCCCCTTTTGGGTGGAGCTCTGCTTTAATGTATAACTCCAGCTTTGTTAAAAAGGGTTTAAAAAGTGGCTTGGTTAATGCCCCACTCAGGGATAACTTTCACTCCCCATCCCTCCAATGTACCATCCCCTCATAGTAAAAGAATGCCCCTTTTAATTTACCTGAAGCTGGCATCACGCCAGACTGAATATGCCGGAGGGTCCTATCAAGAGGGAGAAGAGGACAACAGGGTGACAGAAGGAGACTGGTAGTCTCAGGGCACCACAGCGGTGCTGGATCAGCAGTCCTCTGCACAGGGCCGCTGATAGGGCAGTACAACCTGTCCTATTGTACCAGGCCAACCTCATCAACTCAGCAGGGGGTCCAGACAGCTTTACAGTTCATTTCTGAGTGAACTTATCCTTTAATTCCACTTACTTTGCAGGGATTTCTTCTCTCTTTTTGTCTCCAGACCAGGAAAAGAAGAGAAGTCTACCCAACATGACACACTACAACTCTTCCATCCTCCACTCCAAAACTACAGAACATCAATTATAACATGGGATTGCATGCAGCCCACACCCCAAAAATAGAAAATTTTATATATAACTATCAAATATTCCCCGCAGCCTGAATATGAAAAAACACATGGAATAACTTATTGGCAAACATAATGCCCGCTGCACTTTATTGGTTTGCAATAAATCAGAAATATTTCAAAAATGATTTAATTCAACCATAAAAATTCAAGTAAAATTAAATCTATCTATAAGCTCAGTTATTAGAACTTGAGCCATATTAATTAAAATAATATTAAATGTCCCCCCTAGAAATCCAGGGTGACCATACCACATAAGTACCAGCAACAAGGGAGGGAGGGAAGGGAGGGTAGCTCTTTTGTCAAGGCTTGACCAACTGTGAAAAATTCCAGTTAAAATGTATTTATAGGGGTCCTAAGATTTCTAGAAGCTTCCGCTGCTTTTAATTGGTTAAAAATGTCTCCTCATAACTTTTAAAGTGGCAGTAACCGAAAGACCTATATTATATTACCTCACAAAAGATTTAGGAAATTTGAGCGGGAACAGGACGGGGCTGCAGCAAGCCCATGAAGGTGTGCCCAAAAGCCGTTCCCTCCTTTTACATTCCATTCTAGTAGTAGTAAAATATTGTACTTTGTTAGCCATTAATTAATGCAGAAAGTTTTGTGTTTAAGTAACACCTTTTATTGGCTAACTAAAGTTTTAAAGGAAGACCTTCAGGGTACCCCCCCCCCCCCCATTTTCTTTTTCTCTGCCACCTGCTTACCTCCTGTTGTTCTAGGCAGAGTTTGGATACTCACCCTGCCATCAGATCCAGCATTGTCCCGCTGACATGCTTCTGTCAGCAGACACCGCTGAATCCCACGCCATCATCAAGAGACCTGCCGGATTTTCCAGGCTCAGCCGATGGGGGCCTTGCAATGATGAGACGTTAGGCCCGCCCTCCTCCTACTTCTGAATGAATGATTGAAGGCCCCATGAGATATGTGACATGCATATCTCAGGAGGCCTAGCGAGCACTATGCATGTCATTCGTCTAGGAAAATTATGTGCATTGAGGAGAGGAGGTTGCACTTTTTTTTTTAGGTTATACTGAAAGCTTACACCTTTAACCACTTCTCGACCGGCGCACACACATATACGTCGGCAGAATGGCACGGACAGGCAAATGGGTGTACAGGTACGTCCCTTTAAATTTGCCACCGTGCCATCGCGTGCACGCCAGTAAAGACCTCCATGAGTCCAATTGCGGGTCCCGTGGACTTGATCACTGCGGGGATACCCGCAATCGTCTCACGGGGAGATGCTAAAGTAAATAAGCATCTCCCCATTCTGCCTAGCAACAGTGACACTGATCTCTGCTCCCTGTGATTGGAGCAGAGATCAGTTATGTGTACAACACAGCCACGCCCCCCACAGTTAGCAACACGCCCCTAGGACACACTTAACCCCTACATTGCCACCTAGTGGTTAACCCCTTCATTGCCAGCGTCATTTACACAGGAATCGGTGCAATTTTATAGCACCGATTGCTGTATAAATGACAATGGTCCCAAAAATGTGTCAAAAATGTCCGACGTGTTTGCCATAATGTCGCAGTCACAATAAATAAAATAAAATAAAAAAAATAAAAATCGCTGATCGCCGCCATTACTAGTAAAAAAAAATAAAAATAAAAATTATTAATAGAAATGCCATAAAACTATCCCCTATTTTACCAAAAATATGTATCGGCCGAAACTGAGGAAATTTTTTTTTTTTTTAATTGTCGCTCTTTTTTTGTTTATAGCGCAAAAAATAAAAACCGCAGATGTGATCAAATACCACCAAAAGAAAGCTCTATTTGTGGGGAAAAAAAAAAGGACATAAATTTTGTTTGGGAACCACGTCGCACGACCACGCAATTGTCAGTTAAAGCGACGCAGTGCCAAATCGCAAAGAGTGGTCTGGTCTTAAGCCAGCAAAATGGTCCGGTCTGAAAGTGGTTAATAACGGAAAGCGTAACTAAACCCTCCTATCCTTTACTACTAAAGAAACTGTTATCTTTGGGTCCATTCACACAACAATGTGTGCAATGAGTGCATGTAAACGCACCTGTGTTTACATGCATTTACGTCTTAGATTGGTTTGTTTGCCCGAAAAGTAGCAGGAGCTTCTTTTGGATGACAAACGCGCATAGGACAGCCCATTGAAGTGAAAGGGCTGCCCTATGCGTGACACGAGGAATCACGTAACAATCAAAAACAAACATCACAAGCGGGAACGCTTATTTCCTCTATGTGATATGTGAATGGGGGCTAAGCCTCTGTTTGATCTTCATATGCCATGGTGCTGCACTTGGAAAACAGTTACAGTATAGTGGAACCAAATGTAAAAATTTGCGAACAAAGAAGAGACATGCAGTATCCCTTCTGCAAGAAAGTACACTTACCTGCCTATATGCAAATCTCTGAGTCATGTATACTGAGCTGCACATGCGCAGCTCAGTTTACATTCTGATAAACTAACTGTGTGCCAGCATGACTGCACTCTTGCACACGTGCAGAAATGACATCAAAACATGGCAACCAATTACAAGGCTGAAGACCAGCAACTGTAAGAACCTAGAGAGATGATGCTGGTGAAGGGTGGGTGTTGTAGCATTGGTGAACTGCGTCTTCTGCTTTATAGGAGATCTACAATCATAGCATACACTTTCATTTTATAACATCAGCACTGTACTAACAATATATATCGTTTGTTCACTTGGGTTAGTCAGGAGTAGCGGAGATCCTTTCCGCTTTACATTTTCTAGCCCTCTGGATTGGTATCAGAGTAAGCCTGCACCCTAAGCTCTGGGACACAGGAATGTACTTTCACCTCTACTTTAACCAGCGCAAAAGGCAACATAACATGACACAAAACACGGCTACAGCGCGGTCGGCTTATTCTGGGAGGGCTTCCACCACAGCCATTTACCACGTGATTGCTCCATCAAATGACGGAGCGATCACTTGTAAACAAACCAACGTCACGTCATGATGCCGGTTCATCCCTCCCCTCTCTGTACCAATCGGTACAGTGAGAGGGGAAAGGGGGAGAGGTAGCATCAGCGCTGTGGGCTGGATGTGAAGTGCCCACAGCGCTGCTCAGTGGCAATAATCTGCCCATACTGTACAATAATCTGCCAATACTCTGCAACACTGTGCAATACTTTGCATTAATCTGCCAATAAATTTTAAAAGAAACCATTTTTTTTTTTTTACCAAATTTTCAGTCTTTTTTTGATTAATAGCGCAAAAAATAAAAAAACCCAGCAGTGATTAAATACCACCAAAAGAAAGCTCTATTTGTGTGAAAAAAAGGACGCAAGTTTCATATGGGTACAGTGTTGCATGACTGAGTAATTGTCATTCAGAGTGTGAGAGCACCGAAAGCTGAAAATTGGTCTGCTTAGGAAGGGGGTTTAAGTGCCCAGTGAACAAGTGGTTAAAAGACAAAACTTTTTTTTGTTTCCATTTTATATAAATTTAATAGAGGGTTATAACCATTTACAGTTGTTGTCGTCAGGGGAAATCACTGGAGTTGACCAGAATTCGTTGGAAGATGTCCCCTCTACTGAATCCCCCTAATGGGGAAACTGACAGTAATAAGCCTAAAACAGTATAAGAGTATAGCTAATAAAAAAAAATCGGTCTTAACCACTTCCATACCGGACCTATTCTGGCACTTCTCTCCATCATGTAAAAATCATCATTTTTTTGCTTAAAAATTACTCAGAAACCCCAAACATTATGTTTTTTTTAGCAAACACCCTAGGAAATAAAATGGCGGTCATTGCAACTTTTTATCTCACACGGTATTTGCGCAATAATTTTTCAAACGCCTTTTTTTGAAGAAAAAAACAACAACAACAAAACAGTAAAAAGTTAGCCCAATTTTTTTGTATAATGTGAAAGATGATGTTACGTCGAGTAAATAGATACCTAACATGTCACGCTTTAAAATAGCGCACAATCATGGAATGGCGCCAAACCTCAGTACTTAAAAATCTCCATAGGCGACGCTTTAAAAACTTTTTTTAAAGGTTACCAGTTTAGAGTTACAGAGAAGGTCTAGTGCTAGAATTGTTCCACACGCTCTAACGCATGCGGCGATACCTCACATGTCTGGTTTGAACGGCGGTTACATATGTGGGCGGGACTTACAAATGAGTTTGCGTCTGAGCGCGAGCTACCGGGGACAGGGGCGTTTTAAATTTTTTATTTTTTTTTTTATTATTTTTAGTTTACTTAATTTTTTTTGTTTTTTTTACACCTTTTTTTCCATTTTTTATTTTTTTGATCACTTTTATTCCTATTCCTATTACAAGGAATGTAAACATCTCTTGTGATAGGAATCTATGTGACAGGTCCTCTTTATGGAGAGATGCAGGGTCAATAAGACCCCACATCTCTCCTCCAGGCTGGAAAGCATGAAATCGGTGAAAAAAAATTCACTAATCTCATGCTGACAGCCGTGATCGTGGCTTTGTTTATTTCCGGGCCTCTAGCTGCAGGCATCATTCAGATATCCCTCCCCCCCGAAAGTCAAGGGCGTAATTTTACTATGGCCCGGTAGGGAAGTGCTAGTATAACTAAAGGCAAAACTTTTTTTTTTTTTGGATAGAGGGAGAGATTCAGCCTCTTTATTTGTCCTGTAAACCAGGGGTCTCCAAACTTTCTAAACAAAGGGCCAGTTGTGCTACAGACTTTAGGTGGGTCGGACTTTGGCCATTGGAAAAAGAAAAGGTCCCGATGTCTATGGGGAAAAAACAAATGCCCCATCTTTGTGTCAGTGGGAGGAATTGTGCCCCATCATTGGTGTTATTGGACGCCATTGTTGATGTTATTGGAAGAAATTTTGCCTCATCATTGGTATCATTGGGAGAAATTGTGTCCCATTGTTGGTATCATTGAGAGGAAAAGTGCTCGTTCATTGGTGTCAGTGAGGGAATTTGCACCCCTTCATTTTTGTCAGTGAGAGGAATTATGCCCCATTATTGGTACCAGTGGATGAAATAGTGCTTCAAGGGCCAGATAAAAGCAAGCAAAGGGCCACAGTTAGGAGAGCATTGCTGTAAACCAAATTTTGGGTTGCCCCCATAAAAGTAATAGAGGGGAAACCTTCCAATGGGGGGCGCTAGTTCTGATGACCTGGGGCTCCCCAAGGAATTGCCTTAATTTGCAAGGATTTAATTTCACTTCCTGCTTGGTTATGGGACAGGAAGTAAGGGGAAATCTCTGAAATGGGGCACAGATGGGAAAAAAAAAAAAAAAAAAAAAAATCAGACAGGGGTTATAATTATAACCCTCTCTAGCTTTATCCAAAATGAAAAAAAAAAAAGTTTTGCCTATAGTTCTACTTTAACCACTTGCCGACCGCCTACCACAGGTCAGCTGTACCTGTATGTCATGTTGTGTAATAGACAGGGGGGGGCGCGGCGTGTGCATGCTGCCAGAGGCATGGTCGTGTGCTGATTGGACACAGGGGATGCCAATTAGTGGGTAAGGCTAACCCGATGTCCACCAGCTGCCCACGATCGTCAAAAGAGAGGCAAAAGAAGTCAGTTTGCTGTTCTGACAGGGGAGAAGATGGAGATCTTTGTCTTCACCCAGTCAGAGCAACCCCCACACAGTTGGCAAGCACTTCCTAGGGACACACTTAAAGTGGAATTCCACCCAAAAAATGAACTTCCGCTTTAAGGGAAGGTGACCCCCTGACATGCCACATTTGGCATGTCATTATTATTTTTTTTTTTGGGGGGGGGGGGGAATACCCTCTTTTTAGAGGGTCCCAGCTCCCACTTCCTCTAGGGGGCACCGGAAGGGAGATCGCCTCTCCCCCCTCCCTCTTGGCAATCATCTGGGACATGTCACATCACAGGTCCCAAATGACTGCCCGGCCAGTCATAGCGCATGCGCAGTGGGTGCCTGTCTGTGAAGCCACAGCTGGGCGCCCACAGTTACAATGTAGGGTGCCACAGAGAGGAGGGGGAGACGAGCGGGGCTTTGTTCCCCTCCATCACTGGACCCTGGGACAGGTAAGTGTCCGATTATTAAAAATCAGCTGCAGTATTTGTAGCTGCAGACTTTTTTTTTTTTTTTTTTTTTTTAAGCGGAACTCTGCTTTAACCCTTTGATCACCCCTTCCCTATCAGTGCATATTTTTTGCACTGATCACTGTAATAATGTCACTGATCCCTAAATAAATTGTCAAAAACTTCAGTCAGGTGTCCGATCTGTCTGCTGCAATGTCACAATACCGCTAAAAACCTCTGATCGCCTCCATTACTAGTAAAAAAAAATGCCATAAAAATATCCCATAGTTTGTAGATGTGATAACTTTTACGCAAACCAATCAACATACACTCGTTTTTGTTTTTTGTTTTTATTTTTGTTTTTACCAAAAATACGTAGCTGAATACATATTGGCCTAAAATGATGAAGAAATTTGTTTTTTTTTTGGATATGTTTTATAGCATAAAAAAAAAAAAGTTTTTTTTTTTTTTTGTTTATAGCGCAAAAAATAAAACCCTTCCGGGGCTGAAGTGGTTCAACTTTTTACATTTAAATATTTACAGATTGTGTGATAAAAGATAAACAGTGACATGCAGCAACACAATCGAATGATCTAGACAGAAGGAAAGCAGAAAGTCATCTCTGGTTTACTAATAATTGCTTCTCATCTCCTGTGTGATCGCTGCCAGGGCCTGCACTGACCTGTCAGCTCACTAAGGAAGGTGTCACCCGATCTCCTGATGTAATAATGTGCCATCCACCTCCATTCCAGGAGTGCAGGAAAGTTGTGTACACAGCCGATCAGAGCGCACAGCCGATCAGAGCACACACACACACAGTGTACAGGAGGAAGCAGCCTCCTCTATAGGTGTGATGACAGCAGGGACTCTGATCGGGGTGATCGGCAGTGTGTGTCCCCCCCCAACCCCGCACTCCTTTACCTGCACCATCCAGCCGTGTCCTCTCTACAGGGTGAGGCCACACATTCCAGCCCGATCTCCTCCAGGGCTGACAAAGGAAGGCAGGTGGTGCTTTTCTTCTATCCAGGAAGCAGATCCCTCGTAGTGCCCTGTGTGTCCCACTCCCTGTACAAGTCTCCTCCTTGTCTTCTGTCAGTACACCAATACAGCTCCTCCTCCTCTCCTCCTCCTCCTCCCTCCTCACCATTCATCAACCTTCCAGGAGAGGAGATCTCCACTCATCATGTGTGCTGTCACCCTCCGATTATCGTAAGATCGCTTTGAAAGTAGTATTTTTCGTCCGATTTCCTGATCGCTTTAAGCCTTGTACACGCCATCAGATTATCAGACGAATAATCGTCTGTTTTTTTTTTGTCGTTTGCTAGTCTCGTATCAAAAGTGAAGAGGTTACTCAACGAATGCCCCGTACACACGATGAGATTATCGGACAAATCATCTGGGTTTTTTTTTTTGCATGCTAATCTCACGTAGAATCTGATGAATTTAACAAAGTCGCGGAAATTCCCGTATGACAGAATAAAAATTCGCAAGTGATGTCATGTGTTGTATTCTCGAATGACAACTGTACTGATTAAATGAAAATCGTATGATCTGGCATCGTACGAAAAAAATGTGAGTGCATGTCCGATAGAATAATATCTGATGAACTTTGGAAAGCTCTGTACTAACGATCCAATTATCGATTTTGAATGCGGCATTCTTTGTACGATTTTCGGATCGTGTGTACGGGGCTTAACGATACTTCTCGTACGACAAATACAACTTCAGAAGTGATGTAATGTGTTGAATTGTTTTCTAATATAATATTTTTTCGTTCCAAGTATGCAAAGTTTTTCTTTTCTTTTTTGGGGGGACGAAAACGATACTAATTAAATGAAAATCGGACGTTGTGTTTAAGTACGATAACATTTTTATAGCCTGCGCCTATTAGAATTTCTGCAGCTTTTTGTCTTCAGATTTACCAAAACCATGTAGTGCAAGGGCCTGCCTGATTGCATACACATTGAAACGCTTAAAGGGGTTGTAAACCTTCGTGTTTTTTCAAGTGAAAAAACACCTGGCAGTGACCGGCCCCCCGTTTTACCTACCTGAGTCCTGGAACTTGACCCAGCAGGGCTGTCTCTCTGCCCGGAGTTCTTGGCTTTTGATTGGATAGATTGATAGCAGCGCAGTCATTGGCTCCCACTGCTGTCAATCAAATCGAATGACACAGGTGCTGGGAGGCAGGGCAGAGTTATACATTTGGCGTCTATGGACGCCAAATGCTGGACTCTGGAGTACGCCCGCAAGGTAACCCCCTCAGGAGAGTGTTTCTCCTAGGGCAGTGATGGCGAACCTTGGCACTCCAGATGTTTTGGAGCTACATTTCCCATGATGCTCATGCACTCTGCTGTGTAGTTGAGCATCATGGGAAATGTAGTTCCAAAACAATCTGGGATGCCAAGGTTTGCCATCACTGTCCTAGAGGGTTATCAGATGTGGGGAGGAGCCGCGAGAGCCGTTGGGGACCCCAGAAGATAAGGTTCGGGGGCCACTCTGCGTAAAACGAGCTGTACAGTGGAGGTAAGTAGGGATGGCCGAACTGTTCGCCTGGCAGTCGGTTCTCGGCGAATTTTGCGTGTTCGCGATTCGCCAAACCGGGGGACTATTGCCGCTGTTCGCCCGCCGGACATATGTGTTTACAGTGTGAAAGAACTTTGACCCATGATGACACATACATCATGGGGTACAGGACAGCCAATTGAGACATTTCAGCACATGGACAATTGGACATACCCCCTACCTCATAAATAGACCTGATCTGGCGGCCATTTTACATTCTGTCTTATGTCAGTGTAGGGAGAGGTTGCTGTGTGGAGTAGAGACAGACTGTAGTGACACAAATCGCTAGCTATTAGGTCCACAAAAGTCCTTTTAAGGACTGGTATAGGTGTACAGTATATAGGATTCAGTGCACTGCTGTGCTGGTGATTGCAGCTGTCTTTTGTCAGTGTAGGGACAGGACGCTGTGTGCAGCAGGGACAGTCAGTTTAATCACTAGCTAGCTATTACTATTAGGTCTACAAAGGTCCTTTTAAGGACTGGTATAGGTGTACAATATATAGGGTGCTGGTGCATTGCTATGCTGCAGATTACTGCTCGTTTCTGCAGCTGTCTTTTTCCAGCGTAGGGACTGAGGGACAGTCTGCAAATCACTAGCTACTAGGTCCACAAAGGTCCTTTTAAGGACTGGTATAGGTGTACAATATATAGGGTGCTGGTGCAGGGCTGTGTTGCAGATTACAGCTGGTTTCTGCAGCAGTCTTTTATCAGTGTAGGGACTGAGGGACAGTCTGCAAAACACTAGCTACTAGGTCCACAAAGGTCCTTTTAAGGACTGGTATAGGTGTACAATATATAGGGTGCTGGTGCAGGGCTGTGGTGCAGATTACTGCTGGTTTCTGCAGCAGTCTTTTATCAGTGTAGGGACTGAGGGTCAGTCTGCAAATCACTAGCTACTAGGTCCACAAAGGTCCTTGTAAGGACTGGTATAGGTGTACAATATATAGGGTGCTGGTGCACTGCTGCTGACTGCTGCCCTATTCTGCAGCAGTCTTTTATCAGTGTAGGGACTGAGGGACAGTCTGCAAATCACTAGCTACTAGGTCCACAAAGGTCCTTTTAAGGACTGGTATAGGTGTACAATATATAGGGTGCTGGTGCAGGGCTGTGCTGCAGATTACTGCTGGTTTCTGCAGCAGTCTTTTATCAGTGTAGGGACTGAGGGTCAGTCTGCAAATCACTAGCTACTAGGTCCACAAAGGTCCTTGTAAGGACTGGTATAGGTGTACAATATATAGGGTTGTGGTGCACTGCTGCTGACTGCTGCCCTATTCTGCAGCAGTCTTTTATCTGTGTAGGGACTGAGGGACAGTCTGCAAATCACTAGCTACTAGGTCCACAAAGGTCCTTTTAAGGACTGGTATAGGTGTACAATATATAGGGTGCTGGTGCAGGGCTTTGCTGCAGATTACTGCTGGTTTCTGCAGCAGTCTTTTTATCAGTGCAGGGACTGAGGGACAGTCTGTAAATCACTAGCTACTAGGTCCACAAAGGTCCTTTTAAGGACTGGTATAGGTGTACTATTTGGTGTGCAGTATATAGGTGTGTAATACACATATAAAATACTTGCACATATAGAAAGCATAGTATAGTGCGTTTTCACTGTGCAGCATTGTGACTGCTGAGCGGTTCTGCAGCGATACTACAAAGAGATAGACCAGTTGCCCCCAAAAACAACAGATTGAAGCGGGGTGTTATATAACTTCATCCACATACATACTGCACTTCTCTAGAGACTTTTGTCACAGGTAGGGATGAGCCGAACACCCCCCAGTTCGGTTCGCACCAGAACTTTCGAACGGACCCCAAATTCGAACGAACGTTAGAACCCCATTGAAGTCTATGGGACTCGAACGTTCGAAATGAAAAGTGCTAATTTTAACGGCTAATATGCAAGATACTGTCCTAAAAAGGGTTTGGGGACCTGGCTCCTGCCCCAGGGGACATGGATCAATGCAAAAAAAAGTTTTAAAAACGTCAGTTTTGGCGGGAGCACTGATTTTAATGACGATTAAAGTGGGAAAAAAATGTGAAATATTCCTTTAAATATGGTGCCTGTGGGGTGTCTGTAGTATGCCTGTGAAGTGCCACGTGTTTCCCGTGTTTAGAACAGTCCCTGCACAAAATGACATTTAACGGAAATAACACCATTTAAAACTGCTTGCGGTTTTAATGTTATATCTGGTTCCTGCAATATGGTTGAAAATCATTGAGAAAAATGGCATGGGTAGCCCTCCCTGCCCATTACCAGCCTATTTGGGTCTTGTACGCATATTAAGGGGAACCCCGTACCCATATTAAAAAAAGGAAATGCGTGTGGCCCCCAGGCCCTATATACTCAGAACAGCAGTATACAGGCGGTGCAAACAAGTCAAAAAAACAATTTTTAAGCTTTTTGGAAAACATAGGGAAGGGTTATCACCCCTGTATAATTTGTTTTGTCGTCCATCTTTTTTCATCTCACTTGCTGTTGTCTCCTTCCGTTTGCAAGTAGGAGATGTTTGAAAATTGGATGTTTGAAAGTAGGGGCCTGCCCTATATGCTCTGCAGAAATGGCGGAACAAGGTGTTGGTTTTGCCACAACATTGTAAGCCCTCAAAGTGACTCTTGGTGGGCGCTGGAGCGCCCTGCTATGAACGATTATATCAAGAATTGTAATTACATGCCATTGTTGAACAGTGGTAGAAAAATTGACCTTTGGTGGTTGTGGTGCTGGTGCCACAACACTATAAGTCCTCACAGTTACTCTGGGTGGGCACAGGAACGGGCCCTCCTGTGAAATATTATATCAAGAATTGTAATTGCATGTCCCTGTTAAACAGGGGCAGAAAAATTGGGCTTTAGGCACTGGTGCTGGTGCCACCACACTGCAACCTCTCCCATATACTCTAGTTTTATTGCAGGAATTAGCCCTGCTGCAAAGCATTGCATCAAAAATTGTAATTAAACGCCCCTGTTAAACAGGGGCAGAAAAATTGGGCCTTAGGCACTGGTGCCACCACACTGCAACCTCTCCCATATACTCTAGTTTTATTGCAGGAATTAGCCCTGCTGCAAAGCATTGCATCAAAAATTGTACTTAAACGCCCCTGTTAAACAGGGGCAGAAAAATTGGGCCTTAGGCACTGGTGCTGGTGCCACCACACTGCAACCTCTCCCATATACTCTAGTTTTATTGCAGGAATTAGCCCTGCTGCAAAGCATTGCATCAAAAATTGTAATTAAATGCCCCTGTTAAACAGGGGCAGAAAAATTGGGCCTTGGGCACTGGTGCTGGTGCCACCGCACTGCAACCTCTCCCATATACTCTAGTTTTATTGCAGGAATTAGCCCTGCTGCAAAGCATTGCATCAAAAATTGTACTTAAACGCCCCTGTTAAACAGGGGCAGAAAAATTGGGCTTTAGGCACTGGTGCTGGTGCCACGACACTGCAACCTCTCCCATATACTCTAGTTTTATTGCAGGACAGTCACTCAGCATCAGCATAGGCAGTCTTGAAGGGATGTGATATTTCAAAAAAAATTATTCGGTTACATCAGCTTCAGGTGCTTGGTAGCTGTGGGTGATCCAAGACTGATTCATCTTGATGAAGGTCAGTCGATCAACTGATTCGGTGGACAGGCGCACCCTGTGATCGGTAACAAAGCCACCAGCAGCACTGAAGGTGCGTTCCGAAAGAACGCTGGATGCAGGACAGGCCAGTAGCTCAATTGCATACTGTGCAAGCTCTGGCCAGTGATCCATCCTCAAGACCCAGTAAGCCAGAGGATTTTCGGTGGGAAAGGTGTCCAAGTCTGACCTTGCCCCTAGGTATTCCTGCACCATGTAAATCAGACGCTGGCGATGGTTGCTGGAACCAATCATACCTTGGGGCTGCGGACTAAAAAATTGTCTGAAAGCATCAGTCAGACGGCCACATTCTCCACCGCTCCTTCTGACCGATGCCTCAGCAACACGTTGTCCAGGACCAGGAGTTTGTAACCTCCCAGTCTCTGGGAACGCGTTGCACAGACCTTTCTGCAAGGCCTCCCGGAGATGTCTCATCCTCTGCTCCCTCTGCGATGGCAAGATAAGGTCGGCAACCTTACCCTTGTACCGTGGATCAAGGAGAGTGGCCAGAAAGTAATGGTCCCTCTCCTTGATCCGAAGAATACGAGGATCCTTCCGCAGGCTTTGCAGGATCAGGGAGGCCATGCAGCGTAGGTTAGCTGAGGCATTCGGTCCGGAGTCCTCTGGGTCACTAAGGACAACATGATCCGCAGCTACCTCCCCTCAGCCACGTACAAGTCCACGTGTTTCTTGGGACTGTAAATCATCCCTACAAGACTGCTGCTGCTGCTGCTGCTGCTGCTGCTGCTGATGCTGAGTGCCAGCCTCCACCTCCATGCTGACACAATCATCCTCGTCCTCCTCTTCCTCCTCCTCATCCTCTTCCTGTGTAATGGGTGGCACAGCAGGAACACTGTTTGGATAAAGGGGGCCTTGAGAGGCAAGGAAGTCCTCCTCTTCCTGCCTCTGTTCTGCCTCAAGTGCCCTGTCCATTATTCCACGCAGCGTATGCTCCAAGAGGTGGACAAGAGGTACAGTGTCACTGATGCATGCACTGTCACTGCTCACCATCCTTGTGGCCTCCTCAAACGGTGACAGGACAGTGCATGCATCCCTAAACATGCCCCACTGGCGTGGTGAGAAAAAAACGAGCTCCCCTGACCCTGTCCTGGTGCTGTAGTCGCACAGGTACTCATTGATGGCCCTCTGCTGCGTGTGCAGCCGCTGCAGCATGGCCAACGTTGAGTTCCACCTGGTGGGCATGTCACATTTAAGGCGGTTCTTGGGCAGGTTCAACTCCTTTTGGAGCTCAGCCAGCCGAGCACAGGCATTAAATGATCGGTGGAAATGCACACAGACTTTCCTGGCCTGCTTCAGGACATCCTGTAAGCCGGAGTACCTGCCCAAGAACCGCTGCACCACCAGGTTAAGGACGTGAGCTACACAGGGCACATGGGTCAGTTGTCCCTGTCGGAGGGCGGAGAGAAGGTTGGTGCCATTGTCACAAACCACCATTCCTGGCTTAAGCTGGCGTGGCGTCAACCACCTCTCGGCCTGCCCCTGCAGAGCTGACAAAACATCCGCCCCAGTGTGGCTCCTGTCCCCCAAACAAACCAGCGCAAGCACAGCATGGCATAGTTTTGCCTGCGTACTTGCGTAGCCCCTGGAACGCCTACGGAGCACCGCTGGTTCTGAGGACAGAGCACTGGAAGAGGCCATGGAAGAAGAAGAGGAGGGGGTGGAGGAGAGAGGTGTGTCACAACCAATAGTAGCATTTTGGAGGCGTGGTGGCGGAACAACCTCCAACACTACTGCACCTTGTCCTGCATCCTTCCCAGCTGCCAGAAGAGTGACCCAATGGGCCGTAAAAGACAGGTAATGTCCCTGTCCATGCCTGCTGGACCATGAGTCAGCGGTAATATGCACCTTACCGCTGACCGCCCTGTCCAGCGAGGCAAGGACATTGCCTTCCACATGCCGGTAGAGAGCCGGAATCGCCTTCCGTGAGAAAAAGTGGCGTTTGGGGACCTGCCACTGAGGAACCGCACATTGTACAAACTCACGGAAGGGGGCCGAGTCTACCAACTAAAAAGGCAGCAGTTGAAGTGCTAGCAATTTAGCCAAGCTAGCATTCAACCGCTGGGCATTTGGATGGCTGGGAGTGAACTTCTTTCGCCAGTCCAGCAGCTGGGGCAGGGACATTTGCCTGCTATAATCGGACGTGGGTGTACTGCTAGCAGAGTGCCCGGAAGCACTTGGCTGTGACACACCTAATTCTACACCTTCATTCCTCTCAGAGCAGGTTTCAGAGAGGACTGAAGGTCTAGTGGGGTTGGAGATGCCAGCTGATGAGGAGCAAGGAGAGGTCCGCTTTGTTCTTTGGTGTGGGTCTTTGAGGTACGCTTGCCAACGAGCTGCATGGCAGATCAACATATGTCTGGTCAAGCATGTGGTGCCCAAGCGGCTGATGTTTTGGCCACGCGAGATACGCTTGAGACATATGTTGCAAATAGCAGAGGTGCGATCTGTTGCACTCGTCTCAAAAAAGGCCCACACCAAAGAACTTTTAGAATAACGCGCAGAGGCAGCGCCCTTCACAGGCGGAGCTCTGCGGTGTGATTCAGTCGGTGTGCTGCCCCTAAGCTGGCCCCCGGAGGGCATCCTGCCTCGTTGGACATGTGCCTCCTCCTCCTCCTCCTCTCTCCTACCAGGCACCCACGTGGAGTCAGTGCCCTCATCATCCCCTCCCTCTTCATCGCTGTAGCAAACCTGGCAGTATGCTGCAGCTTGTGGAACATGACTGCCAGATTGCTGTCCTTCTTGAGCATCCCCTCTCTCTGCGCTCACGCTACTGTCTTCCTCTAGCTGAGTGTCATCATCAGAGCCTACAAAACACTGGGCATCCTCCTGGAGCATGTACCCAACACTGTGCTCAAAGAGTTCAGGAGACTCCTCAGGAGGACGTGGTGGGTCTAAGGAAGGAGTCACTGATGATGACATTGAGAGGAGGGAAGACGATGCGTTGGCAGCTGCTTTGCTAGTACCCTGAGACTGGGTGAGAGAGGATGAGGAGGATGAAGAGGGCTTGGTCATCCACTCTACCAAGTCATTGGCATGTTGCGGTTCAACATGTCCAGCTGCCGAAAAGAAGGACAAGCGTGTCCCATGGCCACGTGCTGATGACAATGCACCGCGTCCACGACCAGCACTGTTGTCTCTAGACACAGAGCCTGCTTGCCCTCTTTTATCGGCTCGCGCCTGTCTGCCTCTCCTTGCTGGCCTTCCAGACATGGTAATGGCCAGAAAGGAGTTGGGTAAAACAGCAGTTGGGTAGTGTATATTGTGCTGGAGGCACACAACACACACTAACTCCTGCAGATGCCTTTATTATAGAACACCACAGATAAAGGGGTATACTGTAATTGAGTCACACAACACCCACTAAGCCCTGCAGATGGCTCTATTAGAGAACAGCAATAAAGGGTAGATACAGGTGTATATTGTGCTGGAGGCACAAAAAACCCACTAACTCCTGCAGATGCCTTTATTATAGAACACCAGAGATAAAGGGGTATATACAGATGTATACTGTGCTGGAGGCACACACAACTTCCAATAACTCCTGCAGATGGCAAGTGGGCTCAAATAGAGAAGAGCTATGTAGGTGGATATAGCGGTGTGTACTGGGTACAGAGCACGCAGACAGCACGCACAAGCTCCTAACACTACTGACTGCAAGCTCTATTATAAAAGATAGATCACTAGCTATATAGGTGAGGTGAATATAGCGGTGTATACTGCGGTCAGGGCAAGCAGACAACAACCACTACAGAAGAGGAAGATCGAAAATCGGCCGATAACGATCGGTGTGTACTGTGTTGAAGGTACACAGAACACCCACTAACTGCTTCAGACGCCAACACACTACACAAGGCCGCCGCGCTGGCGGCCTTATATAGTGTGGGGCGTGTACTACACAGCCTGAGCTATGATTGGCCACAGGCATCCTGCCTGTGGCCAATCATGGCTCTCCTCGCTGCTGGCACTGTGATTGGCCAAGCATGCGGGGTCACAGTGCATGCTTGGCCAATCATGAGCCAACAATGCACTGCGATGACGCAGTGCATTGTGGGCCGTGAGCGCCACACGAATTTGGCGCGAACGGCCCATAATGTTCGGAATTCGCCGAACGGGCGAACAGCCGATGTTCGAGTCGAACGTATGTTCGACTCGAACACGAAGCTCATCCCTAGTTACCATTTTATTTATTTATTTTTTCACAATTTTATTTTTTTAATTATACTTTAAAAATTGGGGCTTGGGAGAGATATCATAAGTAGATATTCGCCAGCACACCAAGGATCATCAAGTTTGTCCAAAGTTTTTTTATTCAAGAAAGCTCACATCACAAAACAATGTAGTGCAACTTTTCGGAGCCACACAGGACCCCTTTGTCAAAAAAGTTTCGACAAAATTGATGATCCTTGGTGTGCTGGCCAATATCTACATATTGTACAGGTTCCAGTATCCAGCTGGCGGCACTGCAGCATCCGGTACCTTAAGAGCTCATTCCAGGAATGTGTGCGATGGGAATATGGACTGTGGGTGTGATATCAGGGGTCTAAGCAGACCTCTGATGTTTCATCTTTGAAACAGAGAATTGAGATTGAAGACACAGCCCACAATTTCCATCTCTGCAGCCTCAGCTGCACAGAATAAATGGACAGAAATAGCTCCATATAGAGCTTCCTGTTCATTCACAAACTGAAGCATAGTAAACGCAGTTACTATGCTTCAGTGATAAATGAACTGGGTCAGTGATCCCTGCAGCTCACTGACTCTATTCGTTAAGATAAGGGAGGAGCCAGTAAATTACACATTTACCGGCCCCTTCCCCACTCTCCATCCAGAAAACATCCCCTGCAGCAGCTAAGAAGGAGAGGGGAGAACCCAGCAGCACTGTGGGGAATGAGGGGGGCCAAAGAGTACACAGGAGCTTGGAGCAGAAGTTTGGTGGATGGGGGGGGGGGGGGGATTGAGGAACCCGTCCCCTTCATTTTCCTCCTGCAGCAGCTGAAAGGCTCCAGGAGGAGAAGGAGGGTGATTGGTTCCTCTATATGCCACCCCTCCTGTCCAGGTGTACAGGGGGCTGCACAGGAACCCTGGAGCATGCAATTGTAACCCCTGCAACTACTGTACATACGCCCCTGCTAGGATGGGATGAGTAACAGTGTTGGTGGGATGAGTAACAGTGCTGGGGGATAGGATGAGTGGGATTGCTGGAGGGGGATAGGATGAGTGTCAGTGCTGGGGGTGATGGGATGAGTGTCAGTGCTGCGGTGGATGGGATGAGTGGCAGTGGTGGAGGGGGGAGGGATGAGTGGCAGTGGTGTGGGGGAGAATGAGTTGCAGGGGTGGGCTGGTGGGATGATTGTCAGTGCCGGGGGGTGGTATCAGTGTCAGTTCTGGGGGGAGGGATGGGTGTCAGTGCTGGGGGGGGATGAGTGGCAGTGGTGGAGGGGGGAGGGATGAGGGGCAGTGGTGGGGGGTGGGATGAGTGGCTATATAGAGATATATACTTTGCCTAAACGGTCTGCTTTTTTTACGGAATGAACTCTGCAATTATTACTATTGCTATTTCTCCCGTAACTTTATAGGCCTATGTATTACACTTGGCAACAACCATTTGTCCATACCATCTTGCATATTCACTTTTCTAAAGAAAATGTATTGAATAAAAATAGTAATCCAGGAACAGGCAGTGCCAGGGCAGTAGGGGTAATCAAGGTACAGTAAGCGGTCAGGACAGACAGTAAACATAATCTGTGGGCAGACAACACAGTAATCCAGGGACAGACTAGTTAGAGTCTCAATCAATGATTAGAGTAACAGAGTATAGAGCTAGTGTTGACAGAACTATCACAAACTCAAAGCTATTTAAATAAAGTGCCAGAGTGCTGCCAAGCTGAAAACACACGGCAGACGGAGCCGACCTGCTGCCTAGCAATGACAAAGCAGACTGAGGGGAGTACTGCTATTGAGGAACCCCTGGCAAAGCACCTTTGTCCAGACATGATGAGAAAGAAGGCATCTTGCCTGCATCCCTGGACCCATAAATGTGGGGCTCTGTAGGGGAATCTGGAAGCTCCGTTTAAAATACAAGGTAAATATTCGCCAGCACACTACAGATCTTCAGAATACGTTTTTTTATTGAAGAAAGATCACATCACAAACATTCGGAGCCACGCAGGACCCTTTCATCAGGCATATGATCATCATATGCCTGATGAAAGTGTCCTGTGTGGCTCTGAAATGGTGCACTTCTAAGTTTGTGATGTGATCTTTCTTTAATAAAAACTTTTGGACCTATTCTGAGGATCCGTGGTGTGTTGGCGAATATATACACTGTGTCCAGTATCCAGCTGGTGGTCGCTGCAGCACCCAGTGCTTTTAAGAGCCCATTCCATTGGCCCCACTATGTAAATGAGTAAGTAATACCCCTAGCTATGCATTTACAAAAAAAAGTTACAATGTAAATAACTACACCACATGTTTGAAAAAGTGGTTTGTTAAAAACAAAAAAAAAACACATGCCCCATGGCATGCATCATGTTCTTAGTGGAGAGCCAGACTGTCTCCAGGTTGAAAAGGAGGTGGTTTGCGTCTGTAATGATCTGCAAAAACCTTACATTTGTTGGAATAAAAGGAAGAAAGGGGAGCACCATCTAAGTGTAGTAAAACCAATCCATTTATTGCACACAAAGTTTAACAACTCACATAACGAAAAGATCTCTTGCTCATCTATGGATACACCGCTACAACCCCATTCCTGCAGTGGATAACCCACAGTTGCTAGCTGTGGATCAGAGCTGGAGCCACCAGCAAGAAACTCAAAACTTCCAGAACCAGTTTAGAGCACAAACGGGGTGGCTAAAGTGACATCAAGATAGGGGAGGAGCGGTGTGATGTGGCTACAAACTACAGAGCATGTGTGCTCCTTCCTAAGGCACTAAAATTTGTTGGCGGCTGCTTGTACTTTGTACTTCAGACCAGATGGAACTAAAAGACTATTGAACAATTGCTAAGACAAGAATGTCTGTAGAGCAAGGAATCGGAAAAGGAAGTTACAAGTTTGCCATAGACTGTAAAGAAGGGGGTTTTCTGAGAATTTTGGTTAACATGATTGTTGTGGAAAATCTAGCCCACAGAAGGAAAGCAGCCCAATTGTTATGATGAGCAGAACCAAGCTGCAAAGATATACGCTTCCAACTCTTTATTGACTATTTTGATCTGCCAATTGGATTGAGGGTGATACAGTGAAGAAAAGCCAAGGAAAACATTGTGTGATTTGCAGAAGGCTTTCCAAAAGTGAAAAGTAAATTATAAGCCCCAATCCAAAACAATGTGGGATGGAACCCAGTGGAGACAGAAGATTTCTTTAACAAAGATGGAGGCCAATGCAGGAGCAGGAGGGAGGCCAGGAAATGGAATGAAGTGTGCCATCTTAGAAAATCAATCAGTGATAACCCAGATTATAATATTATTTCTCGAAGGCAGAAAGTTAGTGACAAAGTCCATGGCTTTATGGGACCAGGATATTTTACGAACAGCCAAGGTCATGAGAAGACCGGTGAAGGCTTGAGTAGAGGACTGAGCACAGATGGGACTGGCCTTAACATATTCCCATCATCAGAATGAAGAGCAGACCACCTACAGTGTTGATGGGTAAGCATGAGAGAACAATGAAACCCTGAATAGCTCACAACTTTGGAATCATGCCCCCAATGTATAATTCATTTGCCTCAATTCAGCTTGGTCAAATGTCTTACCTTGGCGAACCTTCAACTCCTAAATAGCAAAAAATGCATTAGGTAAAAATAATCACTTCAGGTTTGGAGGTGGACTGCACATCCTGTGTATTGAGAGATCTGGAGAGTGCATCAAACCAGCTGCAAGAGGAACACTGTTTGTAGGTGATCATAAAATTGAAATGAGAAAAGAAAAGACTCCATCTGGTTTGTTTGGGATTTAAATTGGTATTAAACCAAAATGTATTATATTAAGGCTTACCAATCATTAGATGTGGTGGCTGCATCAGTTTTCTTTGGCTTTTTTTCACATGGTGATCTGGCCAGTATCACACCTCCTGAATTAGTGAGACACAACTCTTGAGAGATGAGCACGGGAGGCACAACAGACAGCAGCTTTGTAAGTCTGAGGGGAGGGTAGTGTTAAAGTGGTTGTAAACCCTCCCCCACAACTTTGTCCTATGTAAATCAGCATAAAAAACCCTAATGAACACTGCTTGTAGATATCTCCTTACTTGCTTAGTATTGTTGCAATCATTTTGTTCTTTAGAATGATGTCACTGAGCATGCTCAGATCTCCCCTGATTTACAGCACACTCTCTATGTGCTTATCTGTCTGTTATCAGGACTTCCTACGGCACACCACTGATATCCCAGGAGTCTGCATAATCACCCAGAGCTTCCTCCTACACCCCATGTGACCATGTGACCTCACATGCAGTGTAAAGCAGGGCATGGGACAGCATTACTGCAGACTTATCAGCTGAACTCACACAGGCAAACACTAGAAAATCAGTAAATACTATGAAATAAAACAAGTCAGCTATGAACAGGGAAGCAGGGTTGCCATAGAAACGTTGGATTGAGAAGGAGGCTTGGTTAACAGTACAGGAAGTGCTCAATGTAAGGGCAGAAATATACTCCACTGTGGACTCAGAAAACAATACTTAAGATGGTGCTGCCTAACCCCAGGAAACACGTTTTTTAAAGTTTCTTTAAACAGTAAGTAATATGCAATTTGGGCTGGATTACAGTGGCTATAGTTTGATAATTACTTATTATAATGGACTAAATGAAAAGAGGCATCAGATTGGGAGAGTTTACTTCCTCTTTAAGTGTATTAGCAGATTTAATTATACTAACAAATTGAAGCCAAACTCCAGCTCACAGTTTATAAGCAGTCACAGCAATGTAACACCTGCCAGTGTTACGTGGTTTGTCTCATCTATGTAAACTGATACGTCCTGCTAGAATGTATCTGCATTAAGGTGAAAAACCTTGAGGCTTTACAACCACTTTAATACCACTTATATATATATATATATATATTCTGCATTTAGCATAGACTAGATATTCAGTGTAGACTCTATATTTAGTCTTTGCAGGCAGTGCATTTGATATATATATATATGTATGTAGCGGGGTCTCTTTAAGAACTATAAAACTACTGTTCCCAGAACCCCGCTGGTTCCCAGGATGCTTTGAGTTATGCCCCAGAGACTTATGGGGGAGGAAATATAAGGAGGGGGAGAGGCCTAGTTCGCTCTCTTTGGACACCCCCCCTCTCTTCAAGCAAGAGGAGATCTGTGCTGAACTGCTGAGGCACAAGGCCTGAAGCCTGGGCCTTGTGCTCTTTTCCAAAGAGCTCTCTGCCAGCCTAGTTGCACCTGAGAGACATTTTCTCATTCCTTGCTGCTGTACATCAGAAGGATTGAAGACTCGGAGGTCGGTGGATTCCTGTTCCTAGACGAAAAGGCAGAGAAACCGGACTTGGACTTGTCCGGGTGGTGAGAGCTGTTTAAAGACAGATGCTTTATCTTTATTATTCGTTTGGATTACAAAGTTGTTCTTCAAGTGCACCACCGAAAGATTGCTAGCGAATATTGTTTTACTGGACTTCCATCTAGATCAGTCAGGCCTGACTGCATAGGTAGACAGTGCTGGGTGTTTACTCATGTGGGGAAGTAGCTGAAAAAGGGCAGCGCTAGAGTTGCATAGCAATACTTTATTATGCTGATTACTCTGTTTATCTTTATTACTGGTTACTGCAGGGACCTGATTATGTGTTGCAATCCAAATGCTTGATTCATGTTATTCCTTTTATAAAAACAATAAGTAAAGTCAGTTATATACTTTCAAAGATTGTCTATGAGCTTGAGTTACCTACGCACGCACACACACACACATATTTAGAGTATAAGTGATTTAATGTGTATTGCTAGATACTAACTGTGCCAGAGTGGGTAGTGCAGATTGCCGGGGGGTTTGCGGAGCTGTGCTCACGATCCAAACCAAACTTGCGGCCCTCTTAAGTGAGGGTATCGCTATATGTATATCTATATCTATATATATATATATATATATATATATATATATATATATATATATATATACACACACCCACATATACTCTGCATTCAGTGTAGCCTATATATTCAGTGTTGACTCTATATTCAGTGAATGCAGGCAGTGTAGTTTATATAACACAGTGTATTGAAGTGGTTAAGGGGAACCCCGTGCCAAAATTAAAAAATAAATGGCGTGGGGGTCCCTCCCAAAATCCATACCAAACCCTTCAGGTCTAGTATGGGTTTTAAGGGGAACCCTGTGCCAAAATAAAAAAAAGGCATGGGGGTACCCCTAAAATCCATACCAGACCCTTATCCGAGCATGCAACCTGGTAGGCTGCAGGAAAAGGGGGGATGAGAGAGCGCCCCCACTCCTGAATCGTACCAGGCCACATGCCCTCAACATGGGGAGGGTGCTTTGGGGTCCCCCCAGAACACCTTGTCCCCATGTTGATGGAGACAAGGGCCTCATCCCCACAACCCTTGCTCGGTGGTTGTGGGGTCTGTGGGCAGGGGGCTTATCGAAATCTGGAAGACCCTTTCAACAAGGGGGCCCCCAGATCCCGGCCCCCCTATGTGAATGGGTATCGGGTACATTGTACCCCTACTTATTCACCAAAAAAGTGTCAAAAAAGTAAAAACCACAGGTGACAGTTTTTGACAAGTCCTTTATTAAAAAGAAAAAAAAAAGTTACGCTAGATAAAACTCATTGAAAAAGGGCATGGGTTCCCTCCCAGTCCATTACCATTGGGTTGATGGGGACAGGGGCCTCATCTCCACAACCCTTGCCCGGTGGTTATAGGGGTATGCGGGTGAGGGGCTTATCGGGATCTGAAAGCCCCCTTTAACAGGGGGACCCCCAGATCCCGAGCTCCCCTATGTGAGTGGGTAGCGGGGTACATTGTACCCTACCATTTCACAAAAAAGTGTCAAAAGTGGTAAAAAAAGACAAGAGACAGCTTGGGACAAGTCCTTTATTAAAAAATAAAAAAATAAAAATGTCCAGCGATGTAAATTCACGGCGCTCGCCCGACGGACTGAAAAAGAAAAAAAAAGCCGCAACCGCTTCGCCTCCATGGGAGGCTCCCACCGAGTGACACTTCTTTTGGGTGACAGTTCTTATATAGCTGAGGGCGGGGCCACCCGGTGATGTAAACAGGTGACCCCGTCCCCCTCTGATGCAACGGGGAAGCCACGGGGAAGCCTACATTGACCCCCCTGATACATACACTGACCCCCCTGACACATAAATTGACCCCCCTGACACATATATTGACTCCCCCGACACATACATTGACCCCACTGGCACATACATTGACCCCCCTGACACATACACTGACCCCCCTTGATATTTACACTTCCCCCCGACACATACACTGATCCCCCTGACAGATACACTGACCCCCCTGACACATACACTGATCCCCCTGACTCATACATTGACCCCCCGACACATACACTGATCCCCCTGACACATACACTGACCCCCCTGATACATACACTGACCCACCCTGACACATACATTGACCCCCCTGACACATACATTGACCCCCCGACACATACATTGACCCCCCGACACATACACTGATCCCCTGACACATACACTGATCTCTTGACACATACACTGACCCCCCTGACACATACATTGTCCCCCCCGACACTTATATTGATCCCCCTGACACAAACATTGACCCCCCCCCCCCGACATATACACTGATCTGGAGCATCAAAAAGAAAAAGTTTTGGAACATATAAAGATAAAAATCATATGATCCTGTATTCCAAAAGCATAACCACTGGTTCATAAAAAAACATAATAGAAATAAATGAAATCTTAACAATTTATTATGCATAATGACATAATTCATAACCAATCTGCGGGCAATATTGGTACAAGGTAGCATGTTAATTCATAGACAACATAGTAGTGTCCGCGGCGTGGCCGCATTTTTTTGTGGCCTCAGCTCCCATGGGATACTTGGTATCCCTATGGCATCTTCAGCTTATGAGATTGCTTGATTACCCATTTTTACTTTTAGGTAGGGATGAGCTTCGTGTTCGAGTCGAATCATCGGCTGTTCGCCCGTTCGGCGAATTCCGAACGTTATGAGCCGTTCGCGCCAAATTCGTGTGGCGCTCACGGCCCACAATGCACTGCGATGGCGTTCATGATTGGCCAAGCATGCACTGTGACCCCGCATGCTTGGCCAATCACAGCGCCGGCAGCGAGGAGAGCCATGATTGGCCACAGACAGGATGCCTGTGGCCAATCATAGCTCAGGCTGTGTAGTACACGCCCCACACTATATAAGGCCGCCAGCGCAGCGGCCTTGTGTAGTGTGTTGGCGTCTGTAGCAGTTAGTGGGTGCTCTGTGTACCTTCAACACAGTATACACCGATCGTTATCGGACGATTTTTCGTTCTTGCTCTTCTGTAGTGGTTGTTGTCTGCGTGCCCTGACGGCAGTATACATCGCTATATTCACCTATATAGCTAGCGATTTAACTATCTTTTATAATAGAGCTTGCAGTCAGTGTTAGGTGTGCGTGCTCTGAACCCAGTATACACCGCTATACCCACCTATATAGCTAACTATCTTGCTCATTTTAAATAGAGCTTGCAGTCATTGGTAGGAGATTGTGCGTGCTGTCTGCGTGCTCTGAACCCAGTATACACCGCTATATCCACCTATATAGCTAACTATCTTGCTCGTTTTAAATAGAGCTTGCAGTCACCGGTAGGAGATTGTGCGTGCTGTCTGCGTGCTCTGAAAAAGACGGACGGCAAAACAAATTATACAGGGGTGATAACCCTTCCCTATGTTTTCCAAAAAGCTTAAAAATAGTTTTTTTGACTGGAGCTACACTTTAAAAATGTACCAGTTGAAAATTACAAACAGATTCAACTTAACACAACAAACCTACACAGTCCCTGTCTTGTTTGCACCGCCTGTATACTGCTGTTCTGAGTATATAAGGCCTGGGGGCCACGCGTATTTCCTTTTTTTAATATGGGTACGGGGTTCCCCTTAATATGCATACAAGACCCAAAGGGGCTGGTAATGGGCAGGGAGGGCTACCCTTGCCATTTTTCTCAATGATTTTCAACCATATTGCAGGAACCAGATATAACATTAAAACCGCAAGCAGTTTTAAATGATGTTATTTCCGTTAAATGTCATTTTGTGCAGGGACTGTTCTAAACACGGGAAACACGTGGCACTTCACAGGCATACTACAGACACCCCCCAGGCATGATATTTAAAGGAATATTTCACTTTTTTTCACTTTAATCGTCATTAAAATCAGTGCTCCCGCCAAAACGGCCATTTTTAAAAACATTTTAGGCATTGACCCATGTCCCCAAACCCTTTTTAGGACAGTATCTTGCATATTAGCCGTTAAAATTAGCACTTTTAATTTCGAACGTTCGAGTCCCATAGACTTCAATGGGGTTCTAACGTTCGTACGAATTTGGGGTCCGTTCGAAAGTTCTGGTGCGAACCGAACCGGAGGGTGTTCGGCTCATCTCTACTTTTAGGTAAGAGCGTTTAGCAATACCCTTGCATTCTTGCTCTAAGTTCCTCTGTGTCCAGCATCTGTTCACTTTGTAATCCTTTCTTTTTCTATTATAAACTGTTATATATGCAACTGCTCCAGATGAGTGGGAAATACCACAAAACGCGTAGAGCTTCAGCCTTATGCTGCATCTTACAATCATGTGACTTTGCGATTCCGCATTAAGTGATATAAATTTTTACCTTTAATGCTTACATTTTTATGCTTTTTGAATTTTACATCATTAACATAATCATGTTGTTTATGAATTGACATAATCATACCACAGTGTACCAATGTATTTTTCAATACTATTATGTTGTCTATGAATTAACATGCTACCTTGTACCAATATTATGTTATGTTATGAATTATGTCATTACCATGCATAATAAATAGTTAAGATTGAATTTATTTCTTTTATGTTTTTTATGAACCAATGGTTATGCTTTTGGATCATATGATTTTTATCTTTATATGTCCTTAGCTATGCTTCATGTAAAGTCCAAAAACTTTTTCTTTTTGATGCTTCTGTAGAGATTAGGGATGGAGGCAGATGAACCTTCAAAGACAAGATTGATGCAATTCGTGAGGAAACCTCTGCTGTGCGTACATCTTCCCCACCCAACATTCCTGGCCTAATAGCACATTCAACACTCTCCTCTTTTGAATGGGCTACTACTGAAGAGGTTGCAAAACTTTTCTTAGATGCTCACCTAACCAATTGTCCCTTGGACCCTGTTCCCTCACAACTATTAAGGTCACCCTCTAATTCTATCCTCTGCTCCCTCACTCACATCTTCAATCTCTCCCTCTCAAGTGGCACCTTCCCCTCCCCTCTAAAACATGCGCAGATCACCCCCATACTTAAAAAACCCTCACTGGACCCCACCAACCTGAGCAACTTAAGACCTATCTCATTGCTCCCATTCACCTCTAAACTTCTAGAACACTTAGTCTACAACCGCCTGAGTTAATACCTCGGTGAAAATAACCTTCTTGACCCATTACAGTCTGGCTTTCGCTCGCAGTACTCCACCGAAACTGCCTTACTAAAACTCACTAACGATCTACTAACTGCTAAAACCAACAGCCAGTACTCCATACTCCTACTACTTGACCTCTCTGCTGCCTTTGATACTGTTGACCACCCGCTCCTCCTCAATAAATTACATTCCCTTGGCCTCCGAGATTCTGCTCTTTCCTGGCTCTCTGCCTATCTATCACAGCGCTCCTTCAGTGTCACGTACAACTCTGTATCCTCCTCTCCATTGCCTCTTTCTGTGGGGGTCCCCCAAGGCTCTGTTCTTGGACCCCTTCTCTTCTCTATTTACACCTCCTCCCTTGGTCACTTGATAGCTGCCCACGGCTTCCAATACCACTTATACGCCGATGACACCCAAATCTATCTGTCTACTCCTCACCTCACTCCTTCAGTCTCCTCTCGCATTACTAACCTGCTAACTGACATATCAGCATGGATGTCACACCACTTCCTTAAACTAAACATCTCTAAAACTGAGCTATTAATATTCCCCCCTGCACATGCCCCCCTTCATAACTTTTCCATCAAATCAACAATGCAACCATCAGGCCCTCCCCTCACGCCAGGGTACTAGGTGTAACCCTAGATTCTGACTTGTCATTTCAGCCCCAAGTCCAATCGTTGTCAAAAGTTTGTAGATTTCACCTCCGTAACATCTCTAAAATTCGCCCCTTTTTAACAAATGAAACCACCAAGCTCCTCATTCACTCCCTTGTTATATCTCGCCTTGACTATTGCAACTCCCTTCTCATTGGCCTGCCTCGCCACAGGCTATCCCCCCTTCAGTCTATCATGAATGCTGCTGCCAGACTTATCCACCTTACCAACCGCTCAGTGTCTGCCAACCCTCTCCTCCAATCCCTACACTGGCTCCCAATCACCCAGCGAATTAAATTCGAAATACTAACCACAGCATACAAAGCCATTCACAACTCTGCTCCGAGCTACATCACCAATCTTGTCTTCAAATATCACCCAAATCGTCCTCTCTGTTCTTCTCAAGACCTCCTACTCTCAAGCTCTCTAGTCTCCTCCTCCCATACTCGTCTCCAGGATTTCTCCAGAGCCTCTCCAATCCTTTGGAACTCGCTACCTCCACTGGTCCGGCTATCCCCTACTCTCGCTACCTTCAGGCGATCCCTGAAAACTCATCTATTCAGGGAAGCCTATCATGTCTCAAACTAATCTCCTACCACTTCCATCAGCTCATTCCCGACA
The DNA here is from genome assembly GCF_037356315.1 of Lithobates pipiens. Classification (NCBI taxonomy): domain Eukaryota; kingdom Metazoa; phylum Chordata; class Amphibia; order Anura; family Ranidae; genus Lithobates; species Lithobates pipiens. The sequence continues at coordinate 250,166,783 of NW_027507764.1, read as the reverse complement.
GTTATAACCTTTTGTACCACCTGCCCCACCCTATTAGATTGTAAGCTCTTCTGAGCAGGGCCCTCTTAATTCTCTTGTATTTTATTGTATTGTAACTGTATTGTCTCCTTTTTATATTGTAAAGCACTGCGTAAATTGCTGGCGCTATATAAATCCTGAATAATAATAATAATAATAACCTACCCATTCATTGTCTCAAAGTCCCACAAAACCCCCTTCCCTCTTTTCTATTGACATACACTGATCCCACTTACACATACATTGACCCCCCCGTGACAGATGACCTCTTGACACTCCTGAAGCTCAGCCTTACCTGTGAAGTGTAGCCCATCTCATTCTGACCACTCCACAGCAGGCTGCACACACCAGGGAGAGAGAGCCAGGATAGGAGAGCCGCTCTGCTGCCCGCCCATTTACACAGAGCAAGCGGGGATCTCCCAGTGCCCAGCGTGGCCGCAGTGTCATTGCCTATAATGGACGTCACACGTACCGTAGTCTTGGCATTGGACCAGTGGGACGTCCATTATAGAAGCTGGGTCCCAGAGGCGGGACTTTTTGTACGTCACTCGGCCTCACTGCATGAATGGGAGATCATTCCCTGTGGAAAAATGGACAAGATGGGTGAACTAGAGATACTATTGTACAAGGAGGATTTGGATTTTATGGGAATTTCAGAGACCTGGTTCAACAGCTCTCATGATTGGCTGGTAAACATTCAAGGGTATACCCTTTATCGCAACGATAGAGAGGGTAAAAAAGCGGGAGGGGTATGCCTATATATCAAAAATAATGTAAAAGTGAATGTGAGAGATGACATCACTAAGAGAGCTAGGGAGGAGGTGGAATCCTTATGGGTAGAGTTCCAAAGGGATGAAGCTAAGGGGAAAATAATACTGGGAGTATGCTATAGACCCCCTAACCTGAGGGAGGAAGGGGAGTCAGATCTCCTATCACAATTTGGATTAGCAGTAAGGATGGGAAGTGTTATCATAATGGGGGATTTTAATTATCCAGACATAGACTTGGCGGAAGGAACCGTGCATTCATCTAAGGCAGTTCCTAAATGTTTTGCAGGACAATTTTATAGGTCAGATGGTAGACGTGAAATAAAAAGGTTATGGCGCTAAACCCTATTAGTGATGAGGTGAGTTGACTTATCAAATCCTAGTGTTTGATTTTTTATATAAAAAGAGAAAGAAAAAGAAAAGAGCTGTTGGTGATACCGTGAAAAAAATATATATATCCTAAAGCAATTTCATCCAAAACAAATTGTGTGTGATTAATGTGGAGTCAGCATTCATGTTCCATTATATAAAAAAACAGAAAATGAGTATTAAATTATCATATACGTATCAGCCTGCTAAAAACATGTAAACCTTCATTAAATGTGCAAATTAGTGGAAATAATGTTAATATTCAACAGTATGTTAGTGTAAAACAGATTGTGCAAACATGTGCAAAAAAATGTACAAAAAAGCAACTAGAGGTCAGAACAACCAAGGATCAGAAATAATTTAACCATAAAATCGCATGAAGTCGCTAAATGTGCGAATAGACAATATTTTCAACCAATAATCGCATGAAGACGCATCTGTGTCCAATATAAGTCCAAAATTAATATTTGGCTTGGTAGTGCTGCCTCTTCAGACTATTTTTGTAATTGTTACAAAAAGTCAATGGGGGGTATTTGATTTATTCGTGCAAATAGTGCGGGCTTTCAATTAGAGAACTTCATCCCCGGTGCGCCACTCTGTGCTATAGTATGTGAATGCTCTCACCAGAGTTAATGCCCCTGTGGGGCTGGATGGACCTTCACAATGTAAGCCACTGTGTCGCTCTCTGGCTGCTGCTGGTGCACTGGGTGAAGCTTCGTTGTTCCGTCCGTATGGTATCCAACGTTAATTATATAAGGGAAGACATATCCATAGTGTAATACGTTCTTAACCAAATCGTTCGTTTATTAATATTAAAATCTACTCACATTTTACATTAAAAGCATGTGCATATAGGAAAAACTCCGCCGTTCGTCTCAAACGAGTGCACACAACGTGGCCACGCCCTACGCGTTTCGTCACTACGACGTCCTCTGGATGGTAGACGCACCAACTAGAAATAAAGTGCTACTGGATTTACTGATTACCAACAATACAGACCTGATCATGGATGTGGAAATACGGGGCAATTTAGGGAACAGCGACCACAGGTCAATTGGCTTCCGTATAAATCACACAAATAAGAAACATAAGGGGAATACAAAGACACTGAATTTCAAAAGAGCCAACTTCCCTAAACTATGAACCTTACTAGAAGGCATGAATTGGGAAAAAATATGCGGAACAAAGAACGTGTAGGAGAGATGGGTTTGCTTTAAGAGCATATTAAATAAGGGCATTACCAATGCATCCCATTGGGTAATAAATTTAAAAGAGCGAACAAAAGTCCTGGATAGCTTAACTCCAGTTTAAAAATGCATATAAAAGCAAAGGAGAAGGCCTTCAAAAAATACAAGGTTGAGGGATCATCAGCATTCAGACTTTATAAAGAATGCAACAGGAAATGTAAGGGTGCAATAAGGACAGCTAAGATAGAACATGAAAGACACATAGTGGAGGAGAGCAAAAAAATAAATCCCAAGAAATTCTTTAAGTATGTTAACAGTAAAAAAGAGAGGACAGACCATATTGGCCCCATAAAGAATGAGGAAGGAGATCTGGTTACAAAGGATGGGGAGATGGCGATTGTATTGAATTTATTCTTCTCCTCAGTCTTCACAAGGGAATCGGGGGGGCTTCAGTAACTAAGACTGCAGTGTTTATCCTCCTGACACATCACAGGAAGCACCTCCATGGTTAACAGAGAACAGAATTAAAATTAGACTTGGGAAACATATCATTAATAAATCACTGGGACCAAATGGCTTGCACCTGAGGGTGAAGTAATTCCCAGACCATTGTTCCTAATTTTTACTGACAGTCTACTGACTGGAATGGTACCAGCTGATTGGAGAAAAGCCAATGTAGCACCAATATTTAAAAAGGGTCCAAAATACATCCTTGGGAATTACAGACTAGTTAGCCTCACATCAATAGTATGTAAACTCTTGGAGGGGATGATAAGGGCCTATATACAAGATTTTAGTAATGATAACAGTATCATTAGCAGTAATCAGCATTGATTCATGAAGAATCATTCTTGCCAAACCAATCTACTGACCTGCCAGCTACATAAAGAAAGGTGTATCTGGATTTTGCAAAAGCATTTGACATAGTTCCCCATAAACATTTACTGTACAAAATAAGGTCCGTTGCCATGGACCATTGGGTGAGTACATGGATTGAAAACTGGCTACAAGGGCGAGTTCAGAGGGTGGTGATAAATGGGGAGCAGTGATGTAAGTAACTCAGTTAAAATAAACAGAGTTACTTAACGCAGTTACTTTGGAGGGTAACGAGTAATCTAACTGATTACTCTTCCCCTCATGGTAACGTCGTTCCCATTACTTGGGCGGCGTTACCTCAATTATATCTACCACCCGGGACAGGATGGGACTAGCGAAGGAAGTGAATGTTGCTGCCTCCATCGGCGAAATTGACACCTTGCGAGCCCTGTCGCCTGGTATGGATTTAAAGGGGAATCCCTATTCCGAAAAAACGGCGTGGGGTCCCCCCAAAGTCCATAGCAGACCCTTATCCGATCACGCAGCCCGGCCGGTCAGGAAAGGGGGTGGGAATGAGCGAGCGCCCCCCCCATCTGAACCGTATGCCCTCAACATGGGGGGTGCTTCGGGGAAGGGGGGGCCGCAGGCCGGGCTGCGTGCTTGGATAAGGGTCTGCTATGGACTTTGGGGGGACCCCATGCCGTTTTTTTAGCGTAGGGGTTCCCCTTTAAATCCATACCAGGCAATGGGCTAGCAAGGTGTCAATCTCGCCGATGGAGGCGGCGACATTCACTTCCTTCGCTAGTCCCATCTATAGAATATAAAAAAAAAGTCACAGTTACTTTGCTGAGTAACTAATTACTTTTCCAATGTAGTAACCGACTTGCTAAAGCATTAACTAATTACTTTTTTAAAGTAAGATGATCAGCACTGATGGGGAGTACTCGGGAATGGTCAGGGGTGGGTAGTTGAGTCCCCCAGGGTTCTGTGCTGGGACCAATCCTATATAATTTGTTCATAAACGACCTGGAGGATGTGGTAAACAGTTCAATCTCTGTATTTGCAGATGATACTAAGCTAAGCAGGGCAATAACTTCTCCGCAGGATGTGGAAACCTTGCAAAAAGATCTGAACAAATTAATGGGGTGGGCAACTACCTGGCAAATGAGGTTCAATGTAGAAAAATGTAAAATAATGCATTTGGGTGGCAACAATATGAATGCACTCTATACGCTGGGGGGAGAACCACGGGGGGAATCTAGGATGGAAAAGGACCTGGGGCTCCTAGTAGATGATAGGCTCAGTAATGGCATGCAATGCCAAGCTGCTGCTAACAAAGCAAACAGAATATTGCCATGCATTAAAAAGGGGATCAACTCCAGAGATAAAACTATAATTCTCCCAATCTACAAGACTTTGGTCTGGCCACACCTGAAATATGCTGTCCAGTTCTGGGCACCAGTCCTCAGGAAGGATGTACTGGAAATGGAGCGGGTACAAAGAAGAGCAACAAAGTTAATAAAGGGTCTGGAGGATATTAGTTATGAAGAAAGGTTGCGAGCACTGAACTTATTCTCTCTGGAGAAGAGACGCTTAAGAGGGGATATGACTTCAATATACAAATACCATACTGGTGTCCCCACCATAGGGATAAAACTTTTTCGCAAAAGTAAGTTTAACAAAACACGTAGCCACTCATGAAAATTACAAGAAGAGAGGTTTAACCTTAAACTACGTAGAGGGTTCTTTACTGTAAGAGCGGCAAGGATGTGGAATTCCCTTCCACAGGTGGTGGTCTCGGGGGGGGGGGGGGGGGGCATTGATAGTTTCAAGATACTATTAGATAAGCACCTAAACGACCGCAACATATAGGGATATACAATGTAATACTGACATAATCACACACATAGGTTGGACTTGATGGACTTGTGTCTTTTTTCAACCTCACCTACTATGTAACTATGTCAGAACTAGAACTTGTGTTTCCAGTGCTCGGCAAGTGTACAACTTGCCAGTGAAAATGTGCAGCAAGTTAACCGACTTACAGTTCAACAGTGACACAAATTTGTAGCAAGTTATCCTTGCTATCTGGGAAATAACCACAGGTTTCTGGGATTATCGCCAGGCTGTCTGTTTCGAGGGTCACAATGCACAATCCAAAGTCATGGTAACATGTAACTTGTGTACACCCAAACCCAAATGCAAACAATAAACATTTTCTTTACTAAGTGCTGGGTGTTCTGAATGGAAAGTGGAAGATGCAACCTGCATGCAGGATTTCCTCTGAAGTAAAAATGTGCAGGGTAAAGCTGGATACACACTATCCAATTTTCGGTAGATTTTTTCCTTCACATTTACCAAAATCATATATATGATATAACCATATATATGAGGTCAAACCTTAGGAGTTTCAATTTGTATGCAATCAGGCAGGCCCTTGCACTACATGGTTTTGTTAAAGTGGAGGGCCACCCTGAAAAAAAAAGAGCATTAATATTATAAAAAGATTTTTTTTTAAAAATATTTAAAAAAAAATTTTTTTTTTTTACCTGGTCACAAATCGCTGTTGCTAGGCAGACTTCCTAATCTGCCTTCTTCCTGCTCCTCGGGGATCTTCGGTCTTCTGGGTAATGGGGCGTGCTGTGTTCTGGGAACTGTGTGTTCCCTAACACAGCGCGTCCCATTCACAAAGCACCGTGTGACTCGCACATGGGCAGTAGGAAACGGGCAGTGAAGCCGCAAGGCTCCACTGCCTGTTTTTCTTAGTACGAATGGCTGCGCTGGGACCCGAGAGCCGAGGGACATGTCGGCCTCGGCAACCGACATCGTGGGCACCCTGGAGAGGTAAGTCTCCTTATTAAAAGTGAGCAGCTACTTTTTTTTTAGCTGCTGACTTTTAAAAAAATTTTTTTTTAAAGATGAAACACTGCTTTAAATATGAAGGAAATCTGACATCAAAAGTTAGATAGTGTGTATGGAGTCTAAGTCAGGATACAATTCCAAAATTGAACACTAGAGGGCACCAAAAAATAATGATATTTTTGCCTTAGTTAAAAATTAATAGTGAGAAATCACTAAATATCATTGGACGACTATCGGAAAAACATGACAGAAACTGCATAAAGTATGACAATATAAAAATAAAAGTGTCACAATAAGGACGAAATCCAAAAATACGTGCAGCCATACTTGTATATACAAAACTCCACTAAATAAAGACACTGTAATAATAGGGGGAAAGGAAAATAAATGACTACCGTTCAGGTTAAAAACACAGAAGCAAGGGTCAAAGTTTGCAATGCAATGTATAAATTCTGAAGGCTTTATGTAGAATCAGAAGTTTACGTCTTTCACTGCCTTTACATGATCTATGACTATACTGAAGAGTTCCGATGAAGTGGCTAAATATATATATATATATATATATATTTATGGTCTAGAGCCCTCTGACCGATACGTATAAGGATGACAAACAAGGTTAACATAAACTCCCTTCCTAGAAATGGACCTGAAAGTGTGCCCTGGTCTAACGTACGGTATACCAAAATAAGGGGGCATACCCTAGATAGAGAAATGGGTATAAATGAGATGAATATGAAATGGAGTGAAATGAGTACTCTCATGAGGAGTATAATGCCTGAGAAATGCCCTAAAAAGGGGATGGGTGGGTGGGTATCGCGCACCGGAACCGACGAGGAAGGCAGGCGAACGGGCTAGTTATATACCCCACCGGGCTCCTCCCATAATTCCAGGCCACCATACTGGCCTTTCTATTTATGGTCTAGAGCCCTCTGACCGATACGTATAAGGATGACAAACAAGGTTAACATAAACTCCGTTCCTAGAAATGGACCTGAAAGTGTGCCCTGGTCTAACGTACGGTATACCAAAATAAGGGGGCAAAAACATTCAGGTAGGGGTTGTATTTTATTGTTTCAAGTTTGAGACTGGGTGAGTTTAACAAAGGCCTGGGCCATCTCCACTTGCGGGTTGGGTATGTAAGGGCGAAACAGGTGGACTTCCATCTGCCCAACTTCTTGATAACATGGTCCGGGACCCCTTGGCGGGAGGCGGTTGAAGCTGCTCCGATACGGAAAGAATGTCCGGAGTAGTGAGTAGGATTGAGGTGAAGGATGCCCAGAAGTATCCTGACATGTTCCATAAACTGGGCAGCGTTCAGTGGTTTAGTGTGAAATGGCAGAAGTGGGCCAGACCCTGGTTGACCGGCCAGAAGGTTTAACAAGCAGGTGAGAATGGCGACCGGGCACCAGCGGTTGTTGGTCTTATAGAAATGTATGTCAGTACCCGAGCCAAGCTGCTGCGTCTTGGAGACTGCTAAGTGTAGAATATAATGATCTCCGTATCGGACCAGGTGGTGCTTGCACAGCATGCGTGCTGAGGGGCCATTACAAGTAAACTCGCCTGGCCGTAAGAAGCCGTAGAAGGCCAGGTGTATGGCTGCTTGCAAGACGATACTTATGCGGAGACCAAAAGGTGAAGTGGCCAGAATATCTGACATATCTCTAAAAACGTCTCCTGTAATAGGCAGCCGTTTGGTGCGGGCCACTGGCTGGCGCTTCTGGATGCCGCGCATAAGAGCCCGTACGGCGTGATAAGAAAATAAGGAAGGTTCGGTAGGGTCCTGGAGGGACTAGAAATGTTGTACACCGGCCAGATATAGCCGGATTGTATTAAAGGACAACGCCAACTCCGAGTGGCAGTGGGAAATGAAGCCTAGGACTTGCTTGACACAGGACGTCTCTGTGCTGTGACACGTCATGAAGCGGTTAAAGGCCCTCCAGGCCGATTGATAGGCCTTGAGGGTATTGCGTGAGAGGGAGTGCTCGATGAGTTGGGTCGCCGCTAGGAGGTGTGGTGCTAATCCAGGGTCAGCTGAGACCAGTCCGGGATAGCTGCTGATGTTGGTCCAGCTCCGGGTACCTGATCAAAAAAAGAGACAAAGTTAAAGCGGGAGAGGGCGTCCGCTGCCTGATTGAATTTACCGGGGATGAAGGAACAATGGATATTGAACTGAAATGATAAAGAAAGCTGGACCAGTCGACGTAGGAAGGACATAATTGCTAGAGAGTTGGATCTGCCTTTATTAATGATCTCCGCAGTGGCTAAATTATCTGTAGAAAAGGTCACCGTTTGCCCCGACCAACTGCGGCCCCATGTGTGAGCTGCAGCTACGATAGGGTACAACTCAAAGAGGGAGGACGTCTCGGCGAAGCCAGGAATAGCCAGTATCTGGGGAGGCCAGGGAGCTGCGAGCCACAGATGGCCAAAAATAGCCGCAAAGCCGGTGGAGGCCGCTGCGTCGGTCACCACCTGGGGTGAAAGGGAAGACACAGAGGGAATGAACAGGGACACACCATTCCAAGAGGATAGGAACTCCTCCCACATAGCAAGGTCTGCTATCGCTGCGGGATCCAGGCTGAGGACTTGCTCCGGGTCCTGTGAGAGGGACAGTAAGACTAATAGGCGTGACACGAATGCGCGACCCTGAGGGATGATGCGCATGGCGAAATTCAGCATGCCGAGTAGGGACTGTAGCTGTCTTTTGGTGCAAGTTCTGGCACGGGTGAAGTCCCTCAGGACCGTCCTGATGCGGGCCAGTTTATCCAGGGGGAGGCTGGCCTGCATAGTGTTGGTGTCTAGGCTGACCCCGAGAAAGGTGATGGTCTGCGTTGGACAGTCCACCTTGTGCTCGGCAATGGGGACGTTGAGGTTACTGAAGACCACCCTCAACTTATGCAGATCTCCTGGAGGTGAGCCGGGTGGCTCGATCAGCAGGAAGTCATCCAGATAGTGTATGACTCCCCGACACTGGGCTACGTGCAGCAGGATCCACGTGAGAGTCTGAGCGAAAGTATCGAAGAGCCAGGGGCTGCTCTTGGACCCGAATGTAAGTTTGGTGGCAAAATAGTACCGCTCCTTCCACTTGATGCCATGCCAGCACCAGAGAGATGGGTGGATGGGAAGGAGCTTGAAGGCGTCCGAGATGTCGGCCTTGGAGAGCCAGGTTCCTGTGCCTGTTTTGAGAATGGCCTGGATGGCCGTGTCTACAGATGTATACTTGAGGGAGAACTCCTCTGAGGGGATAAGGGAATTAAGACTGGGGACAGAAGAGGAATGAGGCGCTGACAAATCGTACACCAATCTGAGTTTATTAGAGAACTTGCCCTTGACAAGCCCAATAGGGCTGACTCTCCAGGTGTTGAATGGGGGCTGTGTGAAAGGGCCTATGATGAAGTCTCGGTCTAACTCTGACTGTAGTAGTTGGTCAACGGCTCGTTCGTCCATAGCTGCTGACCGCAGGTTCTGGCATTCGTGCGTGAGGTGAGGGAGAGAAATAAGTCCAGTGTGAAAGCCTTGAGTGAAGCCCTGAACAAGGTAGACGGATAGTGAGGGGGTAGGATGATCGGTGAGGTAGATGCTGAGCCACGAGACGTTGACCCAGCTTAGTCAAAATTTCTTAACCGGTTTGACCTCACACATGATCCTGGGATGAGCCCTATGACACTGTGTGCATACGTGGAGCAGCCGGCACTGACTGAAATTGCATGAGCCGCTATTATAATTGTTGCAGATTGCTGCGCCCCCCATGGTCTTGATCGGGCGCCCAAATTTATCCATCTGCGGCAGGCGTGCCGGCGCCTGTGAGCCCTGAGCGGTACCTGAGGTAGAAGGACTGTCTGAGGGCGGGGCTGCCACTGAGCTAGCGCACCAAGTCGCGGTGTGAGTAGCCGATTGGCAAATCGCACAAAGAGGAGACCGTAGCCCCGCAAAGTGGCGGCAGAATAGTTCTGTATCCATGACGCTCCAATCAGTAGGCGTCTGGAACTGGACGAGCCTGGCGGCCGCTTTGGCGGAAAAGGAGCGGTGGTAGTCGTAAAATGAAAACCCGCCGTATTTATAACCTAGATCTACTACCACATGGAGGTAGCGATCCAGCTCCTCCCTCCTGCCAGGGGAGACTGAGCAGATGATGTCCCTCATCATGCCGAAGGCCAGTGTAAATTCGGTGACAGAAAGCTTCCTGTCCAGCCTGGGGTCTTTGGTCTTGAGGACCACCGACACGTCCCCCCATGTATAAGCCTTGTTTTCTGTCAGTTCATGAATGGAGATGAGAAGCGAAGCCAGATTGACGTCCTTGCCCTCTAAGATGTCCTTCCTGATGCTAGCTGATACCAGATGAGAGGGGTACACCACTGATGTACACTCGGTGGTACCTGCGAGAGGGTTAGTCACTGCCTGGGATGCTGGTACTGGAGGAGACACGGGCGGGCGGGTCTCGAGGAGGGCCACCCGATTCTGGACCTCTGACATTGAGGTCGTCAGGGAAGACACCAAGGTATGGAGCTGCGAAATAGAAGAGGCGATAGAGCCCAGTGAGGCCTGCTGGGTACTAGCCTCAGCCGCAGCTGGGGGAGGAAAGAGGAGCCTGAAAAGCTCGGCCTTCCTGGCTGTTGCCGAAAAGGGTACGCCTCTGCGCCTAAGCTCAGCTGTCATCCTAGGAATGGTCCATGCTCTGAGGGACCGTTGGCTGCCACTCTCTGAGACTAGAGACGGAGACAATAGGGAAGTGAGGTCCTCGCTGCCAGCCCGAGACATGGTGGCGTAATCCAGGCCTGGCGAGCCTATTAGTCCTTGGGTTCGGGTTTTCTCCTACGCGGAACCTATATGAGGGTGACATGGATTACAAGACACGTTGGAGATCCTGAAAAAGCATATATGCTTAACAAGAAGGATGCTTCCGCTCATGAGCGTTTCCTCCCAGAAGACGTTTTTTTTTTTTTTTTTCTTACCTAAGGAGGCACCGTCCCACCAGGTGCAGGGTGGACCTACTGAAAACTCGACTGACCTGAGGAGATGAAGGTGAAGTTCGAGAGTTCTATACCTGAACAGAAATGCTAGCCAAAATAGTGATTTCATGGAGGTGAGATTTTTATTTTTTTATTTTTTTTTGGCAGGTATGAAACTTTGAAGCAATTTATAGTGAAATGTGGTCGGTGAGCCAGGCCTCCGGTAGGAATCCAAAGTTTGAAAAATCAACTGGACTTGAACCGGGAAGCGATATGACAGTGAAATGAGTGAATCCGCCATGACAGATGTCCGGATCGCCATGCCACCATCTTGCGACCGAGCACGAAACGGATTCTGGAGCATGTACTGAAAATGAGGCCTGTCCTAGGGCACGCCGAGGCGAATTTGGTGCACGGATGTGACTATTCGTACCGGAGCGTGATAGGTGAGATGAAATGATACCCATGACAAAGACAAGAATCAGAGGATGTGCCCATGAATGAAACAAACGAATCCTGTCTTTGGAGCATGTACTGAAATGAGGCGTGACAGCTGGGCACACCGGAACAAATCGGTGCATCAATAAATGCAACAGGATTCGAATCGGAGCGTGATAAGTGACAGAAAATGATATGCCATGACAGAGACAAGAATCAACGACTGGACAGATGGTTACAACAAAGAATCCTTCTCTGGAGCATGTACTGAAATGAGGCGTAACAGCTGGGCACACCGGAACGAATCGGTGCATTAATGCATGCGACGGGATTAGAATCGGAGCGTAATAAGTGACAGAAATGGTATGCCATGACAAAGACTAGAATCAGGGATTGTGCCTGAACCTGCGAGTGACTCAGTCTCTGGAGCATGCACAGAAATGAGGCCGAATAACTAGGGCACTCCGAAGCGAATCGGTGCATCGGGGATGCGACAGGATTCGCACCGGAGCGCGGTGAGTGACAGAAATGAAATGAATCGATCTGATATCAAAAAGATTGAAATGATGCGAAGTGACATGAAATGATCGAAATAATTCGAACGGAATGAAATGATCGAAATGACTCAAATATATGAAATGAATCGTATTTGGAACGGTCGGACCGGTTTACCGTTTGAAAGGACACGACATTCGAAATGATCCGGACTGCTAGAATTAACGTAACAAGCAGTTGGCTGCGGTATCGAAGTGATTTGACCGATTTGAATATTTAAGTAATGATTGGGGAGTCGTTCGGCTCGACCTGACGTGCCTACGAAATGAAGTGCCCGATGTGGCACGACCGACGCGTCTCGAAAGGAAATAACAACTTTCCTTCGCAAGAAAAAGGAGTAGTGACATGAGGTAACGAGTACGAGTGACACGGTTTAAAACGTTCGTGAAATGAAAGGTGAGAGGTTCGTGAGTTCAGGATATCGTGTTTAAGTGACATTGTAACACATGAAATGAGAAAATGGGTGCCGAAGCCCTACCTGCGACAGCCGGCCCAGACGCGTTGTACGACAACGGCAATTTCTTTGAGTATTGCGACACTCGGACGGAAAACACACGAACGCCAACGACAAGACGACTGACAACACGGACACGATCAAGGCAAACACGGGGACTCACGAACACAACTCGCTACGTTTGGTCTCAAACGGTCGGCCCTTGATTTCTGACGTATCAGATATCGCGCACCGGAACCGACGAGGAAGGCAGGCGAACGGGCTAGTTATATACCCCACCGGGCTCCTCCCATAATTCCAGGCCACCATACTGGCCTTTCTATATATATATATATATATATATATATATATATATATATATTAGTGAATCATCCAAAATTTCAGGTTGTTTACAAATTAATGAAAGTCCATAATCTTTTTAACACCTTAAAGCGGAGGTCCACCCTAAAGTGGACCTCCGTTTATCGGAACCCTCCCCCCCTCCGGTGCCACAATCGGCACCTTTCAGGGGGGAGGGGGGTGCAGTTACCTGGATAATCCAGGTAACTGCACCCACTTCCGGGATAGCTCTCTGCGGAAAGGGGCGTAACGTACGCCCCTTTCCGCAAGTGCCCGCCCCTTCCCGCAAGTGCCCCGCTGCCTGCTGGGAAACACACAGATCCCAGAGGCAGCGGGGAGCGTCCTTATTGCGCAGCGCGATTCGCGCATGCGCAGTAGGGAACCGGGAAATGAAGCCGAAAGGCTCCATTTCCTGATTCCCATACCCAAGATGGCGGCGGCAGGACCCGACAGGCGACCTAGAGATCGGCTTCGGGTGCCGACATCGCGGGCACGCTGGACAGGTAAGTGTCACTATTTTAAAAGTCAGCAGCTGTAGTATTTGTAGCTGCTGGCTTTAAAAAAAAAAAAAACGCGGAGTCCCGGTGGACTCCCGCAATACTGGCCAATAATTTTTTGGTCTGATGGCATCACTTAGTCCCTGGTCAAGTATTTGGATCATCATCTTCAGCCTCTTGTGAAGGCTCTTTCATCATACTTACTTGATACTCATGATTTCCTGGCCAAGTTGCATATGCTAGAATTGTCTCCAGATCTGGCCCTGGCTAGTATGGACATCAGTTCATAATATACCGTATATATCGTAAACCCAATTAGTATGCTCTAGATGCAGTCCAACATTTTTGGGTAAAACCCAATGCACAGTGCCAACAGGCTTCATTCTGGAGGGACTTTTACTGGTGCTTCATATTCATTTCTTTAAGTTTAACCACTTGCTTACTGGGCACTTAAACCCCCCTCAGTCCCAGACCAATTTTCAGCTTTCAGCGCTGATGCACTTTGAATGACAATTGCGCGGTCATACAACACTGTACCCAAATGAAATTTTTATCATTTTTTTCCCACAAATAGAGCTTTCTTTTGGTGGTATTTAGTTACAGCTCGGAGTTTTATTTTTTGCTAAACAAACAAAAAAAGATGCAAAAAAAAAAAATAAAAAATCATGTTTTAATAGTTTGTTATAAAATTTTGCAAACGGGTCATTTTTCTCCTTCATTGAAGTGCGCTGATTAGGCGGCACTGATAGGCTGCATTGGTGGGCACTGATGGGCTGCATTGGTGGGCACTGATGGGCTGCATTGGTGGGCACTGATAGGCTGCACTGGTGGGCACTGATAGGCATAGTTAAGGCGGCACTAATAGGCACAGATAAGGCGGCACCGATGGGCACAGATAAGGCGGCACTGATGGGCAAAGATGGGCACAGATAAGATGGCACGGATGGGTGGCACGGATAAGTGGCACGGATGGGTGGCACGGATGGGCACTGATAGGTACCACAGATAGATGGGACTGATGGGCACTGATAGGTGGCACTGATAGGTGGCTCTGATAGGTGGCACTGCTGGGCACTGATGGGCGGCACTGCTGGGCACTGATGGGCGGCACTGCTGGGCACTGATGGGCGGCACTGGGGTGCAGCACCTTTGAGGCAGATTTTGGGTGGCACTGTGGGTGGCACTGCTGGGTGGCACTGTGGGCACTGCTGGGTGGCACTGTGGGCACTGCTGGGTGGCACTGTGGGCACTGCTGGGTGGCACTGTGGGCACTATGGGCACTGCTGGGTGGCACTGACAGGGGGGCACTTACTTTATTTCAGGATGGCACTGCGGGTGGCAGGTGGGCACTGGCAGGGGGCAGGTGTCCGTTTAAATTGCTGGCCGTGATCGGGACTGATGTCCCGAACACGGCCGCCGGCGATCGGCTTTTTTTTTTCTCCTCGCGCTGTCAGCGCGAGGAGGAATACTAGCCGATTACCGGCTCCGTTTTATCACATGATCAGCTGTCATTGGCTGACAGCTGATCACGTGATAAGGGGTCGGGATCGACCCCTTACACGGATCGGTGATCAGGCGAGTCTCACGGACTCGCCGATCACAGAGCGCGCCGCGCGCGCCCCTCAGGGGGCGCGCAGGCCGCTCGTAACCGGGACTACGTCAATAGACGTAGTCCCGAAAATGTGGGTCCGCGCTATTGCCGTCATTTTGCAATAGCGCGGTACCCAAGTGGTTAAAGAGGACATTTTCAAGCAGATTCACAACATCAGCATATGTTGTTTAATTGTTGGCTTTTTAAATTCTTTACACAGTAATATAGAATTTAATGTTGTCTTCTCTCACTATGGACTTTCTAAATGTGTCAATGTCTATTGGTGAAAATGGTAAGGTTTCTGCTGTCCTCTATTCAAAACTGAAAGAAGAAACACAATACTCCACTTCTCTGGTGCACATCCTAAATACTTACAAGAAATTAATTGGGATAAACCGGTGGCAGTAATTTTGTTGAAGCACACCACCAGACGTACAAACTTTGCAGTATGGCCACAGGCCATATACCAAAGTCTATTAGAGACAACAACAGACATAATTTTCCGCTTCAATTAAAAGCTTTCTGAATTCATAAATTGTGGACTTTGAGGCTGGCAACTTCATTTGTTTCCTTCTTCCACCATTATTACAGGTTCTCTCGTTGGTGGAGGTTTCTATGTATGACTGTGCTTATTTTTTATCATGTGCTTATTGTGACACTTTTGTACTTTTCTAGTTCTATATTGTTCTAATTTATGCAGTTACTGTCATGCAGTGTGTTATGAGTTATAGGTGGGGGCAGTGGCCTTTTTTGTATTTTTGACATATTGGTGAGGCAATGCACTGACACCTTTGCAGCCATAGTGCAATGTACTGTGTGTTTAGTGTGTTCCTGCACCTTTAAGGAGGGATGGGCTCCCTCCAGTCAACTGCCCTTTATTTATCCATCAGAATACATGTGCTCCCACCATGGAGACTTTTAAAAGTTAGAGGTAGGGTCTGCAGGATACAGGGTGCCTTGCCGGGGCCTGCAGCTTACCCATGTATTTGCAAATGTGTGCAACTAACCCCTGTTTTTAACACATACTGTTAGGCAGGTCAATTTGGTTGGTCGCAGGCTGGTTGGTAAGTCGAGCTTGGAAATTCCTTGATTTTATTTGACATGCATTCGCCCATCCAGGGCTCCTTGCCGTGAAGACCAGTTAGGGCAGTGACCTTTTTTTTGTATCATGCTTCCAGTGGTTGTGGTGCCCAATCATCATCAGTGATTTGTCACTAAGTGTTTGTTAACCTAAAAAAAAAGCCCCCCCCCCTTCAGTTAGAACACACATTAAAGCGGAGGTCCACCCTAAAATACACTCCTAGGTCTATGTGATCCCCCCTTCCCTAAACGCTATGTAACCCCCTTACCTTTCAGCTGTCTTCCTCCGTTTTTTTTATATTTCAATTTTTCTGTCCCAGTGAATTGCGGAAAGGGGAGGAGCCGATGCGGAAAGGGGCGGGGCTTAATCGGCAGATCACTTGTTCCGGTCTGCCGCATGGGCTCCTGGGATCTTTTTTTTTTTCCCCAGGAGTCTGTGAGATCTAGGAGTCTAGAGATCTCGCGCGAGTCATAGAAGGGAAGTGATGTCTTTGTATCATTGTTTATCTCCGTTGCCATGACAACGGGGCGGGACTTCCGACGAGAACACCCGTTGTCATGGCAACCGGAGCTGTTGACGGCGCTCGATATTGCGCTTACTGCGCATGCGCGAGATCTTTTATAGATCGGGCGGTGCATGCTGGTCATTTAGCATCACACACTCCCGGAAGAGGATGCCTGTGGGCTTCACATGCCCACAGGCAAAATGGAAACCGTCGGGAGACGGTTTTATAAAGTCATTTATGAGGAGACAAAGGCATGCTGCTGATGGCAGAAACAACAGAAGTAAGTGTTAGCCTTCTTAATAATATTGATTTTCACTATGCCTAAAAAAAAAAAACGTTAGAAACGGTGGAATCCCGCTTTAAGGAACACCATTAACCCCTTGATCGCCCCCTAGTGTTAACCCCTTCACTGCCAGTTACATTTTTACAGTAACTGTATTGACAGTGGTCCCAAATGTGTGTCAAAATTGTCTGATGTGTCCGCCATAATGTTGCAGTCAGGATAATAATTGCATATTGCTGTCATTACTAGTAAGAAAAAATAATAATAAAATTGCTATAAAAATATCCCCTATTTTGTAGACGCTATAACTTTTTCAATATACGCTTATTGCGATTTTTTTTTTAAACAAAAATATGTAGCAGAATACATAGCCTAAACTGAGAAAAAAAATTTGATTTAAAAAAAAAATGTTTATTATTTATTATAGAAAATAGTACAAAATATTGTGATTTTTTTTAAAAATAGTTGCTCTTTTTTTGTTTATAGCACAAAAAATAAAAACCGCAGAGATGATCAAATACCACCAAAAGAAAGCTCTATTTGTGGGAAAAAAAGGACGTCAATTATGTTTGGGTACAATGTCGCACGACCGCGCAACTGTTAGTTAAAACGATGCAGTGCCGAATAGAGTGGTCTGGTCAGGAAGGGGGCTGAATCGGTTAAAGCATGTTATACAGCACAGTGCTTATGCATTGTAATTTGGCCCACTGTATTACCTGCAATACCTGGCTGATCCTGCCTGGTTTTTCCCTCCCCCCGTAAACTGACCACGGTGTATCATGGCTGCTGAGCCCTGACACCGTGTTCAGTTTACGGGCCTCCGTCAGCTGCAGCCTTGCTCTCTGCTCTCCTGCATCTCCCTCTGTTCTTCTCCCCTCCCCGCCTGTAAGCTCGTACCAGGACCGCCCCCCCCCCCCTTCCTGCTGGTATCGTAACATATTGTTGTTGCTACCATCCTCTCTGATATAATAAACGCTGTGCCCCATTGTATGTGTTTTGTCAAATCAGCCAATGAATTCTTTATTTTATAGTGCCACTCAGTGGTCACGTGACCGGTCGTCACTCTCCTCCTTTCCTCCCCTCCTCCTGGGGGTTTCTTGACACTGCATGCTTTGCTGTCAGACCTGGAGAGGAGAGAGACGGCTGGTCACATAAGTGCCGATCTGCGCTATAAAATAAGGTATTTATTGGCGGATTTAAGAAAAAAAACACATACAGTGGGGAGCAGCATTTATTATAACAGAGGGGATGATAGAAACAACAAGTGCTTAATAACCACTTT
Source organism: Lithobates pipiens (assembly GCF_037356315.1). Taxonomy (NCBI): domain Eukaryota; kingdom Metazoa; phylum Chordata; class Amphibia; order Anura; family Ranidae; genus Lithobates; species Lithobates pipiens. Next base: position 250,148,793 of record NW_027507764.1, on the reverse strand, counting down.
AATGTTGAATTAAAGGATCAGTTTACCTTTTCGGACAGAGATTCCATTTTCATAATATATAGAAGCATTTTCCAATGCCATTTCTGGCACCGCCAACCCAATGTCCCTTTCTCTCACTTATCTTATCCACAGGAGGTTTAAATTGTCAGTTTATTTGTATTTTTGAAATGATATTCAGATTCCATCATTTTCTGTAGATCGTCATTCAGCATTCACTTCCTGTAGATCGTCTCTCAGCATTCACTTCCTGTAGGGCATCTCTCAGAAGCCTGCACTTCCTTCATCACAAAAGAGGGCATAATATGGTGTGTTTACCACTCTGGACCACTTTATAATACAATACCACTTTCCACACACTTTCTATACAATCTGATTGTACAATCACATTTAGATCTCCCATCAGCTATGTAGTACAAAGGCCTGTCTGATTTGATACAAACTTTATGGATTGTTCAAATTGCATAGTGTATGGCCATATTTATACAAGTGTAGCACCCTCTAGTGTGCTAGATTAGGAATTGTATATAATTTTTTGTTAGTGTAGGTAAATTTATTCTTGTCTGGCAGCCAAGCTTGTGTTTTATCTGGCTCAGGGGAGTAACTCAGGGAGGCTGGTATGACTCACAGGTAGCATCTCTTATACCTCCCCCTACTTCTAGAAACTTGGAGAAAAGTCTAGAAGAATTGGACTGGAGGTTAAGAGGAGCTGCCTGGAGTATTCATAAGGGCCCTGACCAATCCTCAACAGATGGGTTGACGGGGCCAGGTCCCCTCAAATAATCTGGGTAAGCCCAGCTGTGGAAGTTTAGTTAAGAGGGCTAGTGAAAGGGACAGCTGCAGCCAGGTGGGCTGGCAGTGCCTGTAGAGGTGGTGCTGGGATCAGTAGCCACAGAAGGACAGCTGGGCACTAAGACTTTGCTACACTATTAAAGGGGGCTATGGTCCCTGCCTGTAAATGCCATTTTCTACCAATCTGACTGTGCCCGATTGTCAAATCACTTAACAGTGTGTCAGCTGGTCCTGGGAGTTGTAGTGCTTCAAGCAAGTGTTGTGCTGGAGGAAGCTGAGTGTGTAACTAGTCTGTCTTGGAGAAGTTGTCACTGGAAAGTTCTGATAAAATCAATTGGGCATCCCTTAATTCCCCTATCCCCAGCCAAGTTCAATAACCCTAATAAAAAAAAAAAAAAAAGCAAAGGTGCAAGGACTGTTTCCTGACTACAGTGGGCTGTGGAAAATCTTGTGTGCCTGGCTGTGCAGGATGGGGGATCCCGTATTCATCAGCAGCTCCTGCAGGGGTAGCACTACACAAATACACAGGAGTGAGTAGATGGACACACTTAGTTGTCAGGCCCCATTCACATCTCCACGTAGTAATAACTCACATTCCCGCATGCATTTTTTTAGGGTGTTTTGGAGCTTTTTCACTTGTCCCACAAAGGACAGCCTATTCACTTGGTTTTTGGTGTGTTTGCCGAACTTGGGGAGCCTTTAACATGTAATGACAATACAAACATGATGCACATTTGTAGCATTTCTGCAACACATGGCAAATCACAAATTTTCTGTGCGGTTTGCCATACATTTGGAAACACACTGATGTGAACGGAGCCTCTTTATTCTCGCGTAAACACACCAATTCACTTTCAGGCCCCATTTACATCTGTAGTGGGAATGCATATTTTTTTGTCTAGTTTTTCCAATTGCACACATAGGGCAGCCCATTGATTTCAATGGGCTGTGCTACACATGGCAAATGTAAAAGTAGCTCATGGGGCATTTTGGCGTGATTCATCATTCCTGCATGTTTTTCTGCTTTTGTCACCCATTTTTTTAATGTGGCAAAATGTGTGTTTGCTCCTGTGTTTGGTGTGCAGTTAACAAATAATGACAATGAAAGCACAATTAGGTAATTTGAGGTGTATAAATATGGCCATACACTATACAATCTGATTTTACAATCTCTGTAAAATCTCCTTTATATTTACCAAAACTATGTAATAGGAGGACACAACATCAATCCGATCACTCTGTATCCAATCAGCAGGCTCTTGCACTATCGGGGGTGACCAGTGGGCTGCATATGGCCCCAGGGAGTTAAGCATGCAGCCTGAGCCAGTCTGGAGAGACGCTGGAAGCCAGTCAAATGCATATTCAGAGAGATGCTGGGGATGCGGTGCAAACATAGTTGATGAGTGTGTACTAATGAGGTCAGCTGGTAAGCTCCTTCCTGTGTCTTATTGGTTTCTCCTTCCCAAATGTACATGCCAGCAAGTGATGAAGCTCTCTTAAATATATAGCATAAGGGTAAGGCATGGTTCTCAAAATCAAAGAAAGCTTTTATTTTTCTGCAACCAAGGTACACTAATCGTATATTGGGACATAGGGGAGCTGAATATAAGATAAAAAAAAAAAAAAAGTGAATTTAGCCTTTAATTATGGCATAGATTATTTTTTTCTCTGGCGCCCTCTGCTGTTGAAGTTTTTAACTGCATCCATACTCTGCACATTTCTAAAGATCACTGTGGGACAGGGAAACTGATTAAGGCATAATTCCTGTTTTTTGATTACAGGGAGATTCCTAAATGTAAGACATGTTGTATCTTTCACTTTCCCTCCTGAACATTGGTTAGTTATAATATGGAACAAATTTATTAAAACAAGAAAGCTGCCCCAGTAGAAAACCACAACACTCGACTCAAAAACACCTAGGTCAAAAGACAGGCTAATGAAATTGAGTGTGCCCAGATTAATCAATGGTGACTGACAACCTGGCAATCAAATCAAACAATAAACAGTATGATGTATATGATAGTTTTAATAAAACAATAGTGGCGCAAGTCTGAGTGGGTAGCCAAAACTAGACAATAAACAGCTATAAACACTAAGTAGATGATGCAGTCCATGGACCAGGATGGGATGCTCTGTCTACAGTGCACATAGAGAAAGAAAACAAATAGGTGTAATAGCCACCATAGTGCAGTACGTTTAAAAAGAAGGACTTATTAAAAAGGTAAAATTGCACTCACAAGTGTATGAGGGGAGCAGGCAGGGGTGACAAACAGTGGTGTCAGGATTTGGCCACTGGGGATGGGGGACAACCAGCAGCAGGAACAGCCCAGAAGATAGTGCACCACACACAGTGCTTCCAGACCTCACTCTGTGAGATCTGGGACCCATTTGTCCCAAGGGAATGCAGCTGCAATGACAGGAACATAGCAGAACTATAGTGTTCGCTGCAGTCACACTTTGCCGCTGTGGGGGGGGGGGGGGGCGACTCAAGACCCGACATCTCCCCCTGCACCCCTGGCTGTCCATTTAACATGCAGGGAGGGGAAGGAGGTGGCGATCGGCAGCTCTATGATGCCCACAATCTCCCTGGGTCTTGTAGTTCTCTCTCCGAATGTATACTGTGGGGAGGGGAGGGGCCTCTAACCAGTGTGTAGCCATGGTGATAGCACTACTGACAAACATTCCACTGGCACCTCCTCCAGCCATCCACTGTGGTAACACTCACTGACCTTCCAACCTTCCAGCCCTAAGTCCTTGATGAGGAACTTTCTTGGACCATGCATTCTGATAGCTTCTCCTGCCCCTCTTTTCTAGGAGCTCCCTGCCACTGACGGTGTGGTGACAGAGGCATTGCCAACGACCGTGTAAAGCTCTTTCCGGGCCTCCTCCTGCGATCCCACACCCCTGTCAGAAAAGGGGGTACTCACCAAGGTCCAAATGCCGAGAGCGCTTCACTCTTGAGACTAAGCGCACTCCATCCCCTGGAGGTGGTACAGAGGATGAATGGCACAAAGAGGCACAAACTACCAGCAGGCTGGGCAGGGTTCATGTGAAGATCAGCATAGGGCTTAGTAGCCGTGCAGGAGCAGGTAATGCGAGCCCAAACAGAGGTTGAGAAGAAGCAGAGTTCAGAACAGGCCGAGGGTCTAACACCAGGAGAAAGTCCGTAGGCAGGCTGGGAGCCAAGATACTGTGGGCTGGAGGCAGGGTCAAGAACTGGCTGAGGAGACTGAGGATGATCCGGGTCACAAGCAAAGGTTTAAGGCACAGGAGACTGATGGGTAATCCAGGTCACAGGCTAAGGGTCAAACACCAGAGGAACAAGCAGAGTCCATAAAACAAGCCAGAGGTCAGGTCCAGGAGAAGATCAAGGAAGGTCGGCGTCAATCCGGATCACAACAGGTAATCAGAAAACAGGAATAAGTACACAGGAAGCTGAAGACAAACGATTTGTCTGAGAGAGGAGGCAGCTTTTATAGGCAGCAGGGGAGTCACGTTATGCTTGCGTTAGTCCGCATGCATGCGTGCCATCCTGTGGGGCCGCAAATGTGTGTGCACTGAACATATATAGGAAGCCCGCCCCCTGCCAATGCCAGTTAGGGTTTGGTCAGAGCTCCCACATGTGCTGCCTGCCACTCCAGCTCTAGGCCCTGCCTCCTCTTCCAGAACATTCTCCCTGGAAGCAGGGGAGGCGTCTTAGAGTGGAGCCCAGGTGGTCATACCCACTGCTGCTCTAATCACTCCCAGCCCCAGAATTAAAACAGAGAGGCCTAGCTTGCAGCATATGCCTGCCTAAATTTGCCTGTGCTGAACAAACCTAGTAAAACAACCCTTACTAACACTTACCTTCTGGTAGAGGGTGGTACACGGGCATGTATCAGCTTCACTCTTCAGTGAGTGGCTCTGCTTCTACACTCTTGATGATACATGCCCGGGTCAGAGGCCCCTCCCCTCTCCAGTGGATATAGTCGGAGAGAGAACTACAAGCCCCAGGGAGATCCCGCCACCCATGGACACCATAGAGCTGCCGATTGCTGCCTCCCACCTCTCCCCCAGGTGGGAGGGCATCCAAGGTGCACAGCGGAGACCAGCCAGGTACAGGATCTATGCATTCTCGCAATGTTAGAGTTTTCTTTCTTAAGTGAGACTACAGTAAATGGTCATTCTGGAACATTGTTGAAGTGTCGACTTTTCTCTACATTTATATTTGAGTGATATCACCACTTCACCACGCTCCCACTACTTAAAAAGGGTTACATAAGGTCAGTGTGATGTATAACATAAAGCGAACCTGTCATGTTCTATGTGCACTCACATAGCAAGCTTGTTAGTCCTCTTGTGATTGTAATAATTAACCACTCGCTGACCAGCTGCCGTCATTATATTGCAGCAGGTTGGCTCATTCCTGCAAATCATACGGCTGTCCCTTTAAGAGCTATAGCAGCCCGCTGCACAGTGATTGCTCCACAGAGAGCCAGAATGGGGATCTGTTAATGTACACAAACAGATTCCCTTTCTGACAGGAGAGTAGAGAGAGATCATCTGTTCCTAGTGATCTGGAGCAGCGATCTCTCTCTCTGCTCCCAGTCAATACACTCCCCCCACAGTTAGAAACACCACCCTAGGGAACACTTAACGTATAAATGTCATCTGTCCATCGCAATGTTGCAGTCCCCCTAAAAATCGCTGATCACCGCCATTACAAGAAATAAAAAAAAAATGCCATAGATATGTCCCCTATTTTGTAGATGCTATAACTTTTGCGCAAACCAATCAATATACCCCTATTGCGATTTTTTTTTTCCTACCAAAAATAGGTAGAAGAATACATATTGGCCTAAACTGATGAAGAAATGTGTTTTTTTATTTTTTTATTTGGGGGGTATTTATTATAGCAAAAAGTTAAAAATATTGTTTTTAAAAAAAAATATGTTTATAGACCAAAAAATAAAACCTTCAGAGGTGATCAAATACCACCAAAACAAAAGCTCTGTTTGTGAGGGAAAAGGGACATCAATTTTGTTTGGGTACAGCATCGCATGACCACCCAATCATCACAATCATCAGTTAAAGCGACGTAGTGCCGTATCGCAAAAAATGGCCTGGTCATTAAGGGGGTAAATCCTTCCGGTCCTTAAGTGGATAAACACATAAAAATGTTTGAGCAACACACATAAGGCATTACTGCCAACAACACAATGAGAAGAATAATGCTAAGGTCATCATTTACAGTTCTTTTGATGTGTCTTTGCCATTTTGTGACACAGTGAAGCTATTTGCCAGCACACGACAGATCTTAAGGTTGAGTCCAAATGTGTTTTGATTCAAGAATGATCATGCAGGACCCTTTCATCTGGCATGTGATCATTAGAGGTCCTGTGCAGCTCTAAAGATCACTGTTGTGCTGGTGAATAGTGTCTAGTGTTGCAAACCGACAGTATTTTTACTGGCAGCCAGTAAAAAATTGGCTCTTTTCTCCTGCCAGTAAATGGCAGTTAAAGAAAAAGGTTGCCAGTAAAAAATTTGGCTGTGACGCTTTGCCGAGACCATCCGAGTCCCTGCTACAGTGTGTTCGGACTTGGCAGAAGTGTGTCATGTGAAGCCATGGTGTAAAGGAATGGAGCAGCCAGAACCTCATGTGCAGGTCTGTGGAATGGGAGGAAGGCAAGCCGGGAGTGGACTGAAGGGACCACCCGGCATGGAAAGAGATGGTTATTGCGACTCAGGAGGGGAGGTGTCATGTCAGCGAGGTGCCGTCATCATCTGTGCTGCTGCTGTCAGTGTCACTGTGAGAGTCAATCGCATGTGTGTGTGCCGCCCAATCTAATTTCTTGCCCTCTCGATTTCTGTCCCTGAGATACTTATTTACTATATCAAAAATAAAATAATATGTTTTTTGCCTTAACCACTTAAGCCCCGGACCATTTTGCAGCTGAAGGACCAAGCCCCTTTTTGCGATTTGGCACTGCATCGCTTTAACTGACAATTGCGCGGTCATGCAACGTGGCTCCCAAACAAAATTGGTGTCCTTTTTCCCACAAATAGAGCTTTCTTTTGGTGGTAGTTGATCACCTCTGCAGTTTTTATTTTTTGCGCTATAAACAAAAATAGAGCGACAATTTTGAAAAAAATTCTAGATTTTTTACTTTTTTCTATAATAAATATCCCCCCCAAAAAATATATATATATATATATATATATATATATATATATATATATATATATATATATATATATATATAAAAAAATTTCCTCAGTTCAGGCTGATACATATTCTTCTACATATTTTTGGTAAAAAAAAAATCGCAATAAACGTTTATTGATTGGTTTGTGCAAAAGTTATAGCGTTTACAAAATAGGGGATAGTTTTATGACATTTTTATAAAAAAATTTTTTTTACTAGTAATGGCGGCGATCAGCGATTTTTATTATGACTGCGACATTATGGCGGACACCTCGGACAATTTTGACACATTTTTGGGACCATTGGCATTAATACAGTGATCAATTCGATTAAAAATGCACTGATTATTGTAAAAATGCACCGGCAGTGAAGGGGTTAACCACTAGGGGGCAGTGTATTGGTTAAATGTGTGTATGTGTGTTTTTTTTACTGTAGGGAGCGTGGCTTGTGACATCACTGATCATCTTTCCCCATTTCAGCTCTCCTGTGGATCCTCCACTCCTCAAGGTCCGGACCAGTCCTTCACCAGTTCGGCACTTGTGCCCTCTGAACTCTTGAGTCCCTGTCCCCACTTCCAGGGATTCTCGAGCCAGAGGCTTACGAGAGGCCGCTCCCTGCATTCTGGGCTCCTATACCAGGTACGTGACAGCAGCAGGGATAATTCCTGCACTAAAACTAGAGTATATAGGAGAGGTTGCAGTGTCGTGGCACCAGCACCAGTGCCTAAGGCCCAATTTTTCTGCCCCTGTTTAACAGGGACATGTAATTACAATTCTTGATATAATATTTCACAGGAGGGCCCGTTCCTGTGCCCACCCAGAGTAACTGTGAGGACTTATAGTGTTGTGGCACCAGCACCACAACCACCAAAGGTCAATTTTTCTACCACTGTTCAACAATGGCATGTAATTACAATTCTTGATATAATCGTTCACAGCAGGGCGCTCCAGCGCCCACCAAGAGTCACTTTGAGGGCTTACAATGTTGTGGCAAAACCAACACCTTGTTCCGCCATTTCTGCAGAGCATATAGGGCAGGCCCCTACTTTCAAACATCCAACTTACAAACATCTCCTACTTGCAAACGGAAGGAGACAACAGCAAGTGAGATGAAAAAAGACGGACGACAAAACAAATTATACAGGGGTGATAACCCTTCCCTATGTTTTCCAAAAAGCTTAAAAATAGTTTTTTTGACTGGAGCTACACTTTAAAAATGTACCAGTTGAAAATTACAAACAGATTCAACTTAACACAACAAACCTACACAGTTCCTGTCTTGTTTGCACCGCCTGTATACTGCTGTTCTGAGTATATAGGGCCTGGGGGCCACACACATTTCCTTTTTTAATATGGGTACGGGGTTGCCCTTAATATGCGTACAAGACCCAAAGGGGCTGGTAATGGGCAGGGAGGGCTACCCATGCCATATTTCTCAATGATTTTCAACCATATTGCAGGAACCAGATATAACATTAAAACCGCAAGCAGTTTTAAATTATGTTATTTCCGTTAAATGTCATTTTGTGCAGGGACTGTTCTAAACACGGGAAACACGTGGCACTTCACAGGCATACTACAGACACCCCCCAGGCACGATATTTAAAGGAATATTTCACTTTTTTTTTTTCACTTTAATCGTCATTAAAATCAGTGCTCCCACCAAAACGGCCATTTTTAAAAACATTTTAGGCATTGACCCATGTCCCCTGGTCCCTAAACCCTTTTTAGGACAGCATCTTGCATATTAGCCGTTAAAATTAGCACTTTTAATTTCGAACGTTCGAGTCCTATAGACTTCAATGGGGTTCTAAAGTTCGTATAAATTTGGGGTCCGTTCAAAAGTTCTGGTGCGAACCGAACCGGGGGGTGTTCGGCTCATCCCTATTCACCGGTTGAAGTTGAGAGATGGCTGGAGGAACATAGGAAGGACCTATAAGAGGGCCATGGGCACGGAATTGAATATGTGAGGGGTGGGGGAGGGGTATATGGAATTTGGGGTTGGCATGTGGTATTTCTTTTGGGTTTTTGTACCCCCTCTCTTCCCCCCCTTTTTTTTCCCCTTTTCCTCCCCTTGTTTTTGGATTATTATATTGCCATTGTACTTCATGGGAATGGGGTGGGGGGAGTGTTCTTTTTTTTATTTATTTTTTGTAATTTGTAGGTATTTGTCATTTGTATTATCTCTGTATCACTATATTACTATATTGTCACTGGAGCATATGGGGATGTTGTGAAACTAAGATAGGGGGAGGTTTTTTATGTTACCCTCTCCTCCTCCTTTTCCCACCAAAGTACTGCTACTCTGTTATTTTACAAGAATATGGTGGAATTGCAATGGTTGAGGGAGGGGGGGCTGATGTGTGAACCTCTTATTTTTTATTTTTTTCCTCCTCCACTATTGTTTTCTTTAGTTTTTATTTCTTTTTTAAACACTAATTCTGCACTATTATTGTCACTGAAATGCCATAAGTAAATGGTGGAACTAGGGTGGTTCATTCAATATGGTTACTAAGGATAGAGCGGAGGGGGAGGCGGGACACTCTGTTAGATGGGTGTGAAGTGAATGGGAAGGCCACAGGTGAGACACTTAGGGATGGCCCAGTTGGGCACGGGTGGAAGGGTATGGGTAAGATGGGGGGAGGGGAGTTAAGCAGTACACACTAAAAATATTAACGTGGCGGAGGGTGAGAGAGGGGGAGCATTGGTGGCACTAAGGGGGGTGGAGAGGGGACGAGCAGGTGCATTGGCTTGTCCGTTGGGCTGCTCTTGCTCTCTCTATCCCCCTCTCTTGTTTTATTTGTTATTTTTCTATGCAAGAAAATAGAGTAAATATAACCTCATGGAACGTCTGGGGCTTGGGTGATTTAAACAAAAGAGCAGTAGTTCTAGCAACACTGGAAGGAGGGGACCTTGATTATTGTTCTTTCAGGAAATGCACTTAACTCCTGATACAGTTTTACAACTTGCTAGTCGGAAATTCCAAGTTCAATACCACTCGTTCCACTCCTCTTATTCAAGGGGAGTGAGTATTTTGGTTGGGAGAGGGGTAGTATTCTCCTGTAGGGAGATTTGTGTCGACGAGCAGGGCCGGTATATATTTTTATTGTGCTCAATTGGTAAACAACCTTATATACTGGCAAATATTTATATACCCCCCCCCCCCCCCTTCAAGTTAGAGGTTTTGTACAAGCTACTTGGGTTTGTCCTGGATAAACCAGGAACTCCAATAATAGCACTAGGCGATTTTAATGAATGTATTAGATAGGAGCCTAGATAGATTCCCTCTGTCTGACAGGTCCAACTTAGTGGGCGAGAGTCGACTGTTGCGATTTTTGATGGAAATAGGATTAAGTGATATATGGCGAATGTGCCATCTACAAGATAGACAGTATTCTTGTTTCTCAAGCTCTCATCGTACTCTTTCTAGAATTGATATGGTCTTGGGGAATGGGGAGGCAACCCCGTTAGTGAATGATATAGAATATGGCCCAAGAGGAGTCTCAGACCACTCTCCACTGGCACTTACCATAAGTGCCAAGGGTAGAGTTTGTTCTAGGGAATGGAAGGTCAATCCTTGTTGGTTGGAACTGATTGACAACCCTAGTGAATTGCCTGCTAAGATAAATGAATTTATGCAAATTAATGTAGGTACAGCACTGCCTGGGGTGGTCTGGGACTCCTTTAAAGGCCTATTAATTCAACAGGTGGCAATAATTAAGAGGAAGTAGAGTGAGCGTGAGAGGGAAATCGGGAATGAGGTAGCCCAAGCCGAGAGGCGCTATGTTGAAGGTCCGACCCCCTGACAGCCAGAGGGAATGGCTAGACAAACAGCAAGCCTATAAAATGGTAATTACCAAGAGGATGGAGAATAGATGAATATTTCAGTGCCAGTATTATTTTGGGGAAGGGGAAAGGGTTGGTCGTACCCTCTCCCTTCTGGTCAAAACTAACAACTACCCTTCTGTGATTCCGGCAATTAGGATGTTAAATGGGGATCTCACCACTGATAATGAATGTATTTGGCAATTATTATAAGTCCTTATATAAATCTACCAGAGGAGGGGGTGGGACAACCGTGGTTGATTTTCTACAACAAATAACAATACCAACCCTGTCAGAAAAGGACAAAATAGATATGGAGGCGCTAGTGACTATAGAGGAGCTAAAATGGACAGTGGCAGCAAGGCCCAATCAAAAATCCCCAGGTCCTGATGGGCTTCCAATGGAAATATACAAGCGCTATGGAGAAGTATTGCTACCTGAGTTGCTGGAAACACTGAGATGGGCACTAGATAGCAGTAAACTTCCCACCTCAATGTTGGAAGTCAATATTACCTTAATGTTTAAAGAGGGGAAAGAGCAACAGGAAGTATCCTTGTATTGCCCAATTTCATTGCTATGCTCTGATGTTAAAATCCTGGCCAAAGTCCTGGCGACCTGTGTATACATTTATTTAAACAAGTTAATACATCCTGACAAGTCAGGCTTCATCTACAACAGATCAACTAGCACCAACATTAGAAGAGTTTTTTTAAACATGCAAATTCCAACTGATAATGTAAGCTCCAAGGCCATTCTGGTCTTGGATGCTGCTAAAGCCTTTGACAGTTTGAAATGGGACTATCTATGGTTGGTGCTGGAGCAATTTGGCTTTGGTCCCTTTTTTATTAAATGAGTAAAATTGCTCTATAATGAGCCTAGAGCAAAAATTAGGATTGGGAGTGAATATTCTGAGACATTCCAGCTGGAGAGGGACGAGACAGGGATGTCCCGTCTCCCCTCTTGTTTGTTCTGGCAATGGAACCCCTGGTGATCATGACGAGATCACGTTTGGATATCCAGGGATTCCGGCACCAGTTAAAAGAAGACAAAATTGCCCTGTTTACTCACGACGTCTTGTTTTTCATTGGAGATATTAATTCTTCACTTAATACTGTGATCCGTATGGTGGGGGAGTTTGGACAACACTCTGGCCTGGTTATTAATTGGAACAAGTCAGCTTTACTATCATTGGCTTCATTTGGTGATCAACCATTGCCTATAATCCCCTCCCTGGATGTGGTAACTAAGTTAAAATATTTGGGTGTTTGGATCTCTAGCGATGTAAATCGCTATATCAATGATAATTTAGTACCATTATTGTTGAAATTGAAACAAAAGGTGGATATTTGGTGTCACCTCCCTCTTTCCGTGGCAGGGCGCTGCAATCTAATTAAGATGATTTGGCTCCCACAAATGCTATATATTCTCCATAACTCTCCAATCTGGATTAGCCAGAAATGGTTTAAGAAGATTGAATCCCTATTTAGGGATTTCATTTGGAAGAAGGGCCAAGCCCGAATTGGTTTGCAAACAATGCAGCTCCCTGTTAGGGAGGGAGGGATGGCGATACAACATCCGAGACTATATTTCTTGTCAGCCCAGCTCCAGCACTTGGTGGGTGGTGGAATTCCAGGGGGGGAGAGCCCCAGTAATAGAATGGTGTTAATGGGAGCCATCCATAATTTATTAGCAGAGGTGTTGGAAGCAGGCTCATTTATCCATAGGTTTCTGACGGTTGATTTAATGAGTAGAGTATGGCAGGCAACAAAGGCGCTAATAGGATTAAATGGGGTAACTGAATATACCCCTCTATGGTATAATAAAAACTTAGCTGAAATAACAGGTATAGAAAGACCTTGAGAATGGGAAAGACAGGGTATCTGACGATTAATTCAGCTATACGAGGGCAAGCCATTTGAAGAATTCTTCATAATCTACATAATGGTGGAGTAATAAGGGTGTGCCATTTGCCTACATCCCAGAATGTTGGCATGTTTGAAGATTAGACATTGAATTTTATAATGATGTAAAGTGTAGCACAAATATGAAAAGTTATGTGATAAGTTTGCATGCATCTGGAAATTTATAATTTAAATATATAAAAGGTACACACAGAAATGTAAAGCTTTCAAAGACACATGCAGCTGGGCAACATAAATTCAAAACCCATACTCAAGTTTGAGCATAGGCATTAATAAAGAATTCTGTAGAAACATATATCCATGATTGATTTATCCCACGTGAATTTCCTCCTCATTAAAATGCATATTCATTAAGCGCTATCTATAAGTTTAAGAGTAACTCTACTTTCTTTGTTGAGAAAAAAACATCCCCCCTGGGTGATCTATGTACATTACAAGAATTTTGAAGAAATTTGTTGCAGATTCAAACCTTTTGTTATTCTGGAGAAATTCCTGTGTGTTTCTCTGTGTCCATGTGCAAGTGAGTCTAATGGGAGTGGTTTCTTTATTATCATCCAGCTGCTGTACCTGCAAAGCTCTAATAAGGAAAGCTGCTGGGCCTGCATTCCTTTAGACGTGATTTCCTATTGGGAATATCTCATCAAAAAAACATTTTTGTTGCAGGTGATGCCTGACATATCTTAGTGTAGACTTCTGAGAAAATCAGTCAGCCAATTACACAAACAGGAAATTACATATCTGGGGGGGCGTTCTGTACACATTCTGTGTACAGTACTCTGCCAGGAAGCCATATTGAATTGCATTTTACAGAAAATACAGAGCTGCAGATTGGAAAGGAAATGTAATTTTTAATAACATTCAATTACAATATGACTTGTGTCGCAATTGTTTATGCTATATTATTATTTTTATTTGCAAATTTTTACCCTTTAGGATGTAGAGCTATAGTTGCAGCAGGTCCTGCTATTAGATTGTAAAAAAACTCCCAATTGCACAAACAGTAAGGAGGTCCACTGGAATACCAGCATTTGCACAGTTTCTGTGGTATGTTAAAGGGGTTCTGCACTCATAATACAACATTTGCCCATTCTGTTGCCTCTAGTTAATATATCTCATAATGCCACCTGTTTTTTTTTTTTGATTCACCTACCTTTTGTAATCTTCAGTAGTTTATTTTAAACCCCTGCGGCGATGGGCGGTCTCTTGCGGGGATCAGCGTAATTTCCTGTTGAAGCCCGCACTGTCTCCTGGGATCTCGTTCGTGTAATCCCAGGAGACATTGCGGCTAATGCACCCGACATCTCGCGAGATTTCGGGTGCTACAGCCGACATCTCGCGAGATTTCGGGTGCTACAGCCGACATCTCGCGTGATTTTGGTAATTACAGCCGAGATCTCGCGAGATCTCGGCTGTAATTACCGAAATCACGCGAGATGTCGGCTGTAGCACCCGAAATCTCGCGAGATGTCGGCTGTAGCACCCGAAATCTCGCGAGATGTCGGGTGCATTAGCCGCAATGTCTCCTGGGATTACACGAACGAGATCCCAGGAGACAGTGCGGGCTTCAACAGGAAATTACGCTGATCCCCGCAAGAGACCGCCCATCGCCGCAGGGGTTTAAAATAAACTACTGAAGATTACAAAAGGTAGGTGAATCAAAAAAAAAAAACAGGTGGCATTATGAGATATATTAACTAGAGGCAACAGAATGGGCAAATGTTGTATTATGAGTGCAGAACCCCTTTAAATAGCTTAAAATGTTTTACTTCCCAACTTTTAACAAATATCATGGGCATATGCTAACCAGTATACCCTTTTCCTGTATTTATCAATATTGTTGGGTTCGGCCCAAACATTGGCTGTTCGCCTGTTCAGCAAACAACTGAATTGGCCGGGCATTTGAACATTTGTTTGGCCCACCAAATGACCCACAATGCACGGGGCGCCCCACAGTGCATTCTAAGCCTTGATTGGTTAACTTCCCTAGCGGTAATCCTGAGTCTGGCTCGGGTTGGGATTTTAGCAACATAAGCGGTAACCCCGAGCCAGACTCGGGATCGCTTTGCTGGATACAGGGAGGACACAGGGAGAAGTTACTTACCTTGTCCCCTGGATCCAGCGATGTCCTCTGCGCTGTGTGATCGAGCTGTCCTCTGTTCGATTCACACAGTGCCTGAGTGCCGCCGAGCTCCGTTCCCTGCGACGTTACGGCGCACGGGAGCGGAGATCGGCGCCAAATTCAAAAAAGTAAAAACACACAAAACACACACAGTACTGTAATCTTACAGATTACAGTACTGTATAAAAAAAATACACACTCCCTTTGTCCCTAGTAGTCTGTGCAGTGCCCTGCATGCACTTTTATATTATAAATACAGTTTTTTCTGCCTGGAATTTGGAGATTGCCCATAGCAACCAAAAAGTGTCCATTTATGTCAAAAGTGATTTTAGACCAACTAGAAAACAGCGATAATAAATTATAATCACTTGCAGAATTGAGCGATAGCGATTTGTGGGGAAATTCCTCATCAAACACTAAATCTAATGACAGTGACAATTCTGCAAATGAGCAAATTTCAGTGTTTTTGGATTTGATTACATTATTGAATAATTTTTTATTTATTTATTATTATTTATTATATTATAAACTTTATCATACCCGGGATGTCTGCTAGACTCTGGTTTGAACAGATTTAAGAGAGTTATTCCTAAGAATTATAGGACTACAATATAAAATGCCAAATTTCCATGCAAAATAATTGTACCGCATTCAGCACCTAAAACCAGAACTAATCATACCGCCAGGGAGGTTAACCACTTGCTTACTGGGCACTTAAACCCCCCTCAGTCCCAGACCAATTTTCAACTTTCAGCGCTGATGCACTTTGAATGACAATTGCGCGGGCATACAACACTGTACCCAAATGAAATTTTTATCATTTTTTTCCCACAAATAGAGCTTTCTTTTGGTGGTATTTAATTACAGCTGGGAGTTTTATTTTTTGCTAAACAAACAAAAAAAGATGCAAAAAAAAAAAAAAAAAATCATGTTTTAATAGTTTGTTATAAAATTTAGCAAACGGGTCATTTTTCTCCTTCATTGAAGTGCGCTGATTAGGCGGCACTGATGGCTGCATTGGTGGGCACTGATGGGCTGCATTGGTGGGCACTGATAGGCTGCATTGGTGGGCACTGATAGGCTGCACTGGTGGGCACTGATAGGCATAGTTAAGGCGGCACTAATAGGCACAGATAAGGCGGCACCGATGGGCACAGATAAGGCGGTACTGATGGGCAAAGATGGGCACAGATAAGATGGCATGGATGGGTGGCACGGATAAGTGGCACGGATGGGTGGCACGGATGGGCACTGATAGGTACCACTGATAGATGGGACTGATGGGCACTGATAGGTGGCACTGATAGGTGGCTCTGATAGGTGGCACTGCTGGGCACTGATCGGCGGCACTGCTGGGCACTGATGGGCGGCACTGCTGGGCACTGATGGGCGGCACTGGGGTGCAGCACCTTTGAGGCAGATTGTGGGCACTGTGGGTGGCACTGTTGGTGGCACTGCTGGATGGTACTGTGGGTGGCACTGTGGGTGGCACTGTGGGCACTATGGGCACTGCTGGGTGGCACTGATGGGGGGCACTTACTTTTATTCAGGATGGCACTGCGGTGGGCAGGTGGGCACTGGCAGGGGGCAGGTGGTCAGCTGTATTGCTGGCCGTGATCGGGACTGATGTCCTGATCACGGCCGCCGGTGATCGGCTTTTTTTTTCTCTCCTCGCGCTGTCAGCGCGAGGAGGAATAATAGCCGATTACCGGCTCCGTTCTATCACATGATCAGCTGTCATTGGCTGACAGCTGATCACGTGATAAGGGGTCGGGATCGACCCCTTGCACGGATCGGTGATCAGGCGAGTCTCATGGACTCGCCGATCACAGAGCGCGCCGCGCGCGCCCCTCAGGGCGCGCGCAGGCCGCTCGTACCCGGGACGACGTCAATAGACGTAGTCCCGGAAAAGTAGATCCGCGCTAATGCCGTCATTTGGCAATAGCGCGGATCCCAAGTGGTTAAGCAATGAAGGCTTTGCCCACAGAGCACTGAGCACAGAGCACAGAGCACTGTCAGAGCCATGATTGGAGAAAGTGATGACTTAGCCCAATCATGGCTTATTTCTCTTAGACCTAACCCACACTATAAAAGGTTCCTTCCCAGAGGAGCCATTTGCATTGTTATATTGGAGTGGAGATAGATAGAACAGGGCTCTGTTGATTGTTACCAGCGAGTTAGTATGCTATAGTGTGGTATTTTTATTCTATTATGACTGTAGAGTGTCATTGTAGTGTGAACATAGTGATAGTACATCATCAGTGTAGTGCATCCATGCAGTTTTACTGTAGTGTAAGTGTTGTGCGTCTGTGCAATTTTACTGCAGCGTTTGGATGTGTGTCAGTGTAGTGTGTCAGGGCAGTTTTACTGCAGTATATTGTAGTGCTTTAATGCAGTTTTACTGCAGTATATCGTAGTGCCTAAGTGCAGTTTTACTGTAGTATATTGTAGTGCATTAATGCAGTTTTACTGCAGTATATCGTAGTGCCTAAGTGAGTGTCAGTGGAGGGTGTCTGTGTAGTGCATTGTTTTAAACCGCATTACATAACATTTAGTGCTGTATAAAGTGCTGTATACACCCCTTTTTTTTTGGTTGCTGCCTGTTATTTTTTTAGTTTTTTGTCCCCCCTTTTTTTAAATTTCAAGAAGCAGTTTTTCTCACTGCGGAGCTGTTGTTCCCCCTTTTCTATAATTTTTAATAGTTTTTGACATTTCTGTCAGCGGCAGTCCTCAAGTTAAAGTGCACTAAACCCAACTTTCCATTGATTAAAGTGCATTCAATTACAAATTTCCCCATCTCTATTACATTTCGGTAATAAACCCCCCCAATATGTGGGAGGCCAACAAGGAGAGGCAGATATTCCCAAGCCTCTGTGAGGGGGCCAGCAGCATATGTGTCCTCAGACAAAGTTGGACGCGGTCCGTCCTCAGGCAGGGCACCATTTTCTCTTTTTAGTGATGTTTCCTGTGCTATCCAGCCACATCATGTGGAGGAGGTGCTGGACTGGTTTATTAACCCTTTCATGACTAAGCCTATTTTTGGAATTTGGTGTTTACAAGTTAAAATCCATATTTTCTACTAGAAAATTACTTGGAACCCCCAAACATTATATATATATTTTTAACAGAGACTCTAGAGAATAAAACGGCGATTGTTGCAATATTTTATGTCACGCGGTATTTGCGCAGCGGTGTTTTAAATGCAACTTTTTGGGAAAAGGGACACTTTCATGAATTAAAAAAAAAAAAAACAGTAAAATTATCCCATTTTTTTTGCATAATGTGAAAGATAATGTTACGCCGAGTAAATAGATACCAAACATGTCACACTTTATAATTGCGCGCACTTGTGGATTGACGACAAAGTACGGTACCTAAAAATCTCAATAGGCGACGCTTTAAACATTTTTTACGGTTACCAGGTTAGCGTTACAGAGGAGGTCTAGTGCTAGAATTATTGCTCTCACTCTGACGATCGCGGCGATACCTCACATGTGTGATTTGAACACCGTTTACATACGCGGGCGTGACTTCCGTATGCGTTTTCTTTGCTTTGCGAGCTCGCGGGGATGGCGGGCGCTTTAAAAAAAAAAAAAAATATTTTTTTATTTATTTTATTTATTTTAAAATGACTAACTTAAAAAAAAAAAAAAAAAAAATTTTGATCACTTTTATTGCTGTCACAAGGAATGTAAACATCCCTTGTGACAGTAATAGGCGGTGACAGGTACTCTTTATGGAGGGATCGGGGGTCTAAAAGACCCCCCACCCCTCCTTTACACTTCAGTGTATTCAGATCGCCGAAAACGGCGATTCTGAATACCGGATATTTTTTTAAAACCGGCGCCATTGGCAGCCGAGTAAACGGGAAGTGACGTCATGACGTCGCTTCCGTGTTTACTATGAGGAGACTGGAACGAAGCCGATTACGGCTTCGTTCCAGTTCCTCCCCAGCGGCCGGAGGCAGTGCAAGTTGAATCGGTGCTCCCGATCGAACGGGAGCACCGGTAACAGCGGCGGGAGGCGGCGGGAGGGGGGGACGTCCCCTCCCGCTCCTCCGGCATAACAGCCGAGCGGCTTTTAGCCGCATCGGTTGTTATGGCTGGATAGCCAATCGCCCGCTGAACAAAACGGTACCGGGATGATGCCTGCAGGTGCGGGCATCATCCCGGTATACCCCCCGGAAGCCGAGTACGCAGATCTGCGTACGCTCGGCGGGAAGGGGTTAAACCATTTTCATCCTCTATCACCCAAGCAGAGACTAGCTGCGCAGTCCTCCACAGCTGCCAGAGCAGTTTATTCTGCCTCCTTGTCCAAAGCTAACCCTGCCATAGCTCCAGCAACATGCAGGGAAGAGTCAGCTGAGCTATTTGAACACAGCATCAGCCACTTACTCCTTGACGACACAGACATTGATTCTGATGTTGGTTCTGAGGCTAAGGTAGGAACATGGGTCTACAATGAGGGGAGAACACTGCTAAACAAATTGGCAGTCATGTTCCCCCAGCCGCAGCGTATTGCCAAGTTGGCTCCAGTGATGATAAGGTGTTGATGATGATGAGGTCCTTAACGTGACTTGGGTGACAGATAGAGCAGAGGAAGAAAGTGAGAGTGAGGCAAAATGAGGAAGAAAGCCCTGCAAAGGCAGTCATCATGGAAGAGTAGAGAGCAGCCACCCTATTCCATCAGATTGTGGAGCTGTTATCTCCCAGCCCACTTCCTACAGCTCAGCTGTCTGAGTCTTTTAGCACATGTGCAGCCGATTGCACTGTTGCAATTTGCAAACTCTGCCTCAAGCAGATTAAGCTTGGCAAAAACACCAGCCATTTTGGTACCACATGCTTGACAAGGCATTTAACCTCCCACAACTCAGTCTCTTTGGCAAGAGCACCTGAAAGCCACACAAAAGGTCTACCCCCACTATATCTCATGACCTCTCAGGAGCCTCCACTGACAGGGATGATGGTACAGCTAAGGGTGTCACAGGTCCTTGCAACTTATCAGTCAGCAGCACACCAACAGCTGTAGAGCATAGCTGGAAAATGTCTCTGCTGCAGGGAGAACAAAAAAATACTGCCACGCACATGCCCAGCGTTTAAATTCCAGCTTGTCCAAGCTGCTGGCTTTACAACTTCTGCCTTTCCATCTGGTGGTTTCTGCCCCCTCTCAATAATTTACAGAATATGCTTTACCACAATAGCAGGCTCACAATTGCTATTTCTTTGCATGGAGGGCCATTCCAGCTCTGTACCATCACATGGAAGGCAATGTTGTGACATGGTTGGGCAAGGCAGTTCCACGTTACTGCTGACATGTGGTCCAGCAAGCATGGTCAGGTACACTATATTTCATTTGAAGCACACTGGGTAACTTTGCTTGCAACTAGGAAGGATGCAGGACAGGGCTCAGTGCTGGAGCTTGTTTTGCCATCATGTCTCCATACAGCTGGTGGTGAAGATGCAAGATTTGTCAGCTACATCTCCTCCTCTGCATGAATTGTCTAATGAACCACAAGTACCCCCTAAGCTTTCAAGGGGCTATTCAATGAGCCAGGCTAAAAGATACCATGCAGTGCGTCAGCTGGTTTGTCTAGGGGACAAGAATGACACTAGAGCAGAGATTTCTTTCAGCCTTGCAGGGGCAGGCCCAGAGGTGGTTCACGCCATGCCAAATTGAGCCAGGAATTGTGGTGTGTGTTAATGACACTAACCTCCTGTCTGCCCTTTGACAGGGAAAGTTGACACATGTGCCATGCCTGACACATGTCCTCAATTTGGTGGTGTAGCATTTCTTAAGCAGGTACCCAGGGTTGCAAGATCTTCTAAAGCAGGCCAGAAGAGTCTGTAGCCATTTCAGGCAGTCATGCACAGCCAGTGTTCGATTGGCTGAAATTCAGTGGGGTTTCCACCTGCCCGTAAACCACCTGATTTGTGACGTGCCCACCAGGTGGAAATCAACTTTAGTAATGCAGCAGAGGGCTGTCAACAAGTACCTGTGTGTGTATGGCATAACAACAGGCACAGGGCGGCTTGTTATTTTTTCCCACACCAATGGCTGCTGATAAAGGAATGCATGCAATGCGCTGTCACCACTTGAGGAGGCGACAAGGATGGTGAGCCATGACAATGCATGCATCAGTGACACAATCCATGTTGTGTTCCTGCTGGAGCAGACTCTGCATGGCATTATAGACAGGGCACTCAAGTCAGAGCAGCGGGAAGAAGAGGACTTCCTTTCCTCTCATGGCCCACTTTATGCAGACACCATTCTTGCAATGTCATAGAACACAAGAAGAGAGGTAGGAGGAGGATTCAGGTAGTTTTGGAGGCATTGAAGCAGAGGGATATGCACGTCAAACCTTAAGAGATGGTTAAGAGATGGTTTTCCATCCTCGGAACCCTTAGGAGTAGTACATGGCTGGGAGGAGGCAGTTCCAGATACTGTATTCCTCAGTGACTCAAGGACTCTGATTCTCATGCCTCCGCAAACTTGCGGTGCATGGGCTCCCTTATTCTTTAAAGCCTGTGAAAGGACCAGAGAATTTGTGGCATCAAGGATAAGGATCATTATTGGTTGGCAACCCTCCTTGACCAAAGTTACAAGGGGAAAATCTCAGGACTCATCCCATCCCCACAGAAAGAGCAGAGGATGAAATATATTGAGAACACCTTAAAGAGGAGTTTATGTAAAGCCTTTCCTGACTCTGGTAGGTTACAGTCCCATGGAAAAGCTCATTTTGAGGCTTCTTTTGGTCAAAGGAGGAGCGGTGGAAAAGGGTGCCATCTCAGTGATGCATTTCAAAATTGTTTTAGTCCATGGTGCCTGTCAGATTCCACATCCCATTGGCAGCATATGCATCATATAGTGGAAGATTATCATCATATAGTGGAAGAGCGAAAACAGACATGGAGAGCTTTCCAGTCGACGATCCACTGAGCTACAATTTTTTTTTACAGCAAGGCCAATTTTTGCTTTCATCATTTTGGACCTGAATGCTGGCAATTAGTTCTGCATTTAGCATTTGCAAACACAATGAGGCTGAAATACTAAAGGATTTGAGAATGTCTCACAATAAATTGTTTTAAGATTCATCTCAATTATACAGTCATTTGAAAAAAAATCCCTGCTTGCTTAATTCATCTGCACGTTATTGGATAACTCAGGTGGACCTTCACACATTTTATTGTGTGGACATTCCCAAATCCTTTAGTGAATCAACCCGTTTGCAAATTCTTTTTCCAGAGAGTTAGAGTGTTGCAGTACCAGCAAATACTGACACAAAGGGGTTGATTCACTAAAACTGGATAGTGAAAAATCTGGTACACCACTGTAGAAGTCAATCAGCTTCCAAGTTGTTTTGTCAAAGCTTATTTAAATAAGCTGAGGTTAGAGCTACTATGCACAGCTGCATTCGATTTTGCACTCTCCAGTTTTAGTAAATCAACCCCAAAATGTGTATTTATAAAAAACAAAAAAACAAAAAAAAACAACACATAGCTTTTCATCCATGAAATTGCGCGTACATTACTTTTGTGTAAACTAACCAACTGCTGTGAGAAGACCACAAAATCAAATGTGCTTAAGTAATTTTCTCTTCTGGCTAACTGTTCTTCACCATTCTAGTGAACACTGGAGTGCTAGCTGACAAAATTCAATAGCCAGTAGGTGAGATTCGTCCACCTGAACTGTTTAGTGTTGATAGAAGCACCTGTTAGAAATCAAGGCGTGTAAATTGTTTTTATTTACAGTTTTGGGCACCATCAGTTTTTACCATTTCACAAAAAGGCACAATTTCAAATTTACAAATATTTGTTATGTACTAACTCAATATAGTTTTAGCTTTTAAGTTTAGTAGGAATTTAGCAGCAATTAGCAAATTTTGTCATGTATGTATCCACTAGTAATGATTGTAGTATATTTTTAGTGAAACTAGTGATTTGATGAACATTTGAGCAACTATTACAGGTCCTTTGCTTTCAGAAAATGTATGGTTGGGGGGGGGGGGGGGTCTTTTACAAACTCTGAAAGCTGTAAAAGTGGTAACCTCCAGATAATTTTTTTGAATAAATTGTTTTTATATACAGTTTTGATCACCTTCAGTTTTCACCATTTCACAAAAAAGCACCATTTAAAGTTTACACATATTTGCTATTTATTAACTCAATACAGTTTTGACTTTTATATTTAGTAGAAATTTAGCATGAATTTTGGAAATGTTGCCATATATGTATCCACAAATAATGATGCTAATGTATTTTTAGCGAAAATGTTGTTTGATAAACATTTGCGCAAATATCATGGGGCCTAAAAATATCAGTACCGCCTTCCTTTTATTCTCCTAGTCCTATGCTTTCAGGAAATGTATGGTTTGGGGGTCTTTCACAAACTCTGAAAGCTAATTGGAAAAAGAAAAAAAGCAATGGAAAAAATGTCTAAAATGGCCTGAGTTTAAAAGGAGAGCACAGAGCCTGGCAGTGAAAAGGTTAAAACTCTAGTCAAAATACAAAAGAACACAGTTTTTACATATCTTTTTCTATAGATTACATAGAAGATAAAATAATTTTTGTAAAACAATATTAACAAAATAGAGCCTGGTTTGTCACCCCCCAAAAAATGTATGCATTACTTTGTTATATTAAATAATGCCAACGTTGAATAAACAGGCTCGTAGTAAAAAAATAAAACTTGCTCTCATCCAAAAGGGGTGTGAAAGTATGAGAGCTGAAGTGGTTGAGGTACTTCTGTTCTTTTTTTTCTAAGGAGCTCTTACTTCACATTGGTTCTGCGGTGTTCCTGGTATTTATTGTGTTGACAAAGTGCAACAGTAACTACTTCCCCTTTTTGATTTTTTTTCCCCCTACCTTTACTGTATTCAGTATTGTTTTTAAAAGGTACACATTTATTAATACAGATCAAACAAACACAATAAAGAAAATAAAAACAGTACCATATTAGAAATCACATAAAGTTTATTCCCAAAGTGTGTCAAGCGTTTATCATGCTATTACAGTATTATAATATCATCTCATATTTATAAAATTTAATTGAATGCATACAGGGATTTCTCCAGACTGGCTGAGGTCCCTGGCTAAAATAATAACAATTGTACTTTGAGAAAATACAATTTATTATTAGATCTTTTTTACCTACAACTTGTATTTTGTCAGTCAAGTGATCGATGGGCAGATCCCTCCTCTTTATTTTTTTCTTATGGTCCCAGGTCAGGGCCAGAGCTGTGTAAGCCAGAAGTACTGACTGACTGTCTGTAGAACTTGGCTTGCCTGGTCTTTAGATTGGCTTCAAGTTCCAAATACAATGTAAATATATAGCATGTTTGGAGACATTTGTTGTCCACAGGGCAGCTGTGAATTGTGAAGCGATAGACATTATCTTTGATGCAGATATTTCATGTCCTTGCAGTAGAAGCATTCATCAATTTTTGTGTATTTAGGGTATTCAGAAAGGTATTTTACCATAATCCACACCTTTGAGACTATGTCCGCATTTGACCATGCCTGAAAAAGTAGCATGCATGCTCTGAATGTGAGCCTGACGGCCCTTCGTACCCCCGCCCACTGACGTCACAGCTGATGAGGACGTGACTCTCGGATTCACTCAGAGCCCTGGAAACCACCAGAGCGGACAAGCCTCCACCAGCGCCCAAACCCACTAGCTACCAGTATCGGGATTGTACAGAGGGTCCAACCCATGTGATATGACTTTTCACATTTCACTTCTTGTGAGCTGCACATTTTTAATTGTATTAAATGATGGACTTTACTAATCATACTACACACAAATAAGCGCTCCTCAGTCTCCCTGAATTTAGGGATATGTTCATGGAGGGCTGAGAGAACTCAGTTTACCCCTAGATATTTTAGTAGATGTACAGACTTATACAGATTTTTTTTGCAAAGGTGAACCAGAAGAATGTGCCTGGAGGGGTATAGTGCTAAGTAGAGTAATGCTTTCTCCTATAAACCCTGTAGGAATTCATGAAAAATCTGTAATCTGAAGTTAATGCATTTTTTTCCAGTGTTTAACCACCTCAATACTGGGCACTTTCACCCCCTTCCCTCCCAGACCAATTTTCAGCTTTCAGTGCTCTTGGACTTTGAATGACAATTACTCAGTCATGTAACACTGTACCCAAATGAAATTTTTATCATTTTGCTCACACAAATAGAGCTTCTTTTGTGGTATTTATTCACCACTGGGTTTTTTATTTTTTGCGATATAAGCAGAAAATAAAGCAAACAGTTTGAAAAAAACAATATTTTCTACTTTCTGTTTTAACCACTTCAACCAGCTGTTGCAGTTTTACTGCAGCAGAATGGCACGGCTGGGAAAAACGACATTATGTAACATCGCTTCGCCCTGGGGCCACTAGGAGCATGCCTGCTGCTCGCCCCCAGAGCCGATGCGAGTGTCTGGCAGTTGCGATCACCGCCGGGTTCCCACAATCACTGCTGACACACCGAGAACCGGGATCTGTGTGTGTAAACACAGTTTCCGGTTCTCTGAGGGGAGAAGAGACTGATCATCTGTTCATACACAGTATGAACAGCGATCTGTCATTTCCCCTAGACAGTCCCCTCCCCCTTCTGTTAGAACACAGAGAGGGTACTCAATTAACCCATTGATCACCTCCTAGTGGTTAACCCTTTCCCTGCCAGTGACATTTTTACAGTAATCATAGCACTGATCGATGTATAAATGCCAATGGTCTCAAAAATGTGTCAAATGTGTCCGATGTGTACGCCATAATGTCACAGTCCCAATAAAAATCGCAGATCGCCGCCATTACTAGTAAAAATAAATTAATAATAAAAATGCCATAAAACTATCCCCTATTTTGCAGACGCTATAACTTTTGCGCAAACCAATCACAATACACTTATTGTGATTTTTATTTACCAAAAATATGTAGCAGAATACATATTGGCCTAAACTGAGGAAAACATTTTTTTTATATATATATTTTTGAGGGATATTTATTATAGCAAAAAGTAAAAAATATTGTGTTTTTTTCAAAATTGTCGCTCTTTTTTTGTTTATAGCACAAAAAAATAAAACCCACAGAGGTGATCAAATAACACCAAAAGAAAGGATGTCAATTTAGTTTGGGTGCAATGTCGCATAATTGCACAATTATCAGTTAAATTGACACAGGGCCGAATCGCAAAATTTGCTCTAGTTAGGAAGGGGATAAAATCTGCCGGGGCTGAAGCGCTTAAAAAAATTCTAATAAAACCCAATTTCATTATACATTTAGGTCAGAATGTATTCTTCTACATGTCTTTGGTAAAAAAATCCTGATAAGTGTATTATAATTGGTTTGTGTAAAAGTACAGCTACCCCCCAAATGACCCCTTTTTGTAAAGATGATAGTCCAAGTTATTTAGTAAGAGGCATAGTGAGTTTTTTGAAGTTACAATTTTTTGCCCGCAAAAGTTTGGCAAATGTAGAATTATTTCTTTTTTCACAAAATTGTTATTTAATTTGTTATTTCTCACACATGGCATATATAAACTTGCAATTACACCCAAAAATTTATTCTACTACTCCTTGTGAGTGTGGCGATATCACATGTGAGACTTTTACACAGCCTGGCCACATACAGAGGCCCAACGTGCAGGGAGCACCATCAGGTGTTCTAAGGGCATAAATTACACATTTAGTTAGATTACCTACCACATTTTTGAAGGCCCTGGAGCGCCAGGATAATAGAATTGCCCACAAAATTACCCCATTTTGTAAAGCAAACACCCCAATACACGGTCTAGTGGTATAATGACTCCTTTGAACGTCATTTTTTTCCACAAGTTTTTGGAAAACGTGGAAAGAAAATAGCAACTTATTTTTTTACACAAAGTTGTCAATTTACAGTGCCTTGTGAAAGTATTCGGCCCCCTTGAACTTTTCAACTTTTTGCCACATTTCTGGCTTCAAACATAAAGATATAAAATTTTAATTTTTTGTGAAGAATCACCAACAAGTGGGACACAATTGTGAAGTGGAACGAAATCTATTGGATAATTTAAACTTTTTTAGCAAACTCACTCCAGAAGTTCAGCGAGGTTCTCTCAATGATCCAATGTTGTCCTAAATGACTGATGGTGATAAATAGAATCCACCTGTGTGTAATCAAGTCTCTGTATAAATGCACCTGCTCTGTGATAGTCTCAGGGTTCTGTTGAAAGCGCAGAGAGCATCCTGAAGACCAAGGAACACACCAGGCAGGTCCGTAATACTGTTGTGGAGAAGTTTAAAGCCGGATTTGGATACAAAAAGATTTAAACATCCCAAGGAGCACTGTGCAAGTGATCATTTTGAAATGGAAGGAGTATCAGACCACTGCAAATCTACCAAGACCTGGCCGTCCCTCTAAACTTTCAGCTCAGACAAGGAGAAGACTGATCAGAGATGCAGCCAAGAGGCCCATGATCACTCTGGATGAACTGCAGAGAACTACAGCTGAGGTGGGAGAGTCTGTCCATAGGACAACAATCAGTCGTATACTGCACAAATCTGGCCTTTATGGAAGAGGGGCAAGAAGAAAGCCATTTCTCAAAGATATCCATAAAAAGTCTCGTCTAAAGTTTGCCACAAGCCACCTGGGAGACACACCAAACATGTGGAAGAAGGTGCTCTGGTCAGATGAAACCAAAATCAAACTTTTTGCCCACAATGCAAAACTATATGTTTGGGGTAAAAGCAACACAGCTCATCACCCTCAACACACCATCCCCACTGTCAAACATGGTGGTGGCAGCATCATGATTTGGTCCTGCTTTTCTTCAGCAGGGACAGGGAAGATGGTTAAAATTGAGGGGAAGATGGATGCAGCCAAATACAGGACCATTCTGGATGAAAACCTGTTGGAGTCTGCAAAAGACCTGAAACTGGGACGGAGATTTATCTTCCAACAAGACAATGATCCCAAACATACAGCAAAATCTACAAATGAATGGTTCACAAATAAACGTATCCAGGTGTTAGAATGGCCAAGTCAAAGTCCAGACCAGAATCCAATCGAGAATCTGTGGAAAGAGCTGAAAACTGCTGTTCACAAACGCTCTCCATCCAACCTCACTGAGCTCAAGCTGTTTTGCAAGGAAGAATGGGCAAGAATTTCAGTCTCTCGATGTGCAAAACTGATAGAGGCATACCCCAAGGGACTTGCAGCTGTAATCCAAGCAAAAGGTGGCTCTACAAAGTATTAACACAAGGGGGCCGAATTATTTTGCACGCCCCACTTTTAATTTTTTTATTAGTTAAAAAAGTTTCAAAAATCCAATAGATTTCGTTCCACTTCACAATTGTGTCCCACTTGTTGGTGATTCTTCAGAAAAAATAAAAATGTTATATCTTTATGTTTGGGATCGCACCACTGCGCCGCTTCCTGTGACGCCCCCCAGGCTGTTTACATCACATGTTGGCTGTGATTGGACACAG
The DNA here is from genome assembly GCF_037356315.1 of Lithobates pipiens. Taxonomy (NCBI): domain Eukaryota; kingdom Metazoa; phylum Chordata; class Amphibia; order Anura; family Ranidae; genus Lithobates; species Lithobates pipiens. Next base: position 250,120,497 of record NW_027507764.1, on the reverse strand, counting down.
CCATCATGTGATCAGGAGGGCAAATCACAGAGCCCTTCTGCTGATCCGAGATGCGGCGTGTCCAGGGGACATGCATGCATTGGGATCGCTCAACTGCGTGATCCTTCTCCTTCTGAAGGACGTATAGGAACTTCCATTCAGATGGAGGAAGCACCCACCCGGCGGTTTATGTGCAGTGGCCAGGTGGGAAGTGGTTACTTGTTGTTCAACCAACATGTCTCTGTAAACAAATTGCTTTCCTACTGGAGAACAAAAGCTGCATTGATTAAAAAGGTATTAAACCCAAAAACAAAAATATAATATATTGCAGCTTACCAATCATTCTATGTGGTGGCTACATTAGATTTTTTTTGTTTTTTTGTCCCCTTTTGTAACAAACCTCCTGTATTAGATTGCCCCCACTCTGGATAAAGGTGCACAGGGGGCACGTTTGGATAGCAGCATTGTCAATTTTGGGGGAGGGTTTATGTTGGATGTAACAGATTTAGAAAAAACTAATTGAAACCAAACTCAAGCTCATACTGCAGTTACACAAGCAGATACATCAACTGTTTTTTTTTCTTTTGGTATAAAGGTTTTTCATGAATAAATAAAAGTTGATCATTGGAAGCATTCCTGTCAGTGGTAAATAGTTTGTCTCAACATTTTAGCTGCTACATTTGCGGGAGAGCTTGTTCTGTTGAAAAATAACAGGGTTATTGTCTGGATCTCCAAAAGAAAAGAAAGCCTAAACAAATGAATGCAGCCATCACATCTAAGAATTGGTAAGCTGAAAGTAGTTGTAAAGTCAGAAGGTATTTTTTCATCTTAATGCACTCTATGCATTAAGATAAAAAGCCTTCTGTGGGCAGCAGACCTAGTCAGCCCCCATAATACTTACCTGAGCCCATCTTGATCTGGTGATACTACAGGAGATACTCAGCTGCCTGGAACTCTCCCTCCTCATTGGTTGAGACAGCAGCATTGTGCCATTGGCTCTTGCTGCTATAAAAGTTGGTGAGCCAATGAGGAGAGAGAGGGGACAGGGACAAACTGTCTGAATGGACACACAGAGCAGTGGCTCAACTTGGGTGTCCCCATAGCAAGCTGCTTGCTGTAGAGGCACTCAGCAGGAGGGAGGGGCCAGGAACACCGACGTGGGACCAGAGAAGAGGAGGACCTTGGCTACTCGGTGCAAAACCACTGCACAGAGCAAGTCAGTGTAACATATTTGTTATTTTTAAATGAAAAAACTGCGACTTTAGTATCACTTGAGGTGTAATAAATATTTGCTTTTGGGTTTAATAGCGCTTTAATTGAGGGACGTGTCAGGGAAAAAATAATCAATCTATTTGGTTCTAATACACTTGATCATAACAATTAGACATTCCCTTGCATGCATTACTATATAATCCATTTGTTGAGAGGTGGAATAAGTTGCAGGGCAAAATAATGTAAAACTCTGATGTCCAACATGCAGCCCTTTGGTAATTATTCTGTGGCCTTCGGAAACTCAATGGCTAGTAGGGAAAGCATTGTTTTGTAAAGGTGCTGGAATGGTAGTGATGTCTTGTAGTCTCAGGTAACATGTTCCCTAATTGTCTGTAAGGCTGGGCTCACACTGGTACGACAAATGCTCCGACATTGGGAGCTCATATCGGAATGACATTTATGACAATGACATGTATTTGCACGTGTATACGCGTATTTGACGTGTATATGTGTAATTATTTCCCTATAAGAGCCTTCTTAACTGGTCTGACACAAGTCGATTCCTACTTTAAACAAGCTCCCTGCACTACTTTGGGCCTCTTTTGATCCTACTTCAGCCCACTGAATATCACTTGACTTTGGCATACGACTTATGCTCTGATGATCTTGAAGGGGAACCCCATGCCAAATTAAAAAAAAAAATGACATGGGTTCCCCCTCCAAGACCATACCAGACCCAAAATCCATACAGGACCTTTATCCGAGCACACTGCCCAGCAGGTCAGGAAAGGGGGTGGGGACAAGCAAATGCCCCCCCCAACCATACCAGGCCGCATGCCCTTAACATGGGGGGTGGGTGTTTTGGGACAAGTACCTTGTCCCCATGTTGATGAGGACAGTGGCCTCTTACCGACAACCCTGGCCATTGGTTGTAGGGCTCTACAGGCAGGGGGCTTATTGAATAATTGGAGCCCCCATTAACAAGGGGGCCCCAAGATCCAATCCCCCACCCACAAGTAATTTTATTAGGGCAGCTCTGGCGTCGCTTCCCATTTCTTCTCCCCTCTCTGGCTCTTCTCCCTTCTCCGTTGATGTCTTCTGGCTCTGCTGGTTTTTCCCCCCTCTCCGGTTCTCCCCTGCTCTCCACTGATGTCTTCTAGCCCTCTCCAGTTCTTCGCCCTCTGTCCGCTTTCTACGGCCCTTTCGGGTCTCTTCTCTGCGCTGTCAGACAGCAGACAGAAGGGGAAGAACCGGAGAAGATATCGTAAGAGACGCCGAAGCTGCTTTAATAAATTACTTTAAAAACCTGTGCACTGTGTTTTATTTTTGACTATCGTGTAGTACCAGAGTTAACCTGGCCTCACAGTCTACTGCAGTATTTCTCTAGCCTTCAACCACACCTGTTCCTAGTCCCCAAGCCTTGATCATCTCTAGCAGCATGTGTTCAGGCTGACAATTGTCTTAGCACTACATATGTTGAATATTATATTTGGACCTCTGGGGATGTTAGGTGCCAACACTATTGTAAAAAAAAAGTGTTAAAAAAATAATAATATATTCAATTCTGCCCCCAGATTGATGCTCGATAAGATGCCACTTATTTCTGTTAAACAGCTTATATTTTACATGATTTTGCTAGATACTTGCTAAACTATGGATACTTCTTTCTTTCTTAAAGGAATTGTAAAGTCAGAATGTTTTTTATCTTAATCCATTCTATACATTAAGAAAAAAAAGCCTTCTGCATGCAGCAGCCGCCCCAGCACCCCCTAATACTTACCTGAGCCCCATCTCTGTCCAGCGATGTCAACGAGTCCCTTGGCTGTTGGAGACTCTCCCTCCTGATTGGCCGAGACACAGCAGTGGCACCATTGGCTCCCACTGCTGTCAATCAAAGTCAGTTAGCCAATCAGGAGAGAGAGGAGGTTGGGTGGAACCACAGCTTCGTGTCCAAATGGACACACAAAGCTGCAGCTTGGCTCCGGTGCCCCATAGCAAGCTGCTTGCTGTGGGGTCACTACACAGGAGTGAGGGGCCAGGAGCAGCAAAGAGGAGGATCCAGGCTGCTCTGTTCAAAACCACTGTAACAGAGCAGGTAAGTATAACAAATGGTTAAATAACAAACATAAGGACTGGAAGAATTGCCCCTTAATAACCAGGCAATTTTTTGCAATACGGCACTGAGTTGCTTTAACTGACAATTGTGTGGTTGTGCAAGGCTGAACCCAAATAAAATTGATGTCCTTTTTTTACCACAAATAGAGCTTTATTTTTTCTGGTATTTGATCACCCCTGAGATTTACATTTTTTGCACTATAAACAAAAAAGTGTGACAATTTAAAAAAATATATATATTTTTTACTTTTTGCTGTAATAAATATCTATCCAAATTTAAAAAAGCAAAACAAATTACTTCCTCAGTTTAGGCCAATATTTATTCTTCTATATATTTTTGGTAACAAAAATCAAAATAAGCGTATATTGATTGGTTTGCGCAAAGGTTATAGGAGATACAAAATAGGGGATAGATTTATGGCATTTTTATTATAAATTTTTTTCTACTAGTAATAGAGGTGATCTGCATTTTTTTGCATGACTGCGACATTGCAGCGGACAGATCGGACACTTATGGTGCTTTTTTGGGATCATTGACATTTATACAGTGATCAGAGCTAAAAATAGCCACTGACTACTGTATAGATGTCACTGGCAGGGAAGGGATTAACACTAGGGGGCAATCAAGGGGTTAAATGTGTGTCCTAGGGAGTGTTTCTAACTGTGGGGGGATGGGACTGCCTGTAGGAGGAGACCGATCGTTGTTCCTAAGCAGTCTCCTCTCCCCTGACAGAACAGAGATCTGTCTATTTACATTGACAAACCTCCATTCTGTCTCTCTCAGGAGCGATCACGGGTGTCTGGCAGTATAACTGTGGCGGCTGGTCCTCAAGTGGTTAAGAAAAAAAAAAGAAAAAAAGAGACATACTTTAACCTCAGTCAAAACTTTCCATATGCTAATTGTGTTAGTCATTTCACAGCACCTATGCAGATCAGTGTATCCTCAGTTGTTGCTGGCCTCTGAATGGAGATTGTGGAGCTTGCTTGGGATGTGACCTTCGGGCACTGGACCTTCATTCACTGGGCACCATTATAGTACTTTTCAAACCTCTGTGCATTGCATTAATTAGCCACAGAATGCTCTGGTGTTTTTTATTGTGAGTAAGCCTTCAGGCTAAAGTCTGTTGGTAATAACCTTGGAAAACTTCCTGCACCAGGTGCACTAGTAGACTGCAGATTAGCCTGTAACTTCACAGAGTTTATCTTCTATAGTCGGGAAGATACTTGAGAGTTTAATAAAAGACCACATGGAAGAGTTTATGCTGGAAATATTATTTTAAGCAATAGTCAGCATGGATTCATGAAAGGCCGAAATTGTCAAACAAATCTGATTTCTTTTTATGAGGAGGTAAGCAAAAACATAGACAAAGGAATGCCTGTAGATATAATGCAGGTCCACCTACTTGGCAGTGTGGAAAATGGAGGCCCATTGATACATTGATACATTTTTATAAGATTACGGAAGTTGCAGACTGACTCAGGCATATCTTATACATCTGAGGATTGACCAGCCTGGACCAGCAGCGTTACCATCCAAAATATTACCCTTAATGGGAAAAGTGAGATATGACTGTCCTGTTAAGTCAGGGGTCATAAGGTAAGCGGCCATGATTGCATTTGGTGATGGGATTGAGCACCCTCTACACTTGAATGATTATGATATCACTTATTTGATGCATGGCTGCCTCACTACGTTTGTTAGTGATCCATTTTCCTATGCAGATTTTTTTATGAACATTGTTGCGCTGCACTTATTGTGAACTAGTGATTAAACAATAATTATGTCTCAAAATCAGTAACAGATAGATCTGTATGTATCTAAATAAAGAACAATTTATGAAACCACGTCTGTTGGAAATGTTATCCCCACCTACAAGTTTAATAAAGTTATTTAGTGTTGTGTCTAGCTGACCATTGAAAGAAAATAACAGAAAGCACAGCTATAAAAACAAGCACCAATGAATAGGAAGATGTGGGAGTTAACAAAAAACACACACACAAAATACACACAAACGTAACCAATGAGATAAAGAATAAAAAAAGGCTTTAAAAAAGAATGCCAAAATAAGAGGTGTATATGCCTGTGTTGTTTTTAAATACACAGTAAAACCTTGGATTGTGAGCTTAATTCATTCCAGAAACATGCTGTAATCCAAAGCACTTGCATATCAAAGCAAATTTCCCCATAAGAAATAATGGTAACTCAAATGATTCGTTCCACAACCATTTATTCTTAAGTCCTTCAGTTTATAGTCCATATAAAAAGATTATAGTAAGGTTGTGCAACCATAAAATATCCATCCACAAATGGAAGCCTCCACAAGGTGATTAGAAGCAAAATCCAGCAGGAGCTACAGAGTATAAAAGAGAAGCGGAGGGGCGTGGCTTGGCGCGCGCGGAGAATGGCTGCCTGAAACCAGAGCTCCGGGAGACCCGCAGTCCTATAGCCTTCTCCTTGGCAGTACCGCAGCTGAAAATGAGCAAATCAGGACGCCACAACACGGGGACTAGATCGGGCCGGCCCTCGGCTCCCTCATGCGCCCGCAGCATCCAGGATATCTTCGCCACCCAGACCCATTCAGGCCGCAACACGCCGACCAAGATGGCGCCGGCTCGAGGCGAGGAGGAAGAACTCAGTGATGGGTCCCAGTCAGCGGCGGAGGACGCGGTAAGCGGATCGGGGCATCCCAATCACCCTCTCACATTAGGAGACATGACCTCCATTGCCGCAGACATTAAAACTACTCTCTTCTCTGCAATTACTGACTTAAAAGCGGACTTATTGTCGCTGACTGAGAAGATGACTACTATGGAGAGGGCGGAGGGCAGGAGGGATAGAGCCATAGTCAGGCTGGAGGCCACTGCTGCATCCCACTCTGCCCATTTGATTGAAATTAACCGTCATTTAGAAGACCTCGATAACAGAGGCAGGAGGAGCAACCTAAGGGTGAGGGGGGTCCCGGAGTCGGTGGGCCCCGAACAAATACCTTCCGCCCTAAGATCAATCTTTAACAATCTATTGGAGAACCCGATTGATACCCCCATAGACCTGGTGAGAGCGCACAGGGCCCTGAGAGTGAAACCTTCGGACTCCGCACCCCCCCGGGATATTGTCTGCTGCCTCCAGAGCTTCCCACTTAAGGAGGAGATCCTAAATCAAGCACGGAAAAATGAACAGGTGTTCTTTAATGACAGTGAGATCTCCCTGTTCCAGGACTTGTCACCTATCACTTTGCGCAACAGGCGGGCGTTGCGCCCACTCCTAGAAGCTCTCAGGAACAGGGGGATTGTTTACAAGTGGCGTTTCCCCTTTGCCTTGCAGGCCACGCTGGATGGGAGGCACTTCGTTTTGCGGATGCCAGAAGAGCTACCAGACTTTTGTAATGCCCTAAACATACCGTTCACGGAGCTACCAGACTGGTATGTGGAGTTCAGGCTGCCCCCGACTGATTGCAGTCCTGAGAACACACCCCACGCATCCCCTGCTAAACCCCCGCCTAAGAGAAGCAAGGTGGGTAGATCTGGAGGCCAAGGCCCGAGCCGCTCATCCCTTTCGGTTCACCCTCCTAGACAGCGTGACTGCACCTGAGCAACCTGCTCGACGCAATGCAATGATCCTTGCTACCTTATACTGAGGTCACCGCATGGTAACTGCGGTTCGTGTTGGTTTTTTCTTTTTTTTTTTTTCTTCTCCCTTGTTCTGCTAAGGACTCTCTCCACTGCTGCGCTGATGCCGAGGTGGCACCCTTCTACTACCCCCGCTTGCAGAACCCAGGTTGGATGGGATGGGAGCCGGAGGCTGCTGGCTGAGGCCTTTAGTTTATAGTTTGTGCGGCTGATTGACTGCCTTTCGGGACTCGGCCTGAAGTTTTTTTTTCAAACCCCTGGTTGATATCCTAATTTTTATTTTATTTTTTTGCTCTGACCCGTTTACGGTTTTATGGATCATTTATACTTAATTTAGTCCTGTTTTTTTTTTCTATACTGCCAAGGAACTTTTATTTGTGTTTGCATGTTTAGATTTGTTGGACTGCGGGATCTTCTGATTCCAGCTCTCCTATATGGATTTCAGTTTGGTTGATTGCTTTGGTACTCGTTGCAGACTACAAATAGTACAGACGAGCCCTAGCATTCTCTGCTCGGAGTTCCTCCCACTTACCCCGCAAGTGAGTAGTGTCGTGCCGGTAACGCGCACGGGTACTGCTCACATTCTATTATAAAGCTTGCAGTCTTGTGCACTGCAGGCAGATTCTTGTTTTCTTTTTCCCCAGATATATAGCCTGAACCCACGGGCTAGTTCCCTATCTCCCCTCATTTTTTCCCTTCCCCCTTTTTCCCTCCTCTAATCTCTTCTTTCTTTGCCTTCTCCCTCTTTTTCTGTGTCTTTTTCTTTCAGGTTGCAAGGCGGCGAGCAGAGGGGGTAGTGTCTTCACGATGGCGTACTCTGGGCTGGGCCACGGTCCTACCCTGATATCTCATAACATCCGCGGTTTGAATACCCCGGAGAAGCGCTCTTCCTTGCTCAGAGAACTTAATAAGGTAAAACCTATGTTTGTTTTTTTACAAGAAACGCATTTCCAGTCCACTAAAATTCCTACTCTACGGCATAAATATTTCCCTATGGCATATCATGCCACAAACCCTTTGGCTAAGACCAAGGGAGTCACGTTTTTGCTGCATAAAACAGCGGGTTTCGAGGTCACTCAGCAACTAGTAGATCCTGACGGTAGGTACCTGTTCCTGAAGGGGACCTGGGGAACGGTCCCGTTGACGTTGGCTAACGTATTTCCCAAACAGGGCCCATATAACTTTCTGCAGACATCTTATTGAGGAACTCAAGGGTTTTGCTGAGGGTGGTATTTTGCTCGGGGGGGATTTTAATATACCGCTAAACCCCTCCCAAGATACGTCTTCGGGCAAATCCAGTGTCACTTATGGGGCTTTGAAGTGTATCAAGAACCTTTTGCACTCGGTAACGTTGGTGGATTCGTGGCGCACCCTGAACCCGTCCGGTAAAGATTTTACTTGCTACTCAGCACCCCATGATAAATATGCGCGTATCGATTACATTTTTATTACACAGAAGGATCTGCCGATGTTAAGTGAGGCGCACATAGGTATCCAATCAATCTCAGACCATGCTCCTACCTCTCTCTGTCTTAAGAGAACCGAGCGTAGGCCGAAACCATGCATGTGGCGTCTAAACTCTTCCTTGTTGTTGGATATTGAGCTACTGCCAAAATTGACTGACGTTTTGCGCCACTATTTTTCTGAGAATAATTCTGATGATCTCTCCCCCTTAACAATTTGGGAAGCACACAAGTGTGTGATGAGGGGGGAGCTCATTAGAGTAGGAGCTGCCCGCAAACGGGAAGCCGAAAAACAGATTAAGTCCCTTTCAGCCAAAATTGCCGGTCTGGAGGCCCAGCATAAACAATCCCTGGACGCTCAAAAAGCCCAAGAACTTTTGGCGACACGCGGCGAGCTCCGAGATATCTTGGAAGCTCGCAGTAAACGCGCGCTTTTCCTTAAGCACAAACTTTATTACGAGCACGGAGATAAGGGGGGGAAATTTTTGGCGAGGGCGCTAAAAGAGGCCTCCTTAGCTAACAACATTATGGCGATTAAAACAAGTGACGGCCTGCTAACAAATAGAACGGACGAGATTGCGGAGAGTTTCCACCAATTTTATTCCAAACTCTATGACATTCCCCTCCAGCACAAACCGGGGGAGTTTGGGGGTGACAGGGCCCAAATTATTCAGGATTATTTGAGGCAGAGCGACCTACCATCGCTCTCCCCTGAGGACGCAGAGTCTCTGGAACGACCGATCTCTCCAGAAGAGTTATCGCTTACCATCAAAAACCTTAAGCCCGGAAAGAGCCCTGGGCCTGACGGGTTGTCGGCCCTTTACTATAAGACGTTTGGGACCGTTCTGGAGGCTCCGCTTCTAAAAACCCTTAACTTTCTTATGGATCCTCACCAAATTCCTGCCGCGTTCTTGGGAGCTCATATCACGGTGCTCCCTAAGCCAGGCAAGGACCCATCGGAGTGCGCAAGTTACAGGCCCATTTCTCTTCTCAACCTAGATCTAAAAATTCTAGCCAAAATAATCGCAAACCGCCTGCGCCCTTTTTTGCCTCACATAATCGGTCCAGAACAGGTTGGGTTCATGCCGGGGAGGGAAGCCAAAGATAATGTAATTAAGGCCCTGAACTTGTCATACCACTGCCGCAGATTGGGACTCGAAGGCCTTCTCCTGTCTACTGATGCGGAGAAGGCCTTCGATAGGGTCGCGTGGGACTATTTGTTGGCTACATGTGCCCACATAGGTCTGAAATCCCACATGATGTCCTGGATTTCCTCCCTGTACATGAACCCCACGGCTCAGTTAAAAATCAATGGAACCCTTTCGGAACCGGTAACCATTAAAAATGGGACGCGACAGGGCTGCCCCCTGTCGCCCCTTCTATTTATAATCTCATTAGAACCCTTTATCCGTGTAGTTAACCAAAACCCTGATATTACAGGCTTCCAGATCGGCTCTAAATCCTACAAAACAGCAGCTTACGCTGATGATCTGCTGTTTTTTTTGAGCCCCATGCTTCTATCCCCAATCTATTAAAGGCATTCTCTATCTATGGCTATGTTTCTAATTTAAAAATTAATTATGCTAAGTCAGAAGCCATGAATATTTCTGTCCCGCCCGAGGTTTTAGATCAGGCCCAGACCAACAATTCCTTTCGATGGGAAGTGAACACGCTTAAGTACTTGGGAATTTTGCTGCCCTCTCAACTTGACAAAGCTTTCTCTAGCAATTTTACTTCTATGCTGAGGCGGATCCAATCTGACTTAGCGAAGTGGTCCTTTAAATTCTTTTCATGGTTCGGGAGAGCAGCAATAATAAAGATGGTGGTACTCCCTAGATTGCTTTATCTTTTTCGCACCCTACCAATCGCGGTACCGGTCAGCTTTTTTAAGCAATTACAGTCTGTACTCTGGAAATTTGTTTGGGCGGGCAGGAGGCCGCGTGTTGGCCTTCGCTTGTTGATGAGGCCGAAGGCAGCGGGAGGCTTGGGCTTCCCGAATTTTAAGCTGTATTATTATGCCGCGCACTTGGCCAGAGTTATAGATTGGCATTGCCATTCTGAAAACAAAGACTGGGTGGCTTTAGAAGAAGCAGGCTCCCACACTCCTTTAAAATTCTCCCCGTGGATACCCTGGGCTAGCTGTCCCCCAGAGTTCTTACAACACCCTCTTATTAGGGCAACCCTACAAGCCTTTCATAAATCTTCTACAGAGTATTCAATTGCGACTTCACCGGGACCTTTGACCCCCTTGCTGAACAATCCGGATTTCCCTCCGGGGGAGGATACAGGTACATTTGCCTGGAGGGGGTCGTTACCCCTTCTGGCTCTACATTTGACCCAGTCTGGACAGTTTGTTTCTCAGGACGATTTGCTGAGTGGCCCCGAACCCCAGGTGCTCTCCTTCTGGAATTACCGACAGGCACGTCACTATGTTATGGCACCCGTGAGACGGAAGGAGATGCTGAGAGACCCTACCCCTTTTGAAACTCTCTGCTTGGAAGGCAGGCCGGTGGAGAGAACGACCTCACTTATGTGCACCTGCCTCCAGCAGCAGGGGAGTGCGGATCCGGTTCGTTTTAGAGACCAATGGGAATCGTCACTCCAGACTCGCTTTACTGATCTGCAGTGGCAAAACGCATGCATTTTGGCCCATAAGTGCTCTATTAGTACTAGGCTACAAGAAAATTCTTATAAATTGTTGTCACAATGGTATGCCACTCCAGAAAAAGTAAAGAGATGGTACCCCGCTTCCACGGACCTCTGTTGGAGGTGCGGTGAGGCCAAAGGAGACATGTTGCACATATGGTGGAATTGCCCCCGGATTTCTGAATTCTGGGGCAAGATATGTGACCTGATTTTACGCATTACGGATACGACATTACCCCTGACACCGGCCTGCTGCCTGCTTAATATTTCTGATTGGCCTCTTGGCAAATATAAAAGATCTTTGTCAAAGCATCTCCTTATTGCCGCTAAGTCCCTGATCCCTAGACACTGGAAATCGACCTCAGTCCCGTCGGTAGGGGAATGGTTACGGGAGGTTAACCGAATGTTCGCAATGGAAGAGTCGCTGGCCACAGCTAACGAATCCTCTGAAAAATTTCATAGCACCTGGTCCCCATGGGTCCAGTTTAAATACTCAGACTCATTTGCTAGCTTATCCACAGGTTGACGAGTTCCCCGATCTTTTTGGACCGCCTATTTAGGTGTTTGCTGCACTATTTCAGCAGGCGCGGATGTGGATCTCTGTGTGAAAACTGCCTTCATCGCAGTCTTGCTCCTTGACTACTTACTTCTGTTTCTTTTCTACCCTTTCTCTCTTTTTCTCTCATCACCCTCCTCTGTTCCCCTCTAGCTCACCCCCCCCCCCTTCCCCCTTGTTAAAACATGTACCTTACAGATCAGTTGTACTATCAGCACACAGGATACTATACTGTTTAAATTAGGTGCTGTGACATTGTTCTCTTTTTGTTGAGTACTCATTCTTTTCACGGAAGCTGCAATTGCCACTCCGGACCTTGAGTCCCAGTTACATTATAGCTACCAGAAGACATTTATAATTATAATTATATATGTATCTATAAGTCTGAGTATATTTGCTTTGCACTATCTGTTTCTTGCATTGCACACTGTGATGTTTTAAACCTGTTATGTGATTTAACTTGAATAAAAAATTATTTTATTGGGAAAAAAAAAAAAAAAAAGAGAAGCGAGGCGCCTCTCAGCCCTTGTACACATGGTCGGAGAATCCATCGGGATGTGTCCTATCGGACCGCGTTGTCGGATAATCCGACTGTGTGTGGTATGCATCGATCGAAATATCCGTCGGACCCAATTTTCCAACATGTTGGAAATATTTCCCGACCAACTGGGCCGATCGGACATACTCCGATAATGTGTAGAGAATTTTGATCGGACCAAGTGCCACGCATGCTCAGATCAAATTCCTACATCAAAGCTATTGGCTACTAGCCTGAATGTAGTCCCATCGTAACGAAATTACATCATCACGTTCTGAAAGATCAGATTTTTCGCCAACTTTGTCCGACCGTGTGTATGCAACAGTTTCTGACAAGATCCGACGGACAAAATCCAACGGGCAAAATCCAACGGATTTGGTTGTGGAAATCTCCGACCATGTGTACAGGGGCTAAGTGTAGCAATATGGTTACATTTAATGAAGGTACAACCTTTAGCAACTCACATGGTTGATGATTAAAAGAGGCACATCTAAGTATGCAGGCATCCGGGGTAAAGCTGTCCACATAGACCATCTCCCGCACGGCCGTCAGTCTGAAATTGTGACCAGGAAGACTACCCTGCAGTAGAGCGATTTAAAAGTGAGCCTTGATGCACTCATGGAGCAGAGCCTGGAAGGGATGACGTTGATGGCAGGGAGGAGGATGGTCTATGTGGACATCTTTACCCTGGGCGCCTGCATACTTAGATGCGAATGTTTTAATCATCAACCATGTAAGTTGCTAAATATTGTACCTTCATTAAATGTAACCATATTGCTACACTTGGAGGCGCCTCTCTCCTCTTTTATACTCAGTTGTGATGTGACACTACTTGTGTATCAAGACATCGTTTGTATATCAAGTCAAAATTTGTTTACAAATTTTGCTTGTCTTGCAAAAAGCTTTCAAACCAAGTTACTCTCATTCCAAGGTTTTACTGTATCTATTTTTATATCATTGGCAAGAAGAATATTGGGCAACAGATTTAACACACTGCTTTTAAGTCAAGATTTTACAATATCTATCTATCTATCTATCTATCTATCTATCTATCTATCTATCTATCTATCTATCTATCTATCTATCCATCCACCTATAAATAGATACTTTGGTGCTCATTGTTTAACCACTTCAGGACCGCCGTATTGCCAATGTACGTCAACACAATGGCACAGGCAGGCACAATCACGTAGATGTACGTGATTGCCTTCCAGCGGGTGGGGGGTCCGATCGGACCCCCTCCCGCTGGTTACGGCGGTCCGGTTCGCTCCAGGAGCGCTCCGTGATGAGGGGATGGCCGTTGGTTTTCGGCCACCCCCTCTGGATCGCTCCTGGCCAATGAGAAGCTTCCTCCCACTGTGTATTGTTTACACAGGAAGGAGGAAGTGATGTCATTCTCCTCGGGGCGGTCTTTTTGACCGGACTACGAGGAGAAGACTAATAGTAAGTGTGCACCAACACTACACTGACATGTAGGTACACACAGGCACACAAACCCCCCCCGATCCCCCCCCGATCGCCCCCCGATCCCCCCCGCCCCCCCTCCCCCCCCCAGTCACAGTGTCACTGATTGCATTGATCATTTCTTTACTGATCAATGCATTCAGTGTCAGTTGTGACACTAAAAACTGTCAGGACAGTTAGTGTTAGGTCCAGGGTAGCCCCCTATCACCCCCCAATAAAGATTTAACCCCCTGATTGCCCCTAGAGTTAACCCTTTCACCCCCTTTTGCCAGTGTCACTAAGCGATCATTTTTCTAATCGCTGCATGTGTCGCTAGGTAGCTAGTTATTTTTTTAGGTTCACCGCCAGGTTTTTATATCGCTAGGTACCCCGATATACTACCCAATAATGGTTTTAACCCCCTGATTGCCGCTAGTTAACCCTTTCACCCCCTTTTGCCAGTGTCACTAAGCGATCGTTTTTCTGATCGCTGCATTAGTGTCGCTACAGTCGCTAGCTAGCTAGTTATTTTTTTAGGTTCACCGCCAGGTTTTTATAGCGCTAGGTACCCCGATATACTACCCAATAATGGTTTTAACCCCCTGATTGCCGCTAGTTAACCCTTTCACCCCCTTTTGCCAGTGTCACTAAGCGATCATTTTTCTGATCGCTGCATGTGTCGCTAGGTAGCTAGTTATTTTTTTAGGTTCACCGCCAGGTTTTTATATCGCTAGGTACCCCGATATACTACCCAATAATGGTTTTAACCCCCTGATTGCCGCTAGTTAACCCTTTCACCCCCTTTTGCCAGTGTCACTAAGCGATCGTTTTTCTGATCGCTGCATTAGTGTCGCTACAGTCGCTAGGTAGCTAGTAATTTTTTTAGGTTCACCGCCAGGTTTTTATAGCGCTAGGTACCCCGATATACTACCCAATAATGGTTTTAACCCCCTGATTTCCGCTAGTTAACCCTTTCACCCCCTTTTGCCAGTGTCACTAAGCGATAATTTTTCTGAACGCTGCATCAGTGTCGCTAGTGTCGCTAGGTAGCTAGTTATTTTTTTAGGTTCACCGCCAGGTTTTTATAGCGCTAGGTACCCCGATATACTACCCAATAATGGTTTTAACCCCCTGATTGCTGCTAGTTAACCCTTTCACCCCCTTTCACCAGCGATCACAGTATAAGTGTCACTGGTGACGCTGGTTAGCCAGTTAGTTATTTAGGTTCCCCGTCAGGTTTTTATATAGCGCCAGGGACCCCCATATACTACCTAATAAAAATTGGAACCCCCTGATTGCCCCTAGTTAACCCTTTCACCACTGATCACCGTATAAGTGTTACGGGTGACTCTGGTTAGTTTGTTTTTTATAGCATCAGGGCACCCACCATTTATTACCCAATAAAGGTTTAACCCCCTGATCACCCGGCGGGTGATATCAATTAGGTTTTAGGGTCAGGGTCTGCGTCGCCCCAGGCAGCGCTAGGTTAGTGCCAGTACCGCTAACACCCACACGCAAAGCATACACCTCCCGTAGTGGTATAGAATCTGAACAGATCAATATCTGATCTGATCAGATCTATACTAGCGTCCCCAGCAGTTTAGGGTTCCAAAAAAAACGCATTGTTAGCGGGATCAGCCCAAATACCTGCTAGCACCTGCGTTTTGCCCCTCTGCCCAGCCCACCCCAGTGCAGTATCGATCGATCACTGTCACTTCCAAAACACTAAACACATAACTGCAGCGATCGCAGAGTCAGGCCTGATCCCTGCCATCGCTAACAGGTTTTTTTGGTAGCATTTTATATTCAAATCCGGAAGGCAGTGCTTGGTATTCGGGGTCCCGTACGTGGCTAGGCTCCCAAAAAGTCCCCCACATGTGGTATCCCCGTACTCGGGAGAAGCAGCAGAATTTATTTTGGGGTGTAATTTGACTTCTGCCCATAGCATGTGTGAGCAATATATCATTTAGTGACAACTTTGTGCAAAAAAAAAAAAAGTTTGTAATATTCCCGCAACTTTTGGCAAAATATAAAATATTCCATGGACTCAACATGCCTCTCAGTAAATAGCTTGGGGTGTCTACTTTCCAAAATGGGGTCATTTGGGGGGGTTTTGTGCTATTTTGGCATTTTATGGCCTTCGAAACTGTGATAGGTAGTGAGGAGTTAAATCA
The DNA here is from genome assembly GCF_037356315.1 of Lithobates pipiens. NCBI lineage: Eukaryota > Metazoa > Chordata > Amphibia > Anura > Ranidae > Lithobates > Lithobates pipiens. Next base: position 250,104,744 of record NW_027507764.1, on the reverse strand, counting down.
AAAATTTGCACCCTTAGAAATCCTGAAGGTGGTTATTGGTTTTCGGGGTGCTGTGCGCGACTAGACTCCCAAAAAGTCCCACACATGTGGTATCCCCATACTCGGGAGAAGTAGCGGAATATATTTTGGGGTGAAATTCCACATATAACCATGGCATGTGTGAGCAATATATCATTTAGTGACAACTTTTTGTAAAAAATATTTTTTTTTTTTTTTTGTCATTATTCAATCCCTTAGGACAAAAAAAATAAATATTCAATGGGCTCAACATACCCATCAGCAATTTCCTTGGGGTGTCTATTTTCCAAAATGGGGTCATTTGGGGGGGATTTGTACTGCCCTGCCATTTTAGCACCTCAAGAAATGAGATCGGCAGTCATAAATTAAAAGCTGTGTAAATTCCAGAAAATGTACTCTAGTTTGTAGACGCTATAACTTTTGCGCAAACCAAAAAATATACGCTTATTGACATTTTTTTTACTAAAGACATGTGGCTGAATAAATTTTGCCCTCAATGTATGACTAAAATTTAGTTTATTCGATTTTTCTTATAACAAAAAGAAGAAAATATCTTTTTTTTTAAAAATTTTCGCTCTTTTTCCATTTATATCGCAAAAAAAAAAAAAATCGCAGAGGCAATCAAATACCATCAAAAGAAAGCTCTATTTGTGGGAAGAAAAGGACGCAAATTTCGTTTGGGTGCAATATTGCATGACCGCGCAATTACCAGTTAAAGCAGCGCAGTGCGAAATTGCAAAAAGACCTCTGGTCCTTAAGGTGTTTATTGGTCCGGAGCTGAAGTGGTTAAAGGATGACTAAACTACAAGACTTGGTATTATTAGCCTATTGGCAAGCATTATTCGCTGCAGATCCGTATCCAAGGCTTTGACAAATCTGAGACAGGGCCTATTATTTTTATTCATGCTTTTTTGTTCTTTTCTATTTTAGCACTGTAGTGTTATCTCCCTGGAGCTAAGTACTGATCAGCTCTTTTTATGGATTCAGTAAAAGGTCTTGGCTTTTACCCAACATTTTCTGCATTTTAACTTTGTGGGGTCAGAAAACAGACAAATAAATCTAATGCAGGTATTCCAGCTGAATTGTGCAAAGCTCAGATAATTTAGTGCTACAATATAATAATAAAGAATATAATAATAAAGTATAATATAATAATAAATTATAAAGATGTAATTGAAAAAAGTCCTTAAATGCTGGAAAACCAAAAATACATGACACTGCATTCAAATTTGTTAAGTTCTCAAAGCAAGTTTAAATAATGCATGTAACTAGTGACTTCTGCTTTTATTAGATTATAGGTATTTTTTGTTACCTAGCAGAAGTGAGTACAGGGGGATCCTCTTTTTCTAATACAAACAAATACAAGTAATGACTCTTTAAACAAATCTTTAAAAAAAAATGCCAGTTGTACAGCATTTTTTGGAATGCGCACACACACACACACACACACACACACACACACACACACACACACACACACACACACACACACACACACACACACACAGAGCTATTTTGTTCTACCGGTAGGGGGGAGCCATTCCTGCCAGAAGAATGCAGTGATTATTGCTAGTGATTATTGCTGACTGTGTGAATTCCTCTCCCCGAAGACTCTTCGCTCAACAGACTGTACTGCCTTTCACTGTCAATATAGGCAAAGCACAGTTTTTTAATACATACCACCTTGTCAATCACCAACTGGGTCTTCCACTCCACCTTTCCTAATGAGGCCGCATAACAGCAGGGAAAAGAAAGAGGTCCCAATATTGTAATATTGCTAAAACATTTTTATTCACTCAGTCTCCATTAAAATAGTACTCACAAGCAATGAAAATCAAAAGATATTTTAGGAAACCAACAAAAGATAACTCCCGCCCCCAGAGCTGCTAGTGCTAGAGAAAATAGGCCAGCACTAGCCAATAGCATCAGTGTCTCACCCAGACTATTGCACCATCACTTCTGGCTTGTCACTTCTAGTGTGGCATATGATGCCACTTCCGGTTGCTGTGCAGTCATGCCCTGACAAGTTTCGTCCTCACGACTTGGATGAGGTCGCAGGAGCGAAACGCGCTGGTCATGACTGTACAGCAACCAGAAGTGACGTCATTATCAGAACTAGAAGTGAAAATCATTACAGTCTGGTGAGTGCAGGCCATGCAGGGAGTGGTATTTACACAGTCACTAGGTGAATTGTGGAGGAGAATGTAATGCATGAAGAATTGTTTTAACCCTTTTTTTCTTATCATTTATTGGGAGTTTTATTGATTTGCATTAAATCATGCATGGACATTAGTGTTATTAATTTGTTGTATATATTATTATTTAGTCAAAGAATGATGTTATAGTGCTACCCCACCTGGAACTGCATATATTTTTGGGTATCGTTTATGATTTTATTGTTTATGGTGGCAACAATAACTCAGTTATTGATTATTAATTCATAGTGGTCCTTCACGGTGCACGGTTAGAATTGGTACACTTGAGGTACAGTATAATTAAGTGATGAGTATGGACAAATTATATTGCATGTAGTCCCTTTATATTGTGACTGCAATGGAAATGTGAATCCAAAGAATATGTGGTTTTCTAAGTCTGAAGAAGGACGTCATTTGAAAGATTTCTGAAGAAACACTCTTGATTATTTAAGATGGAATATTTATAAGAAATAATGAATATGTAAGTTTTGGAAGAGAGGTATGCAGAAGCCTTGGATATATATATATATATATATATATATATATATATATATATATATATATATATACATATACATAAAATGTGATACGAACAAATGTAAAAAAAAAATTGGAGGCAAACTGTATGGTCAGAGATATGTCATTATGACATTGTTCTGGATGAATTTACTTTGTACCCTTTTCTCTTTATGATCAGCTTATGGTCCTGTTATTTTGTACCGTTTGACTACTTTTTAAATAGTTTGTAAAAGAAAGATGAATTACAGGTGGAATGGTAATCAGATGAGAGCTGAACCACTTGCATTTGAGGCGAGAAACTATGGCAATTCTCTAAACTGTATGACTGTATGAGGTCTATAACCAGGGATACATACACCCCTCACATTTTTGTAAATATTTTATTCTATCTTTTCATGTGACAATACTAAAGAAATTACACCTTGCTACAATGTAAAGTATTAAGTGTACAGCTTATTTAACAGTGTACATTTTCTGTACCCTCAAAATAACTCAACACACAGCCATTAATCCCTAAACCGCTGGCAACAAACATGAGTACACCCCTAAGTGGAAATGTCCAAATTGGGTCCAATTAGTCATTCCCCCATTGTGTGATTCGTTAGCCCTTGTACACACGGTCAGACATTTCGATGGACAATGTCCGATAGGACCGTGTTGTCGGATAATCCGACAGTGTGTGGGCTCCATCGGACTGTTTCCGTCGGAATATCTGATGGACCAAGCTGGGCTATAAAATTTTCCGACAACATGATCCGATCACGTCAGTTACGACCGTGTGTAGCCTAGTCCGACGGACAAGGTGCCACGCATGCTCACAATAAAATTCTGAGACGGAAGCGCTCGGTCAGGTAAAACTACCACTCGTAATCGATATAGCACATTCGTCATGCTGCAATGTTAAAAATTCTACAAGAATGAAGTTGTTTTGCTGCTCATATTCACACACACTTCTCCCAAACGTATTTCTTTATTCTTTTTACTAATTTCATCAATACAATATTTTAATTCGTCACATCTCCCCAATCTTATTTTTATAAATTTTTTTTATAATTTTGTGGTTGGTTTTTTTAATCAACATCTCCCTTTTTGACAGTTTTCTCATCTTTGCATTTTTGTGTGTCAACTTACCACAACACCATTATTATCTTTTTCATTTATTGTTTTCTTTTTTAATCAACAGGAGGTTGTTTGGTGTTGGTGCCCCTTGTTATTCGTTTGACTTTGTGTTTTTGAAATGTACCTGCCTACTCACAAATAAACTGTCCTTTTTGAAGTAAAACACATACGCAAGTATTTCTTCAACCACAAAAAACGTTTATTTAGGTGTCAGTAACAAATAAAGAGGGAGGCAGCGCTGCAAAAACTGGGCAGATTAGCGAAGCCTTTGGCCCCCAGGGCACACATCAACTATTTAAACGCCAAAATTGGTGGCCTGAGGAGTACATATCTGAGGGAGAGTAGTCTAATCATGAAGTCCAAGAAACCCGGAACAGCAGCAGATGGCATCTATGTTCCCAGGCTGTGGTCCTACAAGAGGCTGCATCTTCTGTCAGACCAGACTGAACCCAGGTTATCACACTCTGGTCTTCCTTCCAGGCCATGGCTGTGGTGCTGGAGGTGTGGCAGAAGGAGGAGGAGGAGGAGGAGGAGGAGGGGCATGGGCCAAGTGTGTTATTTGCGTGATTGGGCCCAACAGCCCCTTGTTGAGGGTGTGGATAATTAGCTCCTCACACAAGATCTGTTGCCCCTCCTCCATTTGCTGGAGTTTGCAGGCAGCCAAGGCGGCAAAGGCCTCTTGATATGTGGGGGTGGCTTTGAGGGCCACTGAAGCCTCCCAGATCAGCTTCAGAGCCGACTCCTCCACATTCCCCCTTTCTGGCCCTTTTGCGTGGAAGGCGGAGGGGAGGGACCTGTGAATCAGTCAGGCTCCTCCGCCCTCGCCCACAACTTGGCTGCCGCTTACCCCTGCCTCCTCCTGGCTGCCACTTTCCACAGCCACCTCCTGGCTGCTGCATTGCCCACCCTCCTCTTCCTGGCTGAGGTCTTCCTGTGTATGAAAAAGGGACATCGTTTTAGTTTTTGGTTCATCAAACACACACACAATTTTCAGCTCAAGACTGTTGCAAATTGTTAACTAATACAAAAGACTATCATTCTGAGCCCAGCATTTTTCATTCTTGGCCCAAAGGTTTTGGCCACTACTGTCTATTGATATGTGAAACACTTTCTAAAATCAGCAATTAGAGAGCAAAAATCAAGTTAACATCATTAATTTTTGCTCCCAAAATATGTAGAACAATACTATACCTGGCTCAAGCTCCCCCAGTTTTTCCTGAGTGGAAGGCCCAGGTTGGGCGTCTGACAAAAAATGCATTATGTCATAATACCACAGCCTGGGGACATAAACGTCATCTGCTGCAGCTCCAGTTTGCATGGACTGCAGCACCTTCTTCCGCACCCTCAGATATGTACTCCTGAGGCCACCAATTTTTGTTCTTAAATAGTTGATGTCTGCCCTGGGTCTGCCCTTCAGAAACTCAACCAGTTTCTCCATCGCTGCCTGCCTCTTTAATTTGTTACTGTAATGTGGATGCGTAGATTGCCACAGGCAGGGCAGCTCCCTGTACTTATCGATGAACAGAGGGAGGAAACTGTGGTCATTAAACCCATCCATAATCTCTACAAGACACAACACAAGACAAACCCTAATGTTAGGCTAAACTCGACTAAATCTTGTCCCAATACAGGCCTCAATCTAGAAGCAGTATAGGCTAGTGATGTACCAAGTTAAAAATTGTACCTTCGTTTGCACGATCGGCGTGTCAGCTTCTCCCTCTGTTCACAGATTGTACGTACAACACACGCGTGTTGCGTTTTATATACAGTGCGCATGCGTGAAACTCTGCCTGCCCCTGACGTTCTTTCTAGATTATTCCCCACCCCTTCTCTTTTGACGCAGTGGGGAGAGCACATGGTGGAGACAACGCAGGTGAGCAATCATAGTTCCACTAATGAGGAGGAGGGCGAGGAAAGCCCGGAGCCTGAAACGTCCCGATCCTGGGGGAGAAGATTTAATGGCCTCAAATATGTCTTTTGGAGAGATGTTGGAGATGGTGGACATATTGAAGAGGAACGGCTATGATGGGAAGTATGGACCTTACCCAAACCCAAATATTAGAAAGGCCAAGATCATGACTAAAGTTGTGAAGAGTCTTCAGAAGAATTTTGGGGTACGACGATCCAAGGATCAACTGAGAAAACGCTGGTCAGACCTGAAACTGAGGGAGCACGATCAGTACAGAAGGATCAAGTGAGTTCTTCAAAAAAGTAAGAAGTTGTCGTGTGTTCATATTATTATTATTATTGCTTGCATACTGCTCCATGTGCTTTGATTTAATGTTGTACAGTTTAAAATGGCCACTTTCAAGTTCATGGGTTCAATCGTTCGTAATAAACATCGTTCGTTAGCCCACTCCAAAAACGATGTTTTCCCAATTTACATTTCACTACATTTGTTCACACTACAAGTAAGTATTCCAGCTTTAGAAAGTGTCAAAAATAATGTTCTCACCTTTGAACTGTGGCAAAAAACACAATTGTACAACACTTCCAAGCAATGTTTCACATTCCTATTTCTGCCCTCTGCCTGCTAAGTATTCCATTTTTACATTCTCATAGGGGAGAGAAGACTCGGGACGTGTGAGGACACCAGGGACCCCACACCTCCCAAAGAAGAGGAAATACCAACACCAGAAGCAGAGGAGGAGGAGCAAGGAGAGATTCTTGAAGTTGGACAAATTGTCATCTCAACAGGTGAGTGTCGGAGACCACAGCTTCCGGTAAGCTAATCAATGTATGTCTGCATATTTATAATACATGGTGTGTTTGTTTTTTTAGGTGATGTGGAAGAAGAATCACATTTTACCAGTGAAAGTGCCCAGATCCTCATTGAGGAGATAATGGGGTGCAATCGCGATTTAGAGAATATACAGAAAAACATCAATGATGTTCAACAGAAAATGAAGAACATCATTGATGTTTTGGGGAGAGTCTGAAACACCATAAACTAGCTAACATCGTTTTTTATTTTTCCCAAAAACTTTAATATTTTTCAAAAAGCCAAATTTGGAAGATGCACACAGTGTGTCAACGTATACTATCTCCTATCATGGGGGATCAATGTACGTGTTTTGTGGGTGCAACCCCTTCCTTGCTACTAATGTGGCTGAGATGAAGGGGTTGCACCCCCAAAACATGTACATTGATACCCCATGATGGGAGATAGCACATGTTGACATTAGGCATGGGATCAAGAAGAAACTGGCCACTTTTGGATTCTCAATGTGTGTGCATCTTCCAAATTTGGCTTTTCCAGGGGTGACACCCCATCTGATGAAGGCAATATCAGCACAGTTTGTACATACTCATGTCTGATATTGTCTTCACTTTTCAAAGTTGAACTTTGTAAGTTCCTGTGTACTGTATGTTATGCTTTGATACATGCCTGTCTACACAAAAACGCCAAGTTATAAAAATGTTACCCAAAATAATGTTTTCTATACACCAAATATGTTGGTTTGTTGTAAAACCCTTTTCTAAATGCACATGTGAATGTGCTTTGAGTAAAAAGTGAAATTATCAACAATGTGTGGCTTCCCTTTTCAATGCGCAAAAGCAGTATTTGGAGTAAAGTTGTTGGTTTCTGTGGCAATGGGTGTTATTTACTAAAGGCACATCCACTATGCACTACAAGTGCACTGCAAAAGTGTACCTGAAACTGCACTTGGAGTGCAAAGTGGATTTGCCTTTAGTAAATAACACCCATTGCCACAGAAACCAACAACTTTACTCCAAATAGTGCTTTTGCGCATTGAAAAGGGAAGCCACACATTGTTGATAATTTCACTTTTTACTCAAAGCACATTCACATGTGGCAAATCCACTTTGCACTCCAAGTGCAGTTTCAGGTACACTTTTGCAGTGCACTTGTAGTGCATAGTGGATGTGCCTTTAGTAAATAACACCCACAGTGATGTTTAATTTTCCCCAATCATGCCATTTTCATGATCCCCCATATTTCTGCCATGGTGCTGAAAATTAGCAATATTTTTGTCAATAATGCACTACATACATTATAACCAAAAACAAGGTGTGTGTGTAGCAGACCGACAACATAATAAGATTATCTGAAGAAGAGACTGTCACCTCATCTTGCTCAGAACTTGGGTTTGCACTGTTGTTAAAAAAGGCAAAAAAAAACAGCAAAAATACCTATGTACGGGGGCTTAGTGTTAGCCCTTGTACACACGGTGTGGGGCCTTCATCTGACTTTTCAGAATGTCCGACCAACAAATTTTGAGAGCTGGATATAAAAATTTTCCGACAACATGATCCGTTAGTAGAGGATTCCGATTGGACAAAGTGCCACGCATGCTCAGATCAAATTCCTAGACCAAAGCTATTGGCTACTAGCCTGAATGTAGTCCCGTCGTAACTAAATAACGTCATCATGTTACGAACGATCGGATTTTCAGACAACTTTGTCCAACTGTGTGTATGCAACACCAGTTTCGGACAAAATCCGTCGGACAAAATCCGACGGATTTTGCTGTCGGAATGTCCCACTGTGTGTACAAGGGCTAACAGGATCTCAGGTGTGAATCGGGAGCAGGTGTGTTAAATTTGGTGTTATCGCTCTCACTCTCTCATACTGGTCACTGGAAGTTCAACATGACACCACATGGCAAAGAACTCTCTGAGGATCTGAAAAAAAGATGGCCTAGGCTATAACAAGATTGCCAAGACCCTGGAACTGAGCTGCACCATGGTGGCCAAGACCATTCAGTGGTTAAACAGGACAGGTTCCACTCAAAACAGGCCTTTTCTTGGTCGACCAAAGAAGTTGAGTGCATGTGCTCAGCATCATATCCAGAGGTTGTCTTTGGGAAATAGACATAGGAGTGCTGCCAACATTGCTACAGAGGTTGAAGGGGTGGGGCAGCCTGTCAGTGCTCAGACCATACACCACACACTGCATCAAATTGGTCTGCATGGCTGTCGTTCCAGAAGGAAGCCTCTTCCAAAGATTATCCACAAGAAAGGCCGCAGTTTGTTGAAGTCAAACAGACTAAGGAGATTACTGGAACCATGTCCTGTGGTCTGATGAGACCAAGATAAACTTATTTGGTTCAGATGGTGTCAAACGTGTGTGGCGGCAAACAGGTGAGGAGTACAAAATCAAATGTGTCTTACCTACAGTCAAGCACGGTGGTGGGAGTGTCATGGTCTGGGGCTACATGAGTGCTGCCGGCAATGGGGTGCTACAGCTCATTCAGGGAACCATGAATGCCAACATGTACTGTGACATACTGAAGCAGAGCATGATCCCCTTCCTTCAGAGACTGTGCCGCAGGGCAGTATTCCAACATGATAACGAATCCAAACACACCTCCAAGATGGCCAAAATTTACACTGTTATACAAGCTGTACACTCACTACTTTATATTGTAGCAAAGTGTCATTTCTTCAGTGTTGTCACATGAAAAGAAATAATAAAATATTTACAAAAATGTGAGGGGTGTACTCACTTTTGTGAGATACTGTACATGTATATACAGTACAGTATATACATTTTACCATTTTGCTCTCAGTATTCCACCAAAGACCAAATGCAGAACCAAAAATAGCATTTGAAGGCCTACTTTCTCTCAATGTAGCTGCAAAAAAAAAAAAAGAAGAAGAAGTTACAACACTTCTATCAAATGCAACAGTCACTTCACTTTTAGTTCCTTCATCTTTGTAAAGGGTAAGACCATATCGATCTTTAGGAAACTAGTAACTGCTTGCTGAAAAACTATAAAATCTATTTTTTTTCTTATTAACATAGGTAAAAGAAAAAGGAAGAAATCTATGATGGAAACAACTACATTTTCAGAGTATACATCTGATTACGATTCTTTCATAGTCCCACCATGCAACAAAGAGGATGTTAAAATGTTTGTAACTCTTTTAACAAACATTTTAAACCCCATTTTTTTTATTTTTGGGATCATTGGAAATTGCCTTGTCCTCTGGATTATAATCAAATATGAAAGTCTGGAGTCACTTACGAACATTTTTATATTTAATCTGTCTATCGCGGACCTGATTTTAACATTCTGTCTGCCAATTTTTACTGTCTACCACAGTCAAGGATGGGTATTTGGAGCTATGGCTTGCAAAGTATTCAACATCCTTTTCTCCATAGGATTTTACAGTGGACTTATCTTCTTGACATTTCTTACGTATCATCGTTATCTTGCAGTTGTGGATCCACTGTCTGCTTTAAAAGCCAAAAAACCTTTGTTTGGAATTCTGATCACTGTGCTTGCCTGGTTAATAAGCATAGCTGCTTCAGTCCCTGTGATGATCTTTCAAGTACATAGTACAAATGGTGATCTTAACAAATGTGAATATGATCAAGTATTCCCTGTGTTGGTAAGCCACTGTCAACAAAATATCTTCTTTCTACTTGCCTTCTTTTCTGTCATATTCTGTTATTATAAAATTATAAGGACATTACAGCAATCTCGATCACAACGGAACCACAAACCAGTTAGACTCATTCTTATTATTGTTCTGGTATACTTTTTCAGCTGGACACCTTATAATGTTACCATCTTGTTACAATCATTTCACCACCAACAAATTATTATGGAATGTGAATTGGTTAAAAGTATTGACTATGCAAAATATGTTAGTGAAAAAATAGCACTTTCGCATTGTTTCCTGAACCCTATTTTTTATGCTTTTGTTGGGATCAAATTCAGAATACATTTAAAGCATTTGATAAAATTTTATTGCCCTTGCAAGAAGCAAGAAGAGGTGCATGTAACCAGAATCAGTTCCCATGACCATTTTCATAACGGAATAGATTCTGTTTATTAACCAAAAGTGTACAATGTATTATCCAGGACCATACAAAATGGGAAGGCATTGCTGTAAGTAATCAAAGAAATTTTCTAGGGACAGTGTTCAGTGTATAACTCTTAAATAAATAATTTGTACTGTCAAAGATCCACAATCTCTTTTCTCTGCAATAAGATAATCATTAAAATGTATTTGGAGATATAAAGGATATAACAGATTATTAGTATGTATCCTTTTTTTATTGCATATCTTTTTATTTCTTTCACAAAATAAAGAAAGCATCGGTAACAATCAAAATAGAAATTGTTGTCTTGTATTGCCAATCCCATGGTTGACTCTAAACCTATGGATCCACAAACATACATATATTACTATAACCATACTGATCTAATTTACGGAATACTTTTCAAGAGAGAATCTTCAAGACATTTGTGCTTAGATAAACTACTAATTAACTAAGTAATAGAGTAGATTGGTTAATTATCTAGAGTTGTTAAGCTATCGTATATGCAATATAATCTGAAGGTACCTACCTGAGGTTAAAAATGTTTATATTTCAGGCAGACAGTATTATGGAGACCTACTGATGCAGCTTCCAGGTACACTAATATAAATGTTAATATAAAATCACATATTTCCACTGCAAAGTGTTCATAACAGAGTAATTTAAATGGAAGTTTTAATGTGCTCTCAGTGACATATATGATTAAATATTATTTTAAAGCATAAGTGCACCTTTACAAAAAAAATAATAAATGCTATTTTTTTGCAAGTAAAAAATATACATATTATTTATTTTTTGTTAGGAGCTTGTAAAGCATTGTATCCATGATCATCAGATCAGGGGTGTTCTGCCATAGTCCTGCAGACTGTCTGCTCGTAACTTCAATATGGGCAGGCAGTTACACTCTGACAGGAAGACTCAATGAACTACTAGAGCGATGAACAGCACTCTGGTAGTTCATTGAGAACTACAGCTGCAAAGGCTGTTGGGAATTGTAGTATTCACATTTACAGAACACTGTGAATAAATGACATGGGCAGGCGGACGGAGTCCCGCATGATCAAGGTTTGTTTAAAAACAGTGACAGCGAGTGGAGGGAGAAGATCCCCTGCTCATTGTCAAAATCGAGGATTGGGGGGGGGGGGGCTGCAGGGGCTAGTGCACCTGGAACATGTTACACCCCGAATATGGGTGCAACATGTTACATAGTTAGTCAGTTTGAAAAAAAAGGCACAATTCCATCTAGTTCAACCATACAAATAATTAAATAAAATAAAAAACATCATACAACCTCATATACCCAATCCTATACCCACAGTTGATCCAGAGGAAGGGGACCCCCCCCCCCCCCCCCCAGAAAAGCACGATCCAATTTACTACAGCAGGGGAAAAAAATCCTTCCTGATCCCAGAGAGGCAATCGGATTTTCCCTGGATCAACTTTACCTATAAATGTTAGTACCCAGTTATATTATGTACATTTAGGAAAGAATCCAGGCCTTTCTTAAATTATTATCATTAACAAGGCAGTGCACCATATATTAATGCAATTATAGCAATAAATGGACAAAAAATTATATACAAATACTATACATTCCTTTACTGGCAAGTAAATGCAAACATGTCACACAGGAAGAAACAAATGTGTGTTGTTAAGGTAAGGGTATGTCTGCTGAGGTATCAATTGTTTCTGAGCCCTTGTTATTAAGGCCTCATTCACACAGGCACTGCGGCCCATATGCCATGAATTGGCAATCTATAGCTATAATCAATTTTGCTCCCGCACTCAGAGGCTTTGAGTTATCCTTCTGGATATGCTGTATATGTCGAAAGTGTTAATTTCTATATTATTCCCAGGAACAGCCTTCTGCTGTGAGAAACACTCATTAGTTACACAAAACAAAGTAATTTCTTGATATATACTCCCTTCTAGCAGAAGAGAAAAATAGGCTTCTTAAAGCTTTAGGGACCCAAGCTGGCGTGTGAATGCAATAATATGTGTGTGGGCGGCAGAATTAGTCTGCGTGAAGGAATTTGAACTTTATTGCTATTCCAGATACAATCAATTTAGTTTTCTACAGGACCTTATTTAGTATATAACTAAACACTTAAGGTCACAATTTACAGCTTGAACTTTGCAGTGAATGCAACTATTTCAAATGTTGCCTGCAGCAATCAGATGAGCATTAGGCCATAATGAGTTTCCACCTTGCAGCAACGCAGTCAAGGTTTGAATTTCACCAGGGGCACAATCTGCATGCAGTTTATATAAGCTTTTTTTGATTCACATAGGATTCTTTAGGAACGTACGTTTCCTTTCTTGACCTAAAAACATTTATTAGAATTTAGAAAAATGCCCTAGAAAGTGTGTGTATTTCAAAGTGTTTTAGGAGATGATGTGTATGTATAGCCAGATTTCTAGTCTAGGATAGAGAAAAGAATGTTTTTTTTTTCATTTCATGGTGACTGTGTCCTTCAAGGTAGAATTCTGTTCACCTCCTGTCTTGGAGATATTTGTCTCCATTAGCTTAACAGCCAGAAGCAATCAACCCACTGAGCTTAGGGAAGACCTGCGGAGCCTAGAGTTAATGTTAACATGAGCTGTGACACACGTAACGGCAAAATGTGGGTGTGGCCAACGTCTTTATGGAGGGGCTTAAGGGGCGTGGTTAAACAAAACCCAGCTATCTCACCAATGCCCCCAGCTCTCCCTAATGCCCCTAGTTCTCGCTAATGCCCCCCAGCTCTCTTACCAATGCCCCCCCCAGCTCTCTTACCAGTGCCCCCCAGCTCTCTCACTAATGCCCCCTCAGCTCTCTCACCTATGCCCCCCAGCTCTCTCAATAATGCCCCCTCAGCTCTCTCACCAATGCCCCCCAGCTCTCTCAATAATGCCCCCCAGCTCTCTCACTAATGCTCCCCAGCTCTCTTTCTCTAATGCCCCCCAGCTCTCTCACTAATGCTCCTCAGCTCTCTAACCAATGCCCCCAGCTCTCTCACCAATGCCCCCCAGCTCTCTCACTAATGCTCCCCAGCTCTCTCACCAATGACCCTCAGCTCTCTCACTAATGCTCCTCAGCTCTCTCACCAATGCCCCATCCTCTCTTACTAATGCCCACCCCAGTTCTTTCACAAATTCCCACCCTCCTCTCTTACTAATTCCCACCCAAGCTCTCTCAACAATTCCACCTACTCTCTTACTAATGTCCCCCCCCAGCTCTCTCACCAATATCCCCTTCTTTCTTACTAACGCCCCCCCCAATTCTCTCACAAATTCCACCTTCTCTCTTTCTAATGTCCCCCCAATTCTCACAGCAATTTCCCCTTCTTTCTTACCAATGCCCCCCCAGCTCTCTCACAAATTCCCCCTCCTCTCCTATTAATTCCCCCCTGCTCTCTGACCCATCCCTCCTCTCTTACTAATGCCCCCCCAGCTCTCTCATCAACACCCCCCTCCTCTAGTGCCCCCCCAGCTCTCAGAAATGCAGATTAATGTGAATCCCTGTGCTTTTTTAAGCACAGTGCTGCTGGCAGTTTTGAGTGTCAGGACTGTAGCATGGAACCCTGGAGGAGTTTCACAGCACTGCACCGGCTCCATGCCACAGTCCTGAGAGGCGCGGAAAGGCACATCTGGCATGCCCAATGTGAGGGCAGCAATGTGGGCAGTTGTGGAGCCGGGACCCAGGCCCAGGGCACCCACAAGAAAATGTGGGCAATGTCCCCCCTGGGTGCCTGGAGCAAAAACACAGAAGCAGGTGGAGCGCTTCTGTGTGAAAAAGAGTTCAGTTCCTCTTACCTTTCACAAGCACTGACAGGCAGAATTGGGGCTGTTGAGAGGCGGGGTCTGGGCCACTGAGAGCTGGCATGGGGACCGATGAGAGCCGGCATGGGGAGCACTGAGAGGCCGGATTGGGGGCACTGGCAGATGGGATTGGAGCTCCTGGGAGACATGACGGGGAGCGCTGAGAGGTGGGATTGGGGGCTCCTGACAGACATGATGGGGAGCGCTGAGAGGCGGGATCTGGAGCCGAAAGGGGGGCGGAACTGAGAGATGGCCTGCAACCGGTGACTGCATTGGGGAGGGGGGGAGCAGAGATTTCTGCCCAGACATTCACACAAAAATCATTGGTGCTGTGTGTGAGAGCACACATTGCACCCATTGAGGATACCACTATGGAGTGAAGCCCTGGGTTCTGGGACTCCAGCCCTGATCCTCGAGACCCCAGGACTTACTTCAAATCGCGGTTGGGAGGTATGATTAACATACTGCATTAAATTAGAGACACAACAGCATAGAACAGTGTCCCTACACAAGCGTTTCAAAATACACACACACATCACATTTAACTGTTGGTGGAGTGTGACAGAATGTTGCATTGTCCATCCTTTGACAATTTTACAAAGCAGCATTTTTTATTCTAAACCTAATGCACACGTTTTTTTTTTGTTTTTTTTTTATTGGCACAGGTTTAGGTAGTTGCATGGGCTAAAAATAGCTAAAAATAGACACACTTGCCTCCTTAGATAGGTTCAACATATCCTAGATTCCTGGGGCACCCTGGAAATCTAAAAAAGCTATACAGAGAACACTAAAGGATGCTGGCTGCGTGGTCCAGGACACTAATTTTCAACCCAGATTTTGTGGAACCATATAGCTCTTGGGAGTAGTTATTGATTAATCTCTGCCCGATGATGCCTACGTAGTTCTACAACCAATACCCATAACACAGGAGTAGTGGAACTTTGGTCAACTCAGGTAAGTAACCTCTTACCAATTATCTTTATAGCCGTCCATGTCAGTGTGAGGGCGTACTACATTTCCTTAAATCTAAAGGGGCATTCCCACTGACTATTAGTATAAGGAGGGCCTTCTTTCACTAACCACCAATGTAAAGGGATATTTTTCCTCATAACTACCAGTTTAAGGGGGTACTTCTCCAACTGACAACCTATTTAACCATTTTAATACTGGGAACTTTCACCCCTTTCCTGCCCGCGCCAATTTTAAGCTTTCAGCGCTGTTGCACTTTCAGGCCGGGTTCACACCACAGCGATGCGGGAACGCCGCGAATCCGCGGCGTTTTCCCGCACCGCATGACTCCCGCCGGCAGTTCACACTGCCCTATGCGGACGGCTGGGAGTGTCAATGATATGTTAATGACACCCCCAGATCCGTCCGCATATCGCAGTGCGATCTGCCGACTCGCACAGGAATCGGATCGCATGGTGTGAACACCCATGCGATCCGATTCTGTTGCGGACCAAAAAAAGGGTCCCGTGCGAGTTTGCTGCGGGAGCGATGCGAATTCAGCCATACTATCTGTATGGCTGAACTCGCATCGCTACGGAGATCGGATGTGATTTGCACTGCAGTGCGGTGCGAATCACATCCGGATCTCCCCCCGCAGCAGTGTGAACCCAGCCTCAATGACAAATGCGTGGTCATGCAGCACTGTCCCCACATGACATTTTTATAATTTTTTCATACGACATATGACATTTTTATTATTTTTTTACATGAGTAGAGATTTCTTTTTGTGGTTTTTAATCACCACTGGGTTTTTTTTTTGCTAAATAAACAAAAAAAGACCCCACATTTTGAAAAAAAAGTGTCTTTCTTTATTTTTGTTATAAAAATTTGCAAATAATCTTTCTTAATAAATGTAGGCCAAACTGTATTCTACTACATTTCTTTGGTGAAAAAATAACCCAAATCAGTTTCTATTATTTAGTCTGTAGGAAAGTTATAGAGTCGACTAAGTCCATGCTCCACGCTACTTGAGCTAATTTAGGTGGGCAGGTTATTTATTGCAGGCAGTGCATTTCATATATATATATTGTGGTAGTACGGAATCTCCAATCCTGGGACCGGGTTTTGGGAACAGCCAGCAGTCTGACTGGATGATTGCACAGGTGGATCTTGGGCTTAAAACAAAGCCAACACCATGGTTCTGGGCTCCACCCTCCCGAGGAGTCCAGGCGTGTAAGGGAGAAGAAGTGTGCATGTCTGCACAGGTCGGTCTGTCAGAGTAGACAGAGGGTCCAAGCTTGTGGGCTGAAAGAGAAGCTGTTAAAGAGTGCTGAGGTACTGGGTGTACGGGAACTCTGTTAAAGAGCCAAGAGGGCTGCAGCAGAAGTCTGAGCAGCAGTGCTGCTAAAGAGAGCCAGGTGGCTTGGTATTTTTGGTTCTACATACATTACTGCTGTGGAAAGCTGAAACCCCTGTGTGGGCAACTATTTTGTTATCTGACTTTTCTTTCTTTAATAAAAGTGGGCCTACGAGCCCTTAAACGACATCTGGTGTGGATCCAGCTCACTGGTAAGCTCTACCTTTAAGCTAAAATAACCCCCAAATATTACAAGTGGTGTTCGAATGCGGGCAGAAGACGGTGGAATCCGGGTCCTTGCTCTACAGTAAGTTCAAGTCAGGAACTATTGGCTGTGTGTGGAAGTGCAGCCAGGCAAAAGGCATTGCATGTTGCAGGTGGTGTACCTGTGAATGAAAAGTCTAATTTTTTTTTTTTCTCTTGCTATGAACTGTGTTTGTGTGCATGAGACAGCACAATCAGTGTGTGCAATGTGCAGGTGAGGAAAGCTTGCATGAAGAGAAAAGCAACTTGCTTTAAAAGAGACACTTTCATTTTCCTGGACTGTTTAAAGTTGTTCTGGAGTCTCTAAGTATGGGGCGGTCAAAGCTCTTAAAAGAAGCAAGGTTTGCTGAAATGAGAGACAGAGCTCTGTGGTTGGAGGGGTTGTTACCGCCTGAACGAGCCCCATACATACCTGATCAGAGTTTATCAAGGAGAAAAAGGGCTGGGGTTGTCCCTAGCAACACTGGTGCAATGAGTGCACAGGTGACTGCTGTTATGGAGAGTCCCCCAGCATTTGAATCTGCAGTGGATTGGTGCAAGCGGCATTTAGCAGCACTGAACCAAGCTACAGAGGAAAGGAAGCCAACCCTCAGTGCAAGGGGAAAGCCGCTGGATGTCCATAACTGGAAGAGGGCTGTTGTTGCCCCTGGCAAAGCTGATGCAGTTAAAACAGCTATTGTGAAAGATGTGAATGTGTCACAGCATGAGACGGGATCCAGCAGAGAGAAGCCCATGCGATATGCAAGGAGAGAGGCTGATCAAAGGCTGAGGATGAGAGTGGTTGCCCATAGCAACGCAGAGGAAGCCAGTCGGGCTGTCTCTGTACCATGGGCTATGTCTAATAAGGATCGTGGAAAGCAGCTTAAGGAGGAGCCAATTTTTCATGTTGGAGAGAGCCAGCAAAGTTCTGCTGGGAGAGTGCGGTCTCCCATGGCAACCGGAGTGAAATTTATGCCTGAAAGGAGCTGCAGTAGAGGTTTGGTTCAGCGTCCCCACAAAGAGGCCTGTGCATTCCGGCCAGCTGGGAATCACCAGGAGAGAATCGCTTTGGGAAAAAATCGTCCAGTACCATGCCTGGAATGTGGCCAGCTGGGGCATGGCATGTTTTCTTGCCCTAGGTTGTGGAATACGGCTGGAGATAATGTTGCTGAGAAAGTTTTGTCTGTAGGCCCAGATTCCGGTGAAAATATGTTTGCAGTCACCCCTAGCAACAAGAAGTTTCCTGTTGTGCCTGCAGGGGGTGCTAAACAGTGGGAGATGCCTGCTGTAGTTTCATCCCATGGCCACCAGGGGGAGTTGGCCAGTAAAAGTGCAGCAGAGGACTGGTGCATAAGACGACGTACTCAAATGAAGATGGTGACCCCAACTACTGCGGTGGGTAAGGCTGTCTTTAATGAAATGATGGCTGGAACTGCTGATTTCATGTATAAAAGGACTGGTTACGAGACTGTCCATGACGATGTGAGAGTGACCCCAGTTAGTGGGGCCACTGAATGTGCATTTGAGAATGACTTTTCCCTATATAGTGGGAATGCAAGGGTTAAAATCCAAATAGAACCTGTGTTGATGACTAAAAGTGTTGTGTCTAATGACTATCAGGCTCAAGTTGACCATGGGCTAGGACAGCCTACAAATGCGAAAAATGCTATAAGTGTTACTGTTAATGAAAAGTTTAATGCTGTTGGGAAAACTTTTGCTCTGAAAGAACCTGGGGTTATCAAAAATGGGCCGTTGCCTGTAGCAACTGGTGGTAAGACAGCACAGTTGTCCACAGGAATCTCCAGGGAACTTCATGTGTTGGAGTCAGAGGTTGCCCTGGACAACTGCGATGTCACTCTGGTGGGACAGAATGGAACTGTACCGTGTAATGGTAATGTGTTAGTGCAAGCTGCTAGTACTAAAAATGTGCAGGTAAATGGTAGATTAACGCAACCTGTGAAAAATGCAAAAGTGTGTGAGGCTTATGAAATGCAAGCAGAGAAAGGTGGTGAATATGGTGTATTGCAACCTGTGCTACCACAGTCTGACATGATTTACAATGACTGGTGTTATGAGTCTGCAACTAAGCCAGTCTGTTCTTATGTGTCTCCTTGGGCAGAAGGATCGGTGCTGAGGAGTACCGCAGAAGGGAGCGCACATACAACAGATTGGGATAGTTGGAGCAAAAATCTTATCTCCCTGATAGATAAGGCTTTTATGCACAAAGATAAGGTGGACACGGTTTCTGCTGGGCCAGCAGGAGGGGCTACAGAACAGCCTGTACCTGAGGGCGCGGTGGCTGCTGCAGGGGTTAACCCTGGTGAGCAGGATGAACCAAATAAGGGCACAGCAGAGACATTGTCCGTGACCCACAAAACTGAGGTTGGCATGGAGTGTCAAAGTGACGTTGTCACTGGTAATGTTCTGGAGCAGTTCACTGATGCTGAGCCTGAGAAGTTGGGTATGAGTCCAGCAATTGGCAGCGCTCTGGTGGAGCACCAGGCTGTGTTTACCTCCAGCTGCGAGAAGGTTCCGTTAACCGTCGCAACTTTTCAAGTCTCAGCAAGTGAGTCTCTCTGCATCCCCAGTGTCATGAAAATCCCCAGGAAGGACTTGGGTCTGGAGTCAAGGGCCTGGTTTATAACCGAAGCATTAAAAGAGATGCTTGAACTTTGGGATGTACAGCCAATCTATACTAGTGTGTCTCCTCCACAGTCTGATGGTCTGGTATTGCGGAGTACCACTAGGTGGAGCATTGTATGGCAGGCTGTACAGAGCAAAGCAAAACGGGACAGGAATGGTTTATTCCTAAATCTGCTACTTTTGTTAAAAGTTGCCGCTACGTATGCTGCTGGATTACGTCCAGAAGAAATACTTGAGACAGACTTTGGAGAAATGGTAAATAAGCCTAAAATGTCTGTGGTTTCACCTCCTAACAGCCAGATGGGAAGCATTTCTGCTGCTATGGTCCAGGGTGGTGCTGGTCAGTTATCGATGAAGGGCGCGTTTACTGCACCGGTAGAAATACCACATGAGGTGGAAGGGCCAAGTGTGAACCTGAAAGCAGCAGAGATCCTGACCAGGGCTCAAACAAAGGTGGTTAAAGAGACTGGGGTCCACAGTCCAGTGGTTGGTTTAGGTGACAAATCTAATAAGGTCCCCGGGACAGGGGAATGGACAAGGAGCGTGGTAAAAATTGTATGTGGATCAGACGAGAGCTTGCCTGTTCCGGTGGATAAAAATACAGATGGCATCAGAACAGGTCAAGTGATAGGACAGCTGCCTGCAGAGTGGGTGAAGCCAGGGGAGGTGGCGTCCTGTGAGGTTCCTGTGGGTGATGGCGGCCCTCCAGTATGTGTGCCCTCTGCGGACTCTACCCTAGCAAATGTTGGAAAAAAAGGCATTGGTGACATGTGCAACATTGAGAGGTGTAATATTGGTTTGAATATGTCTGTCAATGATGAACCAAATAATGTGTTAATGGTACATGATGATGTGGTGTCCAAAGGTACAGGTAAACCTGGTAATCAATTAGTGACTGCTGAGTCAGGTACCAGAAATAAGAGGTGGGTTTCCGTTCTAAACACTATAGAAATAGGCCCCCTACAGTCTCAGAACAGTACTGCTGAGAGAGTTTTGGGGAAACCTGGGAACCTGAAGCGTGGAGGCAGAAGGGTTGGTAGGAAGACCAACGGGAACCCATTAAGATTTCAGGAGAGGAAGTGCTTATGGAAATGCACTCGGAAGAAAAGTTGGGAAGGTCGCATCAAAGCTCATAGCAGAGTGACAGTAAGGCTTAGAGGGAGACACCAAAGGAGGCATTGGGTAGAGTTCCCCGTTAGGAGAAGCGAGGTTGGACAGGAGGGTACTTCTGTAAATGGTATCTGGCACAGAGGTGCCAAAAGTAACTTGGGTGTTCCGCCCTCGGGGTCGAAACAAAGGGGGGGGATATGTGGTAGTACGGAATCTCCAATCCTGGGACCGGGTTTTGGGAACAGCCAGCAGTCTGACTGGATGATTGCACAGGTGGGTCTTGGGCTTAAAACAAAGCCAACACCATGGTTCTGGGCTCCACCCTCCCGAGGAGTCCAGGCGTGTAAGGGAGAAGAAGTGTGCATGTCTGCACAGGTCGGTCTGTCAGAGTAGACAGAGGGTCCAAGCTTGTGGGCTGAAAGAGAAGCTGTTAAAGAGTGCTGAGGTACTGGGTGTACGGGAACTCTGTTAAAGAGCCAAGAGGGCTGCAGCAGAAGTCTGAGCAGCAGTGCTGCTAAAGAGAGCCAGGTGGCTTGGTATTTTTGGTTCTACATACATTACTGCTGTGGAAAGCTGAAACCCCTGTGTGGGCAACTATTTTGTTATCTGACTTTTCTTTCTTTAATAAAAGTGGGCCTACGAGCCCTTAAACGACATCTGGTGTGGATCCAGCTCACTGGTAAGCTCTACCTTTAAGCTAAAATAACCCCCAAATATTACAATATATATATATATATATATATATATATATATATATATATATATATATATATATATATATATATATATATATATATATATATATGTATGTATACGTAAGAAGGCCAGTATGGTGGCCTGAATTTATGGGAGGAGCCCAGGGGGTATTTAACCAGCCCACTCGCCTGTGGTCTTTGTCGGTTTCCTGTGCGCAATACTACGTCACTAGGCCGACTGCTCGAGTTTCGTTGCCATTCGGATAACTTCTCTCTACTAGAAGTCTCGTGGTTTTCGTTCCCGTTCGTGTTTTGTACAACGTCTCTGGCTCGACTGCCGCAGGTAAGGGTCTCGATTGACCTTCCTTTACTAGAAACATTTCTATTTTTGAGTGTCGTTAAACCCTGAAATCTCGAGTCATTCGTTGCGAAACGGGTTGTTAGTCACTCAAAACGCACCATTCTCGCAGCGCCCTTCATTTCACGGGCCTCATTTCAGTAGAAATTGCTTGAACAAAAATATTGCACTATTTTCGTAACTTGTTATGTTGTCTGCCTCATCACCGTGTTCCACAGACAAATCGTTGCCAGTCGCATCACACGGCACAACGATTCGTGCCTCTGCCACGGCTGGCTCACGTAGGTCATTTCATCATTTCACTCATTTCTGTCACACACTGCGCTCCGATTCGAATCCAGTCGCATCCGCTAAATGCGCCGATTCGTTCCGGTGTGCCCCTAGTTGCTCGGCCTCATTTCGGTACATGCTCCAGAGCCCACTCGTTGCTAATCGATCCGGGTCTCTGTCATGGGAATCATTTCACTGTCACCTATTACGTCTGAATCGAAACCAGTCGCATTCTCAACGCACAGGTTCGATCGACGTGTCCCAGTTGCGTTTGCCTTATTTCAGTACATGCTCTAGAGCCCGCTCGTTGACGGTCGCAGGCTGCGTCCTCTCCGATTCGCATCTCTATCATGGGAAACATTTCATTATCACGTAGTGCGTTCAGTTCGAATCCGGTTGCATCCCTGTGCATCGATTAGTCTGGACGGCCCCAGGTATTTTTTCAGCCTCATTTCAGTGCATGCTCCAGAGACCAGTTCGGTTCCAGTCTCAGTTCGCAGCTGGCCGATCTAGGCCTCTGTCATGACAGAAGTTGTTCGTTTCATTTCACTGTCACGCTCCGCGCTCCGGTTCGAATCCAGTCGCACCTACACATGCACCGATTCGTTCCGGTTCGCCCCAGGTTATTTCCCACATTTCAGTACATGCTCCAGAGTCCGCTTTGTTGTCAGTCGCACTTGCGACACGACCATTTCGTGCCTCTGTCATGGCAATCATACTTCATTTCACTGTCACTTACAGCGCTCCGACTCGAATCCAGTAGCATCCGTGATGCATCGATTCGGTTCGGCGTGCCCCAGATGGAACGGCCACATTTCACTTTCTCCACAGGTTGCCTTATTGTACGGTCACAATTACAGCACTTATTCGCGCTCCCGCATTGGACACGGGTCATCCCACACTTCATCCTTTACGCAAATGATACGTCGGATTGGGACAGCAGAATACAAAAAAAAAAAAAATGATGATGAATAAATGGTGGTGATAATGAAAGAATTATGACGAAAACTGTCTACTCACCGGTGCACCTCGGTCGTCTTAGCCAGCCGTTTATGTCACTCTTCAGTTTACTTGTTAGGCTCCTCACCAGTTGTCATCTGTTGTTTCTCTCTCCAGGTCAGTCAAGTTCAGCAGGTCCACCCTGCACCAGCTTGGACATTATCTTCCCAGGTAAAAAAAAAAAAGGAGAGAGGGGAAGGCGTGGAAAATGCGACAGCAACCATGCTGGCATACATATATATGTATATGAAGGCATGTGAAAATATATATATATGTATACACGTTCGCTCCCGCCTTAGTACTCAGCAACAGGTGGATTCGCTTGGTAAAATAGAGAAACAGTCTTGACTTATGTCACCCTCTATAGGTTCCGGTCGTCCATCCTTCATCCCCAAAGAGATAGGACATCACTCCTAGGGCACGATTCACCTGGAGCCATGTCCCAAGTCGGCAGCAAAGACCTTACCGCCCCCTTGTCTCCTCGCCCGCCTTCAGTGAGCGACAGCATACAGTCCTTCAGGGGTTGGACTATCCCCAGGCTGACAGCAGAGCTGAGACGCAGGGGCATTCCCTTCCCCGCTACGGCTAGGAAGGCAGAGCTTTTCAGGCTCCTCTCTACCCCGCCAGCTATGGCCGGGCCCAGTACCCCGCCTCAGGCTTCTCTCCAGTCCATCTCAGCGGCTATAGGCCAACTGCATTCTATGGTGTCATCCTTAACCAATACGGTCACGGACGTCCAGGCCAGAGTGACGCTCCTAGAAACTCACCCAGCCACAACCACCCCTGTTCCAGTTCCAGTCCCGTCACCACTGCCGACAGGTAACGCAGGGACATGTCCCATTGTCTGTCCAGCACATCTGGTGCCGGCCGGCATAAGGAAGGACATCTTGGATGGCAAGGATGTCAACCTTGCCTCCCTGCTTATTTCGGTCCATGACCTCGCAGAGAACAAGGCTTACACCTGGGGAGATGACTCCGTAGTCCTCAAAGCTAAGGACCCCAGGCTGAATCGTAAACTTTCCATCCCAGAGTTTGCCCTAGCCTTTGGGATGCTGAGAGACGTCATTTGCTCAGCATCCCCCGCCAGGAGGGAAGAGCTGGATTTGTACCTCCACACGGTGGTGGACCTAGGGTACAAATACAGAGGCTTCTCCTTTTACGATTATCATCGTTCGTTCTCAGCCAAAGCAGCCGCTAAACTGGCACAGTTCCAGTCACCCACAGACTGGAGCCTTATGGACACCGAACTGTTCTGCCGACATTTTGCCGGCCTTCGTTCACCCGTGTGCCATCTGCCAGTCCTCCACCCACACCGCCTCCTGGTGCGCCAACATGTCGGTTAGCCGCCCGGTAGAGTTCCCCTCCACCTCTGGTGCAGCCTAAGGCCCATCAGGCCCTGCGCCGAAGAACCAAGTGGACAAGTTTGGACGTTCGGTTCGAACCGTAGGGGGAGCGGCCATCTGCAACAATTATAACTATGGCTCATGCAATTTTAGCCAGTGCCGCCTAATGCACGTCTGTGTCATATGTCACAGAGCGCACCCCAAAAATTTGTGCGAGGTCAAAGCTCACAAGGGCTCATGACTGAGCCGCATAGACGTCCTATGCTTGGGCTTCTACCTCACCATGCACCCCACTCCTTCACTAGCCACCTTCCTCATCGGTGGCTTCACGACAGGCTTTCACACCGGCCTCATCTCCCTGCCCCACACAACCTACGAGTGCAGAAACCTCCGCTCAGCAGCCTCTGACGAGCAGGCCATTGACCAACTGCTGCAAAACGAGGTAGAACGAGGCTTCGTCATAGGTCCCTTCACACAGCCCCCCTTCAATACGTGGAGAGTTAGCCCTATTGGGCTTGTCAAGGGCAAATTTTCAAATAAAAATCGTTTGGTGTACGACCTGTCTGCGCCTCATTCTTCCCACATTCCCAGCCTAAATTCCTTGATTCCTTCCGAAGAGTTCTCATTAAAATACGCCTCTGTGGACATGGCGATTCAGGCCATCCTTAAACTAGGCACAGGTGCGTGGCTGTCCAAAGCCGACATATCCGACGCCTTCAAGCTGTTGCCTATCCACCTGTCCCTCTGGTGCTGGCACGGCATTAAATGGAGAGATCAATATTATTTCGCTACTAAGTTAACGTTTGGCTCCAAAAGCAGCCCTTGGCTGTTC
The DNA here is from genome assembly GCF_037356315.1 of Lithobates pipiens. Lineage (NCBI taxonomy): Eukaryota > Metazoa > Chordata > Amphibia > Anura > Ranidae > Lithobates > Lithobates pipiens. The sequence continues at coordinate 250,079,498 of NW_027507764.1, read as the reverse complement.
GACACATTCGCTCAGTCTCTTGTGTGGATCCTCCTGCACAAGGCTTGTTGTCAGCAAGTTATCCACTACCTAGATGACTTCCTATTGATTGAACAGCCGGGCACACCTCCAAGGGACCTCGACAAATTAAGGACCGTCTTTGGGAACCTCAACGTTCCCATCGCTGAACATAAGGTGGACGGGCCCGCACAATCGATCACCTTCCTCGGAGTCAATCTCGAAACCAGCTCCATGCAGGCCAGCCTGCCCCTCGACAAACTGACCCGCATCAGGTCAGTTCTCCGCGAATTCACCCACACCAGGGGATGTACAAGGAGGCAGCTACAGTCGCTATTGGGCATGCTCAACTTTGCCATGCGAATAATTCCACAAGGTCGCTCCTTTATCTCGCGCCTGTTGGTCTACCTTTCTCAGGCACAAGACCCGGATCAAATTCTCAGCCTGGATACCGCAGCCATAGCAGACCTGTCAATGTGGGACAAGTTCCTGTCCACCTGGAACGGTATCTCCCTGTTCATCCCGTGTATCTCACCTCTCTCGCCACAGGTAGTGACAGATGCCGCAGCCTCCACAGGGTTTGCGGCAATTTTTGGCCACCATTGGTTCGCCGGACCCTGGCCTTTTCAAATACTCATGATCCCTGGGTTTAGTCAGTCTTCATCCCTTTTCGAGCTCTACCCCATTGTAGCAGCCGCCCAGCTCTGGGGTCATACCTGGACAGGACAAACTGTAGGTTTTACCACCGATAACCAGGCCACAGCCGAAATTGTCAACAAAGACAGGTCTAAGTCTCTCTCTGTGATGTCCTTCCTACGCAGGCTGGTGCAGCTGTCTCTGCAGCATCAGTTTAATGTATACTGCACGTTTGTCCCAGGAAAGTACAACCTTGCAGCTGACGCACTGTCCCACTTTAATTTCCTGTCCTTCTTTCAGCAGGTTCCCGGAGCAGATACGGTGTCAGCTCCTATCCCGCATTGGTCTCAGTTGACCCTGGACTAGAGCTGCATCTACATAGAGCCACTCAGCTCATCAACCGATCACTCTCAGACAATACTCTGAGAGCCTAGCGGGTAGCCTGGAAAGCGTTCAATACATTTCTGGTTGCCTCCACAGTAGGCACCCCCAGAGATGCCAGGCATATACTAGCCTTCACCTCATACTGCCATAATCAACTGACTTTGTCCTTCAACACCATCCGTTTATACTTAGCTGGCATACAGCACTTCCTCTCACTTCAGGATCCTACCAAACCATCCATCTTCTCGTCCCACACGATCCGAGCCATCCTGCGCGGCATCCAGAAGCAACAGCCACCAATAAAAGTCAAACGACTCCCCATCACCAGTTCCATCTTCAGGGACATGTCCACCATGCTTACCAGCTACCCCTTCGGTGTTCTCCCCAGTCTGGTCATACAGGCAGCCATTTACCTGACCTACTATGGCTTCCTACGGCCCAGCGAGTTCACTTATAATAGCCCACACAGACGTCATCTGCTCCGTCACCAGGACCACTTCATCCTCCACCTCTCGGTAACCAAGACCCAGCAGGCAGGCACCGGCGTAGATATCCACCTCTACAAAACCAACAACACCTGGTGCCCGGTCGCTGTGCTTACACAGTTACTCTCTCTGCTACCTGAGCTCCCGGACTCTAGCCCTCTTTTGCCCTTCCCGGTCAAACCACTAACGAACTGCCAGTTCATTAAACATGTTAGAATTCTCCTCCGCAACTTGCTCCTCAATCCCGGTGAGTACTCCGGCCACTCCTTCCGCATCGGAGCAGCTTCATCCACATCCCGACATGGGGTCCCGGACCACGTCATCAAAAGATTGGGCAGGTGGAAATCGGCCTGCTTCGCTCGATACATCCCTAACCCACAGGCAGAGATGTCTCGGGCATTCACCCAACTGGCTCAATAAAGATTAAGCTGGAAACAATAAAACTCTCTTACCCCTTCCTAAGTGTTTTGCCCCCTTATTTTGGTATACCGTCCATTAGACCAGGGCACACTTTCAGGTCCATTTCATATAGGGTATCTCATGATAAGTTTGTATTGTTCAGATACGTATCACTCATAGGGCTTCGGCCATAAGTAAGAAGGCCAGTATGGTGGCCTGAATTTATGGGAGGAGCCCGGGGGGTATTTAACCAGCCCACTCGCCTGTGGTCTTTGTCGGTTTCCTGTGCCTTTTTAGGGCATTTCTCTAAACATTTCTCTTCAAACACATTCATTTCTAATCACTGGGTATGCCCCCTTATTTTGGTATACCGTCCATTAGACCAGGGCACACTTTCAGGTCCATTTCATATAGGGTATCTCATGATAAGTTTGTATTGTTCAGATACGTATCGGTCATAGGGCTTCAGCCATAAATATATATATATATATATATATATATATATATATATATATGTATACATATATATATATATATATATATATGTAGCGGCCATAACCCATTGCAGGGCGGACTTGACTTAATGGGTTTACCAGTTACCTTCTCTTGGCCTGCTCCTCCACGTCTAGGGGTTCCCAGGGTTGATACCCAACGACTTGTACACTGACACAGATGAATTCCTTTTAAAAAGGTTTATTTTGCAGTAGAACTTTCACAAACACAGTCTCTTAGGGAACAGAGGGCACGCGTGAAGAACTCAGGCACCTTGAACTGCAGGTCTAGCAAAGTCTCTATTTCCACCCAGAGAGTAGCCACTCACAGCTGGGCACTTCAAGGCTGAACAGATCTCTAGCCAGAGATCATGGCAGTCAGCACGTTGACTCAAACGTAGACAATCGACTAAGGGTGAACAGGAACCTTTTTCCACCGTACCTGGAACGTATCCCGCTTCCTCAATGGTACTGGAAAAGTGTGGATTCGTCAATGTCCTTCCCAACTCAGTAACCAGGCACTTCTCAGGATGCCACTTGCCAGCCCTCCTCCGAAGAGTCCTCCCCCAGTCACTTCCACGAGCTGTGGTGTCCCTCCAAGCCGAGAGCACACCCGGACACTTTGAATCCTCCCTCAGTTACTGCGGGAACAGACGGATCCCTACCCCAGACCAAGCAGGTCTATCAGGGGCCACTGACAGGAACATGTTGCAGGATGTCCAACACCCCGTGACCGGGACCCCTCGCGGGACTACCCCGGTCCTGGAACCAGAACAGACCACACGGGTCTCGTGAACAACTCCGGAACCCCGAACACGTGGCCCACACCTGCTTAAGTACCCTCTCCAAGACTCCTCAGCGGGCCCCGGCACTCCCGCTGATTGGCTCCGAGAGGGCTGATACCCAAACATCCAACCAGACTTAGTTCTGGTCTGTCATGTGCACCTCACCGTTCACATGACCAGGCAGAACTTTCAAACATAACCTGGTCAGACTTGTGTTAAGGCCTACCTACATAATTAACCCTCAGAACCTTTATTGTCCTGAGACCAAAAACTAAATTTACAATGCGTTTGACATTTGATCCCAAATGTCATCCGCTACACATCCCCCCAGCCATTTAGATGATGTCCCCATCGTCCAGGTAACAACCGGGGTAAAAATCCTACACAATAACAAAAATTAACAGCGCCTGAGTTCTTGTTTTTTGGTGTTGGGCAAAGGAAAGGAAGGGAAAAATGTTCAAACATTTAACACTTTTCACAATGTCACATCAATGCTGTATGCACACCACCCAACTAACTATCTAAGCCCACCCCAGCTCCTCTGATGACCTTGATAGCCGATCTCGATACATTCTGAAAAAGAAACATAAGGCAATACTGTACACTATACATTCTAGAGTTTTGAAGGGCAAAATTCCTGCATTTACACAACGGAATTTCCTCCTTCAATAGCATATGAAATATCTTCTCTAACACATTGTAGTCATTAGTGAAAAGAAAAAGTCTCTGCGCACTATCACTACTTTCCTGCCGACTCATGCCACCTAGTGGTCAGAGCTGGTGTAACTGCAAGTCCTTCAACAAGTGAACACGTTGGGCCCAAAGCCTGAAGAACTTGACATGCATTCTGCTGTAGAACCACCTGCCTAAGTACCCCAGAGTCTTTGTGGATTGCAGAAACACTGAAAAAAATGAAAGACACAAGGAAACGCTTCTCCTTTTCTTTCTGCAAACTTCTCAAAACTTGACTCCAGAAACAGCTCACCAATAGAACCTTGGGTCAGGTAGAGTCAGGTATTTACCTTGAGCATCCACTGTAGTGGTAAAATAAATGGTGCTTTCTTTATCCGGTCAGCAAATTATGATTTAGTCACTGTAGATGTGCCGACCGTAGTTCCAGTGTAACAAACACCCTTGAAATCTGTCATAAAGCTCTGGTGAAAAGGACTTTTTCCGAAGCGGCTTTGGCACCTTGAGGTAGTTCTAGACATCATCTTCGTACCAAACCTCACGATTTTCCTTAATCACAGTCATAACATCCCTGGGGACATAGGGAAACTCCAACCCAAACTCGGCAGCCACTCTTTTGTGTAACAGTCTCTGTGACCTTGCATGTTTTGGCAGCCCACGAGCATTTCCCTCTCCAGGCGCTATACAGGAGTTTGGGGAACACTGCACCAGCATGGCAGAGCCCCTTTTTAGTGTGGACAGTTTCACAGGCTTTGGGAGAGTCACACTCACCGTGACAGGACCCGCCACGTTCAACACTCCATTCCCAGAGGTCAACTCCAACCAGTCTGTAACATTTGCACAAGTGGCGGCCACATCATGTCTTCCCCTGCCCACAGCAACTTCTCCGACAGTACCCCAAGAATGTCCCCCTCATCTAGATCCGACATTGTCTCTAGCTCGGAATCTCTGTATTCCTCTGCCGGTAAATAATTAGACAAGGATGTACTCACGGTCAGGCTTGTATCCGCAACAACCTTCTTCCACTGATCGGATCCAACTGGACTCGGCGGCGGGACTTTGCGCGGCTTCCTTGAAGACTTTGTGTGCTTTACTCTTTCCAGTGGAGGCATGATGATTTCCGAAAGAATAGAAGCAGTAGTGTCCATCTGTTCCAGAGTGGTTTCCTCCGTAGTCCCCACGGTGGAAGTAGTAGCATCTTTCTCTGGAACATCAACAACAACCGGTGTCACCTTTGTGGAAGGCCTCACCAACGGAGCGAAAACAGTCGGTTCATCTGTTATCATACCCATGGCCCAGTCCATGCAGTAGGCCCTTGGCGGCCCAATCGGCTGGTCCACCTTGAAGACATATACTCCACACTTGCCACATCTAGAGAATGGCCGCGGGTTGGCGACCAGACCGTCGCATTTTCCGCACAACATACCCAGGCCATCGACATCTCCAGTAGTGTAGAGTATAAACTGCCCCTGTGGCAGCAACCGAATGCCAGTGTCCATAAACACCGACCCGAGTGGCGGTGTTCCTACAAGACCCCTTCCCAGAGGCATCCTGGGTCCTGAAACAAGTTGCACTCCCGGTACATGGTACATCCCGATGAATTTTTCCTCTCTCCAACTCCAAAGTCTCTCCAAAATGGCGCTGATCTCTGTGGCGCAGTTCGAAAAACACATTCTTCACCCTCTGTTCCAAGGCCTTGCGGGGTAACGGTAAGTCCTGGACTACGAGCCCCCACATATAGCGGCCATAACCCGTTGCAGGGTGGCCTTGACTTAATGGGCTTACCGGTTACCTTCTCTTGGCCTGCTCCTCCTCCACGTCTAGGGGTTTCCGGGGTTGATACCCAACGACTTGTACACTGACACAGATGAATTCCTTTTAAAAAGATTTTTTTTGCAGTAGAACTTTCACAAACACAGTCTCTTAGGGAACAGAGGACACGGGTGAAGAACTCAGGCACGTTGAACTGCAGGTCTAGCAAAGTCTATATTTCCACCCAGAGAGTAGCCACTCACAGCTGGGCACTTCAAGGCTGAAAAGATCTCTAGCCAGAGATCATGGCAGTCAGAACGATGACTCAAACTTGGACAATCGACTAAGGGTGAACAGGAACCTTTTCCCGCCGTACCTGGAACGTATCCCGCTTCCTCAATGGTACTGGAAAAGTGTGGATTTATCAATGTCCTTCCCAACTCAGTAACCAGGCACCTCTCAGGATGCCACTTGCCGGCCCTCCTCCGAAGAGTCCTCCCCCGGTCACTTCCACAAGCTGTGGTGGCCCTCCAAGCCGAGAGCACACCCGGACACTTTGAATCCTCCCTCAGTTACTGTGCCTCAGACCAGCCGTTTCTGAGACTCGGGAGCGGACGGATCCCTACCCCAGACCAAGCAGGTCTATCAGGGGCCACTGACAGGAACATGCTGCAGGATGTTGAACACCCCGTGACCGGGACCCCTCACGGGGCTACCCCGATCCTGGAACCAGAACAGACCACACGGGTCTCACAAACAACTCCGGAACCCCGAAAACGTAACCCACACCCGCTTAAGTACCCCCTCCCAGACTCCTCAGCGGGCCCCAGCACTCCTGCTGATTGGCTCCAAGAGGGTTGATACCCAAACATCCAACCAGACTTGGTTCTGGCATGTCATGTGCACCTCACCGTTCACATGACCAGGCAGAACTTTCAAACATAACCTGGTCAGACTGGTGTTAAGGCCTACCTACATAATTAACCTTTATTGTCCTGAGATCAAAAACTAAATTTACAATGCGTGTGACATTTGATCCCAAATGTCATCCGCTATATATAATAACAGTCAGTGCAGACAGTGTGTTCACATATATATATATATATATATATATATATATATAATCTATATCTATATCTATATCTATATCTATATCTATATATATATATATATATATATATATATATATATATATAGAAAGGCCAGTATGGTGGCCTGGAATTATGGGTGGAGCCCGGTGGAGTATATAACCAGCCCGTTCGCCTAGCTCCCTCGTCGGTTCCGGTGCGCGATATCTGATACGTCAGAAATCAAGGGCCGACTATCCTCGAGACCTTTCAGTGAGCCGGGTTCGTGAGTTCCACGCTGTTCCGTCCGCCTTAGTGTCGACAAAGCCTTGTCGTTCGTCAGCGTCTGTCTGATTGCCGTCTGAGTCGCTATACTCAAATCGAAATTTTCCGTTGTCGTACAACACGTCTGGGCCGGCTGTCGCAGGTAGGGCTTCGGCACCCATTTCATTTCATGTGTTACAAAGTCACGTAAACTAGATTCCTGAACTCACGAACCACTCACTCTAGATTGCACGAACGTCTTAACTGTGGCACTCGTATTCGTTACTTCATTTCAATCATTTCAGTCATTTCAATCATTTCGAGTCATTTCAATCATTTCAGTCTGTTATGTCGGATCATTTCATTTCTACCATTTCTAAAGTCATTTCATCATTTCTGTCACTTACCGCGCTCCGATGCGAATCCCGTCGCATCTCCAATGCACCGATTCGCTTCGAAGTGCCCCAGGGTTCGGCCTCATTTCTGTACATGCTCCAGAGACTGAGTCACTCGCAGGTTCAAGCACGGTCCTTGATTCTAGTCTTTGTCATGGCTTTCATTTCTGTCACTTATTACACGCCAATTCGAATCCTGTCGCATGCTGCTATGCACCGATTCGTCCTGGCGTGCCCAGCTGCTACGCCTCATTTCAGTACATGCTCCAGAGACGGATTCTTTTGTTGTAACCATCAGTCCAGTCGTTGAATGTTGTCTCTGTCATGGCATATCATTTCTGTCACTTATTACGCGCCAATTCGAATCCTGTCGCATTCTGCTATGCACCGATTCGTCCTGGCGTGCCCAGCTGCTACGCCTCATTTCGGTACATGCTCCAGAGACGGTTTCTCTGTTGCAACCATCAGTCTAGTCATTGAAACTTGTCTCTGTCATGGCATATCATTTCTGTCACTTATTACGCGCCAAAGCGAATCCTGTCGCATTCCGCTATGCACCGATTCGTTCTGGTGTGCCCAGCTGCTACGCCTCATTTCAGTACATGCTCCAGAGACGGGTTCTTTATTGTAAACCATCAGTCCAGTCATTGAATCTTGTCTATGTCATGGCTTATCATTTCTGTCACTTATTACGCTCCAATTCGAATCCCATCGCATTCCTTATGCATCGATTCGTTCTGGTGCGCCCAGCTGCTACGCCTCATTTCAGTACATGCTCCAGAGACGGATTCTTTGTGGTAACCATCTGTCCAGTCGTTGAAACTTGTCTCTGTCATGGGATATCATTTCAGTCACTTATTACGCTCCGATTCGAATCCTGTTGCATTTGGTTATGTACCGATTCGTTCCGGTGCGCCCAGCTGTTACGCCTCATTTCGGTACATGCTCCAAAGACAGGATTCTTCTGTTGGGTTCATGGGCTCGTCCTTTGATTCATGTCTTTGTCATGGGTTTTCATTTCATTTCACTTATCACGTTCCGGTACGAATAGTCACATCCGTGTACTAAATTCGTATCGGCGTGCCCCAGGAATGGCCTCATTTCAGTACATGCTCCAGAGTCCGTTTCGTGCTCGGTCGCAAGTTTGTGGCATGGCGATTCAGATCTCTGTCATGGCAGATTCACTCATTTCACGGTCACATACTGCTTCCCGGTTAGTCCAGTTGACTCTTCAATGTCGGATTTCTATCGGGGGGCCTTGCTCATCAGCCTCATTTCACTGTTGAATTGCCTCAAAAGAATTAAAGAAAAAATTTTGTTTTGCATCGGCGACGCAACCAAGTCACGTCTCTGTTGTCGTATGTACGTTATTCTAAAGAGCAAATTTCGGTTGTCCGTTCATTTCATTTATGTCATTTATCACATTTCCAGTCTCACCTCCACTAGTTAGCTAGACATCTCTCTTTAGGTGTAGGATTCTCAAACAAAACTTCACCTTCATCTCCTCAGATCAGTCGAGTTCTCAGTAGGTCCAACCTGCACCTGGTCGAACGGTGCCTCCGTAGGTAAGAGAGAGTCATCTGGGAGGGAAACGCTTACGAGCGGTAGTATCCTTCTCTTTAAAAATGTTTTCTCAGGAGTCTCCTACGAGTCTTGTAATCCATGTCACCCTCATAGGTTCCGTGCAGGAGAAAACCCGAACCCAAGGATTAATAGGCTCACCAAGCCTGGATTTTGCCACCATGTCCCAGGCTGGCAGCGAGGACTACACGGCTCCGTTGTCCCCTTCTCTTGTCTCAGAGAGTGGCAGCCAAAGGTCCTTCAGAGCGTGGACCATTCCCAGGCTAACAGCCGAGTTAAGGCGCAGGGGTGTACCCTTTCCAGCTACAGCCAGAAAGGCCGAGCTTTTCGGGCTCCTCTTTCCTCCCCCAGCCGCGGTTGAGGATAGTGCCCAGCAGGCCTCCCTGGGCTCTATCGCTGCTTCCATCACGCAGCTTCACACTCTGGTGTCATCTCTGACGACCTCAATGTCAGAGGTTCAGAGTCGGGTGGCCCTCCTCGAGACCCGCCCATCCGTTTCTCCTCCAATACCAGCTTCACAAGCAGTGGATAACACCAGCGCAGGTACCCCCGGGCGTACACCAGTAGTGTACCCTTCTCATTTGATATCAGCCAACATCAGGAAGGACATCCTAGAGGGCAAGGACGTCAATCTGGCTTCACTTCTTATCTCCATTCATGAGCTGGCAGAAAACAAAGCTTACACTTGGGGGGACGTGTCGGTGGTCCTCAAAGCCAAAGACCCCAGGCTGGACAGGAAGCTTTCTGTCACCGAGTTCACCTTGGCCTTCGGCATGCTGAGGGACGTCATCTGCTCGGCCTCCCCCGGCAGGAGGGAGGAACTGGATCGTTACCTCCACGTGGTAGTTGACCTGGGTTATAAATACGGCGGTTTTTCATTTTATGACTATCACCGCTCCTTCTCCGCTAAGGCGGCCGCCAGGCTCTCCCAATTTCAGATGCCTACTGATTGGAGTGTCATGGACACCGAGCTGTTCTGCCGACACTTCGCGGGGCTGCGGTCTCCCCTCTGTGCCATTTGCCAGTTGGCTACTCACACCGCGACTTGGTGTGCCAGCTCAGTGGCAGCCCCGCCCTTAGACGGTCCGTCGACCTCAGGTACTGCCCAGGGCCTACCGGCGCCGGTACGCCTGCCGCAGACAGATAAACTGGGGCGCCCGGTCAAGACCATGGGAGGCGCAGCCATCTGCAACAACTATAACAGCGGGTCGTGCAATTTCAGTCAGTGCAGGCTGCTCCACGTATGCACACGGTGTCATAGAGCTCATCCCAGGCTCATGTGCGAGGTCAAGCAGGCTAAAAAATCTTGACTAAGCCGGGTCAACGTGTCGTGGCTCAGTGTCTACCTCGCCAATCATCCCACCCCCTCACTTGCCGCCTACCTAGTTCAGGGCTTCACTCAGGGCTTTCATACGGGACTTGTCTCTCTCCCTCACCTTACACACGAGTGCCAGAACCTGCGGTCAGCAGCCACGGATGTTCAAGCCATTGACCAGCTATTACAGGCAGAGCTAGACCGGGACTTCATCATAGGCCCTTTCACAAAGCCCCCATTTAACACCTGGCGAGTCAGCCCTATTGGGCTTGTCAAGGGCAAGTTCTCCAATAAACTCAGGTTGGTCTACGATTTGTCAGCGCCTCATTCTTCCTCTGTCCCCAGTCTTAATTCCCTTATCCCCTCTGAGGAGTTCTCCCTTAAATACGCATCCGTAGACACGGCCATCCAGGCCATTCTCAAGTCAGGCACAGGAACATGGCTCTCCAAGGCCGACATCTCAGACGCCTTCAAGCTCCTTCCTATCCATCCATCTCTCTGGTGCTGGCATGGCATCAAGTGGAGGGAGCTCTACTATTTTGCCACTAAGCTAACCTTCGGGTCCAAGAGTAGCCCCTGGTTCTTCGACTCGTTTGCGCAGGCTCTCGCATGGATCTTGCTGCACGTAGCCCAGTGCCAGGGAGTCATACACTATTTGGACGACTTCCTGCTGATCGAGTCACCTGGCTCCCTTCCAGGGGATCTGGATAAACTAAGGGTGGTCTTCAATAACCTTAACGTCCCCATTGCCGAGCACAAGGTGGAGGGTCCAGCGCAGGCAATCACCTTTCTCGGGGTCAGCTTAGACACCAGCACTATGCAGGCCAGCCTCCCCCCGGATAAACTAAGCTGCATCAGGACGGTCCTGAGGGACTGCACCCGCGCCAGAACTTGCACCAAGAGGCAGCTACAGTCCCTTCTCGGTATGCTTAATTTTGCCATGCGCATCATCCCTCAAGGTCGCGCATTCGTATCGCGCCTGTTAGTCCTGCTGTCCCATTCACAAGACCCGGAGCATGTCCTCAGCCTGGACCCCGCAGCTATAGCAGATCTTGCCATGTGGGAGGAATTCCTAACGTCCTGGAATGGCGTGTCCCTGTTCATTCCCTCCGTGTCCTCCTTTTCACCTCAGGTGGTGACCGACGCAGCGGCCTCCACGGGTTTTGCGGCAATTTTTGGCCACCTCTGGCTCGCAGCCCCCTGGCCTCCTCAGATACTGGCAATTCCGGGCTTCACCGAGATGTCCTCCCTGTTCGAGTTGTACCCCATCGTAGCCGCTGCCCACACATGGGGCCGCAGTTGGTCGGGTCAAACAGTGACCTTTTCAACGGACAATCTGGCCACTGCGGAAATCATTAACAAAGGCAGGTCTAAGTCTCTAGAGATTATGTCCTTCCTGCGGCGACTGGTCCAGCTCTCATTGTTATTTCAATTCAACGTTCATTGTGCCTTTATCCCCGGTAAATTCAATCGGGCAGCGGACGCCCTCTCCCGTTTTAACTTAGTTTCCTTTTTTGACCAGGTGCCCGGAGCCGGACCAACGTCAGCAGCTATCCCGGACTGGTCTCAACTGACCCTGGATTAACCCCACATCTAGTAGCCGCAACTCAACTCATCGATCTCTCCCTCTCAGACAATACCCGCAAGGCCTATCAAACAGCCTGGAGGGCCTTTAACCGCTTCTTAACATTTCACTCCACAGAGACCTCCCGGGTCAAGCAAGTCCTGGCCTTCATCGCCTATTGCCACTCGGACTTGGCGTTATCCTTTAACACGATCCGGTTATACCTGGCCGGGGTACAACATTTCACCTCCCTCCAGGACCCTGCCGAACCCTCCTTGTTCACTTTCCACGCCATTCGGGCTGTCATGCGCGGCATCCAGAAACGCCAGCCCACGGCCTCCACCAAACGCCTGCCTATCACAGGAGACGTTTTCAGAAACATGTCTGATATTCTGGCCACTGCACCTTTCGGGCTCCACACTAGTATCATTATACAAGCAGCCATACACTTGGCCTTCTACGGCTTCTTACGGCCAGGCGAGTTTACCTCCAGTAGCCCCTCAGCTCGCATGCTGTGCAAGCACCACCTGGTCAGGCACGGAGACCATTTCATCCTACATATAGCAGTCTCCAAGACGCAGCAGCTTGGCCCAGGTACGGACATACATTTTTATAAAACCAACAACCGCTGGTGCCCGGTCGCCATTCTCACCCGCTTGTTGACCCTTCTGGCCGATCAACCAGGAACTGGCCCGCTTCTGCCATTTCACGGTAAACCACTGAACGCAGCCCAGTTCATGGAGCATGTCAGGATACTCCTGGGCATCCTTCACCTCAATCCGGCTCACTACTCCGGACATTCGTTTCGTATCGGAGCTGCTTCAACTGCCTCCCGCCAAGGGGTCCCGGTCCATGTTATCAAAAAGTTGGGTAGATGGAAGTCCACCTGTTTTGCCCGTTACATACCCAATCCGCAAGTAGAGATGGCCCAGGCCTTTGTCAAGCTCACACAGTAACAAACTCGAATCAATAAATGCAATCCCTACCTGTATGTTTTTGCCCCCTTATTTTGGTATACCCTACGTTAGGCCGGGGCACACTTTCAGGTCCATTTCAAGTAAGCGAGTTTATGTTAACCTTGTTTGTCATCCTTATCCGTATCGGTCAGAGGGCTCTGGGCCATAAATAGAAAGGCCAGTATGGTGGCCTGGAATTATGGGTGGAGCCCGGTGGAGTATATAACCAGCCCGTTCGCCTAGCTCCCTCGTCGGTTCCGGTGCGCGATACCCACCCACCCATCCCCTTTCAGGGCATTTCTCAAGCATTATACTCCTCGGGAGAGTACTCATTTCACTCCATTTCATTTTCATTTCATTTATTACTCATTTCTCTATCTAGGGTATGCCCCCTTATTTTGGTATACCCTACGTTAGGCCGGGGCACACTTTCAGGTCCATTTCAAGTAAGCGAGTTTATGTTAACCTTGTTTGTCATCCTTATCCGTATCGGTCAGAGGGCTCTGGGCCATAAATATATATATATATATATATATATATATATATATATATATATATATATACACATATATATATTCTGCATTCAGTGTAGACTATATAGAGTGCATTTGGTGGTGTATAGTATATAATACACTGCAGGCGATGTACACAGTATATTATACAGTGCGTACAGTTTCTAATACACTTCGGGCAGTGTACACAGTATATAATGCAGTGTAGTGCGGTATTAAAAAAAAAAATCCCCATGGAGAGGCAGACACTCACTGGCCACTAAAAGCGGGCAAGCAATCTCTGTGTCTACAGTGAACAGTGGTGATCGTGGACATGGTGCAACCTCTGAAGGCAGGTCATGCTTGTCCTTTTTTTCTGCTGCTAGCCTTGTTATTGACCCAGAGCATGCAGAAGGTGGCATGGATAACAAAGCTATCCCCATCCTTCTCTCCCCCTGTTACCCCGGCTCATAGTAGTTTGCCTTTCAACGCAGCTGCCAAAGTGACCTATTCCATCGGCTCCTTGTCCACAGTTACTCCTTCTGTAGCCCCACCATTATGCATGGGGGAATCACCAGAATTATTCAACCAAAGTGTCAGTTACATGTTGCTGGAGGATGCGCAGCAATTTGAAGGCTCAGATATTGGTTCCCAGGTTGTGGAAGGGAGTAACGTGAGCCTAGTGAGAAGGGGTGCCGCAGAAGGAAAAGAAATTGGCAGTCATGTTCCCCCAGCTGCAGCGTACTGCCAAGTTTTCTCCAGTGACGAAGAGGGAGGGGATGATTAGGTCACTGACTGTACTTGGGTGCCTGAGAGAAGACAGGAGGAAAGGAGGAGGAGGAACAACTCCAATGAGGCAGGATGTCCTCTAAGGGTCAGCTTAAGGGCAGCCACACTATTTCATCACACCACAGAGCTCCGCAGGTGTAGGGCGCTGCTGCCTCCCTGCTGACTTGCAAAAGTTCCTTGGTGTGGGCTTTTTTCGACAGTATGTAGAGTAGATCAGACCATTGCTGTTTGCAATCTAGGTCTGAAGCAGATCATGCGTGGCCAGAACAGCAGCCGCTTGAACACCACATGAACCACATGCTTGACAAGACATATGAGGACCTGCCATGCAGTCCATTGGCAACAGCACCTGGAATTCTCACATCATAGAAAAAGGCGGACTTCTCCTTGCTCCTGTCAGAAACCATGGATCAGACGTAGACAGAAGTACAGTTAAATCACACTTGTTCAATAATAATAAAAAAAAGGTAAACAGAGTAAAGGTAGTCATAACAGAGCCAGAGTTCAGTAACCAAAATGGATAGTCAGACAAGCCAGATGAGAGATGAGAGAGATGAGCATAGTAGAACAGCAAGCAGGATCTGGAGCCAGAAGGAATTTCAGCCAAGCAAGTCTTTAACAGGAACACAGGAGAGCATCTCTAGTGATGTGACCAAGGCAAAGACAGAGATCACCTGGGGTGGACGGCTTAAGTAGGCAGGACTGATGAGCAGGATATCATCAAAAGGTGAGTCACTGTGGAGAGATAGGAGCTGGCAATTAGCTGACAGCTGAGCGGCCAGATCAGAGAAGGAAGGACTAAGCCCAGCCCAGACAGTACCCATTCCTCAATGACCCCTTCTCCTCAGGAGGATAACCAGGCTTGAGGGGAAAACATCTATTGAATTCATGGAGGAGGACAGGGGCATGTACGCCTGAGGAAGACCCAAGAGTGTTCCTCCAGACTGTACCCTTTCCAATGCACCAGGTACTGTATGTGGCCACGGAACCTACGGGAGTCAATAATGGACTGTACTGCATACTCCTCATGGTTCTCAACCTGTACAGGGTGAGGATGAGGCACCGAGGTGGTAAAGCGGTTGCAGACCAAAGGTTTTAATAAGGAGATGCTAATAATGAAATACTTTAGAAGGAAGGTCTAATGCGTAAGCCACTGGGTTAATCCTGCAAAGAATATGGAAAGGCCCAATAAACCGAGGTGAGAACTTCAGAGAGGAAATACGAAGTTGGAGGTTGCGAGATGACAGCCAGACCCTGTCCCCAACCTAGTAGGAACAAAAATATTACAGCAAACATGCAAAACTAACATTTACCTCCAGCAAGGCTTTTTAAAACACCTAGACATTTTCAAAAACCATCAAAAAATATGGGGATTTGGTCACACCATATTGCTATATGGTGCTTATGCCCACTTACTGCGACAAAGTACCCCATAATTAGTGGGTCCTACACTATCCATAAATTGGGAGATCCTGCTTCTCTAAACCATGGGAGCTATACTCCTCTATATGGGAGAACATGAGGTCTCCACCATGACACAGGTGGTCACTAATGAGAGGTACTTACTGAGGGAGTGGGGTGCTCCACCCAAAAGGATTTGGTCAGAATCCATACAATAGACAAACAAGATATTTGGGGGGCACATCCTAAAAAAATGCATAAAGATGGTGCTGCCATAAGACCATACAACAGAACAAAAATATTACAGTGCACACATGCAAAACTAACATTTACCTCCAGCAAGGCTTCTTAACCACTTACAGACCGGACCATTTTGCTTGTCAAAGACCAGACCACTTTTTGCGATTTGTAACTGCGTCGCTTTAACTGACAATTGCGCGGTCGTGCGACGTGGCTCCCAAACAAAATTGGCGTCCTTTTTTTCCCACAAATAGAGCTTTCTTTTTGTGGTATTTGATCACCCCTGCGGTTTTTATTTTTTGTGCTATAAACAAAAATAGAGCGACAATTTTGAAAAAAAACGCATTATTTTTTACTTTTTGTTATAATAAATATCCCCCAAAAATATATGAAAAAACATTTTTTTCCCTCAGTTTAGGCCGATACGTATTCTTCTACAAAAGTTTTGGTAAAAAAATCGCAATAAGCGATTATTGATTGGTTTGCGCAAAAGTTATAGCGTTTACAAATTAGGGGATAGTTTTATGGCATTTTTATTAATAATTTTTTTTTTACTAGTAATGGCGGTGATCAGCGATTTTTATTGTGACTGCGACACTATGGCGGACACATCGGACATTTTTGATAAATTTTTGGGACCATTGTCATTTATACAGCAATCACTGCTATATAAATGCAGTGATTCCTGTGTAAATGACACTGGCAGTGAAGGGGTTAACCAGTGGGTGGCAGTGTAGGGGTTAAGTGTTCCTAGGGGTGTGTTACTGACTGTGGGGGGGGCTGGGATTTCATTTAGTGAACACTGATCTCTGCTCCAATCACATGGAGCAGAGATCAGCGTCACTAGTTGATAGGCAGAATGGAGAAATGCTGTTTACCACGGCATTTCTCCATTCAGCAGCCCCGTGAGACGATTGCGGGTATGCCCGCGGCGATCGAGTCCGCGGGACCCACGACCGGTCTCACGGGGGTCCCGAGTGGCACGCGAGCGCGCTGCTGGCGGCGCGCTCGCGATGGCAGGGCGACATTAAAGATTGGACGTACCTGTACGCCAATATGCCTGCCCGTGCCATTCTGCCGACGTACATAGGCGTGCCCTGGTCGGGAACCGGTTAAAACACCTAGACATGGGGGCGTGGCTTGGCGCGCAACGGAGATGGCAGCCTAGAAGGAGAGCTCCGTCGGAAAGCGGCCCCAGCCCGTCTGAATACAGCAGCAAACGGCGCAATCATGAACAAGCAGACTAAGCACCAGACCCGTCCCCGCCGCTCGGTGGCAGTTAATCCCGGCCGGGATATCTCCGACATCTTCAAGAACCAGGCCTCAGCACTACAGGCCCCGGAGGAGGACAAGATGGCGCCGGTCCATGCGGACGAGGAATACAGCGAGGACTCGCAATCAGCCACCGAGGACAACGGTAGGCACAGCTCCCGTTCCATGCACCCACTTACCTACGAGGATATGTCCGGTTTTGCAGCCGACATCAAGACCTCATTCTCCGCAGCGATCACGGACTTAAAGACTAGCTTCCTGGTCATGCAGGAAAAAATGGCGGCTGCAGAGACGGCGGGGAAGATGAGAGACAGGTCAATACACAGGCTTGACGAGGTTGTCACAGCTCACTCCCTGCATTTCATAGAGATGAACAGACATTTAGAGGACCTGGATAACAGGGGGAGGCGTAACAATATTAGGGTACGCGGTATACCGGAGTCCGTGGCGCCTGACCAAATCACCTCAGTCCTACAGAGGGTATTCAATACTCTACTCGAACGTCCGGAGGACTCTGCCATTGACTTCGTTAGAGCGCACAGGGCACTCAGAGCGAGGGGACCTGATACCCTACCCCCACGCGATATCATCTGTTGTTTGCAAAGCTTCACACTTAAAGAAGATGTAATGGCCAAGGCTCGCAGGAACGACCAAATAGTGTTTAACGGGGAGAATATAAAACTTTTCCAAGACCTGTCCCAAATAACTCTGAAAAACCGAAGGGCTTTACGTCCTCTGCTTGATAAGCTACGGGAGAAAGAGTTGCGATACTCTTGGCGCTTTCCCTTCGCCTTACTGGTTACACATGGAGGTAGGCAACATATCCTACGAACGCCTGCAGAACTCCCGGACTTTTGCGCAGCTCTCCAGCTTGATCCGATCGTTCTGCCCGACTGGTACCAGGAGTTCTCCATGCCAGCTAAGGACAGAAGTCTACCTTTCTCACCGTTCGCATCGCCCGAAAAGCACCTCACCAAACGACAGAGACAGGGACGAGGAGACTTCTCACCCAGGGGAACTCCCCGAAGTCGCCCACACTCCTCCAGAAACCTAATGGAAGCATAAGATTTAAGAATTAGGAGGCTCTCATACCTACCTTCTTCCCGGGTACATCTACACCGCTCTTTGCCCACCTGGTTACCATCCAGTCTTTGGGGATTCCATGTCCCACCATCACCAACTGCTGAGCATTTCTACACAACTGTTTACGTATCGCAGGAACGACTCCCTCTGATACCATGATCCGTTCGATTTAACCCTGATTCTTAAGTGTTTCTTAGGAAATACCGCACCAGTACTCAACATTTGCAATTGTGGGGTATTTAGGCTAAGGGACAACGGCTGACTTTATGAGTAATACAGCTCTAGCGGGGTGATGGTGTTTGAGGAACCGTGACCAGTGGGCGGGATTGCTTGCCTGGGGCAGTAACGGCTACATCAGCTCGTTCTCAAGCGGGTGGAGGGTGGGTGTGATACACTGGATGGTTGAAAATGCCCGAACTTATCATTTATTACCATTTGCTAGGTTTGCTTGTTCTATTTCTGTTTTTTATTTCTGTTTTGGTTTTTGTGTACTGCCTTTTCATTTTATTATTTAGATACCAGTTCACATGATATGTTTGCTGCTGTGACAGACCATTTAGCACCTACCATAGGCCTAGTGGAGCCGCACACGACGGCTCCTTGCACTTATAGTTGATTTGCCGCTGTAATAGATGACGGTACAGTGACTTTAGATACATACCTTCTCGGTGCGGACGCCGGGTTCGTTCACCGACGGTGATCTGCACGGTGAGGGTTGCTATCTCCGGGGTGGGCCTTCCCGAACCCCACAATAGTGCTCCAGACGGGTTACTTAGGGGCCTGTCCTACGCACTAATCTTGACCCCCTTGGGACGGTTACTTAATCTTAAGGGGGTGTAACCTACAACTCCGTCTTCATCTCCTTTCATCTTTCCTACCTTTCTCCGCTTTCTTTCTCTCTACTCTGCCTTACCACGATACACACGACTGTGCAAATATACTGTATGCTCTTGATTATTGACTACTCCATAACTTTCTGCTATCTTGTTGAGCTTGTTCCTGCAGGTGCCGGATCCTGCGCCTCCCTGGGCCTGAACCATGGCATATTCTGATTTGGGACGTAACCCAACGGTAATCTCCCACAATGTCAAAGGGCTTAACATCCCCGAAAAAAGAACCACTTTACTAAGAGAACTTAAAAAAGGTAGGCCCAATTTTGTATTATTACAGGAGACCCACTTCAAGACCGGGCACACGCCAAAACTGACTGACTCCTACTTCGTGGACGCATACCATGCCACCAGTCCCGGGACCAAATCAAAAGGGGTCTCGATACTGGTGAGTAGGGATGCTGACTTTGAGATCACGGATACGCTGGTCGACCCAGAGGGGAGGTTCCTCTTCCTTAAGGGGACCTGCAGAGGGACTCCCCTGACTCTGGCAAACGTGTACTTCCCCAATTCGGCGCAACTCACTTTTTGCCGAAGAATGATTGATGAACTGAAGTGCTTCGGTTCGGGTAGACTGATTCTGGGTGGAGACTTTAACGTACCCCTTATACCAACTGAGGATACTTCTAATGGCAAAACCGCCATTCCTTACAGGGCTCTTAAGAGCATTAAAAAGCTCCTGCATTCCCTGAGTCTGGTAGACACATGGCGTCACCTGAATCCGGAAGGCAGGGACTATTCCTTCTTTTCCATTCCACATAACCGTCACTCACGAATAGACTATATCTTCGTTACTCAGAGAGACTTGTCGCAGCTGAGCGCTGCCCACGTTGGGATACAATCCATCTCTGACCACGCTCCAATATCTGTGTCCCTAGACTGGACAAATACCCCAGCCAGACACGCTACGTGGAGACTGAATTCGTCACTACTAACAGACCCCACGCTACTACCGGACTTGGTTTCCTCCTTAACTGAATTTTTACGCCGATTTCGGACGACCAGTGGGATAGGGCCTGCATTTTCTCACACAAATGCTCATTGAGCACACAGATGCAGGAAACGTCCTACAAACTGTTGACTCATTGGTATGCCACCCCGGAGAGAATCCACAAATGGTTTCCACACTCATCGGATAGATGTTGGCGGTGTGAACAGGAGGAGGGTACTTTACTCCACATTTGGTGGCAATGTGACCGGCTACAACAGTATTGGTCAGGGGTGAGGGAGCTGATTGGGCGGATCACGGAGACCAGTCTAAGACTAGATGCGGCTTGCTGTTTGCTACACATCACCAACACATCTTTTAAGAAATACAAGAGGTCGCTCACCAGACACATGATAAACGCAGCCAACTCCCTAATCCCACTATACTGGAAATCCAAAACCACCCCTACTATAAGAGAATGGCTGCTTAAAATTGCGTTTATCTGTGAGATGGAGGACACGGCAGCCCAATCTGATGAGCGAGTAGATGGTTATCATAGGACCTGGTCTCCGTGGTTTGCCTTTAAATACTCCCAGTCTTTTGGGGACTACACGGGCCGAGATCTGACGGCCTGATGAGAGGAGGGGTCCTGACAATTAGTTCTCTACTACTCTAATAATACACTAACATTGCTCATGTTCACTTACTGGAGCTCCCGGAACAAGGCAATTTTTTTTCCTTTTTTTCTTCTCTTTCCTTTTCTCTATACTCTCCATTTCTATCCTTGTATATGTCTATACCTGGTTTCTTCGATAAATTACTAGCCTCTTTAGATACGTCTTTTAGCTGTTCATTGAGAATGAAGGGTTCCTGAAGGAATCCGGGGTTGGATGATGACTTGCCCTTCTGGGCTCGGCTGGGCCTACAATGGAGGGACTTGATGTATTAGATGATACCCCAAAAGCCGACTATGGAATGTTATCGACACATTTTACATCTTGTTAAGCATTGTTTCGTTTACGCAGTGTCTTTTGCATAACCTTGTACTATTTGTCTTTATTTGCCAATAAACCTTTCTTGAATGAAAAAAAAAAAAAAAACACCTAGACATTTTAAAAAAATATCAAAACATATTGCTATATGGTGCTTTGCTCTAGGTGTTTTAAAAAGCCTTGCTGGAAGTAAATGTTAGTTTTGCATGTGTGCACTGTAATATTTTTGTTCTGTTGTACAATAGTGGCAGGTTCCAAAACAATAAATATTTTCACGTAAGGCCATTACATCTCTCTATATTCATGTGGAAGGCAATGTTTTGGCCTTATTGGACAGGGCGGCCAGCAGCAAGGTTCATATTACAGCTGACTCATGGTCCAGCAGGCATGGGCAGAGACGTTACTTTTCCTTCATGGCGCACTGGGTAACTCTGCTGGCAGCAGGGAAGGATGCAGGACAGGATTTAGTGTTGGAGCTTGTTCCGCCACCCTCCTCTTCTTCTTCCTTTATTGCCTCTTCTGCAGAATTGTCCTCTGGACCAGAAGGGCTCCATAAGCCCTTAAGGGGCTATACAAGCAGTCAGGCTACAAGATGCCATGCGTTCTGCCTAGGGCACAGGAGCCACACTGGGGCAGAGATTCTGTCAGCTCTGCAGGGGCAAGCTCAGAGGTAGTTGATGCCATGGCAGCTTAAACCAAGATAGTTTGTTTACGACAATAACACCAACCTTCTCTCTGCCCTCCGACAGGGACACTTGACCCATGAACCATGCTTGGCACACGTCCTGAATTTGGTGGTGCAATGTTTCTTGACCAGATATTCAGGCTTACAAGATCTCCTGAGACTGGCCAGAAAAGTCTGTGGTCATTTCCAGTGGTCATACAATGCCAGTGCTCAGCTGGCTGACATTCTAAAGGGAATGTCAGCCAGCCGAATGCCCACCAACCGTCTCATCTGTGACATGCCCACCAGGTGGAACTCAACATTGGCAATGCTGCAGTGGCTGCACACACAGCAGAGGGCCATCAATGTGTACCTGCGAGTATGGCACCAGAACAGGGTCAGGGGAGCTTGGCTTGTTTTCGCAACGCCAGTGGCTACTGATCAAGGATGCATACACTGTCCTGTCACCATTTGAGAAGGCCACAAGGATTTTGAAATATTATTTAACAGCAGGGCCCGTTCTTGCACCCAACAAGAGTATCTGTGAGGGGTTACAGTGTTCTGGCACCACCAACACCTAAGGCCCAATTTTTCTGAAGAGTATATAGTGCAGTCTGTATAGTATATATACTGTATTTCAGAGTATATAGTGCAGTCAGTGTAGAATATATAGTGCAGTATACAGTATATAATATAATGTATTGAAGTGGTTAAAGGGAATCCTGTGACAGAATTAAGAAAAAAAAACAGCTTGGGTTCCCCCAAAAATTCATAGAAGGCCTTATGGGTCTGGCATAGATTTTAAGGGGAACTCCACACCAAATTTTTTTTTAAAATTGTGAGGAGACAAGCAAGCACCCCCCCCCCCTTCTGAACCATACTAGACCGCATGCCCTCAAAATGGCGAGGGTGCTTTAGGGTCCTCCCAAAGCACCTTGCCCCCATGTTGATGAGGACAAGGGCTTCATCCCCACAACCATGGCCATTGGTTGTGGGGTGGTCTGCGAGTGGGGTCCTTATCAGAATCTGGAAGCCCCTTTTAATAGGGGGCACCTAGATCCCGCTCCCCCCATGTTAATGGGTATGAGGTACATTGTACCCCTACCCCTTCACCAAAAAAAGTGTCAAAAAGTAAAAACCACAATACACAGTGTTTGACAATTCCTTTATTAGGATACATGCCACAGAAGAATGGACAAAAGAGCTTATGCTTTTCACACTACAAACAGTACTTAAAGAGGAAGTAAACCCTGATGAGTTTACTTCCTCTTTCATTCCCTGCAAAGGCAAAGCATAATGGACTACTATGCATCGCATAGTAGCCCATTATGTGTCACTTACCTGACACAGAAGCCAGCGAAGTCACCGCTGTCCCCTGTAGTCCGGCGCATCCATCTTCTCGGTGGGGTCTCGTAGCTCCGCCACTGTCATTCGGCGAAGCCGCGATGACGTCACTCCCGCGCATGCGCACGGGAGCCGAGGCGTGCGACATTGCGTGGCATCTTTGTCATCGACGATGCCACGCTCAGTGCGCCTGCGCGCCGCTGTCTACGGTGCATGCACCGTAGACAGCGGTGCCCGTCTTCTGGTAAATATCTCCTAAACCGTATAGGTTTGGGAGATATTTCTTGGACCTACAGGTAAGCCTTAATGTAGGCTTACCTGTAGGTCAAAGTGGTTTGTAAGGGTTTACAACCACTTTAATTATAGCTTAGAAGTTTGAAGAGGACCCCAAAGCACCCTTCCATGTTGACGGCAAGTGGCCTTGTACGGTTCAGGAGGGTGGGGGTGCTCACTCGTCCCCCCCTTTACTGGTCTACCAGCCTGCTTGCTTGGATAAGGGTCTGGTATGGATTTTGGGGGGGGGGGGGGCACGCAGGTTTTTTTTCAATTTTGGAGTGGAGTTCCCCTTAAAATCCATACCAGTTCCGAAGGGCCTGGTATGGATTTTGGGGGGACTCTACGCTGTTTTTTTTTAAATTATGGCAAGGAGTTCCCCTTAATATCCATAACAGACCCCAAAGTGCCTGGAATGGACTGGGGGGGGGGGGGGAGGCACAGCAATTTTTTCATTGATTTTTATCTATATTGCCGGAATCCAGCAATATATTATAGCTGCGAGCAATTTTAAATGATGTTTTTCCTCTAGAAATGTAATTTTGCTACGGCGCAGTAAAACACATAAGAAAGATGCACCACTTTACAGGCAGACTAAGGGGACCCCCAGGCACAATATTTAAAGGCATATTTAATTTTTATTGTTTCATTTTAAGCATTATTTATTAAAATCACTGCTCTTGAAAAACGGCCATTTAAAAAAAAAATGTTGCATTGATACGTGTCCCCTGGTGCAATACCCAAGTCCCCATACACTTTTTATGGCAATAACTTACATATAAACCTTTAAAATTAACACTTTAGATTTTTCTTGTTCGTGTCCCATAGAATTTAATGGTGTTTGCTTGTTTGCACAAATTTTTTGCTTGTTCACATGTTTTGGTGCAAACCAAACTGGGGGGTGTTCAGCTCATCCCTACAAGGTAATACAATGGCAAAGAAACTATACTGTAGATAGCAAGCAAGTGGAACAGAGAAAACCCTAAACCCTAGATTAGGGGTAATCCTACTGATGACTATACTACAGTACCAGCTCAGCAGTCTATATCAAACCCTCCCATATCTCATATCCAGCATGTTGGGGCCCACCTGCATTGCTAACTATATGGTTAGCACTGTTCCTGTTTATCACTGTGTACTGGGGGTTGACCAGTGGCCTCTCACTGACAGCTGTGGCAGCTGATCTCTCTCCCTCCCCTTGTAATGGCACAACAAAGTCATTGCCCACAGTGTCCCTGACAATCATGTCGCAGGGTCAGAAGCATTCTTTGATACTAGGGTATTTAAGGGTTTTTACCCCTCTCCACCCCAGATTTGGTGTTAAGTATCCTGCAAGCAACCTGATGCACAGTCTGGCTACTAGAATGTTTTCCTCACTTCTCTCTCTTCCTGGGAATAAGCCTTCTCCTATTCCTCTCTCTAGAACATCAGCGCCCCTCAAGATCTATAGTTCCTTTCCAGTCTACAAAGCAGGCTCAGTCTGTACAGGAACTACATTATCACAATGCTCCACTCCCAGCATTCCCAGCACTCCATATCATCTTCCTCCTTATACTTCTTCCTGGGTGATGGGTGAGCTTAACCTCCCTGGTGGTATGATTCAGTCTGGAATAAGGTGCTGAAAGCGGTACAATTATTTTGCATGGAAATCTGGCTTTTATTTTGTAGTCCTGTAATTCTTAGGAATAACGCTCTGAAATCTCTTCAAACCAGAGTCTAGCGGACATCCCGGGTATGATAAAGTTTATAATATAATAAAGAATAATAAAAATTATTCAATAATGTAATCAAATCCCAAAAAAAAATGAAAAAGGGACATGTTTTGGTTGCTATGGACAATCTCCAAATTCCAAGCAGTAAAAAACAGTATTTATAATATAAAAGTGCATGCAGGGCATTGCACAAACCACTAGGGACAAAGGGGGTGTGTATTTTTTACTACAGCACTGTAATCTGTAAGATTACAGTGCTGTGTGTGTTTTTTGTCTTTTTACATTTTTGAATTTGCCGCCGTTCTCCGCTCCCGTGCGTCGTAACGTCGCAGGGAACGGAGCTCGGCGGCATTCGGCACTGTGAATCGAGCGCAGGACGTCTCGATCACACAGCGCGGTGGACATCGCTGGATCCAGGGGACAAGGTAAGTAACGTTACCTGTGTCCTCCCCTGCATCGAGCGGTGCAAGCCCGAGTCTGGCTCGGGGTTACCGCTATTGTAATTAAAATTCCAACCCGAGCCAGACTCGGGATTACCGCTAAGGAGGTTAAATGAGCTGCACACAGCTCTGTAATAACAGTTTTTTTTTTTTTTTACAGCCATGCCCCTCTGTCAGTTCTGATTCTTGCACTCTGAACAATTAAATTGGTTGTAAACCCATGGGGGGGAGGAGCAACCTGCAAGGCAAAGGCATAATGAGCTAGTATGCATAACATACTAGCTCATTATGAATAACTTACCTGAGAACGAAGCCCCTGAAGCGGTCCTCTGTCTTAATGTCTGCCGCTGCCATGCATCCCGGAGTGACTTCCGGGTCTCGCTGCTCCGGCGCTGTGATTCGCCGGAGCAGCGATGATGCTACTCCCGCGCATGCGCACGTAGACAGCGGTAGCTGTCTTTTTGGAAATATCTCCTAAACCGTATAGGTTTAGGAGATATTTCTTGGACCTACAGGTAAGACTTAATCTAGGCTTACATGTAGGCTTACAAAGTGGTTTGTAAGGGTTTACAACCACTTTAAGCACAGTTTAGACTTTTTTCATTTGCTCCTTGGAATACTAGATTTACTGCTCAGATTTCACTTAGCCTGGGGACTGTCTGCCAGAGTGTTGAGGGAGACATCTGTAAGTACAAACCCAAGAAAAGGATTGCTTGACTATTTCGGTTGTTAACCCTTGGTGCGCAAACATTAAGACCTATGGTGTCCCAGAGCTGACCACTTTATGTCCTACTGTTCAAAGGATTGTGTTAAGAAGTAGTTGCAAAAGGAAGAGTATCCTCACATTCCCATTTAGTGTTCTGGAGTATTCTACAGCTTCCTTAATCCCCATCCAAATTAATCTGCAATAAACTTTAACCACTTGCCAACCAGCCACCGTCAAATTTATCTGCAATAAACTTTAACCACTTGCCGACCAGCCACCGTCATATTACTGCATGGGTCAACACGATCCTGCAAGCCGGCGTAGCTATACTCCGGCTTGCGGGATCAGGATACAAGGTGCGCACCCCTGCACAGCAGGGGTGCCGATGTTCATGGCAGACAGTCGTGATGACCGCTGGCAACGAGCAATTGCAGGCACGAGAGGCAGAACAGGGACGAGTATGTGTAAACACACAAATCCCTGTTCTGTTCTGAGAGGCATGACAGATCGTGACTTCCTACTAGCTAGGAACCACGATCCGTCAATTCTTCTAGGTCAGTCCCCTCCCCCTATAATTAGAAACACAAACAGGGAATATAGTTAACCCTTTGATCGCCCCCTAGTGTTTACCCCTTCCCTGCCAGTGCCATTTTTACAGTAATCAGTGCATTTTTATAGCACTGATTGCTGTATAAATGCCAATGGTCCTAAAAATGAGTTAAAAGTGTCCGATGTGTCCTCCATAACATGGCAGTCCGGATAAAAATCACAGATCGCCACCATTACTAGTAAAAAAATAATAATAATTACATTTTAAAAAAAAAATTACCAACAATATGTAGAACAATACATATTGGTCTAAATTGAGAAAAAAAATTGCTTTTTAAAAATAATAATGGGGATACTTATAGCATAAAGTACAAAATATTGCGTTTGTTTCAAAATTATCGCTCTTTTTTTGTTTATAGCGCAAAAAATAAAAACCACAGAGGCGATCAAATACAACCAAAAGAAAGCTCTATTTGTGGGAAAAAAAAGGATGTCAATTTTGTTTGGGTGTAGCATCACACGATCGCACAATTGTCAGTTAGTACCGAATTGCAAAAAATGCCCCGGTCATTCAGCAGCCAAATCTACCGGGGCTGAAGTGGTTAAAAAAGGCAACCCCTAGACTGTTTACTGAGCCAGAGAAGTGAATGTTGTTTCTGCCTCTTCACTAGTGGGAGATGAACCTGGGACACAAATCAGCGGCCCTGAGCTGGAGGACGTATCTTGCAGAGAACAATTCCTGTGTTTGCATGGGGCAAGACGGTCTTGAGGCCTAGGACCTCTTTCATGCCTAAAGTTGTTTCAGAGTTACATCTCAATAAGGATATTGTTCTCCTGTTCCCCTGCCCATCTCCAGTTCACCAAAATTAAATTACACATCGTTGTCTGGATATGGTTCATGCTGTGAGAGTCTATAGCCCCATACATGCTGATTTTTTACTTCAGATTTACCAAAACCATGTAGTGCAAGGTCCTGCCTGATTGCATACAAATTGAAACTACTAAGAAAATCTCATAGTGAGTCTCAAGCTCTCAGCCACTGCTTCTTCTAGAAAGACTGATTCACTTTTTGCGATGGTCCTCAATAAGCATGCACCAGTTTCACATAATTGGAGGAGCCTGAGAGGAGTAAGAAGAGAAAGGCTTTGTGAGCTGCTTTACACTACTTCAAATGAGATGAGCCACTGGCAGGGTTGAAAAAAAAGGAGGAAGGGGAGGAGAAATAGAGGGAGAAGGGGTGGATAGAGGAGGGTGAGGAGGGAGAGGTGAAGACAGAAGCAGAGGAGGAATAGAGGAAGGAGGGGGAAGAGGTCACGTTAGCAAGGTTTTCCACCTACTACTTTCATGTAGCAGTACCTCTACTTCTCTTTTTAGGCTTATATTCAAGTGCTTGCATACTGTCCTGTCTGTCATATTGATTGGACCCTGAGCAAAACTTTTCAACTTTTATTGCCCCCCCCCCTCCCCCCATGCAGTTTTGCTCTCCACCTACTCCGAGACATGCAATAAATAGCAGCTAGACTCAAAATCAGTTTACTGAATCAGATCAGGCTATTGCGATTGGTTGCCAGAGGTTACAGTGTATCATTACCACTCACTGACTGGTTGCTAGAGGTTACAGCACACATTACAGCTCACTGGTTAGCTGCTAGAGGTTAGAGCATAGCATTTCTGCTTGTTGATTGGTTGTTAGAGATTACTGTGGATATGACCTCAGGGGGGGCATGATATAAATTTCAATGCCGCCGGCCGCCACTATTTACATAGGAATGCCATCGCTATATACATATGAATGCCGATACATGTAAACACAGGGTCTGCAGGTGAGTCATCTGTACACAACAATAGGGCAGAGCTGGGCAGCATTAGTAGCAGCACTTCACACTGAGATATTGGGACACAGCACAGGACTAAAACCTCAAGGGACAAGGGAACCAGGATAGTTGGCATGCATGAGGCAGCTGCTTTGGGCCCCACAACAATGACAGGGCCCAGGGCAGCTGCCCCTTTTGCCCTGCCTATACCCCACAGATTTGCCACATTCCTTGTACAAAGTGCTCATTAATTACAGTGGTACAAATAAGTGTCTTGCAAACATACTGTACATATCCCTCAGCAAAAGGCATCATTTTTAAAAACTGAAACTTTTTTTAATAATACCTACCTTTCTCTTCATAACATATGGGCGGATACTCAACACTTTGTTTGCTTGTACCTTACAGAAGAACTTTATTAATTAGTCGGGGACTACATAACAACCAGAAACTGTTGAGACAAAAAACACCCTGGTTAGGAGTATGTAATGCAGGGGTCCCCAACCCTCAAGCCACAGACCAGTGCCAGTCCGTGGCCTGATGATGACTGGGCCACACAGCAGAGGGTGAGTGGTGATTGTGGTCGGTACAGGGCTATCACAGACCATGGGTACCGCTCACCTCCTGCTGTGCGGCCATGCCCATGTGTCTTCTCCCAGCTCCTCTGTACACCCTGCCAACAAAGTTATCCTATCCACAGGGCAGGGGATGGGAGGAGCTTCAGATTGGAATGGAGAGCTCCTCCCTCCCCCATCTCTGCTGGTAGGGTGACATCATCATCCAGGCAGGCGGAGAAGCCAGTAGAGGACACACGGACTGATAACAGGCCTCTGCCTTGCCAAAGGTAGGTGTCCTGTGCAGGGGAGGCAGAGATTGTAATGGGGAAGTGTAAAGTTAGAGAAAAAAGGGGGGGATGGGGTCAGACTGCAGGGGCACTGCGATGGAGAAGGCTGTGATTGCTAGGGGCACTGTAATATAAAGGAGACTGCATTGAAAAGGGACACTGTAATCATTACAGTGCCCCTTTTCAGTGCAGTCTTCTTTATATCACAGTGTCCCCTTTACAGTACAGTCCCCTTTACATCACAGCCCCCTTTCTTTAAAGCAGTCCCACAGTGCCCTCAGTTACCCTTCACATCACAGTCCCCCATTACATTACACTGCCCCCTTTACAGAGCAGTCCCCTTTACAGATAAATGCCCCTTTTAAAGAGCAGTCTCTGTTATATTAATGTAGAGGGGCACTGTAATGTAAAGGAGACTGTAAAGGGGCACTGTATTGTAAAGAGGGACTGTGATGTGAAGGGCAACTAACTGTAACGTGGCAGTGAAGGTGATATGAATGTTGAAAGTAGCCTGGGTGAATGTGCCTGGAAACACAGAGATAGCTACTGTGTTTCAGACCACATTCCTCCAGATTATTTATAATTCTATAGGATATAAACCATAGTTAACTTCCAACTGAATATTTTATGTTACGGGTAATAAACTTCTCCTGTAGGTCACAGGGGTGAACTTAGTTCTACACTAAAATCTGACATCACTCAGCTGGTCCAGATTCTGAAGAGATCCCAACTTTAATGTTGAGATCCACTCAGATGCCTGACCAGTGGCTGGCTCAGGCTCTGCACAACCTGCACGACCTAGTGTTCCAGTGAGTGCTGGAGGGACAGAGCAGAGCTCTCGACTTAGAGTGAGTCAGATATAACCTCTTAGTTCTTAATCAATGTTTTTTATTTCCCATACTTTTAATTAAGTCACTCCTCTTTTTATAGGAAAAAGTAGCTTGCTAGCTGTAGAATCTTGAATTGCAAATGCATATCAATTTAGCGTAACATGATATAACATATAGTATTGTCACTATGTAGTATCAGGAGATTGCATATAAAATTTTAACACGATGGTACAGGACGCCCACAGGGCTAGCTGCCATTTATCTGGGGTCATAGCCCATTGTGCTGGAAATGTGGAACACGGAATGGCACTCTGCTGCACATCTTCTGGGAGTGTCCAGTCCTGACCCCTTTCTGGAGACAAGTTCTTCAGATCATCCAAAAACTAATGGATGTCGCTCTCCAAGATATTCTAGCAGCAATACTCTTAAATCTGACTCCCCTATCTGGAAGGCGGTACCACAGGTCCCTGCTGAAACACCTTCTGGGTGTGGCCAGGGCATGTATCCCCAGTGCATGGAAGCAACAGTCCCCCCCGGCGGTTTCGCAATGTTTTGCGAGGGTATATGATATTCAACAGATGGAACGGCTTACAGCTGCCCTGGATGAGAGGGAGGAGGAATACAATGCCCGTTGGATGCAATGGAGTCTCTTCCGATTTTAGGAGGAATACAAGACTTACTCCTCAATCCCCCGTTGTAAAGTGAGCCAGGGAGTGGGGGCGCCAGCCCGACTGGAGTCCCATAACCCCCCTTTTCCCACGCCCCATCTTTTCCCCATCCTCCTTATTGCCCCGCTTCCCCTACCCTCTCCAAACTATCCACCGTCTCCTCTCCCCCTTTTTCTTCCATTTCTTTTCTCCTTTCCTACCTGGACCTCCTAACTTTGTTGATATCTAGCACTAATAGAAAACCCCCTACAGATTGCTGGAAATGGCCTAATATTGTACACACTATTCCCTCACCGAAACTCACAACGCACATGTAATGGAATGAAGCCCTCTTTTTTTGGGCTTATCAGTCAGCTATGTCCTGTATGATACCAAAGACAACGTGTTGTATAGTTACAAGGTGATAGTGGTTACTGTAATGTTGTCTCACTCTTGTAAAAATGTGTTTTGTAAACACTGGACTCAGCTTGGTAATGGGAAAAGTTGGATAACATGTTATTTACTATGTATTATTGTATATTCTGCAGTCCATAAATAATGAGAAAAATAATAACATACAGTATTGATATATACGCCATGCTATAAGTTAATGATTTTAAATTACCTTGCCTTGTCAGTCTGCAACTAGCTATAATTTTCTATGACTGTCATACAATTCTGAATGTTCTTACTGCAACCATGACAATAGTATGCTATATAAAAAAATTCCCAGGTTTCCCATCCACCTACGTATCTGGTTGGCTGACTTTTTTGCCCAGAGATTTACACAGAGCTGGAAAAAATAATGTGCATCTCCTGCACTATGTTTCATCTAAGATATTTGGATACAAACGGATGTTGATGCTAAACTTTTCATATTTTAGTTCATAGCCTGAAAGCAGACATTCCCAGGTAGCAGCCACTTTTAGAGAGTGTTGTCAAAGTTTCAGAATCATAAATCAAAAACTTTTTCCTATAATGTTTGCAAATGTATAGTTTACCTGGTGGGGGGTTGTTTTTCTCTGAACAAAACCGTTTTATTTTATTTTTTTTAGTTCACATTTATTTAGGACAGCTGAAAATACCAATACCTACCACGTTCAAGTTTCACTTCTGTAAGTACTGGTTCCACTCTCTTTAAACAGATTGTTTTTTTAGAGGAAGAGAAAGCTGGAAGAGATGGATGTGGTGTTATTTACCATGTTGCTCAGGTTAGCTATTGTTTAATTTATATATGTCTGCTATTTGCTTAAGCTAGATTGTTGCTGTAGTACTGCTCAGTGTTGTTGTTTCAGTAATCTAGCTAGCTGTGTTAATTGCCACTGGCACATTTTGAAAAAAGCCTATCTCTGGATAAAGGAAAATTCTTCCTTTGCAGTGGGTCTGCCCTTACATTGCAATGGTTAAATGATCTACATCTAGGGTACCAAAACAAGCAGAACACCTCCACTCTCCTCATCAACATAACATAGGGTGGGGTGTTCTATAGTCCAAAAAGAGAATTGGGTAGGGTTCATAATACTGCTAACTGATTAAAGTGTGTTAAGGCTACAGAGCATCTCCCCTCTTTTCATCACCATAACATAGAGCACATAATACTGCTCTTTATTAGATACAAATTTGTGAGTGTTGTTGCCATAGGTTAGGAGGTATGTTACTTGCAGGATCACCAGATGAAAAATGAAATGC